>NW_028227270.1:48103138-48703138 GCF_978045245.1 Mus caroli | reverse complement strand
TTAACAACATCTCAAAGGTGTACAATGCTAATTTCAGTATAGAAATTCCTAATCCCTTTATTTCCCTTCCATTTCCTTCCCTTCATTTCTCTCTTCATCTGTTGTCTGATGTGGATATTTCAAAAGACTTGCTTACAGATTTGTATATGTTTTCCTTTTATTCTAGTCTTATTGCCAAGATGTTCAACTACATTTTTGTTTAACTTGTTGTTCTGGCTAGTGTTATGTCAACTCAACACAAACCAGAATCATCTGAGAGAAGAGTCCCTCATGTGAGAAAATGCCTCCAAATGATTGATCTACTTGTAGGCAAACCTGTAGGGAATTTTCTTTCTCAGTGTGATGTGGATGGTGCCATCCCTGGATGATGGTCCTGAGTTCTATAAGAAAGGAGGTGAACAAGTCATGAGGAGCAAGCCAGTAAGCAGTATTTCTCCAAGGCCTGTGAATCAGCTCCTGCCTCCAGTTTTCGTTTTACCTCAAAGAGTATAATTTAGGATACACAAGCAAATAGTCCCCTTCCTCCCTGAGTTGGTTTTAGTCCTGGTGTTCCATTGCAGCAATAGAAATGCCAACAAAGACATGTACTAAGTTATTGATCTTGGAAATTACAATTTGGTTCTTTCTCATGATTTATGTCTCTGCTTAATTCTTCATTTACAGCATGAATTGTTTGTTTGATGTTGTTGGGCTGTATTGCTGTATCCTCTTATTTTTATTTAATTTCTTTTGTCTTCTTTATCAGTTTCCTGATGGGCTTCATGTTACTTTGTTTTACTATAACTCTTGGTTTCCTATATTTAAGAAGTACACACATGGAGGATCAATCATTTTTACTACCTTTTTTTAAAAGAAAAGATTTATTTATTTTATTTTATTTTATTTTATTTTATTTTATTTATATGAGTACACTGGAACTGTCTTTAGACACACCAGAAGTAGATATCAGATACCATTACTGATGGTTGTGAGCCACCATATGGTTGCTGGAAATTGAACTCAGGACCTCTGGAAGAGCAGTTAGTGCTCTTAATCACTGAGCTGTCTCTCCAGCCCATTTTTACAACTTTTATAACGTGACTCTCACAGTCAATTGTTTCATCTGAAAGGTATGCCTCAGCATGATTGTCTGGAAGGCTATATTTTTAAGATTTATTTTTCTTTTTAATAATGTGTATTTGTTTGCAAAGATGTGTGTGTGTGTGTGTGTGTAAAGATATGTGCTATGAGTGTAGAAGATGGTGTCAGATCCCATTAAGTGGGAGTTATAATTGGTTATGAGCTTCCTGGTATAGGTGCTGGGAATTGAGTAAAGGTCTCCTGGAAGAGCAGTATACACTGTTAAGTACTGAACCTTTTCTCCAGCCCCTGCAAGGCTATTTTGGATTCAGTTGAGCAATGCAATACAGTCTCTAAATTGCTCCTTAGCTGTAACCAATGGCTTTGAACATGGTGCATATGGTAGGCAGGTATCTCTGTGAGAATATATGAAGAGAGCTGTTTTAGTGGAGTACCCACCCCCTGGCCAGGTCCCAGAGACAACACAACAGTGAAGGATGCATAATTCCTTTGTGGCTACTCTGGCAGTAAGAGTGTGTAGAACATGATAGATGCTTCTTCCCCAATAAATGTATGTGGGGTGGGGTGGGGTAGGGTGGGGTGGGGTGGGGTAGGGTGGGATGTCATGCATGCTCAAAGGGAACAGAGGTAGAATATAAATGCACACTTGGAACAGACAGTGGCACAGGCATGTGATTGGTTATTAATATGACTCCAGCCTAACTCGGCACCCACTGAGGGAGGCCACTTCTATCTGGGAAAGGGAATGATGTCAGTTCCTGACATGTAGCAAATCTGTAATGAAGACTCTCGGCCCCCACCTAAACTCCCAGCCAACGGTGATGTTGGCTCTCTTATGTGTGGGTTTTCTGTGGTGTTGAGGTCTGCTGAGGCCCTCACTCCTCTTTCCCTTTGCTAAGTCCCCTTATTCGGCTGAAGAACATGTCTGTGGTTACCAGTTTGCCTCTTTTGTCTCTGTCTATGTCCTACAGAAATCCATTCTCTATGCTGTGTGCTTTGGTTGTCCTTGCTTTACGTAGGCCTCTTTCTCCCCACCCTCCCAGCCCCCCACCATTTCTTTAACATATATTCACTTGAAGAAGTGTTTGGACGGAATATGTTCTTTAAAAAAGTTATATCCAAAATTATTTACTTACTGATAAGTACACTGTCTTAGTCAGAGTTTCTATTCCTGAACAAACATCATGACCAAGAAGCAAATTGGGGAGGAAAGGGTTTATTCGGCTTCCACACTGCTGTTCATCACCAAAAGAAGTCAGGACTGAAACTCAAGCAGGTCAGAAAGCAGGAGTTGATGCAGAGGTCATGGTGGGATGTTCATTACTGGCTAGCTTCCCCTGGCTTGCTCAGCTTGCTTTCTTATAGAACCCAAGACTACCAGCCCAGAGATCGCACCACCCACAAGGGGCCTTTCCTCCTTGATCACTAATTGAGAAAATGCCTTACAGCTGGATCTCATGGAGGCATTTCCTCAACTGAAGCTCCTTTTTCTGTGATAACTCCAGCTGTGTCAAGTTGACACAAAACTAGCCAGTACATACACTAACTTCTATTTTGCTCCTTTTTATTTTTTAATTTATGAGGAATATTTAGAAAGCAGAAAGCAAAGCAAAGTGACCTGGTTTGGTCAAGTTACCTAGAAAATTCTCTGAGAGAGGCTTGACATTTAGCAGAAGGACTGTGTTGAAGGTAGAGGTAACAACTCGTTCACAGGATCTCAGATCCTGGGTTCTGGGTTCTGACATTTTTCCATCATTCTTTCTTCCTTCCTTCCTTCCTTCCTTCCTTCCTTCCTTCCTTCCTTCCTTCCTTCCTTCCTTCCTTCCTTCCTATCTTTCTTTCTTTCTTTCTTTCTTTCTTTCTTTCTTTCTTTTTTTTGTTATGTTTTTTTTTGATTTTTAATATTTTTATTACATATTTTCCTCAATTACATTTCCAATGCTATCCCAAAAGTCCCCCATAGCGCCCCCCACTTCCCTACCCACCCATTTCCATTCTTTTGGCCCTGGCATTCCCCTATATTGGGGCATATAAAGTTTGCAAGTCCAATGGGCCTCTCTTTCCATTGATGGCCGACTAGGCCATCTTTCGATACATATGCAGCTAGAGACAAGAGCTCCAGGGTTCTGGTTAGTACATCATGTTGTTCCAACAATAGGGTTGCAGATCCCTTTAGCTCCTTGGGTACTTTCTCTAGCTTCTCCATTGGGAGCCCTGTGATACATCCAATAGCTGACTGTGAACATCCACTCCTGTGTTTGCTAGGCCCCGGCATCATCTCACAAGAGACAGCTATATTTGGGTCCTTTCAGCAAAATCTTGCTAGTGTATGCAATGGTGTCAGCGTTTAGAAGCTGATTATGGGATGGATCCCTGGATACGGCAGTCTCTAAATGGTCCATCCTTTCATCACAGCTACGAACTTTGTCTCTGTAACTCCTTCCCTGGGTGTTTTGTTCCCAATTCTAAGAAGGGGCACAGTGTCCACACTTTGGTCTTCATTCTTCTTGAGTTTCATGCGTTTAGCAAATTGTATCTTATATCTTGGGTATCCTAAGTTTTGGGCTAATATCCACTTATCAGTGAATACATATTGTGTGAGTTCTTTTGTGATTGTGTTACTTCACTCAAGATGATGCCCTCCAGGTCCATCCATTTGGCTAGGAATTTCATAAATTCATTCTTTTTAATAGCTGAGTAGTACTCCATTGTGTAAATGTACCATAATTTCTGTATCCATTCCTCTGTTGAGGGACATCTGGGTTCTTTCCAGCTTCTGGCTATTATAAATAGGGCTGCTATGAACATAGTGGAGCATGTGTCCTTTTTACCGGTTGGGACATCTTCTGGATATATGCCCAGGAGAGGTATTGCTGGATCCTCCGGTAGTACTATGTCCAATTTTCTGAGGAACCGCCAGACTGATTTCCAGAGTGGTTGTACAAGCTTGCAATCCCACCAACAATGGAGGAGTGTTCCTCTTTCTCCACATCCTCGCCAGCATCTGCTGTCACCTGAATTTTTGATCTTAGCCATTCTGACTGGTGTGAGGTGGAATCTCAGGGTTGTTTTGATTTGCATTTCCCTGATGATTAAGGATGTTGAACATTTTTTCAGGTGTTTCTCTGCCATTCGGTATTCCTCAGGTGAGAATTCTTTGTTCAGTTCTGAGCTCCATTTTTAATGGGGTTATTTGACTTTCTGGAGTCCACCTTCTTGAGTTCTTTATATATATTGGATATTAGTCCCTTATCTGATTTAGGGTAGGTGAAGATCCTTTCCCAATCTGTTGGTGGTTTGTCTTATTGATGGTGTCTTTAGCCTTGCAGAAGCATTGTAGTTTCATGAGGTCCCACTTGTCAATTCTCGATCTTACAGCACAAGCCATTACTGTTCTATTCAGGAATTTTTCCCCTGTGCCCATATCTTCAAGGCTTTTCCCCACTTTCTCCTCTATAAGTTTCAGTGTCTCTGGTTTTATGTGAAGTTCCTTGATCCACTTAGACTTGACCTTAGTACAAGGAGATAGGAATGGATCGATTTGCATTCTTCTACATGTTAACAACCAGTTGTGCCAGCACCATTTGTTGAAAATGCTGTCTTTCTTCCACTGGATGTTTTTAGCTCCCTTGTCGAAGATCAAGTGACCGTAGGTGTGTGGGTTCATTTCTGGGTCTTCAATTCTATTCCATTGGTCTATTTGTCTGTCACTATACCAGTACCATGCAGTTTTTATCACAATTGCTCTGTAGTAGAGCTTTAGGTCCGGCATGGTGATTCCACCAGAGGTTCTTTTATCCTTGAGAAGAGTTTTTGCTATCCTAGGTTTTTTGTTATTCCAGATGAATTTGCAGATTGCACTTTCTAATTCGTTGAAGAATTGATTTGGAATTTTGATGGGGATTGCATTGAATCTGTAGATTGCTTTTGGCAAGATAGCCATTTTTACAATGTTGATCCTGCCAATCCATGAGCATGGGAGATCTTTCCATCTTCTGAGATCTTCTATAATTTCTTTCTTCAGAGACTTGAAGTTTTTATTATACAGATCTTTCACTTCCTTAGTTAGAGTCACGCCAAGATATTTTATATTATTTGTGACTATTGAGAAGGGTGTTGTTTCCCTAATTTCTTTCTCAGCCTGTTTATTCTTTGTGTAGAGAAAGGCCATTGATTTGTTTGAGTTAATTTTATATCCAGCTACTTCACCGAAGCTGTTTATCAGGCTTAGGAGTTCTCTGGTGGAATTTTTAGGGTCACTTATATATACTATCATATCATCTGCAAATAGTGATATTTTGACTTCATCTTTTCCAATTTGTATCCCTTTGATCTCCTTTTGTTGTCGAATTGCTCTGGCTAGGACTTCAAGTACAATGTTGAATAGGTATGGAGAAAGTGGACAGCCTTGTCTAGTCCCTGATTTTAGAGGGATTGCTTCAAGCTTCTCACCATTTACTTTGATGTTGGCTACTGGTTTGCTGTAGATTGCTTTTATCATGTTTAGGTATGGGCCTTGAATTCCTGATCTTTCCAAGACTTTTATCATGAATGGGTGTTGGATCTTGTCAAATGCTTTTTCCGCATCTAACGAGATGACCATGTGGTTTTTGTCTTTGAGTTTGTTTATATACTGGATTACGTTGATGGATTTTCGTATATTGAACCATCCCTGCATCCCTGGGATGAAACCTACTTGGTCAGGATGGATGATTGTTTTGATGTGTTCTTGGATTCGGTTAGCAAGAACTTTATTGAGGATTTTTGCATCAATATTCATAAGGGATATTGGTCTGAAGTTTTCTATCTTTGTTGGGTCTTTTTGTGGTTTAGGTATCAGAGTAATTGTGGCTTCATAGAATGAGTTGGTTAGAGTACCTTCTGTTTATATTTTGTGGAATAGTTTGTGAAGAACTGGGATTAGATCTAGTTTGAAGGTCTGATAGAACTCTGCACTAAACCCATCTGGTCCTGGGCTTTTTTTAGTTGGGAGACTATTAATGACTGCTTCTATTTCTTTGGGGGATATAGGGCTGTTTAGATCATTAACCTGATCTTGATTCAACTTTGGTACCTGGTATCTGTCTAGGAACTTCTCCATTTCATCCAGGTTCTCCAGTTTTGTTGAGTATAACCTTTGGTAGAAGGATCTGATGGTGTTTTGGATGTCTTCAGGATCTGTTGTTATGTCTCCTTTTTCATTTCTGATTTTGTTAATTAGGATGCTTTCCCTGTGCCCTCTAGTGAGTCTGGCTAAGGGTTTATCTATCTTGTTGATTTTCTCAAAGAACCAGCTCCTTGATTGGTTGATTCTTTGAATAGTTCTTCTTGTTTCCACTTGGTTGATTTTGCCCCTGAGTTTGATTATTTCCTGCCGTCTACTCCTCTTGGGTGAATTTGCTTCCTTTTGTTCTAGTGCTTTTAGGTATGTTGTCAAGCTGCTAATGTGTGCTCTCTCTAGTTTCCTTTTGGAGGCACTCAGAGCTATGAGTTTTCCTCTTAGAAATGCTTTCATTGCGTCCCACAAGTTTGGGTATGTTGTGGCTTCATTTTCATTGAACTCTAAAAAGTCCTTAATTTCTTTCTTTATTCCTTCCTTGACCAAGGTATCATTGAGAAGAGTGTTGTTCAGTTTCCACGTGAAGGTTGGCTTTCTATTATTTATTTTGTTATTGAAGATCAGCTTTAGTCCATGGTGATCTGATAGGATGCATGGGACAATTTCAATATTTTTGTATCTGTTGAGGCCTGTTTTGTGACCAATTATGTGGTCAATTTTGGAGAAGGTACCATGAGGTGCTGAGAAGAAGGTATATCCTTTTGTTTTAGGATAGAATGTTCTGTAGATATCTGACAGATCCATTTGATTCATAATTTCTCTTAGTTTCTCTGTGTCCCTGTTTAGTTTCTGTTTCCATGATCTGTCCATTGGTGAAAGTGGTGTTTTGAAGTCTCCCACTATTATTGTATGAGGTGCAATGTGTGCTTTGAGATTTACTAAAGTTTCTTTAATGAATGTGGCTGCCTTTGTATTTGGAGCATAGATATTCAGGATTGATAGTTCCTCTTGGAGGATTTTACCTTTGATGAGTATGAAGTGTCCCTCCCTGTCTTTTTTGATGACTTTGGGTTGGAAGTCAATCTTATCAGATATTAGAATGGCTACTCCAGCTTGTTTCTTCATACCATTTGCTTGGAAAATTGTTTTCCAGCCTTTCATTCTGAGGTAGTGTCTATCTTTTTCTCTGAGATGAGTTTCCTGTAAGCAGCAAAATGTTGGGTCTTGTTTGTGTAGCCAGTTTGTTAGTCTATGTCTTTTTATCGGGGAGTTGAGTCCATTGATATTAAGAGATATTAAGGAAAAGTAATTGTTGTTTCCTGTTATTTTTGTTGTTAAAGTTGGCATTCTGTTCTTGTGGCTGTCTTCTTTTAGGTTTGTTGAGGGATTACCTTCTTGTAGTTTCTAGGGCGTGGTTCCTGTCCTTGTATTGGTTTTTTTTTTCTGTTATTATCCTTTGAAGGGCTGGATTCGTGGAGAGATAATGTGTGAATTTGGTTTTGTCGTGGAATACTTTGGTTTCTCCATCTATGTTAATTGAGAGTTTGGCTGGGTATAGTAGCCTGGGCTGGAATTTGTGTTCTTTTAGTGTCTGTATAACATCCATCCAGGATCTTCTGGCTTTCATAGTCTCTGGTGAAAAATCTGGTGTAATTCTGATAGGCTTGCCTTTATATGTTACTTGGCCTTATTCTCTTACTGCTTTTAGTATTCTTTCTTTATTTAGAGCATTTGTTGTTCTGATTATTATGTGTTGGGAGGTATTTCTTTTCTGGTCCAGTCTATTTGGAGTTCTGTAGGCTTCTTGTATGTTCATGGGCATCTCTTTCTTTAGATTTGGGAAGTTTTCTTCTATAATTTTGTTGAAGATGTTTGCTGGTCCTTTGAGTTGAAAATCTTCATTCTCATCCACTCCTATTATCCGTAGGTTTGGTCTTCTCATTGTGTCCTGTATTTCTTGGATGTTTTGAGTTAGGATCTTTTTGCATTTTCCATTTTCCTTGATTGTTGTGCCGATGTTCTCTATGGAATCTTCTGCACCTGAGATTCTCTCTTCCATCTCTTGTATTCTGTTGCTGATGCTGGTATCTATGGTTCCAGATTTCTTTCCTAGGGTTTCTATCTCCAGTGTTGCCTCATTTTGGGTTTTCTTTATTGTGTCTACTTCCCTTTTTAGGTCTATTATGGTTTTGTTCATTTCCATCATCTGTTTGGATGTGTTTTCCTGTTTTTCATTAAGGATTTCTACCTGTTTGATTATGTTATCCTGTTTTTCTTTAAGGATTTGTAACTCTTTAGCAGTGTTCTCCTGCAATTCTTTAAGGGATTTTTGTGCTTCCTCTTTAATGTCTTCTACCTGTTTACCAGTGTTCCTTTGTATTTCTTTAAGTGTGTTATTAAAGTCCTTCTTGAAGTCCTCTACCATCATCAGGAAATATGCTTTTAGATCCGTGTCTAGCTTTTCCGGTGTGTTGGGGTGCCCTGGACTGGGCGAAGTGGGAGTGCTGGGTTCTGATGATGGTGAGTGGTCTTGGTTTCTGTTAGTAAGATTATTACGTTTACCTTTCGCCATCTGGTAATCTCTGGGGTTAGTTGTTGTCGTTGTCACTGTTTAAAGATTGGAGCAGAAGCTGTGTTCCACTCACCAGCAGTCTCAAAATCCTGTGGCGGGGGTCGTGCGTAGCTGGCGGTACCCCGGTGCTGGTCCAGCCGGAAGAGGCCTGTGGTCCTACTCAGGCCGTTTTTCTGCTTCCCTAACTAATGCAGTCTCTGGTCCCGCGCGCAATTGGATTGGAGCAGAAGCTGTGTTCCACTCTCCAGAAGTCTTAAGATCCTGTGGCGGGTGTTGTGGGTAGCTGTCGAGTGTCAGCCGACCCTGCGCCCTAGCTACCCCGGTGCTTTTCTGACCGGAAGAGGCTTGTGGCCCTATGTAGGCCGGATTTCTCCCTCCCCAACCAAAGCAGTCTCAGTTCCCACGTGATTGGACTGGAGCAGAAGCTGTGTTCCACTCACCAGCAGTCTCAAAATCCTGTGGTGGGGGTCATGGGTAGCTGGCGGGTGTCAGGCGACCCTGTGCTCTAGCTACCCTGGTGCTGATCCAGCCGGATGAGGCCTGTGGCCCTACTCAGGCTGGTTTCTGCTTCCCTAACTCTCTTTCTTTCTTTCTTTCTTTCTTTCTTTCTTTCTTTTTTTCTTTCTTTCTTTCTTTCTTTCTTTCTTTCTTTCTTTCTTTCTTTCTTTCTTAAATTTGACTCCGGATCTGTTTATTTCATGGAAAAAAAAAAAAAACCAACCACAATAATATCAATTGTAACTTCAAAATATTCTTCTCTTAAGAAAAATGGTAATATAAATTTAGACTTAAGGAAACATTAATTTTGAAATATTTCCAGTTCACCTTCTCCCCATGAATTTCAAATAAGGTGTTGATTTTTTTGGCTGCTGATCTCTCTCTCTCTCTCTCTCTCTCTCTCTCTCTCTCTCTTGCAAGCGCTGGTATTTTTTTATGTACATTTCAAATGTTAACCCAGTTCCTGGTTTTCCCCTCAAAAAAACCACCCTCCTTCTATCTCCAAACCCCTCGCCCCTGCTCACCAACCCACCTACTCCTGCTTCCTGGCCCTGGCATTCCCACACACTGGGGCACAGAGCCTTTACAGGACCAAGGGCCTCTTCTTTCATTGATGTCTGACTAGACCATCCTCTGCTACATATGGAGCTGGAGCCATGAGGCCCACCATGTGTACTCTTTGGTTGGTGGTTTAGTCCCTGGAAGCTCTGGGGGTACTGGTTAGTTCATATTATTGTGATCTCTATGTTTTAAAAATAATTATTTTATTTATTTACATCTCAAATGTTACCCTCTTCCTGTTCCCTCCTCCCAGAGTTCTTTACTCCACCCACTTCCCCTTTTCCTCTGAGATGGTGTTCTCCCCCTCCCAATACCAGGCATCCCCCTTCTCTGGGACATCAAGTCTATAGGATTAGGTCCACTAGGGCCAGACAAGGCAGTCAGTCCCCTGCTACATAGGTGCTGGAAGCCTCAGACTAGCTCCTGTATGCTCTTTGGTTAGTGGCTTAGTCTCTGAGAGCTCCCGGGGATCCAGGTTTGTTGACACTGTTGCTCTTCCTCTGGAGTTGCTATCCCCTTCAGCTCTTTCAGTCTTTCTTCTGACTCTTCCATAGGGTTCCACAACCTCAGTCCAGTGTTTGAGCCCCTCTCCAGCAACCACTTCCATTTCTACCCTGGAACATCACGAGTGCATGCTCCTAACCTCCAGCTCTCAAACACATTACCCTATGGTTTCCTTCTACCATTCTCTTACATCCCTCTCATTTACAGAACAGTATCCACACATGCATGTCTGAATATATGTACATGTACCTGTGGATTTCTTCATGTTTGAGACTGTTATTAATGCTGTTATTTTTACTTAACTGTTCTGTATGTTCCCTGAGGGCAAGGACAAGCTAGTATCTATTAGAACCTCAAGTTTGGCACATAGGATTTTAAAATGTCTAGAGACTGATTCAGTAGGGCTAGAGAAATCTTCCCAGTGCACATGTCTCTCTATGTGAGAGAAATCCGCATTCTTCTGACTGCATTTGTATGCACCCATACACCCTCCATCTTTTGCCTCCTAGGAAAACAAACCACTAAGATCATAGGGCCTAACAGGGAAGGCAAGAATGTAAACTGGCTATTGCAGTCAGCTGTATTAGGGATTCAGCAGATGTGTGCGTGGGAGGAACCCAGGATACCCTTACAGAACAGCTGAAGGCTTGGAGAAATTTCCAGAATGCCAACACTGCATGAGGTATCCAACCTCCAGGGTACCTTGCTAACATGCATATTTGCAAACCTCAGAGTTTATGGTGGTCCTTTGCTTCCCATCATGTTTGTAAAAGTAGCATGGAGGCTTCCTGCTCAGGCATATATCCATGGCTCTGGCTCAGGGGAATCAATACTAGACTGAGCTAAATGCTTAGAATTTAAGGTTTCTGCCTTTAGCCAGAGAGAATCCTGCTTGTTAAGCCCACGTTCTTACACATGGAGCCAGGATACAGGACCCTTTTCAAAGCCAAGGACTTCTGCCTTTTGTCTGTGGGATGGAGCCTTCATCAATTTCTGAGACCCTTCATCAACTTCTGGGTCTCTCTCTTTTTTTCTCTTTCCTGGAGTCTGAGGGAAGATAATAGAAAAGGGAGACAGGGTAAAAGTAGACTATCATGGCTACCAGTGATTCATTCATTAATTCATTTACCGGTTCATCTGTTCAACCATCCATTCATATATTCATCCATAGATTTACCCATTTACTTTTATGCATCTCTCATTCATTCACCCATACATTCCTCTATTCATTCAACCCTACACTCATCCATTCACATATATTCATTCATACATCAACCACTCACTGGATATCTGGTACTGGACACATTGTGAACAAGCATGGCCCTGTCCTCCTGGACCCCTGCCTAGGTGAAGGGAAGATTGCTGACATCTAAACTGCATGCCAAGGGTAACATTGGCTGTGCAGACAGCTTGTTGACAGGAACACAAGGAAGATTACAGTGGAAACAATGCCATTCTTACTTGGGAACCACATTGCAAAGAACAAGAACATTGCACTGAGAATGTATATGCCACAGATAATAGCCACCGTCAAAGAGGCTGCAGCAAAGGCAAACTTCTAGAGACCCAAACAAGCAGGCGGTCGCAGGACATGTTGTCACATGACTTTGGTTCCAAGGATTAGTATCTGAGGTGGTACAGTCATGAGGCTGTAAACAGACAGGTGTCAGGCATAAAGCTTCCCACGTGTGCTTTTATGGTGACTTTGTGCAAGGTTGTGCTCACTCACTGGGCAGCGTCATCTGAGCTCATCACTCTGAAGCCATCATGAGTGAGAACCAATTCCTTCCAAACCTTCTGCTCAGGCTGGTCCTGATTACCCCATCTTCACTCTGATAACCGTCATTGGCTGAATTGCATCTTCCTCTGTTTACAATAGCCTAGCCCTACCTGGGAATGGATACTGCTGGCCAGGTATCTAATAGTGAGCACACACCAGTGTTCCAACCCTGATTAGCCCAGCTTGACTCAATGCAAAGCACAAGGAGGGGATTGATAAAAATCTTCAAGTGAGTTCTGTGTCTGCTGTGTGTGGAAACCATAGGGCTGCTGGAGATGCTTGGAGCTGAGGGCATGGTACAGATGGGCCAAGACTTCAGGAGGGACATGGTGTGTGTGTGTGTGTGTGTGTGTGTGTGTGTGACACAATTGCCATGGCCAAGAGTAGGAGAGTGAAGTGTTCTTGTATCCAAACTCAGCTAAAGCAACTTTCAAGACACACATTTCCCTGTGGGCAGGAAGCTGGAGGTTGACATCAAGAGAGTGAGACCAATGCCTGGACCCCACTTGTGATCACAGGTGGCACTGTCTGACTGGCACAACTGTTCTTTGGGCTTTTCAGTCCTGAGTGAATTCCCACTCCTGCCTTTCTGTCGCTGTGATGTATAAGTCAGCTCTCACACTGTAACAAACATCATAGAGGGTGTAAACCACAGGTGTTGACACTCACCATCCTGGAAGCTGAGGCATATGGGGACCAGCTGGATGCTTCTAAGGATCTGTCCTTGGTATAGAGATACAATGTCCTTCCAGAGTCCTCCCCTGTGACCTTCCTTATGTTTGTCTTTGTTCTGATCAAGAGTCTACAAGATGACTGTGGATACGGGCTTTTTTTTCCCACAAACCATTGCATAAGTAGTCATACACACAATCACACATCAATAAAAATAAAAGTAGTAAATAAAAGTCATAAAGTTATGGATAAACAAATAATTAAAACTACAGATTAGATTAGGACCTACCCTGGTAACTTCATTTTTTTTCTCAGTGCCATTTCTAATAGGATCACTTTCAGAGGTTCCTGGAATCAAGCCTCAGTCATAGACTTGAGGGACCCAGGATGATGGAACACAGACAGCTGAGGCTTCATTTCGCCATTGTCAGCAGGATGCCACCGACCCCATCATCCCCCTATGTGAAGGAGCTGGATAAGTAAGACATTGTGTGGGGTTTGGGTTTGGTTTTTGGTTTGGTTTGGTTTTTTAAGCATCAGTGCACTCTCATCAATCCTCAATGCTTTATTGCTGACCTTGTTTGTATGTGATGATATTCTGATTTAAGAAGAGTAGAGGTTGTATAGCATGGTCACAAACATACCCAGACCACTGTGAATACATTGTCTCTATTTCCCTTTACAGATTACTTCAGTGATAACTCACTGGGATATTTTATAGCACCTTGATTCTTCAACCAGGTGCAGGCTGATATGAAACTTGGAGCAGATGAAGCAGTCAGGCCTCTGCCCTCTGTAAAATATGAGGGTCGTTTCAAATTTTTCCGAAACAACTATGGGGCTTGTCTCCTCCGACTGTGATTCAGTTTCTCAGAAGCCTATAAAAATATATGAGTTTGTTAGCATCCAATGATTTGGTAAGTAAATTATTAACTAATAAAACACCTTTCCCCTACACTCTATATCTGGAGCAACTTAATCACAGAGAGGCAAATGAATGCTTAGCATTGATTGACATCATGGGGAGGTGCTGTACTAGAATATCAAGAGAAAATGTTGTGAAGTTGAAGGGATAAAATGCAGATATTGGCGAGAACTCACACTCCATTCCCTCCCTCCCTCCCTCCCTCCCTCCCTCCCTCCCTCCCTCCCTCCCTCCCAACCTTCTTTCTCTTTCTCTTGTCTCTATGACAGAATCACACTGTGTTAGACTAAACTTAAACTTGCAGAAATCCTCCTACCTGAGTCTCCAGCAATTAAAGTATTTAATTTCTTTTTAAATTTTTTCCTTCTTTCTTTTTTACCTCTTCCTTCTTCTTCTTTTTTCCTTTTCTTTCCTTTTCTTTCCTTTCCTTTCCTTTCCTTTCCTTTCCTTTCCTTTCCTTTCCTTTTCTTTCTTTCTTTCTTTCTGTTTTTTTGAGACAGGGTTTCTCTATGTAGCCTTAGCTATCCTGGAACTTTCTCTGTACACCAGGCTTGCCTAGGACTCACAGAGAACCACCTGCCTCTGCCTTCCTAATGCCAGGTTTAAAGACATGTGCTACCACTGCCTGGCTAAGTGAATTTAGTTTGTTTGGAAGGGGGTTCCCAGGGCTCCCGCTACAGTCTTATCTGTTTCTGTGCCCTTCTGACCTCTCACTGTTTCTCACCTGCATGATGCTTCTGGAATGGCCACATTGATCTCTTCCTCAGTGTCCTCCTCACCCTGCAGCCTCTCTCTAATCCCTTCTTTATATGGCTGCTAAAGTGAGTGTTTAAAATCAAATTAACTGAGAAATGATTTTTCTACAACACAATTTACCCCAGTATACTACACTGTTTGGTGATTTGGGGAAGTTTACTTGGCTATGGAAGGACCAGGACATTCAGATGTCTGTGGTCCTGACATCCCTGTGTTGGTTTGTTTTGCCATTCTGTAACTCTCATGTGAAATGGACCATATACAGGCACTTTGTTTGCAGGTCACATACGGGGGCTTCACCTTCAGGCTCTGTTCTTTTATAAGCTTTCTCAAGCTCTTGTTGGATGGCCTTCTTACTTTTCCAGGTTTTTCTTTTTTTTCCCTCAATCTCTCAGTAATCTCCATGACAAGTAGGCACCTGGGAAGAGTCAACCCCAGCCTTCCATGCAAACAAGGGACCCTGTATTCTCTAGAGAGTGGCAGATTATTCTTCAAGGGGGGTTCCAGGAGGGACAGAGGGTGGAATGAGATCTGCTGAGCTGGAATACCAGGCATGCCTGTCTAGGATGTGGAAGGGCAAATATCTTCAGTGAGGCCTGCCTGACACACAGCCTGAGATAAGTCAACAGGTCTCTCAGATCTGGCAACTCCCTGGAAGCTTGGTCTCCACACTGGTATGATGTACATGTGTAAGCACAGTGGCCCCAGGCAGACCTGTTTCATGCCTTTCATTGCTCTTCTGAGAAATACTTCCTTCATCCGACTGCAAACCATGGGACTATACTTCTAGGGAATAGACTCTATGCAGCCAGTGCTGCCCCTAGCTCTGTACAGCTTTCGCATTCACTCTTGGTTACCAATAACACACAATCCTTTGTGCTTGCTGGTTCAGCTACGTATGTGTATGCGTTTTAATCTACACACTTAAGCTTTGGGAGGGGGCAGTTTCTCTTTCAGCCCAGTCCAGAGCATGGACCAAACAAGTAACTTTGTTTAAACATGCAGTTGAAAACTGTGCAATGTGTAATGACTCCAGTCCAAAGACCTGCTACAAAGTATCATCTCTTTTTCTGTAAATGGTTACGTTCATAATACTTCTCTTACACAGCTCCACCTCTAGCGAGGCAGGGTCTTGTAGAAAGGTTGTGCCGGGTGTTCTTACTGAGGTAATAACTATGGGTAGGGTGAAACATCAGGAGTGGACATCAGGCTGGGCTTGCTCATGAAAGGCTTCCTCTCCAGCATGCTGACACATTCTGTGGCCATCTGTTCTGATGACATCTTTCAGGGGCCAAGAGCTGCTATAAAGGGACACTGAGATTTCTACAACCTTGCCATTTCCTGCTGGAGCATCCTGCTATGCCTGCCATCCCTGTTGCCAGAGCACACCTCTCCCTCTGCTTCCTGAATCTTTCCATTGTCTCTGGGTGGCTGTAACACAGCTGAACCACCATCACCATCCTTCCCTGCAGCCGCTCCTGCCTCAGGGCTATTCCCTATCCCAGTTGGAGCCAGTGGTTTATGGAGTGACTAGGAAGCCACTCCCTTTTGAAGCAGATCCCACAAGCATCTTGCTCTGTCCTCCAATCATGAAGAAAGTGGGCAGGATGGGACCAGTCTGCAGCCTGGAGCCTCCTTAGCTCTAGTTCTGCATCCCCCCCCCCCATGTCAGAGCCATGACACACAGCCTGTGAATATCACCTGCATCCTAACCAACAGGCTGAGACCTCACAGAGCTAATTAGCATCCCTCCTCAACCACACCCCCAGGGCGGCTCACAGGGTCCCCACACATAATTAGCCGATGATAAATATTTGTTGAACTGAAATGAACTCTCTGGAAACAGCGATTTAAACATGATTAAGTAGTTTCTGAGCACTCCAGGTCGTCCTCACGAGCTGTAATGATTCTATCTTCTTATGCTGCCTGGATGCCCTGGGGATGCCCCGTCTGTTCAAATCTCCATCACTAGTTCTTTCTGGCCAGCATGTTTGTCTCTCTCCTTGGGGAGAGCTCCTGCTCATCTGACCCTTTGCTTGTCCTGCACTGCCAGGCTTTACCAGGAAGGAGGCTAGACAGGTCTGTCACTCCTAGGGCGACAGCTCAGGTCACAGTCTGCAAGTGCCCTGTCTCCCAACAGAGCACCCACCCAACAGCTCCTTTCTGGCAGATTTCTAGGTCTGTGGCAACAGTGTAGAATGTCCTAGAATGAGGAGCCTTCCCACCAGCCAGGCAGGGATTGGCAGAAGCCACCTGTGTAGGTAGGTGTGAGAGAATGATGAAGGTAAGACGCATCAAGCCTGCTGCCAAGCATAGCTTTCTTCAAAAGGTGCCTCCCCTTCCCTCCTGGTGGCAGAAGGAGCTCGACATAACACAAGATGTTTTCATGGGTCTCTACACCCTGTAAGCTGCAGGCTGCACCCACCAGCACTTTCATCTGATTTACCATCCTTGAAGCCTACCTCAGGACTTCCAGAGAATTTCAAATCTTCTCCCATCCCTGCTAACCCCTGCCACTGTGACAAAAGCTGGCAGGAACCATCGGTGTGAGAGAAAGGATAGAGCAAAGCCACCTTGACCCACATCATGGCTGTACTGTGTCACTTGTCTCAGGTGCCAGAGGTTTCAGAAAGCTATTTGGAGGGTCTCAGGTCTAGATTCCTTCAGCACCTTGCTTGTACTCAACAGCCCATTCAGGTCCCTCTTTCTGAGAGCTACAAGAAGATGGCTGCTCAGCCGTGGTATAGCCCTTTGAGTTTCAGGTTTCCAACATCTTCTATTGACTCCCACCGCAGGAGCCTTTGCTCAGCTGAAACTGATGCTTAATTTTGGAGCACCCTGGTGAACTAAGCCTGAGAGATATTCTAGGCGAAGGTTCATTGGAGGTTAGCCAGTAAAGGAAGGAGTAGCACAGATCCATGCTGACCAGAGCAGACACACCAGAGAGCACCCCACGCCCCACCTTGCACAAGGACCTGAAGTCTACTTCTTTCACAAGTGACAAAACTGAGCAGGCCCTGCCTAGCATGAAAGTTGGATTTGTTGACATTTGTCTGTATCCTCTGTGACACGGCTTTTACATACATGCCAGTAGAAGGCAGGCTGCCAGGTGGCTGAGGCAATATCAGCACAATGGGGCTCCACTTGCAGTTGCTGGAATAGGGAAGGTCTTGGGCTTCTGGAGCCCTCAGACATAGTAGCCTCTCTGTGGAGTATCCTCCACCATGCTCAGACTTGAGCCAGTGTCTAGACTGCTATAAAGGACACAGGGAGACTTGTTGGAGTGGTTAAAATGTGGCCAGTTATCTCTGACTGTTGGAAACAAGACTCAGTGCAGAAGTTTAAACGGAGCCTAAGCAAGCAATAGCTGATGTCACAGTGAGATTTCTGTGTCCTAGACACCAAGGCAACTGACTGATGTTTTAGGAACATAAAAAAATATATATATATTGTATGTATTTGTTAATGCTGTTTCCTGTACCAATGAATAAAAGCATACACTGAAAAAAATTGACAGTGCAACAACAACAGAAAGGAACAGGAAAATTTTTTGAATATTCAAAGATACTTTTCCCTGCAGGCAGCATCCTAATGATGTACCTTCCCGCAGGTGAGGCAATGGCATTGGTCATGGCAGTGGGATCGGGATATGTAGATACCACGATCGATCGGCGCAAATGACCAGCCACGATGCCTTTCTGATCTGCCTGTATCAATGCAAACTTGCAGTGATGCTTATCTTTGCACTGGGACAATTGACGCTCACTGCTTTTAGTCCTATGAACAGGGACAGACCTAGACCTCTGGTGGATGCAGCTTTCACAGTCCACTGACTGAAGAAGGCCGTGGTTAGGGATGGAGATCTACCTGCATGCCTTTGAGGGACCAATCTCAGGGCACGGATCCATCAAGCTGTCATCCACGACTTCTGGTTAATAGGTGTCTTCCCCAGTTCAGTAGTCTTCCCTTCATCGTTGCATAAACCCATGTCCATCCCCCACCACTGTAATGTGGAAGTAAGACCATCCCATGCATCACCCAGGCACCCACTCTCCTTCTGTGAGATGCTCCCTGGCTTTGATTCTTCTTGTTGTATTCCAAACAGAAGCCATATGCACCATGCCCTCCTCACTGCCCCTTAGTAGTCTCTATCCTGAACGTTCAGGTCCTTGTGGAGTCTGCAGTTGTATAGACAGCTTCTCCTATGTGTTCTAGGGGCTGCATGGGGATGTCTAACAGCTGACTATCCTTAAAGGCAAGCAGACCTTTAGACCGACAGGTAGTCTGAGGACCACAGCCATCATCATCTCTGCTGGCTCCAAGATGGCTGACACTGCTGATTTAAGGTTACTGGACTCTACATATCAACAGATGGGTATGTCCTCTTTGCTTCTGAAGACACTGCTAAATGAAATGAGCCTTGCTGTTGGTTTAGGGCATCCAGTGAAGGTTTCATCTGTTCCTCATCTCATCAGAGAGACATCATTGTGTCCCACCTGCAGGCCCTTGTGTGTCTCCATCTCAGTGCAAATGTGTGGCAGCTGCTGCCCAGACAGCATATGCAAAAGCTTAGGGATGGGAAGGGTGCTCTTCAGACAGTGGTGATGCTCAGTGGACAACACAAGACCAATGGCCTGGGGTTTGTAGGAAGAGGCAGCACTGGTGGGCCCTGATAGAGCTGTGACTTCTGAGAAATGGGTACCACTGCTCTATCATCTTTGTCCATCTGCATGCACTGTGTATCCTGCCTTTGATCTGGTTCTGGAGAGAGTGGGCAGATGACCCTCTGGTCTCCCAAACAGCCCGAGGACCCCTCAGCTTTGATTAAGGAAGGTAGTGAACAGGGCTGGTGCTTCTGGGTTACTGGTCAGAAGGAAGGAGAGCTTTCAGCCATTGGGGTTTGGAGATTGTGCTAGTTTGAATATGCTTGGCCTAGTGAGTGGCACTATTTGAACGTGTGTCCTTGTTGGAGAACGTGTGTCATTGTGTGTGAGCTTTAAGAACCTCCTAACCACATGGGAGCCAGTCTTCTAACTGTCTTTGGAACAAGAGGTAGAACTCTCAGCTCCTCCTGCCCCATGTCTGCCTGGATGCTACCATGTTCTCATCTTGATGATAATGGACTGAAACTCTGAATCTATAAGTCAGATCCAATTAAATGCTGTCCTTATAAGAGTTACCTTGGTCATGGTGTCTGTAAAACCCTAAGACAGAGATGTCTCATGTTTGGGAGGCTTGGTTCACAGAAGGTGGCGGTATGAACAAGTAACTGGATTGTAAAAGAACTGACCTCACTGGTTGACTAAGCCATTGATGTAATGACAACAGATTGAGCTGTTGGGGTTGGGCCCATTGGAGAGAGAGGGATCCAGAAATTTCTTTGAATGTATATCTTGCTCTGCTTCCTCTCTCTCTCTCTCTACCACGAGATACCACCACCAGTTTTTCTCTCTGGAACCTTCCCAACCATAGCCTCACAGAAGTTGGAACAACCATGTTTCCAGTCCTCTGAAACTGAGAATCAAAGTGAATCCCCTTCTCCCTTAAGGTGTTTGCTGATTGTCTTTTCATTCCGAAGAGAAGTCACCCGACACAGGGAGGCCCAGATGATGGGACAGCAGATGGCATTACTGCCTCTACAGAGTCTGTTCCAGTTCATTAGGTGAGCAGCACGCTGACATTTGAATGTAGCCCAGCACAATATCATAGTGAGATGCCATATCTGAGTGAAGAGTAACTGGACCCTACTGTTCCATGAGGGATTTTACTAGTCTGGCTTGAATTATACCCACAGTCACTTATATTCAAATGCTATCCAGTTCAGCAAATCCCCATTCCAACACTTATACCAGGACCATGTGGAGAGCAGAAAGCTAACAGGACACACCCCCATCTTCTTGAATACAGAGTTTTCCCAAAGAAAGGTATACAAAGAAATGAGCTGGGTTCTCAAAACTGACAAAGGCACTAGGCTATATATATTTTTCTCTAGAACTTTTTATAATAAGCACCTCCTCTGCTTTCAATTATTTGAGTATTTTCTTCTGTTTTATTTTTGTCTGGGGGACAGCACATGTCCCAAGAGGATGCACTGGGTTTGGTGTGGAATGACAATCTTCAGGACGCCAGGAAATTCCAGTCTTACATGCCAAGGCTTTTTCCCCTTATGGAGCAGAAATCCAATAAAGGGGTCAGACAGGAACACAACTCTCAGGAAAAGGAGCTTCAGTGTGTGCAGGGGACAGTTCTGGAGACCCTCTGGGTGCTGAGGGTCAGAGGCTACCTGGTCTACTCTGGACACAGGTCATTTGGCTCTCTTTCCTCTTAAAGACAGCACATAGTAACTTGCAGCTCAGGTGTAGACATAGCCCAGCAGTTTCTGTTTGTCAGAGAGCAGTCTGTTTGTTTCACACGGTTTAGGTTACAAGCTTAAATTAGCATGTCTGATAAGAGAGAACGCATCTTTTTCTTGTCAGAAGGGTGCCCTGTGCGGCCACTGCAGCCAGGACAGTGACCCCAGCTCAGGCAGCAGAGGTAAGGCGAGTCGTCCCTGGAAATTATTTATCACCTGAGAAGGTCATTCCGTTTCAGCCGCCCAGGTCCCGCGCATCTAATTGACACAGCAACAATGGCCGGTGAACTTTTGATCCAATTAATTGTTAATGAGAAGTCTGATTAGCGAGTAATAGCCTTTTAGATGAGCCGGCTGCTTTCCTCTCCTGAGAACAGAGGGATTTTGAAAAGGGAAGAGGGAAAGGAGCTGGTGTTTCTTTCTTAACCAAGTCATGTGTTCCTTGCCGTTAACTAAAGTTAATGATGAAGTTTGGTCAGCCCTAGAAACTTACCTAGGAACACGGCCATGCTGCTCAGAGTTCTGAAGTGTGTTTGGAGTGCTTCATAAAAATTCATAACGATTGTCAGGGCTCTGGGATGGTTGATGGTTTAGGGCTGTAATAAAGTTCATGAAAAAAAATACAGGTTTCTCTTGCACAGTGGTCTTCTTTGTCCTCCAAAGTGAAGAAGTTTTACTTTCCCAATGACTAAAGTGATGTCTATTTATTGAAATTGATAAGGAAATCAAGGTTCATATTTTCAAAAGCAATATCTGGGTAATTCTGCCACTGGATGAAGTATATGTAAACTTAGTGTGTGGAATCCATCTCCAGAGGGCGCTACTGGTGACATCCTTGTTGAGTGGCTTTGGAGTTAGTTGAGTATTGTACCACAGGCCTCGATGCAACCTCTGTGTTTGTGTTATCATACTTCATTCTGAAAAACAAGCTCTTTTGTTCTAAGTACTTTAGGGTTTTTTTTATAGTGAGATTTTAATTGTTCTTCCACAGAGCTACAAGTGCCCTGACTCCTCGGATGTTATTATGACTTAATAACATCCATCGCATACCCTGAAGTTGGTTATTTGCAGAAAGAAAAAAGGGACTAGGGGACAGAGTGTAAAGTGAGATATACCAAATATAGAAAGACAAGGACTTCATGTCTTTTCCATATGTGGGTGTGACAGAGTTAGCCTGAATGAAGGCAGACTTATGATTAGCAGAGTTTGAGGAGAGTTGGGATGGAAGAAGGTAGAAAGAACATAGATTTGATCGGTGCATGTTGTGTGCAGGTGTGGAAATAACACAGGGACCCAGAGTGATATGCAGTTAGTAGATGTTAATAAAGGCAAGGCACTTTATTAACCAAGGAACCCAAGGCACTGCCCCTACTGTGTTTCTAATCAGAGTAGAGTAGTTCCTCTCCTGTTGATTAGAGTCACAATAAAGTCACCAGACTCCCACACAGCACAGAGCTCTTCTGCCTGCAACAACAGGGCATAGCCAGGTATTTTAGGTTCTCCTGAGGGTCACTCTTAACCCTTGATGTCACTCACCATGTGACACTGTTGAAGCTGCTATGTTGACGTTCACTAGTTGATGGATAGCATTCCAGACTGTCAATCCCTCTCATCAGCCCAAGCGTCCTGGCTGTCTGACTTGTTAGGTGTGTGACCTCTAACTAGCAGCCCCACCTTCTGGGGATCCTATACCCCTGTCCATAGAAACCACCAGTCTGCTCTAGGGCTGGGACATGCAAGTCACTCAGCACATGGAAACAGAATACTGTCCTGTGAGTGCCATGGTTGTAGGTAACAGGTCACAGTACAAGTTTGTGTGGTATAGTTTAACAGCCTGGATGAGGTCAGTTGTTAGTGATTCCAAGTGCAGGGTAGAGTGGAGCCTGAGCACAGGGGGAGGTTCAGGGGCCTCAGTGGAAGGTGTGTGTGTGTGTGTGTGTGTGTGTGTGTGTGTGTGTGGGTGACTCATATCTCCACTGACAGGACAAGAGGGACTGAGTTTGGTCATTGTGTCAGCCTCGTTTCTACAGCTATGATAAAGCAACTGACAGAAAGAAGCTTGAGGGGGGCATTAGATTTGAGCTTACAGTTTCAAGTTATAGTCCATAATTGTAGAGAAGTCACTATGGCAAGAACTTGGGATAGTCACATCCTGTCAAGAGCAGAGAAAAATGTACACATGCATGCTCACTCACTCGCACCCAGCTCAGTATATCCACTCCTACAACTCAGGACCCTTTGCCTAAGAAATGATGCTAGCCACGGCGAGATGGCGCTTTCCACATCAATTAACATACAGACTTCCCCCACAGACAAGCCCACAGGTCAGCCAATCTCTCACAACGACTCTCTTCCCAGATGATTCTATCTTGTGTCAAGTTAACCATGAAAGCTGACCGTCACTGTCACACTTGGCTTTGTCTCCAGTTTTGGGTAGCAGTCATTGCCTGCTGAAATGGTCACCCCTGGCCATTTCTAGTTTTGTTTGGGTAAGGCTGACGAAGACCAGGGCCTTGTCTGCAGTAAGAAGAGGTACTGTGTGTTTGCATAGCTGGGTTCAGGAAGAAAGGAATCAGATGCCAGATTAGAGCTTCCTGGTCACATTGTTCATG
Source organism: Mus caroli (assembly GCF_978045245.1). Lineage (NCBI taxonomy): Eukaryota > Metazoa > Chordata > Mammalia > Rodentia > Muridae > Mus > Mus caroli. The sequence goes on along the minus strand of NW_028227270.1, from coordinate 48,679,767 downwards.
CTCCAAGCCCTGGGGGAGGGAGATGTGAGATCTGGTCACTCCAGTCTGTGAGAAGCAAGCAGCAGAAGTTGAGCCTTTGGAAGCAATAGGTAACCCAAGGGGGTGGGGTGAGTTCCCACTCTAATGGTGTAAGACCACCTGTGTCTCATTGCCAACAGCCGCTCTCTATAGGGAACTTCACCAGCATCTTCAGAAATAAATTACCATCTTATACCCCCATCATGATATCAGCTTATCAGCCCACCTACCCACTCTGTCCACATGCCCTGCTGGTTCCGGCAGAATAGGAGCAAGGGAGAGGACCTAAGGGCATGGCCATTGGCTACAAAGAGACCTCCCTCTAGAAGACCTGGTGAAAGGGTCCTTATGGGAAACCTTAACATGGAACAACTAAATAATGGACGAAACAGACAGATTAGTTACAACAGAAGCAACTTGAGACATTGACATTTGCTTCTGGTATATCTGGCACGGATCTACTAACGGAGGTGTTGAACGTATTGGAAATAGATAGCACATTCAGTTTCGTGTGGTTAACTGGCAAGCAGGGTACCAGTATTCTTGTTTTATTTTATTTTATCTTATTTTATTTTATGTGTACATGTTTGGCCTGCAGGTATGTATGTGCACTGTATGTGTACCTGGGACTCATGGAGAACAGAAGTTATAGATGGCTGTGAGCTGTCTTGTGACTGCTGAGAACTGAAGCCAGGTCCTTTGGAAGAGCAGCCAGTGCTCTTAACCACCAAGTCACTTTTCAGCTCCAAAGGGTTTCTTCCAACCACCATGGGATATGAGCCTCAATAACTACATGTGTTAGGTTGTCTCATCAAGCAGACTGCGTTAGCTATACAATGAGGAAAGATTCACAGGGACTAAGAGCTGTGCACAAACAGATAATATTGTTCATGAAAAAAATCACACCAGCTTCCCGTGCTCACAGAGACACCCCATAAGGTCTCCCCCTGCCTCCTCACTGCCTCACAGAGGAGCTGAGCCAACAGAGGATGTGTCTGAAGTATCCGTGAAGGATGCAGGTCCAATCCCCCATCACATCCTGACCCTTTAAGTTAAATAACCCACATTCTGAACTCAGATGCCATTTCTTCAAACTCCTTTCCCCAAACTTTTCCCATACCTCATCCCCTTTTCCTTCTCTTCTCAGCCTGACATGGCTTCCCAGGCCATAGCACCCAAAGCCTGCTCATATTTCTTCTAAGCTTGACTGCCATCTCCCACACAGAGCTGGGGACCTGTTCCCAGTCCTAACAAAACCATTCATTTCTTGCTCTTAAAAGCATGTGTTTAGCCCACCAGTCTCCTGCTGTCTAGATGAGGCTTCTAAAAGGTAGTGATCCTGGAGGCAGGCTCTGTACCTCAGCCAGTGGGAGAGTCCCTGGCAGGTGACAGTAGGAACCAGGCTCCTCCAGTACCAGATAAACAGCTTCAGGAATGAACACATGGAGCCTTCTACATGAAAAGAAAACCACACGTCTGTCATTCATGTATTTTTACTTCATCTAAAATTTAGAAGCATGGCCTGGAGGAGTCAGGGACACAGTGGAGGGTTGGGGTAGAGGTTCCTGCTAGTTCTACTGTGCTTTCTAGTGCACTAATGGTGTTTAACACAGCACTATCTCCAAAAGCAACGTGGGGAGGATGGGCTTTTCCTTTTACCTTTCTATGTCACTGAAGGAAATCAGGGCAGAAAACTCAAAGCAGGAACCTAGAGGCAGGGACTGAAGCAGAAGTCACAAAGGAGTGCTCCTGACTGTCTTGTTCCTCATGTTTTACTTAGCTTGCTCTCTTATACAACCCAGGCCCACCCCCCCCCAAAGGTGGCACTGCCTATCATGAGCTGGGCCTTCCCACATCCCACATCAAAAATTTAATTAAGAAACCACCCCTCAGACATATCCACAGGCCCACATGATGGGGTGGTTTCTCTTACCAGATGACCCTGGCTTATGTCTAGAAGACACAAAACTAAGCAGCACAGGTGACCCCGATTGCCCTGTGACCCAAGCACTCCATGTCATACCTATTCTCTAGGACTCCCCTCCAAGGGCTCAGCACACACCCCACTGGGAAGTGACAAAGCACAGCCAGGAACAAATCTTTAAAGTTGAAATTTGAAAAACACATGCATGAATAACTATGCTCTATCTAAATGATTATTTCATGTGGACAATAGAAATTGGTAAATAAATAAGAAGTAATTCACCTAGTTGGCACACGTAAGCACGGGGAAATAATGAGAGAGACAAGGAAATTAGGTCGAAACTATAATTATTTCCTCATACAAAGATAATATCTTAAAACATGACTATGTAGTACTAGGTAAGGTGCAGATGGGGTAAAATATCTTATTTAATCAAGAACGGGCAAGTTGATTATTTCAAGCCAAATGGTTTAACTCTGAGAACATTGAGATCCCCATTGCTTATCAGCACTGAACATACAAAGCCACTAATTGTCACAATTTCTCTGTACTTTCTCCTGCTGCCTCTGCTACCAGAAACACGTAAGCTGTTCCTGCTTACCCAGAGGCAAGCCAGAAGCATGACTGAACCAGGTGTTCCTGCCTTAGTAAGAAACCAACCCAGAGGGCAGAGTCTGAGATCCCAAGCAGTAGGAACCTCTGAGCTAGGAGATGAGACGAGAAAGCTACATAGCTAGGGAACCAGAATCCCATGAGGAGCCCCACTGTAAGTCTATGACTGGAAGCTGGGCTGTGGGAGAACCAGGCAAAACTTTGAGAAGCTGCTGAAGAACCAAGGACAGGACAAGATACTAAATATGGAGCTCCCATGAGAGCTGACCCAAAGGAATGATGACCAGGGGGCATCTGACCCAGATCGGAAGATACCCAGGGGACAGGAAGAGCTAAGCCAGGGAAGGAAGACATAGGAGAGAGCTGAGTCAGGAAGAGACAAAAGGAACAGGCAACCTGGGGCAAGCACTCTGGGGACAGGAGACCCAGGAAGGAGGAAAGTAGATGGCGAGGAAACCTATGGATAGCAGATCCTGGGAATTCCCTGGAGCTTCTCCGCTCCAGGCCTGGTAGCATAGGGCTCTGTCTGGCTTCAATTGCCCTACTGTTATAAAGGTTGTGCTTCATATGTCTGGAGGGAAGCCCATTTCACAGCTACCTTAGTGAAGTATAAAACAAAGTTTGCAGAAAGTGAGAATATCTAGGTCTTAGTTTCTGGAAAATGAAATGCTAGACTATAGAGAGGGACTGGATGTTGGAGTTTCTGAGAACACTGTAAATACTGCCCAGGGTTTCATCAGAAATCCCTGCAAATGGCAGGTAGGGTGGCACACACCTTTATTCTCAGCACTTGGAATGCAGAAGCAGGTTGTTCTCAGAGTTTGAAGCCATCCTGGTCTACAAAGTTCCAGGGCAGCCAGGGCTACCCAGAGAACCCCTGTCTCACAAAAATAAATAGAAGATTAGTGAAAGTGGCATAGCAACCGAAGTCTCTAGTGCAGCTGTTAGGGATGTCCTTAAGGATGACACACATTCATAGGAAGGAAATGGAGACACAGTTTCAATGTGATCAATGGACTCACAGCATAGAAATGGTGTGCACAGTGAGAATGACAACAACAACAACAACAACCATAAACTGTTCTAGAAGGAAAACAGCCAAAGTAAAACCTTAGTGGTTGTTCCCATGAGCAGATTGTAGATGATGGGAAGAAAGGGGAAGAAATGATGTCACTTTGAACACAGAGAGAAATGGCCAGGATAAAACTGAGGCTGGGATCTGAGGCCTGTGCTTAAACATCAGGAAAGGGAAAATGGCAACCAAAATGAAGATAATAAGACTTCAGCTAGCAGATCTAAGAATGCCAGTTAAAGTGTGACCTGTATGTGTGTGTGTGTGTGTGTGTGTGTGTGTGAATGAGAGAGAGAGAGAGAGAGAGAGAGAGAGAGGCAGAGACAGAGACAGAACAGACAGGCAGAGACAGACAGAAAGAGGCAGTCAATTCTGCACAGCTGGAGTTATTCTAGAAACACAGAGTCAAGACACAAAATACAAAAGAGCAACACCCTAAAACAAACTGCATGGACAGCTGCATTGTCCTTTACAAAGAGAAGAAAGAGGACTGGTTAGGATTTTTAAAATCTGAGTGTGTTCGATACAGGAAGACACAAAATTCAAGGCATGCTTTAGGCTTTATAACAGGATCTTGGCCGGAACCTTCGGAAGTGGGAGCCAGATGGGTGAATTCAAATACTTTGTTTTCCGCTTCTAACGTACTTAAAAGGCAAAGGGCTTTAGTCAACGGGAAAAAAATCAGTAACACCATGCAAGCGTGATTTTTGTTTCTACAGAAGTAGAAGATGGCACCTATGGAAATGGGATGGGAATGGGTATAGAAAGCATGTTCAGAGGAGTTGCTATATGTTGAGTTTGTGAACAGCAAATGCCTGCTGTGAAGTGAGAGGTCTGAAGTGAGGGGGATCCTGTGAGGAACCTAAACAGACTCCTGACAAGCTAAAGGAAACCTAAGGCCACAGTAGAGCAGCACTGAGAACAATGGAGACAGGAGACAATGGAGTAAATTAAAACAATGAGCTGCTTAACTCAAATGAACTGGCCACAGGATGCATTAACAAGCCATTGGAATGACCATCAGAGAGCAGTAGGGCTCTGGCCCCACCACATCAATACCGACTTTAAGGCTGAATTCACCATGAACACTGCTAAGACAGGCACCAAGTCTACAGAGTAAAGGGAGAACAAACCGAGTCCATCTGTAGGAAATGTTTCAGATACAAACACAGACGCCAAAAGCAAAAGTGAACACTAGACACACCTTGCAAAAATCATCATGAATAAGCTCTTTGCCAGGAGTAGTAAGCTGGGGCAAAACTCCTTTAAAATTCTAGGGTCCTTGAGATACAATAGGAGAGACAACAAAAAGCCAGCCAGAACTATGAGAAAATAGTACATACATGTGTGACTAGAAGCTTTCCTGAGAATGTTCATCTGTGAATGGATGCATGTTACAGCAGCAAATATGTGTATGCATTTGTGCAATTCACACTTGTGTAGTATATGAATCTACCTGTTGGCACATACAGACACTCAAACTTTGACACAATCTTAGAACAAGAAAATACCACATTAAAAACCAGTGGACTTGCCTTGGGAGATGGCTTAGTGGATAAAATGTGAGGATCTGGGCCCAAACCTGCAGAAGTAATGCAAAAAGCAGGACTAGTTAGCATGAGTGTTTGTAACATCAGTACTTCCACAGGAAGATCGAGACTGGAGCTAGGAGAATCTGGGAAACTTATGGTCCAGCTATCTCCGTACAGGCAGGACCAACAAAGAGATCCTTTTCCAGACAAGGTGGAAGACCACCATGTCTTCCTTGGAAGCTTAAAATGGCATATCTAGTTTGCAAAGCCATATAAATATATTCTTTGCACCTATCTTGAATCATCCAATGGGCTTTACTCATAACTGTGTCAAGCCAGCCAGGGGAACCACTGAGCAGATGGATAATTAAGTTTATTGAAGTAATACAAGAATAGAAAAGTAACCAGAAACACAGATGAATGTGGAGAGCCGTGCCACGAGCAATCGCCATTAAAAGATGACGCTGGCCTCCGCTGTGCCTAACTAGTAAACAAGCCTTGTACACAGGTGCGAGAGTGAACTCACGCCTAGTCACTGCCCATCTCGGGGCGTAGTCATGGGGTGATGGGCGAGCAACGAATCAGGAGCTGACACGCCACATCAGGTGCTGAAATGCCATGGCTGAGGGCTATATAAGCAACGCCATTTTCCGGGGTCTGGGTCTTCCCTCCTGAAGAAGCAATAAAGCCTTCTTCTGCAGAAGAATCTGGTTGTCCGAGTGTGTTCTTGCCGGTGAGAACGATAGCTCTGGACAGATAAAGGTTTGGTACCAAGGGCACCATGGAGAACCTCTGCAAGCTTGTGTTGAGCCAGAGGGACCAGGTACAACTGGGAACAAGCAGGATCCCTCAGCCATGGATCTGTGGAGCAAAACCAGATGGACAGCTGCTGACACAGTGGGTCGTGAACTCTTTCTTGGGAGAGAGGCAAGGGTAACCTCTTGACCGAACTGGCTTCTCAACTGCTTACATGTCATATCTCACCAGCCCAGCCACTTAACATGGATTTGTTACACATCAATCAGCTGGTTAAAGTTTTATTATTGCAGGTGAGTGCTCCCTAGACCAGAGATTCAACATTTTCTAGTCTCAATCCTTTCAGCAGAGAAATTTCTACAAGACTCCAGGTACCTAGAGCTATAGAACAGACGTACAAAGGGACCATTTACCAATAACAACTCATTAACAAATTTGTCCAAAAGCATTTCTTTGATATTTATTCATAAAATGTTTCTATTTACTAATGGTGAAAGAAAATGTCTATATGGGCATGGGATTTTTTAATTTTTACATAGAATAAAATCTTGGGTGAACATCTAATACTATGTATAATGTTTTATGAAATGATAATGTTTTTCAGAGTTGATTGATATTTTTATTTTATAGTTATCCATATTGAGACTTGTGCTTTATACAAACACACAGGGCTGAATCACAAAAGTATCTCTAGTGACATTCAGAAACTGTTGAAATTCTGTCTTAATCCAGCCAAAACTTACTTAACATTTTAAAGATGAAACCCAAGTTTTAAGCCATTTTGATAACTAGGTAAGTTTTTTTTTCTTGAGGTGCTAACAGTAGATGGCTGATCTCTTTGCTGCTGTTGGTTGTTTTGAATGTGGTTTAACAACCCATAAGATTTTCATAATCAAAATTTGAACGAGAATATTTCTGAACTGTGTCTCCTGACTTTGAACAATCAACTGAAGTTCTTACAACTGAATCATCATCAGGAAAGTTATTTTACTGAAAAAAATCATCTGTTGATGCAAACATTTCTCCAGAATCATTTTTTTATCCCATTCTTCCATCTGTTAACATTGTAAGTACACTTTTAATTTTTTTAAAAGTATGTCCCAATGTCTTCCTTAAAATTACATGTTTAAATATCCTTTTTCAAAAGTTCCTGGCTTATAGCACAATTTTGAAAGCCTTTGATCATTATGAAAAATTACCAAAGTTGGACTTTTACTCAGATAAAAATATGAGACATTCACCTTTTAGTATCTATCACTTCTTTACTGTGACTGTCTTGAGAGTCACCAAACCTCTTAATGTCATATAGTTTTTATGATCATACCCCATGTCTTCACAAAACCATTACTAAGGCCACAGCTTTTCATGAATTTCACTGTATTTGATGTCATCACAGAACAATGGTTGTCTCTGGTCCTATTGATAGTCGAGTGTGTAAGGCTGGGACATTCCTTGACACCAGCTTTGACTTTCATGGCAAACCAAACATCCTCTGACCACCATAGTGTACAGAGAGCAACATAATCTTCCCACTGTAAACCTTCAAGAAAAAAAAACATGAATTTTAAGACAAATATCTTCCATGTGTGCTTCAGAGAAGTATACCTGGGCACCAGCAAGATGGCTCTGTGGGTAATGGCCCTTGCTACCAAGCTCAACTTAAGTTTAAACCATGAGATTCTCATATTGGAAGGTGAGAAGTGACTCCTGAAAGTTGTGGTCTGACCTTCCCATGTGCTGTGTGGTGTTCATATGTACACTGCCTCCCAACACAAACACACAACAACAACAAGTGAGAAAAATTTGTCTTAACAAAACTTATTTTACACACAGTAACAACTGTGCCATGTTAAACACATCAGCTCTTTGGTCTCTCTGTACTACAAGCTTTGGGCTTCTGTAAGCCCAGAACCAAGCTGTATAGAGGCTGGTATGTATGACTTTAAGGGTTTGTTTTTTTGTTTTGTTTTGTTGTTGTTGTTTTTGTTTGTTTGTTTTTTGAAACAGCATTGCTCAGTTAAGACACTTCACGAATTTCATCCCTCTCCCTTTCCCCATGTTCTACTTCTTTCCCCATGTTCATTTCATCATCAGGTAACAGGAACCTGGATTCAATTGCCCAGGGCTTTTTAGCTTGGGCAAATTAAATAGAATGTTTCCTTGAATGTGAGCAAACATTTTCAATGGCACAAACAGGCTCTCAAATTTGCTAGTCTTTATTAGAAGACTTGAAAAGTTGCTCAAAATATCCCTTCTGTCATGTGCATGGTTGATATGAGGGTTTCTTCTTAAATTTTAAACATTTATTTTCATTTTTATTTATGTGTGTGTCTCTGTGTATGTCTGTTTGTGTCTGTGTATGTATGGCTGTGTGTCATATGTCTGTCTCTCTGTGTGTCTGTTTGTCTGTCAGTCTGTCTGTTTCTGTGTGTGTCTGGGTATCTGTTTGTGTGTGTATATGTGTATGTGTGTCTCTGTGTGTGAGTGTATGTCTCTGTGTGTTTGTCTGTATGTGTGTGTGTGTCTCTGTCTCTGTCTGTCTCTCTCTCTGTGTGTGTGTGTGCATGCTACATGCATGTAGGTTTCTGTGGAGACCAGAAAAGGGCATTAGATCCCCTGGAGCTAGGAATATAGAGCAGTGATTTGCCAGACATGGGTGCTGGGAACCTAACTTGGGCCCTCTGCAAGAAAGATATGAGCTCTTATTCGTTGAATCCTCTCTCCAACCCTCAAACTGTCATTCAGATTGCCTGGATTCATGATTTGAAGCCAAGAGCACAACAATTTAAGCAAAGTTTTTGCTTTTTGTGGTGTTTGTTTGTTTGTTTGTTTGTTATGTAGTCATGATTATCAAATGCAAATCTATATTGTAAAGAAACTGACATTTTTCTTCTTTTCAATTAAAGGAGGCTACATCTTGGCATCAGTGTTAATTCTTCTCCCTAAATTAAGTGACTTATCTACACCAGAAAATTGTTTTTGCCTTAACTACAAATAAACACTGCTAATAATTTATCAAACACACTAGCTTTGTTTCAGGAAATCATGTTTGCTTGTGCTTAAGAGACTGGGATTTTTGCTTAAATACACATGCAACAGTGGTGGTTAGAAACCCAAAAGTTTTGCTTTGCTTCAGTAGAACACATTCCTGTATAAAAAAACCATAAGAACAATTTTTAAACCCAAACTTCTAATGCAACACTATCTAAGACACACTAATGCATTTTAGTGGTGTTGGAATTAAACTGAGGCTTCCTTCGAGACACATTGCCATCCCTATGAAGAGGTAATGCCTTGCAACTTCATGCTAAGGAACTGTGGCAGGAAAATATTAAGAATCTTTAATTACCACAATGAAGCTGTCTTTATTCCATAAAAATTGGAAACTGCATGTTAGGTACAAGCACCTTGGCTCTGCAGCATTCTTTGTCATTGTATGGCACCTTAGTTTGAGCAGTGCAAAGTGTTCCTTTTGTGTGCTCAGAATGAAGGCTGCTGTGGTTCCATGATTCAACATGGACAGGTGCTGCCAGGAACAACATAGGTTCATTACGAGTTTGATTTCAAATTAATGCTTGGTCACTGAACACCAAACATCCAGAAGCCTTCAGCCATTGCCAAGTTTTTCACATCCCACCCCAACATTCAGTTATAAGGCCCCATATGGAATTATGACCTATGGCTTAAAAATCTTTGCCCTAAATCATTTAGTCGAGGCTGTCTTTTTAGTCTGTCTTCTATGTCATGCTATCCTAGGTTAAACTTCAAATAGGGAGTGAGCTCTGCACACAGAGACCCAGCTGGGCAGCAAGAGCCGGGTAGAGCAGCTGCCCCTTACTGTTGATAGCTGTCTAGAGCCTTGTGGCCCATGTCTCAGGAAGGTGGCAATCAGGGCTAATCAGATTTGAGCAGAACAAACATCTCCCGTGGGCTTGCCCCTCTGCCAAGTCGCCAGTTACACGGAGAATAGTTCTATTGTTACAAATGTGACAAGTCACATTCTCCCGCCCACGGTCCTGTTCCCCAACTAAGATCTTAAGACAGTGCTTGTTCTCAGGGATGGTCACAGATGGCTGGGCACGATGACACCTTTAAAACAAAAAGAAAAAAAGAAAAGAAAAAGAAAAGAGTCTCAGTTTCCTCTGCAGTTCCAGTTCCCTAAAATATCAATTATTAATGCTAAAAATTTCCCCAATTACACTTTTGATTTACTGTTTAAAACGGCCTTTGCTGTCTGGAGAAGCTTGTCAGCTATTTGTATCCTCTGGTTAGACTCTCGAGCTTGGCAAGAACAGATTCTGCTTATTTCCCTTCGAAGCTCACGGAGCCTAATGTTTTCAACTTTGCTTAGATTATTGTTTTGTCATTAGAATTTGTTTTGGCTCCCTCCCAGCTCTTCCATCAGTATATTATAATCTCACAATTAAAATGTCTAATTTATTTCCTCGTGCTCCTTATGCTATTGAAATTGGCTAGCACTCTAGAAGGGATGCCAAAGCCTTAATAGGTACCTAGGTAACCAAACGTTCTCTGCCCCTTATTTGTTTATCCTTGCTGTCATTATACTAACCAAATAAAATATTTAACCTATAGTCAGATGGAAATTAATTTCCCTTTATTTATTTTAGAGGGAAATTACTTTCCCTTAAATAAAGATACTTTTATGATTTCTCATTAAGAAGGAAATGCTGTCATAAGATGTAACTTCAAGGTGATAATTTTAATAAAAAAGCACATTTTAAAAGATTTCTTACAGTTGTAGCTAACAGCTTAAGAAGAAGAATTGTTTATCTTTGGTGCCCTTTTAGCTTGGCCTGGCTATAAATTACTAACCTGATACAAATATTTGTATTAATATTTTTTAAATTGAACTTGAATTTTAATTGTGTTTCTTTACCTCTCGAGTTCCCACTTTGCAAAGCTTGGTTGGTCTCCAATATAAACGTTTAGAATGAACTTAAAACTAGATGTGATTGTTCACCCAGCAGCAGATGGGACTAACTCCTGCCAGGCACAGCCACACCTATGCTTGGCTGAAGGTTCAGTGTTGGGTGTGATTCACAAGGCTCTCTTCATCAAAAATCCTGCATTAGGCTTCCGAGCTTCCCAGGCATCACTGATTTTGAGACCTGTAGGCTGGCTAGGAGAAGAGTCAATGCCATCAGAGATCAGAGACCAGCATTTATCTTCACCCATTTATTCTTCCAATGTTGACTGTGGTCCTGCTAGGCACTGGGCTTTTCCAGTGCTGTAGAAAACTACAGCTGCCTCCTGTCTTCAAGAGAAGTTCAATCCTGTGTAGACAAAGAAGAGAAAAAGCCAGGGTAGGGGCAGAGAGTTAACCCCACTAGCCAACAAGACCGTATGTATTAGTGTGTTTATTCAATCTGCTTCTCAAAATAAACCTTAGTGGCTCCACAGAGTAACGCTTACTTTACCTCTCAGAATCCTTGAGGTAGTCTGGATCTGATGGACACTTGGCACCTGGACCTCTTGGAGTATAATGTCAGCTATTGCTAGAATGGAATCACCACAGGCGCAGTCAGCCAGTTCTTTATGATGTCAGTCCTCAGTGATAGAAGACAACTATAGATGGTGTCCAGAAGCCGTCACAGACTGCTTGTTGATGAGCTTCTTATAGCGAAGGGTTAAAGTCAGAGCTATAATTGTACTTGGTGAACTTTGATTCATACCTCACAGAAATGTTTAGAATGATCTTCCTTTCAAAAAGTCAATAGCAATATTTCCAGAGGTTGGGAGAAGAGGTGCAAGCTAGCTGAAGAGTCACTTGTGGAATGTGGTGGTACCATTCATGCTGAGTGAGCTACCAGGATTGAGGAATTGAAATGGGGGTGGCTGGCTCTGGAGTTCAGACATATAGATGTTCTTAGGGAAGAAAGGCTTTGAGTATTGTAAGCACAAGACTCCACTGCTACATTGAAGGTATCCTGGAGATGCTGTGTTAAGAATGAACTGGGGCATAATGATACCAAGAGAGAATAACCCCAAGGATAATGTCTATGTGGAGGGCTAAGGATGTGAGAAGCAAAGACAGAGCATTATACACACCATGTTTGGAACATATAGAAAAAAATGGAAAGGCCACACACAAGGGAGTGTGGAATACAGGCATTATAGCATGACCTATAAGGCCTCTGGCTTCCACACAATAGGGTCCAGGTGGCAGGGACTCTTTATAAAGTGGGGACTGTGCCCATTCCACAAGGCAGCAAGAAGGTCAGAGAAAGATGATGGAACCATTCTTTGCATTCACTGAACTGAGAGTTGGAGGCAGAGAGCAGTGCTAGTCCCCAGTGGTTTAAACTTCACTTGTGAAGCAAGTGTGTTCAGGGAAGACTCTCCAGGGCTGAGGTCCGACAGGGTGTAACACTATCAAGGCTTGCCCCTCCTCTGGCTAGAACAGGGAAGGTCTTAGTATGGCACCCAAGTCACATTTCACTCCACATGAAGGAGGCAGTTGTTCACCTGACTACTTGGGCCATTATTTGGAGGATATTACATGAACTTTCAGTTGCGTCTGGATGGAGACAGCTAGTGCAGTGGAGCAAAGAATAAAAATTTACTCATGGCCAGAGAGATGTAACAACAATGGGCAGGCTCTATCATTACCAAACCCCCTCACTCGGAGACCCTCATGACACTGTGACTTTGTGGCAACTGAAGACCAATGTAAAGCACATTCCCTCTAAATTGTCATGCCAGAACCAAGGCTAGATTCACAGCTGTCGGGCACCTGGAAAGAGACACAGTAGGAAAGCTTGAAGCACCATTCTGGGCTTCTGGTTGAAGGAGAGTCACCTTAGTCACACAAAGCCAACCTGACGGAGACCACTGTGCCATGACTGAAAGAGCTTTTGTGTACACACATCTTGAGTAACAAATCAAGTTTTCTCAGTTTTCTACAGGATCAGATATTGCTCACAGTGCTGGGGTCTATCGGAACCATTCTGTCAACCTTCTTTCAAACTTCAATGCTTAAAGAACAACTTCGTATTGGTGTTTATTTTGCTATAAATTAGCCATTTGCTTATTGACCCAAGATAGTTATTGTCTCAGCTGGAAATATATTGGAACCCCAGCTGCCAAACAAATATTCAGCAAAAGATGAGGAAAAGCATACGGGAAGGAAGGCCCCACCAAGCTCAGCCTGCCTGCGCTCTGGAAGGCATTCTGGCCCACGGCCATGAGCCCTGCGGAACACAGCACCCGAGAGTGACAGTGATCGATTTACCAGTGGGAAGGTATTAACGATGCTCCCGCTGATGGCTGAGCCACTTCACCGGCATTTGCATTTCCATTCATCATCTCTGTGTTCATCATTATGAAGAGGACGCCAGAGCTAATTAAAGTTCCAGCTAACGGGTAGCTGGGAGTCTAGTGACCAGGAGGGCTGAGGAAGACCTAGGAGAGTTTCCTGCAGGAAGGAGGACGATGTTACAGTGAACCCAATTAACTTAATTCCAAGTGAATCCACACAGACACTTCCCATGGGGAGCTGGGAGACTTACAGCACCCTCATGGTTCGTGCTTAGGTTGGGAGCGCAGGAGTGAACAGGGCCTGACTTGGCTCTCTCTTCCTTCCTTCCTTCCTTCCTTCCTTCATTCCTTCCTTCCTTCCTTCCTTCCCCCCTTCCTCCCTTCCTTCCTTCTTTTCCTCACAATCCTGCCATTGAAGAAAAACAGTTTTAAGTGGATATTTTTGAATTTTTAGAAAAATTTCGACAAAGGTAGAGAATAGATTCTAGATCACGTATTTCCTATCTTAATAGAAATCACTGGTGGATAATTCAGAACAGAGTGAGACCTGCTCAGTTCAGGCCTAGTGCAAACACACTGAAGGTTGGGGTGAGCCAAGAAGCTCCCCACGAAGTGTGGAATATCCTCCATGCCTTCCATTAACACTGTTCCCCCTCTGGTATCCATGACGATAAATGATACCATTAAAAGACAAGATTTAATTTTTTCCTTCATGAGTTTTAATTAGAAAGTGACATTTTGATTCTTCTTTACAGCTGCACAGCCGATCCACAATGGCTATTTCAGGGATTCAGCTCGGCTCTTGGAAGCCCTTGGAGAAGTATTTACATAGAGTCATGTCTTAGAACATGGAAGAGGCCAACCTGATCTTTTTGGGATCAGGCACCAGTATGTGAGTCCCCTGCTTCCTCCATCTCATGGGGAAGAATATCCTTACACAATGTCTTACATGCTCTTACAGGAAGAACAACAGCCACATTGGTGTCTATCTCAGAGACTAATGGATGGATTCAAAAACACAAAGCTAAAATACACACCATTCTTCCCATGACTCCATAAGACTGTAGACAAAGCATCTCTTAGAATAACACTAACATTTTTTTCCAGTTATAATAGTCACTATAGTAGACATTGAGCTCAGGCACAGCAGCCAACCATGGAATGGATCATGGAATGGGGGGTGGCTTTCACTGGAAGGAACTTTCCCAGGTGGCCTGGTTATATCCTTATTTTCCTACATTTTAGCCATATCTCACTCCAAGATTTCCTCCTTGAATCTGCTATCGTTAGTGGGTGCACCCCAGCTTACCTCTCTACTTCTGCCTGAGGTCTGGAGCCTGCTGCAATGGAACCTCACAAGAATGAGGGCTATGAGAGCCTCTTTTGGAATCATTTGCATTGCCAGACCTTGGGTAGAGTGCATACATACTATGTGTGCAGTGGGTACTTGAACAATGGTGGGGTGAGTATACCAAGAGGAAGCCCTGGGGTCTACTCTCACCTGACACAGCTGAATTATTTTGCGTTGAGCCTTTGTACCTGGCCCATTCCTGCTTTACTCAAAGTCCTTCCTTCCTCTCACTCATGGCTTCTCCTGACAACAAACCTACTTAGCAGTACCTCTGCTTTTGGTGACTCTGGGCCTGCCTGCTTTCTATAGACCTTCCCAGCTGGCCCCCATTCTGACCTCTGTGGAGTTACTTGGATCCCTGAAAGTGATACCAGGAACAGGTCACGTGACCCAAACATAAAAACATAGGTAAGTCTACAATAGGGCAAGCCGAGCTTCCTCAGTTCCAACTCCAAGTGTCTCTAAAGCGTCTTTGTCCTCATTACCTCATAGATCACCAGATGTTTCTGAATTCACGGTCAGGAGCTCAGAGAGTAGAAAGGTTTGGGGTAGATTAGAGCTGCTCCAAAATAATGTGAACACTCAGTGGGAAGAAGCTCACAATTTGACCAAGCACACCATCTAACCCTCCATTAAGCCACTAACCTTGTGGCTCATCAAAGACATAAAGAAACGGATTTTACACCATAATTTAATTCCAGGGAGTCAGCTTCTCTTGAAATAGATAAACTTTCCCCAGAAGGAAGTTCTGCCCCATTAGCACCATCATCAGAGATGCTTATTAAGTGCTAAATCGTGTAGGGCACTGTTAGATGCAAATGGAGAAGCTGATCTTGCTGTCTATGAACTGCTAGGGCATTCAAGGGAGTGAATGGAAGGACAACCCAAGAAAGGCAACTGAGAGTTCAATAAACCATCAAGCTAGACCTGCTAGATAGGCCTTGGAAATAAATAACCTGTTTGGCTGCAAATGGGGGAAAAGAAAAGGACCTTGTGATTGTTTTGTCGTTGACAAAAATCCTGATAAGAGCAAATCAAAGAAGGAACAGTTGATCTCGGCTCACAGAATGAAGGTACAGCCCATAATTGTGGGAAAGCATGGATTCCAGACCTGTATCTCTAGACAGGAAGCAGAAGAAAGATATATGCTAGGTTGAAGCTCCTTTCTCTTCTGTATTCAAAGCCCAAGCTCCTACTCTGTCCATGGTGCTGCCCAAAGTTAAGGTGTAGCTCCTCACTTTGGTTAGTCAAGTCTAGAGCCTCCTTTACAGACACAGAGATTTGTCTCCTAGATGACTCTAGATTCTTTCAAGGTAACAATGTGGACCATCACAACTGGGGAAATGGATGACTTAGCTACTTGTGAACAATCACAGAGGGGGGAAAAAAAGAGGCCCCTAAGAGACCTGCAGGTTTCACTCGTTACTGTGGAAAACAATATCATTGGGAGATGTGTGCATGGGAACCCAGAGATGAACAGCAACCTGCTCTGCCTTCTTGGTCTCAAAGAACACTGTGACAGAGAAAGACTCTGCCTTTCATTTTTTTCTTGTCCCTAGACCCACTGGCCAAAGGTCAACAGGCAACATCTCAACTCCTTACCAAGAAAAGAACCCTCAGGATACTGTGAGGGGCATGAGCTGAATCATACCCTGGGTGAACCCACCCAAGGGTTTGTTTCTAAGCCAGGCTGTGGAGCCTCTGATCAAATGGTGTCTCGTGTCTGGTGTGACCAGGTATCAAAGGCCCACAAAGGAAGCCACCTCTGAACCTCCACAGTTTTATCTCCATTCTCTCCTTTCCAGCCCAGTTGTCACTCCACACAGTTATTGTGGATAGAATACTGATGAGCAATGAAACTGCAGTGGGATGTACTTGAGAGAGGATCTGATGACATAATGTCCAATGGCCATCACCCAGGCAACACTGAACCTCTTCATCATCCAGGAACCCCCATGATCTAGAACCCCTCCCATCAAGCAGAATCCCCCCTTTTCCTCAGAACCCTTCCACTACTTTGGAGTCTGTTATCCCCGCTATGCTCCATCATAAATCCAGAATCAAAATCACCACCATCAAAATCACAGAATTGTTTTGCCACCTCACCACCCATTGTCTCTTCTGCTCTCAATTTGATTTTCTAGTTCCTGCATAACAATGACTGAAACATTCTCCGTCATTGCGAGAAGCTTCTGGATGCCATTTTGAAATAACTCTTCTCCCAAGACCTGGCTCTGGAGAACACGAATCTACTCTTCATGGCTGTATTTTGCTGCTTTTAGAACTTTATATAAATTCAATTACTCAGTGTGGGCCCTCTCTGTTAGTCTCCTTTCATTTAGAGAAGTTTTGAGATTCATGGTGTCAGGGAGCCCAGTAGCTCCTTCTCATTCCCTGCCAAGAAGAATTACATGGCATAGGGTCACCATAGTGTATCTGTTCCAATGGAGAAACATAGAGGTTCTCTCTAGTTTGAGGCAGTTGTGGAGAGTGTTGCCACAGTTGTTCTTGAGCAAGCATTGGATAGGCACACACATGTCACTTCTCCTTTGGGTAGGAATAACAAGGTGTTAGTGATGACTGATTTTAGAATATTCTGTCAAGTGTCTGTAAAGCATCATGAGCATTTTGTGTCCCCACCATCAAAATCACAGAATTGTTTTGCCACCTCACCACCCATTGTCTCTTCTGCTCTCTATTTGATTTTCTAGTTCCTGCATGACAATGACTGAAACATTCTCTTCCCTTTCTATGTGAATAATATTCTTGAGTTCCCATTAGGTTACACGCTTATATATGTATCATATAATTTTATCTACCTGTCTATTATCTATCTCTCTATCTACCTATCTATCATCTATCCCTCTATCTACCTATCTGTTTCATATTTGTGTGTGTGTGTGTGTATACACGCACACATGTGATGTGTGTCTCAGGTGCCATGGAGGCCTGAAGAGGGCATCAGATCCTCTGCCGCTGCAGTTACAGGCAGTTTTCATCTGCTGATTGCTGGAAACTGAACTTGGGTCTTCTGGAAGATCACCAAGAGCTTTTAACTGCTTAGACAATGTGATGACATATATAGTATGTATAGCAAAGCTTTTATGTAGAACAGTTGAAGACTCACAATAAATATCACGACAAGTCAGTTCTATAGATCCAATATTGTATTTTATGTTTTGTGTGAATAATACTGTACTGGCTGGTTTTGTGTCAACTTGACACAAGCTGCAGTTATCACAGAGAAAGGAGCTTCAAGTGAAGAAATGCCTCCTTCCAGCTGTAAGGCATTTTCTCAATTAGTGATCAAGGGGGAAAGGCCCCTTGTGGGTGATACCATCTCTGGGCTGGTAGTCCTGGGTTCTATAAGAAAGCAAGCTGAGCAAGCCAAGGTAAGCAAGCATCCCTCCATGGCCTCTGCATCTGCTCCTGCTTCCTGACCTGCTTGAGTTCCTATCCTGACTTCCTTTGGTGATGAACAGCAATGTGAAAGTGTAAGCTGAATAAACCCTTTCCTCCCCAACTTTTTTCTTGGTCATGATGTTCATGCAGGAATAGAAACCCTGACTAAGACAAATACTAACACTAACAGAGCTTGTGCTGACACATTCGTGCATGTCTTGAGTAGTCAAATATCTAGGCTCTTACCACTGTCATTGTGAGTGGCTGTGTAGTATAGTAGCAGAAGGGGCAAGGGTGTCTCAGAACTATCTAGAGCTGCCTATGAAGTCCTAGGCACTCAGAATCAGATGTTTCATGTGGTTCTGCATATCAGTGCCCCCTCCAAAGGCTCTTTTAATCATTAGCATGATTGTCACTAACCTATCTCAATTTTCTTTCCCCCATTATATAGATACAGTCCAACACTCTGACTCCCTTCTACACCTGAATTAGAGGGAAACCTCACTTTTTTTTCAAAAAAGGAATGGACTGTGACTTTGGAAAGCAGCTTTGTGTTCCAAACTCCTGTGTAACAGCATTAGTTGACTCCGCCTCCCATGAGACTGCTCTTGTGTCCAGCATTAGTTGTCTCTGAACCCCATGAGACTGCCAGAGTTTCTGTGCACTGCTCTAACTTTGCACTACTCTAACTGATGAGATTAAGTTCATTCAGCATCATTCCATGGAGGATGGTGGCATGTAAGCAAGACCAAGAGACCTGGAGAGTAAAGCGAGGCCAATTGCTATTCCTCAGAAGCCAGATCCCAAGAGAACACAGCCTTTGACCTAGTCCTTAACTAGAGGTTCCTCTCTGCTTTTGACAGTGCCAGTTAAACATCAATATGATCATTAGAGGTGACAGTTAAGCCACAAGCAGAGCTTTGAAGCGGTAAGTAAGCTGAGAAGTGAAGCAAATAGGGTCCTTATAATAGGTTTATTGTCCCTGTGGGGAGGGGTTCTCAATGGGTTCTGTCTTTGTGCCTTTGTTTTTCTCTCTGTGTCTCCTTGTCTGTCTTTATCTCTGATTGCGTGTCTGTCTCTATCTTTTTTCTTAACACATCCATAGGAAGACGCACCATGAAAGTGGCATCTGTAAGGCAGGAAGAGTCAGAACCAGAAACCCAGTTGTCATCTTGGCCTTGGACTTATAGCAACAGAACTACAAGAGAAAACGCTGCTTGGAAGCTGGTTGCTCCTGGCTCCCTTGCTGTGGTGGGGAGCTGACCCTTACGCTGACATTTCACACTTCAACCACACTTGAAGGACTTTCTGTTGTACCCTGACATTCACTTCCCATGATTATCCCTCTTTCTACTGTCACCTGAAGAGGCTTATAAGTAAATTAGCAGGAGCCAGAGACACAAGTCAAGGAGGAATGACAGACCATTTATTAGGGAGGCTAGCAGTTACTCTGCTGTTGCTGTGATAAAATATCATAAGCGAGTTTACTGATAGAAGGAAGGGTTCGTTTGAGCTTACATCTTCAGGGGGATGAATTTATCATGTGGGGAGGCACAGCAGCAGTCGGTGGTCAGCAGGCAGCAAGGCATAATCCCTAGAGCAGGAATCTAAGAGCTCACATCTCCAACTGTAACCACAAAACGAAGAGAGTAAACTTAAGGTAGCATGAGGCTTTTATTCTCAAAAGCCACCCCAAATGATATACTTCCCCAGCAAGGCTTACACTACCCACTGGGGGTCAAGTGTTCAAATGTCCAAGCCTTTGGGGAATATCAGTCTGGAGAGGAAAGGAGATGTCCTCAAATTTGAGGATGTTGATGGACATATACTTTCCAATTGATGAAAAATTACTGAACTCTACCCATAAAAAAACAGTGTTTTATAACACTTGAATTACATCCACTAAATGTTATTGAAATGCAGCAGGCCTGTCTGTAGAATCACCAGTTCTGCTAAGAAAGAAAAAAGGCAAAATATAATGAAACTAGTTCTTTATTACATTTTTGTTTATCTATCTAGACACGGGGGTGCAGGTGGGGGAAATGTCTTCAGTGAATGAAGGGCATTGCCTCCCCACCCCACCCACCCCCTGCTCCACAAACTGTAGATGCAACTGGAAGGCTCTTTAGACACACATACAGATTACCAGATGCACATTTTCAACTTAAACATAAAATCAAAGAGTTGCTAAGGAGCCTATGGCCCCAAGACTCCTCTCTTCAGTTTTCTGGTTTACACTTGTTTACACTGGTCTAACTGTGTTTTGAGGTATCACTCACACTTTTCTCCTCAGGAACCTTCTGACAGCGAGGCACACATGATAAGCAAAGTGTGAGGTGTTCCATGTCTCTGGAATTATCTGTTATTTTTTCCCTTTTCCATCCATTTCCAGTGACTGCTGGCTTGAGACCTTTGGTATATTATGTGTGTTACAAATGCTTGGGGCAGATGAATTCATTCAGCCCACTTCAGGTGCATCCAGAAAATTCCAGAAAGTACACTTGGCCAAAAATACCACTGATAAAAGCGCTCCTTGGGCTGTTATCCCTGGCTTACCTTGAGCTGTCATCTTAGTGGGTAGTCCTTCTGCCTCACCTTCTGGATTCTTTGCTCTCTGCTGGCCCATGACTGACCAGTGTAGGAGAGACACTCAGGTCTGTGAGAGGTTCAGGATAGAGTCTCAGTCCTGACCCTTGCAGGTCATGACTTGATGTGAGTGTTTGGACCCAGCCCTGAAACATTCTTTCCAGAACAGCAACATTCAGTGGAGACCCTGTGTGACTGCAAGAGCAACTCGGTTGTCCAATAGCCAATTTAAGAGCCACACTCCTCCAAAAAAATCTGGGCATAGTGGCATATGCTTGTAATCCAAGCTCTGAAATGAAAGAGGCAGGTGACCCTACTGGGTCTCATTGGACATCCAGACTAGCTAACTCATGGGATATAGGCCAGAGAGAAACTCTGTCTTAGAACAAGGTGGGCAACAAATGAGAAACAGCAGCTGAGGCGGAACTCTGGTCTCTCCAGACAATTCTTGATTCTTTTTCTTTCTTTCCTTTAAAACATTTATTTAGGGTTTGTTTGTTTGTTTGTTTGTTTGTTTCATTACTGTTTTTAAGGCAAGTTCTTACTATGTAGTCCTGGCTAGCTTAAAACTCAATCTGCAGACCAGACTGGACTTGAACATGCAGAGATCCTCCTGTTCCCATCACCTGAGTGCTGAGATTTAAGCTATGCACTCCCATGCCTGACTTGGATGATCCTTTTTATGAAGTAGCCAGATGAAGGCCGATGGTACCACTCTGCCACATGATGGAGAGATGGCAGGTGGCTGGATAGAATCCATGGGAATTATAGGAGAAAATCAGAGAGCATATGATATGAAGATGAGTTCCTCCTTTTATCCAGTAACACATTCTCTGATTACTTTTGAATTATTTATTTATTCTCTACACCAAATCTCCTATAACGTTTATTTAGCAATGACTTTCTCCTTACTGTTTCCTTTACCGTACAGAAAGGTTTGAATTTGGGGAAGGCCCTATTTGCCAGAGGTTGATGGTATTTTCTCAGCAACTGGAGTACTATTAAGAAGGTGCTGACCCGCACTAATGTATCAATAGTGATGGCTGCCAGAAGCAGGGGACAGAGCCAGACGTCTTTCCTGTCTGTGAAGAAGATGTTGTCTTTGTAAAGGTACTGTCCACATGCTTGTGTGCTCATGCACAGAAGAATATCATACATGCAACAGAACTTTGTGTGTACCTGCACACATGCACATGTGCAATAAGGAGAGTGACACACAGAAGTTAGCATAGTCAAGGCCAAGTACAGAGAAGCCCATTGCAGATCACAGGGAGGCTGAGCTGGCCCAGCACATAGAGACAGGAAAGAAGAGGTGTCCTCATGGAGACCTCTGTGTCACTAGTGAACAGGTAGAATCCAGCACTATGAAGTTGGTACAGCAGGTGTCTTGTCCTGGGGTCTTGTGGGTCTGCTGAACACCTTGCTCTCCAACCTTATGCTTTCACTCAACCTTATGCTTTCACTCCAAACCCAGATCTGTAAGTAGTCTGGTACTGTAGGTCAAATGTAGCAGGGGGAAATGGGATGTCAATTGTCATGGAGAAGAAAGAGGGAGACCAGGATCTCATGGTGGAACCATAGGCGGGATAAAGCTGCTGCTGATGGAAAATCACAAAGGACCCTGAAGCTGGAACACAGCTTATTAGTAGACAGAAGCGCAGACCATCATTGTCTAGGCCTTGAGATGTACACACTGAGAATAAAAACGAAGCCCATCCCTGCTGGAAATTCTTAGTAACTGGATCCCCTCTGCAGTCATGGAAAATGGTTAAGCCTTGCTATTTCCTTGTCTAGCCAAGTTTAGGGGACAAATAGCTCAATGGGCAAGGTGTCACTTATATTCTTCTCAGACAGAGAAAGACCCTTCTGCTGAGCAAGAACATAGAGAAGACTGACACCAAGCAGACCCATTTGAAACGGAGGGCTTCTGACCACTCCTTCTGGCTCTTGGGTTCCAAGCCAGTTTGATGTGACCCCTAGAACTGTTGAGCTTGCTTGCTGAAAGCACTCACAGGCTTGGGATATTCTTGGAATCAAGAAGAAAGTAAAATGTCTATAGTGTAGGCAACAGCCCCACAGTTAATCCATTCGAAAACTGAGTTATTTATGTGTTGAAAGAAAATTGCATGAATCAATGGATGTCAGATAAATAGATTAGAGTTAGCATTAGACAGAGTGAACAAAAATAAGAGACAGTCATAAAAATAGGTAGGTGACATAAAGGGATAGAAGACAGACAGATGGGTAAGATTTATAGATGATAATAGATGATAGGTAGATAGATAGATGGCAGATAGATAAATGATAGAAGATAGATACATAATAGATGATAGATAGTAGATAGATACATAGTAGATAGATGATGATTGATAGATAGATGATAGTAGATATATAGGTTATGATGATGATTATAGATAGAGAAATAGATAGATAGATAGATAGATAGATAGATAGATAGATAGATAGATAGATGAAGGACAATCAGAGGACAAGTAGATATTTACTTAGATGTCAGACACGTGTCATGTTTCTAAATGGATATTAAGCTGTGGGGAAAGCTAGGTAACCGGAGTCTCACATGATTCATCAGTGTTTTGATCCCTAGGTACCAGTACTGGCTCTGTAATGGCTTTGCAAGACCCAGTAGTGGTGGAGTTCTCCCAGGGTTTGGCTTCATTGGCCACAGAGCTGCTTGTTCCACTGTTGCCTCATTCCAGGGCTGATCACTGCATCTTATTTACCTTTTTACTGCTGTGATTAAAATACCATGACCAAGGCAGTTTATAAAAGACAGCACTTCATTTGGAAGGTTAGAGTCCATAATGTTCAAGCAAAGGCATGGCATTGGGAACATCTAAGAGCTTATATCTTGACTTGAAAGTTGGAGGCATAAAGAGGGACACTGGGAAAGGTTTCTTTTGAAACCTCCCCCAACAAAAGCACACCTCTCAATCCTTTTCATACAGTTCCACCAACTGGGGACCAGTATGCAAGCATATGAGTCTATGCTGCCATTCTCCTTCAAATCACCAAATGGTGAGTACAAGCAGAGAAGTCTGAGAGTCAGGTCTTTGCTTCTCCCAAATGACCACTGCATGTGCATTCATGAAGAGCTCCCTCAGAGGAACCAACCCTCTCTAAGATGATGGAAAATAAGAGCTGGTCACTAGCATTTCTCTCTCTGTCTCTGTCTCTGTCTCTGCCTGCCCTCTTCCTGACGCCACACTTTCTGATACAATGTGATCAGCCCTCTGCCCCACACCTCGTATTCCCTCTACCATGTCTTCCTTCAGTGCTGGACTGTATCTTCCAGTTGTAGGCCAAAGTGAGACTGTCAGGCATTTTGTTACAATGATAAATGAATGACTGATTTACTAGAGGATTGTCTTCTGTGACCAGCGCGCCACAGAGGCCTAAGATAGAAAAGAAATGTCTTGATTCCTATTTTCAAATGTGATGAAATCAATTACCCCTCCTCTCAGGGGCTGGGGTACTGAGGAACCCGTCCAGAGAAACTTTGGGGCTCAGGTTCTGCAGCTCAGTTCAAACCATTGTCCCACTTGTCCTGGCCATCCATCTCTGGTGTCTGGAGTCAGCGTCGAGGGTGGTCTGTGGTCTTGAGTACTACACGTCTTGATGGAAGGAGCTGAGCCATGAACTGTTGTGGTTTGAGCCTTTGCATACTACTTGGAAGGACAGACTTTCAGATCTGGTTGGCAGGCTGGTTGGAGGCATATGGCAGTTCTATACAGTGAGCCATGCATTCTGACAAAGCCAAGGTGACTGCAACAGACTTTTTACCAGCACCACCTGTACCATTCTCCATCAGGCCTACCCCCTCCATGAGCTTGGATCCTGTGCTAGTGAGTTAGTGGTCTGTGTGCATGAAAGATGTGTGCCTCACCTTCGTGGTGCACCTGCTCAGGCTTCTCCACTTCCAGCTCTGGTTCCAGAAACTGCTTGCCTCAGTTTCCCCGCAGTCTGTCTCTCAGGGACCACCCCAGGTCACCTGCAGGCTTCAAATGTGAAATAAGAGATGTGGAGTGCTCACCTGGGCCTGTGGAATCAGGGATGTGGAGGCAACAGAGGAAAGGAGGGTGGCAGGTCTAGGGTGCCTTTAGCTGATGGTACTCTTAGGTGACAGTTGCCTTTTCTTAGTTCTTTGCTTTTCCTACTCATTCTCATAAGTTCACTAAAGATTAAAAGCCCCTTTCCATTCTTTCCTTTCTTTTTCTTCTTAAAGGGAAAGTTTTGTCTTCCCCCTCCTCCCATCACCCCACGACTGGTCTGCCAGCTTTGCTTCTTGCCACAGATTGTCTTAAACCTTTTCCTTCTGCCCTCTTCTCTGGCCCTTCCTGCTGCTCTTTTTTTCCCACTTTTTGAAAGTTAAAGTTATTGAGAGCCTCTTGGCTGCTGCCCTCCTGCAGGGCGCTGACAATGGGTGAGGCCAGGCCTCTATAGAAGACAGGCTGCAGGATAGCATCCAGCAAGAGGGAAAAGAAGCAGCCTGAGCCCTGGAAGCCCACAAAGGGTCTCCCCTTGCCCTTTTGCTCCTTCCAAAGGGGGGCAATGGGCTGTGCCCAAGCCAGGCAACCTCCACAGCAGCCTGCCTTTTGTAGAGAAGGCTTCCCAGAAACCCCAGCTCCGGATTGTGTCTGCCCTGCACCCTGCTCTGTGCTGAATGCCTGCTGTCCCCTCCCCTCCCCTCCCCTCCCCTCCCCTCCCCTCCCCTCCCCTCCCCTCCCCTCCCCTCCCCTCCCCTCCCCACATCTGCACCAGTAGCAAGCCTCCAGGTCCAGCCAGCTGCTTGTGCAAATGGGCAGGGCTCCACCTTGTCCTCAAAGGGACTGAGATAAAAGGATTTCTCCCATCCAGAGGCAGGGTGTTTTGTGAATGTATTGTTATTTTTTACTTTGCTCAGACTGTACCACAAGCTGGACCTTAAAACCAACAGAAGGAAAGCTGACTGTGGACCCTGAAGGAGCCAGTCCCTGGAGATTGTCCTTCCAAGGACTTTGCTCAAGGGCAGTCTTCTGTGAATCTGTAGCTTTTGCCTGTGAGTCTGAGAGTCACACAACACACCGACTCAGCTTTGCCTCCACGGACGTTGGGTCATACTCTGTGGACACATGTTCTCTGCCCTGTGAGACCTGGTGCACCCCAAACACACACACACACACAAAACCAAACAGAAAAATAGCCTTCCTAGACCCACCACACAGGCCACTGCTGGGTCTTCAAGACAGTTATTAAGTCTCAGGAGCCAGAGGGAGGCACCAAATAGAAACAGTCACCCTCATCAGAAACACGAAGAGGAAGGCTCAGGAGCGACTTTAAACAAGTTGTTTTCTCGGCTGCTCTTTGTGATAAGGGACTCCCTCACTCGCTGTCAGCCAGTGCCAGATGCTGTAGGAGAGTAAGGCCCTTGAAGGAGGCGCAGCTTCTGAATTATTGATCAATGATTAGCAAATGCAATCGAAATTGTAGACTTGATGTTGTGCAGCGATCCATAATTTATGAGTGGACAAAATAGGAGGTAGCGGACGTAGCAGTAGGTGATTTCAGCTCCCATATTGATTACTTAAAACCACAGGAGGTAAGTGTACTGTGACAAATGAACAAAAGCCGACAGCTCCCCGGCTGTCCATCAGCGCAGCCGCGAGCTGGGGAATACTGCGCCCGCGGAAGCAAACGCATTGCCATTGTGTCTCTTTGATCGGTGTGCTGTTCGACCAGACCAAAGGACATATTTGTTTATAATTTATGTATTCTCTCTCTATAAAAGATTGATAGTGGCCTATTAGATACTCTGGTATCTAAATATCCAGGTAGTTTGTACCTGCGACAGCTGGCGAGGTGTTGTGAAATAATCCAGGTTCGCAGCGGCCGAGAGATGTGGGTGCCTTTCAAGGAGTCCACGTTCAGAGACAGGTGCAATGTGAAGTCTGCTGAATAGAGGTTACAAATGTCCGGTTCTCACCGACAGTAGCTGGTAATCTGGGGCAGCGTCAGCAGGTGAAAGCCCTCATTTTCTGGGAAAGGGCAGAAAGGGAGATTCGGAGAACAGACTTTGATTCCTGAGCTTATAGAATGTGTAATCATAGTCGCAGTTCCGAGTGTGACAGGAGGCAGGGAGGTTACCTTAGGGCAGCAGTGTTCAGTGAGTGTGGAGGCGGACAAGGAACAGGGTCGGGAGTCTTTACAGCTGTCACATTGAGGTGGGCAACCCTGTGGCCAAGGAGAAGAAGCCAGGAAGCTATAGAGGAGCACAGATCCCACAACTGGCAATCACTG
Source organism: Mus caroli (assembly GCF_978045245.1). Taxonomy (NCBI): domain Eukaryota; kingdom Metazoa; phylum Chordata; class Mammalia; order Rodentia; family Muridae; genus Mus; species Mus caroli. Next base: position 48,652,942 of record NW_028227270.1, on the reverse strand, counting down.
ACCTGACGGACCCCACAGCTACCTGCTAGTTGTTGATCCTAATAGCACTCAGTCAGGGGATGGAAGCAGCAAGGGGAAGAACAGGGTGTGACTTCCTTCTTGCCTAGGACCTTATCTTCAGCGCAAGCACTGCTACGTAGGGCACCGACTTAAGCTTGGCCACTCTCTGACACAGGCCTGTTCTCCTCTACCCTCCAGCCCAGGTTGGTAAGTGGAGGCCCTGAGATTCACCTCTGTGCATTGGGACAGACCTGGTCTGGCCATGTGTGGAGATCCCTGAGACAGGACACAGGATCAGTGTGGAAGTCACTACTCACGCCTTAACATTGTCGGCTCGTTCAAATGTGACAGGTGTCTCTAAGACCTCGTATTTAGGTTTGGATTTACTGTCTGTGTACTTGCGTGCCTGTTGTCTGTTTTGTTTAAATTTTAGAGATTAAAAAACAACCCCGGCAACTGTATCACTTTCCCCACCCCTGAGTTAACAAAAATAGAGTCGGAGAGAGGGAGAAAGATGTTTGAACTCACTTTGCTGCTTAAGATCTACAAACCCTTAAGAAATGCAATACTGCAAATGACCTTGGCCATCCTGCTGAAAACACTGCTCCTTGGAGCCATTGTGAACCTGTGACCGACTGATAGAAAAACATCCTTGAATTAAAAGGGCTCTGCTCCCAGAGCCTCCCTGATCAGTTAGAGACTCCTGCCCTCTATTGTTGTGAAAATGTAAAACAAACAAACCGAAGGCTGTTCTCTCTGCAGCCTCCTGCTTATAGAAGTAGTTTCTTACTAAAGGGAACTCAGAGTTTACAGAAAGCAGCTGCATACTCCTGTCCTAATTATTGTTAAGAGCCAGAAAACCTAGACACCTGCCTGTCAGCACCTCATGAACCTCTGAGCTTTCAAAGATGGAAATAGGCCACACACCACCACCTTCCCAGCACCCCGCAGTCTGCACCACAAAACAGGACCCACCTCACCACACACGTGGCCCACACACACACAGTGGCTTGGGACACATATACACACACCACACACCACACCATGCCTGGGCTTCTCCCACCGTCAGCACTAAAGGCTGTGGCTTGGAAATCCTGAACCACAGTAAATACTGTGTTGGGGTTTGTATGGTGTCTAAGGTTCCCTTCCTGCATGTCGAGGTGAGCCTTCTGCCTCAGGACATCTATGTGTGCACCAAGCCTGTAAAATATGGAGAGGGAACTCTTAGTCACTTTTTTAGTTTCTGAAAATTCTCACCCAGGTTCCTGGCATCAGCAGCCAAACTGTTCTGAACAGCAAAAGCCCTGACTGCCTTCCAGAAGCTCAGTGACCAGAATCTGTCATAGCTCAGCGGGTGCCATCACTAGGACCCTGTCTTATTTTGAAAGAGTTCGTGGGCACCCTGAAAGACCCCACAAGAACTGGCCACATGCTGTAGCTGTGAGGTGGGAACAATTCTCCAGCTCACTCCCTAGGAATGTGGGTCTAGCTGGACTTTGGAAAGGTGGGGAAACTCAAAAGAATGTCCCCCCCAGACTCTACCCCTTAGAGTCTCCATGTTGAAAATCCAGTGAGGTTTTTCTTTCTTTGTTTGTTTGCTTGGTTATTTTGTTGTTTTGTTTTGTTGTTGGGTTTTTGGTTTGGCTTGGTTTTCTGTTTGTTTTTGGTTTTGTTTTTTGAAACAGGGTAACTCTATGTATCCTTGGCTGTCTTGGAACTTGCTCTGTAGACCAGGCTGGTCTGGAACTCACAGAGATCCACCCGCCTCTGCCTTCCAAGTGCTGGGATTAAAAGTGCACACTACCACCCAGCTTGAACATCCAATAATATAGGGACTGACCACCCCAGATTCACATTTGCACTCAGGTCAAATGTGCCAGCTGAGTCTCCCAGTTGCCTGCCAAGCTAGTCGTGTGATTGGTAGTATCCTGGGGACCATACTAGCTGCCAACTGACCACTGAGCAGCCACTGTGTATGTGTGGGGGACTGGTAGCCCACCCAGCTCAGCCAGCTCTATCAGATATTTTGAATTATAAATGTGACTATTAGCACAGTTTAATACTGGAAAAGCTGGATTCCAGGTTGTCCTGAAACTAAGGTGAGAGGGACCCAGTACTTCTGACACAGGTAGTCTTTAGTTCCATGAAGCAGCCGGGTTCTAGGCTAGGCTAGACTGGGGTTCCTTACATGACCATGTAGGAAGAACAGCCCCTCAGATGACTGCTGTGAGTGCCCACTCCCAGGTGACCATTCCTGAGATAGACTGGTAAAGTGAACAAAACCCCAGAGCCTTGACCTTCCTGGGCCCTGCTGGTGATTTGCTTAACTCAAAACTGAACAAAATGATCAATAATAGCCAAAGTGCAAAACATCTCCAGTGAGAAGTAGTCTCCTCTGTGGCCTCAATATTCCTTTCCCGAGTGTGATCAGGTGTGTGTGTGTGTGTGTGTGTGTGTGTGTGCATGCACATTCGATTGTGTGACTAGTGACTAAGCCCGTGATTGGTATGTGTGCTTGTGTGGGGGGTGTGCCTGTGTGTGGGGGAGCCTGTGTAACAATTGTGTGTGAGGGCTATGTGCCCTTGAATGTGAGTGTGTTCGCTTGGGATAGGGGTGTGGGTTGTGGTTGTGGGACCACGATTTTGAGAAAAGTGTGAGAGATAAGAAGAAAGGGACAGTCCAAACCTCTGGTCCTCACCTAGGCCAGGCAGATATATTGTTGAAACTTAACTATTGATCCTTGCAATAAAGAGGGTGTAACACAAAACTGCCTGTGGTGGATGCAAAAGGCTTTGGTCTCAACCATCAGAGCTGGATGGGAGCTACAGGTGTGCAAGATGTATTCTTATCAAAATCCAGTCTATACAAAGCAAAGCTGGGACCTCACACATGATCCTTGCATCCTGTAAGCATAGGAAAGGCTAGGAAGAGTCTGTCACACTATCTATGTTTCTGTCCACTCCAGAAGAACCATCCTGAACGGCACCATCTTTCCTGTAACATGAGCCAAGGGTGAAGGGACAACCTGGTCTTCACAGGGTACCTCCTTCTTACTAACCTATCATCTGTGTACTCTTTCTGTTGCATTTTAAGATGGACATTTTCTCAATTTCTTCTTCTTGCATCCTGCCTCCTTGAGATGGACCGTGAGCATCCTATGACTTGGGCTGTTTCATTACCACCCAAATCTATAGAGCCTGGGTCTGCATTGTGTGTATTTGAGTTCCTTGTCTATGTCAAGAGAAGCACTCTGAGGCTTTGGGTGGCAGAAGCTTTCTGACTTGATGTGGGTGGTTCCCAGGCCTTGCTTTCCCAGCGAGGTCACCCTGGCTTTACTGTTCATTCAGCTATGCCTTCTGATGCCCAGGGCTGAGGCCCACTCTGCCTTTTAAGTATTAATTGACTCATAGGCTTAAATACAGCATGGAGTAGTGGAAGGACTCCTTTGTGAGGCTACTTAATGATTCAAAGGGGCCTCGTTATCCAGTGCTCCATGCTGGTCCCCAGCTGCTGTACCATATGCTACACCCATTGGGGATGGTGGGAGGGACTCGGGCCATGGCTGAAGTGCTCTCTTTCTTAGACCTTGTTTATGTCACTACTGACCAGTACTCCAGGAAGGACTTCATGTTCCTGTACAAGTAAACAAACTTAGGACAAGTGCATGAAGCCAAGCCATCACTGCAAAGCTCCAAGACACAGGATGAAGTGTAGCATTTGTGGGAATCTCATTCAAATATCTTTCTGGAGGCTCAGGGCATGTAACTCCAGTAAGTTGACTCCTGCAACAAACCCTTGGTAAACCATAACTAAAGTACATAGGACCTTGGGTAGCATCACATATGGCCAAACATGGCTGAAAACTTGGCTTATTTTTGCTTATTTTTCTTTAATTTAATTTATTACTTTTTTATCTAAAATAAATCCCTCTTATATACAATATATCCCAAATCACGATTTCTCTTTTCTGCATTCTGCCTAGCTTCTCCTAATGTCTACTCTCCCCCAAGATTTGATCCCCCTCTATTTTCTCTTCTGGAAAAAGAAGAAGAAGGAGAAGAAGGAGAAGAAGAAGGAGAAGAAGAAGAAGAGGAGGAGGAGGAGGAGGAGGAGGAGGAGGAGAAGGAGAAGGAGAAGGAGAAGGAGAAGGAGAAGGAGAAGAAGAAGAAGAAGAAGAAGAAGAAGAAGAAGAAGAAGAAGAAGAAGAAGAAGAAGAAGAAGAAGAAGAAGAAGAAGAAGAAGAAGAAGAAGAAGAAGAAGCCTCTAAGAGATGAGATCCAAAAGACAACAACCAAACAGGACAAAACAAGATACAGTAAGGCAAGGGGAAAGTCTTATCAACAAGGCTGGACAAGACAATCCAATAGGAAGAAAAAGAATCCTAAGAAAAGGCAAGAGTCACTTGTTCCAACTATTAGAAGTCCCACAAAACCAAAATTTGGCTTTTAGCTTGTGATGTCACAGCAGATATAGAGTAGTCTATATCTGCTGTGACATCACAACCTCATAAGACTCCTTGCCCAGAGTTGGGATGGAAATTCAAGAAGAGGATGCAGATGAGCTGACAAGAGGGAAAGACAGCCCCAGTGGGAGCTTCTCCGAGCCAGACAGCCCTGCACATTCCTGCATGTTTTTAGGAAACATTTAGGAAACCAGCCAGGTTGTTTCCTACTAGTCATGGAAAGCCAAGTCTGTATCTGACTCCTCATGGCAATACAGGTCATTATTGAGCCTTTGCCTGCAGTTCACAGATACTAGCCAATTGACCATGAATCTGGGAGTTCCTAGGGTGTCCTTGAGTGGCTCCAGTGCCTGCATTGCACAGGTTTCCTTGGGGACTGTGGCATCCAGGGTATTCTGTCTTGCTGGGTTCAGAGCTGTGATAGGCTGGTTGGGGTCATGGTGGCTCTTCAGAAAAGGAGGTGCATGGTGGAGAAGCATCAGCTTCATCTGCAATGTTTCCAGAGGCCTGCAGGGACTGTGATTGCTCTGTAAATGGCTGGAAACACAAGTACTGAGACTTCTCCAAGCTCTGGGGCCTCTCCAGTGACTTAAATGTAAAATAAATGTAATTCTCAATATACAGACTCCCGCATTCTCCAGGGATTTCCCATTGATTTTGTCTTTTTATTGTCAGAGGACCTCCATAAAGCCATCCATCTCTGAGTCTGGACTTGGCTAGATGTAGTTTGGGATAGAACATAGGCTAGGGATGTTTCCTTCCAGATCCACGGAGTGAGTTCTGACTTTATAAGATTTCCAGCCCAAGGATGAGTAAGCACAGCCACCCTATCATAAGCTCACACAGAGCAGGTTATAGCTGTAGCCTATCTCACGTACCATTTCCACCAGCTCTGTTCAGAGTCTGAGTTCCAGCCTCCATCTCTCTTCTCTATCTGCTCCAACAGTCTAAACTCAGAGAAAGGAATGAGGTTGGCAAACTATTAGTTCTATCAACATAAAGGAAAAGCCTGCCAGATTTGGTGTTAAAGCAAATCGCACACTTGGGATCTTTGAAATCAAGGGGATTTCACTCACAGAAGAAAGTGAACAGTTACTAATCTCTACCCTGTAGACAAGGAAAGTATACCACCACTAGGGCCTTGTGAGAAAGGGGGACCCTAGAAACAAGCTCTCAGTCACAGTATTCACTGTCTGGCTACACACTTGGAACTTTGATGTGGGACCAGGGGCAAAGAGAGACTTAATGGGTAATACGGAGCATCTTTGTGAAATGGGGGGTTTTATGTAATTTCACAGCATGTTGACTTTGGTTTTGTTTCTAAGAAAATATCCTAGCTGGTTCTCTGATGCCCTGGAAATGGTACATGAACCAGAGATTCCCTAAGGACTCTGCAGTCAGTGACTGTGCTGATCTGAACTGCATGGACTACTCCAGGTAGGGAAGTTTCCTCTGCAGGAGTTGGGGATCTTGTTTCTCTTCTCTTCTCTTCTCTTCTCTTCTCTTCTCTTCTCTTCTCTTCTCTTCTCTTCTCTTCTCTTCTCTTCTCTTCTCTTCTCTTCTCTTCTCTCTTTCTCTCTCTCTCATCCAGATTTCCAGTTACTTAAAGAAGTTCCAAGTTTGAGGACAGCAGGCATGTTATCTTACATACCAATGATTCGATTTCTATTATCCAAAAACCAGGTTCAGACAACTCCAGAACCTTCTTGCTCACTGAAACACTGTCCTTCATCTTGTGAACACTTAGAGAATACTAGGTCACTGCTCACAAAAGCATTCAAGCCAGGTTTGCACAAGCTTCTGGACTACATTGCGTTAGGACATGAAGTGCCTTCCTGCATGTTTCTTTTAAAAGACCCGGTTTATCATTAGCATTGGCTCACTGGTGCTTAGCTGTGATGAGCAGTGAGCTCAGACTCAAAGATGGCCATCTGACAGAATTACTTTCTAAGACACACTACAGCCTTTCTATGTGGATGGCATCACAGGGTACCACCTTTGCCCTGATTTGGGAGTGCTTTGAATCATGGGAGCAAGAAAAGCACAGAAATGTGGTTACCATATCATTTAAGAACCTGTGAATACCCTACCCCATAAACCTTCCCTTTCTCCTAGCTAGCCATGTGCACTGATGGCTTTCCTCTGCACAGAGCTGTGGCTGGCACCCACCATCATCCCTGAAGCCCTCAATAATCCCTCACCCTCTGACAATAGGCCAGGCTCCCATTGCTCTTCATGTGTCAAGGAGTAAAAGAAAATGCAATTACATCCAGCATGGTGTTGCTGCTTCCTACCACTGTGCCTCTAGACAGGCAGTTATTCCTTCAACTCCCTATTCATTCATTCACTCATTCTTTCCTCTATCCCTTTACCACATTTGTTCATTCGTAGTCTATCAAATCTGTCTATTCATACATTCATCTATCTCTTTACCACATTTATTCATTCATCATCTCATCAAACCTGTCCATTCATCCATCCATTCATCTTTCACTTAACCAATTCATTCATTCATTCATTCATTCATTCATCATCCCTTTATTAATTCTGTCCATTCATCCTTTCATCTATCCCTTTACCACATTCTTTCATTCATCATTCCTCTATCAAATCTGTCCATTCATCCTTTCATATATCCCTTTACCACATTCTTTCATTAATTGTCCATCCATTCATCCTTCCACTGGACTCATTCTTCTTTCCATGGATCCATCCACCTATTATTTCATCCATCTCCATATCTATCAATCTGCTACTCATCCATCCATCCATCCATCCATCCATCCATCCATCCACAATCTCTTTATTCTTTCATGTATTCAGCACCCCCTTTCCTTTCTCCTTCCCTCCATCAATCCCTCTATCTAGCCACTCATATTACCATCCAGCATCCCAGGTCTCATTCTAACTTGTAATAATTTGTCATCCCAAGAGCTTGCTGAGCAAAGGATCTGTGCTGTTTGTTTTGGAGGTCAGTGGTAGAGTCAACTGGAAAGAACAAAAACAACTGGCTTGTTCTCAAGAAGCTTTTGTTTGCTTACTTGCTCTTTCCTCTGTTGACTTTCTTTCTACATATCCTACATACTATTCAAGAATAAAGGATGAGTGACATCCCAGAAATGTTGGCTCTGTGGAAGTGTCTGCAGCACCCCCTAGTAAATTCTAGGAGACAATAGAAGACTTCAGTCTAGGCAGATTGTATTCCTAAAAACTAGAAATATGAAAGGTTCTTGTTCGTAGTCACAATTGGATCTACTTAATTTTGTTAAATGGTTAAGATCCCCTGACACCTAAATGGTGTTATATGCTTGGGTCCCTCAGAGAGCAGTGCAAACCCTGCCAGTAAGAATTGTGACCTACTACCTTAATCAAATCTTAGTGACTAAGCAATGTAAAAGCTGTGAGCCTAGGTGCTTCAAAAGTCCAGGGTGTCACAGAGAGTAAGAAGGTATGGCTACTTGATATGTTCAAGTACAGTGACAAGAATCAGAAAAAAAAATGGTTATTAGCTGAAGATGTATGCAGGAGGCCACAGAAAACACTGAGAATCCTGCAAAGTCTGGTGTATAAGAGCAGAGCCAGAAACCAGACAGGGCATCCCTTGATGACTTCCAACTTTAGTACAGGTGAGCAGTGTGGAGAGCAATGTGTACTGTCCCTTCCCAGAATGTACATAGCAGGAACAGCATGTGCCTACTGAGTCAGAAGCAGGAAAGGGGGGCTGGGAGCATCCTTTGTGCTTGGCACCTGCATCAGAGCTAAAGGTCAGGCATCTCGGGACTGATAGGAAGGGAGTGAGCTTACCTGCTGTCTCAAGAGTATGTCAGCTGTGCTTTCCACTGGTCCCTCGCCTCGGTGTGTTCCCAGCTAGATATGCCTTGTCTCAATTGCTTAGTCCTGCTGGGAGATTCTTGTCTTCTCACTTTCTGAAATGGAGAAGGTATGGGATGGGTGGGTCCTCATTGGTTAGCCTTAGGATCTGTTCCTTTCTGTTTACCCACAGCACGTGAGTCTGCTGTAGCTTATATACTGTTCGTCTAATATAATGCTAAGTTGTGCTGAGTGGTTATAGGACTGGCTCCTCTTGGTTGGAGACAGAATCTGCCCTGCATTCTCTCACACTTACCCTCGAAGTGCTAGGTCCTGGTCTGCAACTCAGTCTATTGTGTCTGAACAGCACACTGCAGGGGGCTTGGGCAGAGGCCTCCTACTGCCTTACTGCCCCCTCCGCATGGATCAAAACCATTTCTATGAAAATATCCAGAGATCTTCTTTGTGTCAAATCAATCAAGGCAACAATGTGCTTTCTCACTCTATAGCCCAGGATAGACTTAAAAAAAATCACTCTAGGAGAAAATGTGTTTTCTCACTCTATTGCCCAGGATAGCCTAATCACGTATGGTTCTCCTGCCTCAGCCTTCCAAGTAGTAGGATTATAGGAACATGCTGTGTCTAACCCTAACCCTAACCCTGATTTCTTTGTTTTGTAGGTACAGAGGAAGGAAAGCAGGGAGGGACCTACAGAGGAGCCTAGTGCCACACCAAGGAGATAGCATCTCCTATCTTATAATGCCAAGCACCACACCTGGCAGGAGCATCCACATACTTCCTTGCCAACATCAGCAATGTGCAATTCACCGTGAGGTGTGTGCACGAGCAGGCACAAAAGCATTGCATCTCTGTAAAGAAGCCTCATTCCTAGTGACCTCTCCCTTTGGGGGTTTGACTCTCTCTAGAGCCATTGTAGTATGGGCTCCTGCTTAGAAACTTGCCTGGCAATCTCACTTGCAAGTTTTTCATGCAGCCCTTGCCACTTAGTGATGAGTATTCTGTCCACATCAGTCTCTTCCCTCCCAAAATAGCACAAGTAAAATCAGAGCACAATCACTCTCCCCCCGCCCCCTTCATCAGGGATTCTGAAGGGACAATCCAGCATTAGCAGGCTTTTTTGGAAGATATATTGGACTTTAATAAAGTTTGATCAATGCATTTAAGTCAAATTGAATTATATGTAAGTGGATAGGGTTGACATATGTTTCAATATCTGCAAGTGATACATTATTCTCCAGTGAGCATAAAATTTAATGAAATATAAATACCCATTAATCCTCGTGTTTCAGCCAATCAGTCACTGCTGCTCCTGCCTGCTGCGACGGGAGCTAGCCCAGGAAAGTCATCTGTTTCATCCAGGCAGGAGATGCAGGCTGGAAAGACATCAGAGGCTGCTAGGAGAGGGGCTGGGCTAGAGAAGCCTGCCAGCTCTGTTGCATGTTTCCCAACATAGTCTGGACTCAAAGGGATGGTGTCTTTGGTACTGTCAGGGAAGAAACAACCCAAGTGGAGAGTGACAACTCCTTTGTCCCAAGCATATTCTTTCATTCCTGTCTCATAGCTGGCATGCTGTTGTATATCGTGCAAGAGCCTGCTGTAGCTGCTCCTACTGCATAGAACAATATCATTACCACACAATACCACGGAGGGCGTTCTATTACCCCAAGTAACAAGTATGAGGAGTGGCCACATGTATCTCCCTTACAACACATGTGTTAGGGAAATAGAAATGATGGAGCACTCTTGGCCTCAATTACCATCAAGTGTGTCTGACCACTGTGACAAGGCCTGCAGACGACTATTCTCTGTTGCTCCCAAGAAGTGGCATGGAACTTTCAACGTTATCTTCTAGAGAATAGAGAGGCTCATCGGCTGCCCACACTGATGTCTCTCATTTACACTTGGGGAGCCCATCTCTACACAGGATCTATGGTAGGCTTCCAGCACCTGAAGCTCCAGGAGCTCAGATGAGGCCCAGTACACAAAATCATTGCCCATGAGGCTGTCCTCCAGGAGCACAGGGTAGGAAAATTCATCCAACAGCATATGACCTGAAGGGCTAGCAGTACCACCTTGATGGGAACCTAGGGAGGTGACTGGCAAATAACTTCTAGACCCACTGGGGTTAGTGGCTGCAGAAACTTGAAACTTGGATGTACATGTAACAAATCATTCATGATTAAGTGAAGGATTTTTTTCCCCTGAGCACTTGTTGTACCAAAGGCCACTGTATACTCTACCAAGTGTTTTAGCCAAGGGTGATATTCATTCCAAGCAAGATCCATGCATCAATGATCTGGCTGATTCAATTCAAATCAACCCATGCTTCACCAAATCCTGGGTTTGGTGGTGCATGCTCAGTCACTAGCAATGGGAGCACAGCGGGAGATCCGAGTTGTTCCACTTGTAGATCTGTGTACTGGTCAGACAGGTGGAAACCCATCCCTGATGAAGAAGTCAGAGGTGTGGGAAGGGGCCTCAAGGGAGGGGATGGTCATATAGTCAAGCATGATGTACCATTAGAACATGGGAGGCCCATATAAATGTGAAAAGTGGTCTGCATCCCCGGGAAGAACAGAGACCCTGTAAGTGAGGGCCAGGGGCTCAGCAGAGACATGAATTAGAATTTTGTTGCTCCCGAACCTGTGAGTGCTGCAGGGAGCAGAGGGGACAGGGGGACATGGAAGGACACTCACTCCTCTTACTCCTCCTCCTCTCTCTGAAGGAATAAAGAGCCACCCAGCATATCCCATTAAGGAGGTGAGGTTGAGAAGCAGGTAATCCCCCAATCCAGGAGAATAGGCCATTGTTTTGAGAGCAGATCTACCCCATCTCCTACCCTACTTCATCTGAGACAGAGCAGAAGCAAGCAGGAAGACCAACATGGCTGTCTGAGGAGCACCAGAAATACCTAGTCTTCAGGGAGAGGCTGTGGACCAGGGAAGAGCTACTAAAGAGACAACACGGGAACATCCAGCATGTCCTCTTCTCCTTCTCTGGCTGCCAGCTTTTCACAACAAGGTTATGGTTTTGAATACAGAAAACAAATAAATACTAGAAAGATTTGCAAATGGAGATGAGCTGGGACCCTCCAAGTGAAGATTGAACTTCGCTAATGGGATGGAGATTTATGCCGTGCTAATGCTTTTATTGACGTTTTTATTTTTCCATATGTTTAACCGCAGCTAATTAATTTGCATAGCATTACGCAGAGGAAATATGCTCTTCTCATTTTTATTTTACAGATGAGAGCCATAAAATTAGCTAAATTTAAATGCCTCTCATTAGAAGCTCACACACTCCTGCCTGCCATCCATAAATGCAGGGAGAATTGGAGTACCTGACCACTGCTCTGGGCAGGAGTTCTGAGGCCAGGTTTAGACATTATTTCCTAAGCACATCTCGGAGTTGGATCAACTTACTCTACAAGTCTGTCATTGGTCAGCAGGGGAAATTGGCCTCAGGACTCACATGGAAGCACCTAAGGACCTCACCACCCTGCAGGGGCGAGCACAGCCTTCTCTTGGCACAGTTTCCAACTTCACTGTATCTTATTCTCTCCAGAGGAAGATACACTGAACTCTAGATTTCCAGATTATGGGAATGGTGTGTGGGAGCTGCCTGTGACCTGACACAGCATGAAGCTGAGTTGAAGTGGTGGATTCAATTTACTTTTGACCTCTTCACGTGGTTTTTAGAATACAACACTTTTACTGATTCTTTAAGAATTTCATACAATTCATTTCATAATGATCATATTGACCATATTGATTACTAAGAGGATAACTATCACGGTAGTCTCCAAACCCACATAAGAGCACAGGAAACTTTTAGCTCTGATAAGTATATTATGGCTTCTTCTGACATCTTTGTACCAACCAATGGAGACCCAAGATTTTTTCCAGAAAAATCGTGTCCACAGCTGTTACATAAAGTCTACTGTGGGATCCAGGAGGAATCATCTTTTCTTTGAGGTCTGGAGGAAGTCGGTGACTTTCCATAGTACCGCAGAGGGTCAGTGGGGGGTGTTCCAGTTCTTTCTGCTACACTGCTCTGAATGGGAGGGCCAAGTGGCCTCTGCTGAGGGTGTCTGCGAGAACAAGTAGGCATGCCTCCCCGGCTGGTCTGTACTGCCCTGTCTTCCCGGTGGAGTGGCTGTTATCTCTGTTCATATTGGTTCAGCCTCTGGCCTGGCCTCTTGAGTCTGCTAGTTACAACAGTGAACTTCAAGTTGTCATGCGTGTACTGAGTCTTTCAACAGGGCACCTGTCCTTTGTGGACTGTGTTGTACTGGGCTCAGCTGGAAACGTCTGGAGGAGATGCATGGCCCAGGGGGAAAGACCCCCCTCTTCAGTGAAGATGCCATTCTGGACATAGCCTGGCTGTAGCCTCTCCATATGATCGCTCCACACATGGAATCCACCTCTTCTCTCCCCTAGAAACCACAGTGTCAGCCATATATCCCCAGTCCGTCAGCGTTGAATCACAGACCCTTGAAAGTATTCTCTAGTACTCTGCAGTTGATGCCCTGCTCTCTACCCCACCACCTCCTCTCCCACCCACTGGTGAGGGTGTGGTCCCTGCTTGAAGTTCCAAAGTGTTTGTTAGTAACCTCAAGATTATTGGTGTCTTTGGCTCTCCAGACCTGCCCTTAGATCTCCCTTACTGAGAACTTTGTGTTTTACTATGTTTATTCCTCTCCAGTTCCTGGATTGTACTTTCCCCCCAATTCCTACTTCTAAAGGGCCACACACAAACCCAGAACACAATGAAGCTGGACATTGTGAGAAAGAAAGCCGTAACCATTTTGAATGAACTTCCAAAACAGGAGTCACATAGCCCATGGCTTCACTAGTAGCTGCAAATAAAGGTGCATTCCCATTAGAAGATTTTACAAATAGGAGGTACACAGACAACCCTTCTGTGTCGTTCTGAGAGAAGAGAATTCATTTTTGTGCCAGCGGTTTCTAGAGAAGTTGAAACATGAGTTGTTCACTGAGGAATACGGAGTTTGACTACACAGTGTGAGACAGGAGAGTCGGCGGCAGCCAGGAGATAGCAGGAAAGAATAGCCTCCCCCACTCAGATACAGCTCCACAGATTCAGCAGCCTCCCAGATCTCTTGGTGGGATCACAGGTGATTTCTTTAGCACTCCCTGTGAAAACATGCTTTAAAATCCTATAAACAAGCTACTCATCTCAAACTCATTGAGATACATGAGAACCTCTGTGACCACTGTTGTCCCAGGAGCTCCTATTAGCCACAGGACACCAGGCTGAGCCAGTCAGAACTGAAGCTACATAGCTTGGGCCCTAGGTACTTTCCCAGTGATTCCAGAGCCTTGAGAAAATATGCTGGTCTCCTCCTGACTTGCTGCAGAGCTTGACTGCTGTCCCTCACTTGGCCTCTTTCTTGCCGCACTGTCACTGGCTCTGCCCTGAGTGCTTGGTGCTGTAACATCCTCCTGGAGCCTAGACTCGGCAACCACTCTACTCCTCTTGTGCCTCTCGGTTTATGGTTGCTATCTTTGTGTTACATCAAATTGCATTTCCGGTATTTTTTTTCCTTTCTTTTCACTCCCTTCCTGCAAAGATGCTTTTGGTGCAGCCCATGAGCAGGCTCCTCTGGAACCATCTTTCAATTAACCTCATAGAAGATTTGAGACACATTCGAGGTATGCCAGAGACAGCTTTCAAATAAGCAAATTCCCAAGGTCACAGAGCCCTGGATAATATGCTGGCTGATCCCAACTCCTCAGAATAAAGGAGACACTGGGAACCACTGTGCTGGGTGAGGAGGAAATACTAGATGTTCTGTGTGGGACTTTAAAAGGAGTGCTGTGAACACAGATGTCTGTGGTGACTGTGGCCACCTTGCAGGGCTGCTCTGTAGGATTGTATAGAATGCTCATCTTTGGACATGAGGCAGCTTCAGTAGCACTTGGTTTTAACTTGGAGTCAGCAGCAAGGGTAAGAGATGCCACCTTAAGACTTCCTAGACCAGCATCCTGGCTACAGGCAGGTAAAATACAACCAGCCAATCAGCACTCTAGGGAAGACTGCATCAAGTGAGTTTGGGATGATTGGTTGAAGTTCATTCACTCTGACTGTGATCTGTTTAAAGTACACATGCAAGAACCCAAAGTAACCAAAGAGGAGCTGCTTTGGATATCTGTGCATGTTGTGGACACAGCCTGTGAGAATCTATAGTGATGTCATTCAGACTGAGAATTTTAGCATAAAAAAGAGAAGGAAATCTACAGTATGCAAATTTCATGGAAAGTTCAAGTGTGAGCTTCAGTGAGTTTGGCCCTCTCAAACTCTGATGACTCAGCTCTGTACTAATAATGGAGAGGTCTCTCATCACCAGGATGGTGGCACCTAAAGGGTTACAGAAGGATCAAGTAGAATGTGGCTCTACAGGGAGCAGGAAAGTTTATGGAGACTGGAGGTCTGATGGCCAAGATGCTAGAGCACTTCAGGCAGGCCCAGCCTCTGACAAATGCAGTTAGCCAGGGTGGTGGGGGGAGCAGGGAAGCTGTGAAGAGAAGATATTGAAATCTTTTGGAAGGTTTGCAGTGGGAGAGTAAACAGGCAGGCCCACTGGAATAGGGTGAGAACAGAGCTCTAAGGAAGTTCTCGCTTTGAGGGGTACATTTTCCCAGAAAACAGGTTGCCTGGTATGGATGAGATGATAAAGATCATCATGCTGGAACAGGGGGGATTGAGAATGGAGCTCATAGAGACCTTACTGTAAGACCAGCTCCATCTCACGAATCCGTAGCACCATGGAAATAAAGATGCACGTGTGCCTGCCTGTGAGACAAGAGTATATGCAATTGCTATAAAGCAATGTTTCTCGACCTGTGGGTCGTGACCCCTTTGTAGGGGGGTCAAAGAACCCTTTCACAGGGGTCACATATCAGATATCCTGCATATCAGATATTTACACTCCAATTCCTAACCGTAGCAAAATTAGTTATAAAGTGACAATGACATAGTTTTATGGTTGGGGTCACCACAACATGAGCTGTATTAAAGTGCCACAACATTCAGAAGGCTGAGAACTACCTTTATGATAAAGGTTGGCTAGGCTTTAAGGTCTTTCCAAATAAGGATGCTGCCTGACATCATGTTGATTCTGAGGATGAGATTTGTAGAAAGATCCTCTCTTTCTGCTTATGGTGTGGGGGCAAGTCCCCCAAATCTGATACTAGGAAAGCCTGGGCGTTTGAGGAACCAGAGGTGAGGTCATGTGGTCCAGATGAGAAGCCAATGCAAAAGCCCAGAAGATCAGGGCTCAAGTACTCAGAGTCCCAGGTCATGGGAAGACATGCTTTCATGCAGCATTTATAGAATAGAGGACCACAATGGGGATTGAGGTCAGGGTTGAGAGTGACCGGGCACCTGAGGGACAGGACCAATTTTTTTTGTAACAAGCACCAGAATTCTTGGTACCACAGTGCTTCATAAGCAAAACAGCAGATAAATCTGAGCTATCCATCCTGTTAAAAAGAAGCTGTAGAGAATTCAGAGTTTGACTTCTGTCAAAATAAACCAAATTAAAGGAGAGAAACATAAACTTGAGTCTTGTTTGTTAATTTTCTTTGACTTGGTGATTAACATGCTGAAACTCCTTGTGTCTTCACAATGATGTTACATGTTTCCCATGTGGTTCTTACTCTCTTCTGATTGAAACCAGGGCCTGCCACAGATCAGTTGACAGGCATATTGGAAGAATGCGGTGTTTGCCTATTTTGCAGTTTATCTTCGTTCTCCATCTTATTCTTATTCCAGTTCATAATTTATTATCCAGTGCCCCGGCCAGCGCAGCCATGAGCTTCAAGATACCTAGAGAAGAGGATAATGGTAGACACAGATATAAGACTCTGGGTTCACTTTAAGAATGGCTAATTTTATTTTCTGTCTCCTATTTATGTATTGTTTGGCTAGGCTACTTGAGAAAACACTGTGAGCAATGCTTGAGCAAACATCTTTGACCCCTTATCTGAGTTCTTCCTTCTGCATTTCCCTAGCCTTAGGACCTTGTTTTGCCCTGAGGCACACACCTCCCAGGCTTTATCTCATGCTTGCAGTTTTCTGCTGTAGTGTGGCCACATCTGGGTTAGGGTTTGTACTTGAGAAAGGAACTGTAAACCATAGGAACCCCAACAATCCAGTAAACCATGTGTTGAGCTATCTAGTTACTTATTCTACCTGGAGAAACTCACAGAGCCACATGATACCTTTCCTAAAACTGTGAGATATAAGCAACAGTTGGAACCCTACATCCTATCTCTTTACCTGGAAGATGCCTAAAGTCAGCCCACAGCAGAATCTGCATGACTCCCCTGAGTGTGTCTGTCAGTATAGGAAGCAGGGTACGGTGTCTCCAGAATGTTCTGAATATGAGGTCCAGGGAGGGTTCACTGTGAAAGCTGAGACCAAGTTCATGTTCCAGAGAGCTTTAGTAAAGACATTTTTCTTGGCTGGACAGTGGGTACTGTGTGTTGGCAGACACACTGGAGGAAGCCCATGGCCATGGTGAGCTGCTAACTTCAGCCTGGAAATTGTTAAGGGTAGAGATGTTAAATCTCTTTCCTTACAGTGTGAGAATGAGCTCACATTGTGCCTAGAGTACTTCTTGGTGCATTTCACCCCAAAGCACCCTTCCAATATATTCTTGGAGCTTTGTATGCATAGGATAGTTCTACAGTCTGCAATAGGTCACTGAACAGCACATTAGCAGTTTTCCATGGGCCAGGGGTAAATCTAGATTCTGGTGTCGGAATACAGAGTTATAGGGAAAAGATTAACTTGTCTGAGCAGAGGAAACTTACATGTTCTCAGTGCCCCTGTAGGTCCAGGCAAGGAAGGATCAGAAAGGGCTAGAAGAACGACATACTTGAAGAGGAAGCCCCAAACTGGGCAAGAGTACTAGTTTTAGCCTCTCTGTTGCTTCTGTCTGGGGTCCCACCCTGGAGTCTGCCACAGGAAACTCCACAGTTTAGGTACCTAAGTCCAGATCACTATCATCCTGGTCCTTCTACTGTATCTTTCTGGAAGTTATCTCTCTACATCTCCCGCCATAAGGGAGTCCAGCCATCTTTTCTCTTTCCACACTATGTACTAGAACTTAGAGTGCAGGAAGCTGTAAGAATGCCAGGGTTGTGTGAATGCAATTTCATATAGCCAAAGGAACATTGTTCTACAGGAGCTCTGCAATTCTCTGGTTTATTTGGATTGCCCATTGGTATCCAGTATTTGACACTAGGGAACAAGGTAGGGGCAGTCCTTTGGATGCTTTGTGGACTGTCAGGGTGATCTGAGGCTCTCTCAGAGAGGACTCCGGACACTGGTAAGACACCACAGAGGTTCTGGGACTCTGCACAGATAAAAATAATTCATGCTTTTTTCTTAGAAGAAGCTAGCTACGCTTCCTCTTTGCAGGCGATGCAGGGTGGGCAGTTAGTTTGATACAAAACAGCCAGAGAAACCCGCAACTGTCTTTTGGTGGTCAGAACACTCCTTGCAGTTATTCATACTTGTAGCTGCAGTTACAGTGCTTAGGTGTGTCTTAGTCACAACCTAAGTCATTGGATGCTTTCCCAGTCACCACACAGCATCACTAAGGAAGAGTTCCCATTCTCAAAGGACCCTAGCTTTATTCTCATCATTTGTATCATAGTTTTGACCATTCCCCATAGACATTTTAGAGGATCATGGGAAGAAATATACTAAAAGGGAGATCAAGTCTACCATGATTAGTTGAGGGTTTACCCCATGAGTATGTGCCTCACTTTATATGTAGTCTCCCAAATTTCTTTAAATCTACAACATAGAAACACCTGGTTGCTTCCCTTTTTGGAACAACCCACTCCAGCTTCCCCTTGGAGAGACTGCTTCACTGAATAATCTTCTACTTAAACTATGCCACTTAGGTGAATCCTTTCATCCCATATTTCAAGAACTAGTAAGCAGCATGAGGAAAGATGAATGAGGTCCAGGATGAATGACCCCCCAGGAGACAGAGCAATGGCTGACTGTTGCTGTCTTTGAAAAAAACAGCATGCAAAATCCTACTTAGGTGAAGCTTCTCAGGCTTGAAATACACTCACCCCAAACTCACAGCTATTACTGTCCAAATATGTCTCTTTCTCCCTCTACTATCTGCCAGAGATGTGCCAAAGGTCCTTGCCAAGCTCATATGCATGGAGGAGGAAGGGCATTGGCTACACTGGTGTGTGGGACCTGCAGTGTCAAACTTGAGTCACTGGGGAGTCAGCACAAAGCCCAGCCTGACAAGGGCCATTCTCTTGACGATTGCTAAAGAATGCTCACCATGCTTTTCCGAGTTTCCCAGTCACCAGATAAACCATAGAAGTGAGCAGTGATGACCACGGGGGCGAGAGTGATGGGAATATCCTGTTCAGCCAAACTTTGTCAATTCACTTTCAAAGCCATTGGCAGAGGTAGATTATCAAAGCCTGGCTGTGTACATGTGAGGGCCTAAGTCCAATCCCAGAACCCATGTGAAAACACTAGGCACGGAGTTGCACACTTGTCATATCTCTGCTGGGAAGGCAGATTAGCTGATCCTTAGAGCTTGCTGAACAACAAGACCAGGCTACTTGGGAAGTTTGAGGTCAGTGGAAAAAGTCTGTGTTAAAAAGCAAGGATATGGTTGGAGCTTTAGTGATGACTCCTCTGGCCTCCAGACACATCTATGCACATGCATGTGCATTTGCACATCAAAACAAAACAACAAAACAAAACAGGTAACAACAAAAACAGTGCTAAACTTGCCAGGATGCAAAGTAGTCCAGGATTGGGGTTACAATTCAGTATTTTTACCTTTCAAATACTTTTTAAATGTTTTATTAATTATTATTATTTTTTAATGAGAGCTCATCTAATCTAGGCTGGCCTCAAAGTGGATATGCGTCCAATAACTCTGATCTCCCTACTTCCACCTCCAAAGTACTAAAATTACATGCATGTACTTATAGGCCTCCAAGGCTTGGTTTTAAACGGGGCTGGGAATTGAATCTAGGACTTCATGCACGCTAGGCAAGGCTGAGCTACATCCCCAGCCCCTAAATATGCTCTTTCGTTAGGAGCTTGTGCTCATGCGTGGTTGAGTTTCAGTCAGAACATGATATTTTAACTGTTCTCCTCTTGCTGCCTTCGATAGTTATGAGTCTTTCTCATTAGAATTGTTCTGTCACCGAGTCCAGAAGGAAGGTGGGGCCAAAGGGAGGCACAGCAAATGTTTGTTCTGTATTTGTCCACATCTTCCTTTTAAATTTGGTTGGTGCGGCCAACCAGTTTTCCCTGAATTTTTTTCTAAAAGGAAATATTTGGTAAATGTTCACGGTCTCCTGGGTTATGATAAGCAACTGGACATAGTTAGGAAGCTTAAAGAAAAGCACTCAGGGGCTTGTGGTTTTGAGTTTGCAGAACACCAGGGCCCTCCTGACCTCCCTGGAGATTTGCATTACAATGGCCGCACTGCAAGTACACATTTTTCTCTGTCACGGAGATGCAGAGAATTTAATACCAGATTGTGTGACATATCAGAAAAGCCTGAAATAGAGACATGTCTGGAAGCATTATTAAAGCTCTGTGATATATTTATTTGAATATTGTCACATAAAAAAACCTTAGCTAATTTTGCAAACTTTCCTCCACAGCACTTGCTCCCTCCTGGTCTTTCACCTTCCAGACAGTGCTGCTGCTCCAAGAGACACAGAAGTCCCTCTTACTGCAAAGCTGCAAACACACCTCGTCTTCACAGCAGCCAAGCTCGGAGTAATGGGAAGCTCACACGCATCCTCCTACCTGGAAGAGAGGAGCCGATCAGCAGGCTCTGCATCTGAGCCTGCACACCTGCATCCATGAAATGCATCCTCCTGCGCCCCATATTGTAGGATTGGCTGCAAGTGACATCATAGAGGCCAACAATCCAGCATTTGGGTAAGTCCAGGTGCCACATAGTGTCGATTGGCAAGGTGCATGTCGCCAGTCTTCCAGAGCTACCTACCTGGTAACAAAGTTATGGTTGAAGGTAGTTAAGAAAGATGCTCCCAAAACGAACAGCTATTAACTTCTCTGTTCTTGAAGGCCAAGTTGCAAGGAGTGAGAGACCACAGAGAGCAGAAATCAGGGCACATGGGATGGTGAGGGCTGTTCGTGCAAGTTGCTTATCCAAGTAGGAAGCAGAGATGCATGAAATCTCCAGCAGGGATCTTGAGCTACATACTTCCACTCACTTCTACAGTGTTTGGTTGGTCAGTTTTATTCATAGGGGTTAACAAGAAATAAATATTTTTTGTGTCTCTTTATGTGTGTGTTTGCACGTGTGTGTGAATATCCTCATGCCATGGTGTAGAGAGGTCAGAGGGTAATTTGCAGAGTCAGTCTGCAGATGCCTGTATCCTGAAGAAGATAGAATGAAGCTAACACCTTCTTGGTATAATCATAAGCAAGGCCCAGTGCCAGGCTCTATGTATGTCACCTCCTGAAGCCTCACAGCCTTGTGCGGTGATGTACAAGCCAGAACAAGGCATGCTTTGCTGTGGTAACAAGCTATCTCCAGTCATCAAAGGTCTAGATAGCAGATGTCATTTCCTGTTCCTGTTTTCTGGGATCCCTAGAATCTCTTCCTATTTTCTCACATCCAGATGCACAATCTAATGGTGTGGTTCTGTCCCCTTTCTCTTACACTACTAGGAAATGGAGGTAAATAGGCTAGAGACAACAGAAAACTGTAAATTAAATTCTTCTCCCCTCAAGCGATCCACGTATCTCCTGCTGTCTTTTCTTCAGCCTCAGCATGACGCATGATGGTGACTGTGATAGTTCATATTGAGGATCAACTTGACAGAAATAAGAATCAAGTAGAAGACAAGCCTGGGTGTGCCTCCTCTGAGGGAGGAAAATTAGGTTAATTGAGTTGGGAAAACACCCTAACTGTTGACAGTACCAGTCTAGTAGTGGGAGTCCCCGATTGAATAAACGGGAGAAAGCAAGCTGGGCACTGGTGTTAATTGCTCCCAGCTTCCTGGTGGTGAAAGCAATGTGGCCAGCAGCCTCAAGCTCTTGCCCATAGGCTGTCCCCTCATGATGAACTAACTGTGTCTTCAAACTGTGGGCACAGTGGCTTCTGTCCAGTATTTACCACCGCATCAAGAATTAGGTGATACAGTGCCCCTCTTCAAAGAAGGTAGCTCTAGACTCCACAGTTAGAGGGTAGCATGGGAAGCATCCAGTCCTGGTGTCCCTGGGACAGATATCCACTTAGGAGCTGGAGGAAGAGCTCAAAGAAGGGACCTGGGACAGGTCAAATGGAGGAAGAAGCAGAGCGTGTCATCCACACAAACACAAAACTAACAGATTTCTCAGTAAAAAACAAAAGGAACTTCAAACCCTCGAGGATTCAAACGGCAGCACACAATTAACGTGGTGGAATTTGTTTAGCTGGGACACAAGTGGAGAAAGGCGGGAGAGTCAGACCAGAGCGTAGTCAGGTGTCAGTTGCCTACATGCCTGTAATCACAGATCAGAGAGTAATTCAGTTAACATTCAAATATCCCAGGAGGGGTAGCATGTTAACTCACTTCCATCCATCAATGTCTCCGCTTTAGCGTTCTGAAGAAAGACACGAGGTCCTTTAGTCCTGCAAACCCTCTGTCTTGATTCCACTCTTCCAAGAAGATTTAAATCTAAATCTAAACTTGGATTTTTAACATTGAAATTTCAAGTAGAGCACAAGAAGCAGCTCGTTGTCATCAAGGCAGAACTTGACATGAGAATTCTACCTGGCCCTGCCCATGCCCCTGCTCATCTAGGCAGAGACAAGCTCTTCCTCTCATTGTTCGCACACAAACCACTTGGTCACAGGAGCCTGACTGACTCAGTCCCACCCAAACTATTAAGTTAAAACCTGTGCTACCTACCCACCAGTGAAAGACCCCATGTAATTCTCTGTTCTCCCATGGCTATGCAAGAGTACAAATCCTCCTATCTGGAAGAGAGGAGCCCCATCAGCAAATCTCAAATAAAAAGCACATGTGCCACCTTTTCTTCTTCTTCTTCTTCTTCTTCTTCTTCTTCTTCTTCTTCTTCTTCTTCTTCTTCTTCTTCTTCTTCTTCTTCTTCTTCTTCTTCTTCTTCTTCTTCTCCTTCTCCTTCTCCTTCTCCTTCTCCTTCTCCTCCTTCTCCTTCTCCTTCTCCTTCTCCTTCTCCTTCTCCTTCTCCTTCTCCTTCTCCTTCTCCTTCTCCTTCTCCTCCTCCTCCTCCTCCTCCTCCTCCTCCTCCTCCTCCTTCTCTTTCTCCTTCTCCTTCTTCTCTTTCTTCTTCTTTCTTTTTGAGGGGGAGTGATTCTGGATGAGAGGAGAGGTAGGGAAGCTAGATATGAGAGAAGAGTCTATTTTCAAAATGGATTAGAAAATAAAGTGTCTGACTATTTCATTATACATTAATAGTGGATGATGGTTATAGCATTTCACACATGTACATAATGTGTTTTATTATTCAGTTCCTGTTTCTACCCTTATCTCCCTTTTACCCACTTCTCCATCACTGCCTCCTGTGTTCTCAGGCTTTTCTATATATTTCTAGATAATCCAATGAGATTCATTGCGTTACTCACAGGAGCATGGGGAGGGGTTGTTTACAGGAGCACGGGGGAAAATACTGTTTATTGCAACATGGGCATCTTCAGTGGCTATATCAGTGTCCCTCTTTTTCTTCCAAAAACTGTCAACTGCTTCAGGGGTGATGAAGCCTCAGGAGACCCTTCTCACTCCGTGATAGAACTCTGATAGGCCTTCTTCAGGTCTTCTGCAGGGCATCACAGCTGCTGTGAGTTCCAGAGCGAACTGCATGTCATTCAAGGAGGCAGGCCTCCCACAGACTCTCTCTTGCTCCAGCTCCAGTACACTGTATTCTTCAGCTCCTTCTCACCTAACACTGGTAATGGAACAGTTGTGAATAGGATGTGCCACTGTGCCCAGCTTCATAGTCAATTTTTAAGATCTCCACCTAAACAATCCAAGATGAAGATATGCTTGTACCCCACTTGGGTAGAGAGAGGGGCCCCTAATGGAAAAAGTGCATGGATAGTCTGGTTGCTCAGAAATGCCAATGAACACTAAGGCCAACCCCGAGGAAACAGAGATTCATGAAAACGACATCAGACACTATTTAAGCTGCATGATAAATATTTCATTCAGATAAATGAAGATTCAAGCTGACTGCAGAAAATGCCTCTGAGATTCTGACTTCCCCCTGGTCAAGTGCCTGGACACAGAAACAAGGCTGGCTCCATTAGGCTCCTTAGCAGTTGGAGAGGCACAGTCTTCCTTTTCCTTTCAGCCTTTGCTTTATTTCAACAAACATAATCAAATTTGCAAGTGAAGGTATCAGGCAAGAAGACACCAGCTACTGGCACCGGCTTATGAAAGTCAGAAGAGTCTTAGAACCGTGTAAATTGAGGGAATGACAATATAAATGATAGATTAAGAAATTAATAATCTCAATTAAAATTTGTATGCATCAAAACATCTTAAGGCTTTTTTTGGTTGAATTTTCTAAATGTTAATATAGACTTGAACTTATAGAATTATACATACACCCAAATACCCTTTTTCTTGTTTTTATACTCTGTGACTGAGAAGCAGTACTTTTAGATTAAGTCCCACTGCAGACAACAGAGTTGGAAATCCAGAGGTGGTTCAGCATAGGGCAGCACCGTGAGAACTGAATGTAAAATGATCACAAGGTCCATGTGGTTAGAGAGAATTTACTGCAGATAGAGCAAGTTAAAAAGCTGAGGGGGCTGAGGGACAGAGAGACACTACACAGGTACTAGATCAAGGGTGGGTGCTATGCCTGAACGTTTGTGTCCACAATTTATAGCTGAAATCCTCATCTTCAGGATTGAGAATAAAGTAAAAATTAAGCAACACTAAAATCTGTAAGGTCACAGAGGCCTCTGGGATAGAATGGTGTCCTGAATGTGGAACTCTCATAGGTAGATGAGCATCTTTGCAAACAGGACCCACACACCATCTTTACCTCTCTCCTTACCTGAGGTCACAGAAACAGAGCCTGCCATGGAGGCAGCATCACAGACAGACACCAAATATGCCTCTGTCTTATTCAGGGTTTGTATTCCTGCACACAATGTCATGACCAAGAAGCAAGTTGAGGAAAACAGGGTTTATTTAGCTTACACTTCCCCATTGCTGTTCATCACCAAAGGAAGTCAGGACAGGAACTCATAGGTCAAGAACCTGGAGACAGGAGCTGATGATGTGCAGGCCACAGAGGACTGCTGCTTATTGGATTGCTTGTTCAGTTTGCTTTCTTAAACAACCCAGGACTACCAGCCCAGGGATAGCACCACTCAAAATGAGCCCTCCCCTCTTGATCACTAGTTGAGAAAATGCCTTACAGCTGGATCTCATAGAGGTATGTCCTCAAAGGAAGCTCCTTTCTCTGTGACAATTCTAGCTTGTATCAAGTTGACACACAAAACCAGCTAGTACAGCTTCTACCCAGGATTTCCTGTGTCCAGAGCTTTGGAGAAGTAGTTACTGCTGTCCCAGCTCTATGGCAGTTTATCCCAGCACCCAAGTGGGCTAAGGGATGAGCGGTGCACAGTGGTAGCCAACCACCCCTTATTTCCCAAACACAGTGCAATTTCTAGAAGTGATCCACTTCCTACAAAGCCAGCTTGAGGTGACATTTAGGACTCTTCTATCATTTCAGCCAATTCAAAGTTACTTCATGCGATTCTGTGCCTGACAATGTGTTACTGAAAGCATGTCATGGAGGATCCACTTCGAGTTCATCTCATGGAGGTGTGCAGTGGTGCATATTGGGAACAGGATCGAATCAAGACCTCACAGTCATGAGCTGTATAGTAATGTGTAATGAGATGAATAGTAATGTGTAATGAAATGGCAATATAAGTATTTGTTTTAAAGCAAAGCTCTGAGCAACATAGATGAGGAAACAGAGGCCATTTATGTTTATTTATTGGATTGTTTTATTTTGTGTTGTTTGAGGCAGTTTCACTGTGTAGCCCTGGCTGTCCTGGAATTTGCTGTATAGACAAGACCAGCCTTGAACTCACATAGATTTGTCTGTCTGCTCTTGTATCTGGAGTGCTGGCTTTGAAGGCTTATATACTATACTCAGCTTCTTAATAACCTTTAAAGTTCCCCACCAAAAACAACCAACCAAGTTTAGAGAATTTTATATTAACGTTAAGAAAAAGAGATGTGCTTACAGTCAATAATGCTATTTTTTTGTCTGCCAATAAAATTGAGTAACAAAATGTGTGATTTATGAAAATAGAAGTAAGGAGATAATGTTAGTATTACTAGAAGATAAAAGCATCTCTGGAAATGTAAAAGACAGTACTTTATCATTAGAGCTAATGGGAGGGATGATTGATTAGCACAAATACACACAAACTTGGTGACCAACAGACACACAACATACAGACAGGAGGAAGGACACTTGTCAGGATGTGTTTGTGACTCTGAAAAAAAATCAAACATAGAAAGGGTAGTACAATACTAACATGTATATGGAGTTTAAATGTGGGCACATAAACAAACCCACAAGTGTAACTCAGTATTGTGGATGTATTGATCATGTAAGCTAATTTGCAAATGAATTGTTAAGTTAATTTACTAAATAAATTAATGTCTAATTTAGCTAAATTATTTTTCTAAATCTGCTTACACGGTTACGACGTATGCCTAAACTTGAAAAGAATGAACAGAGGGTAGAGAGCTGGCTCCATGGTTAAAGCTCTTGCACCATGTCCTGGGGTCACTGCTGCTCTGACAAACACCCTGAGCTGCAAGAGACAGGGTTGTTGCTCACAGCTCCAGGCTCTAGTCCATTACCAAGGGGAAGTCAAGCCAAGGGCCTAGGCAGCTGATTACCTCACATCCTAGGCCAAGAAAGAACAAACTCATTCTTGCTTTCTGGTTGGTTCTTAGAGAGGGTGAGTCTCCTTTATGCTGTTCAAAGGGTTAGACCCCTGTGCAAGGAATGTTGCCACTCAGGATGGACTGAGTCTCCTTTATTAAATAGTTCATATATAAATAATTTATATATAATATATAAATTTATAAATTTATTTATATTTTATAAATTATATATATTTATATAATAAATTTATATTTATATGTGAATATATAAAAATGTTTATAAAAATATTCAGCAAATAAATCAAGACAATCTCTTATATACATGCCCACAGGCCATCCTGCTCTAAATAAGTCCTCAAGACTCTCTTCCTAGATAATTCTGGATTGTGCCAAGTTGTCAGTTAAATCTAACCATCACACCCACAAGCTGTAAGAATGAGGACACTCACAGTCATCTATAGGATGGAACACAGGGCCCCCAATGGAGGAGCTAGAGAAAGTACCCAAGGAGCTGAAGGAGTCTGCAACCCTATAGGTGGAACAATAATATGAACTAACCAGTACCCCCAGAGCTCATGTCTCTAGCTACATATGTGGCAGAAGATGGCCTAGTCGGCCATCATTGGGAAGAGAGGCCCATTGGTCTTGCGAACTTTATATGCCCCAGTACAGGGGAATGCCAGGGCCAAGAAGTGGGAGTGGGTGGGTAGAGGAGCAGGGCAGAGGGAGGGTATAGGGGAGTTTCAGGATAGCATTTGAAATGTAAATAAAGAAAATATCTAATTTTTTAAAAAGCAAAGAAAGAAAGAAAGGAAAAAAGAAAGAAGAAAAAAATGAGGACCAGAGCTCAGACCCTGAGAAGCCACCGAAAAGTTGGGTAAGTGTGACGGTGCACCTGTAATTTCAACCTTTGGAAAGTGGAGATTAGAGGCCAGAGACAGGTGCTCCCTGCACCAAACTGGCTGGCTAGACTAGTCATATTTGTGTTCCAGTCATTTGGGTAATATTGAGGGGTTACACCTCAGTGGGTAAGGTAGAGGCTATTGAAGGAAGGCTCCTGGTTCAATCTTGGGCCTCCATCCATCCACACATGCAAACATACACAAATGCACGTGATAAAAGAAAAGGAAACAAGTATAGAAAAGACTTTACTTTAAAAGTATTGCTGAGCCCCACTGGAGTTGATGCCATAGAGAGAACTTGCCAAAGAACTTCTCATGAGGTTCCTGCGGCTTCTTGCTGCTTCTGTAGCCTTGGGCCAGTTGGCGAGCCTTGCAGTTTCTTCTGGATTGAACTGCCCTTGCTGGTTTGTGTGTGGTAACTGCCAAGAGGACTGGACTTCAGCTGCTGGTTCGTATTTGGTGTTTGTGGTGGGGCGGAACTGCTGATATCCTAACTACTAAGATTGGACTCACCCCCAAAGAACTATTTCTAAATATGTCTACTTCCCTCAGGTCCTAACAACTTTTCTTTTCCACTACCTCTGGTGGGTAGTGAGCTAGAGGCCAGGTTGAACGCTTATTAAAGTATCTTGAGAAAAATTTATGCCTACAGGTCCTTCACAGACTCATGAATTAAAGCCCTAGTTTCCAATTTAGGTTTCTGTTTGGGAACTTTTCAGGGGTAGGACAAGCATGAGGGGATCCGGTCCTTGGAGACAGCTTGACTCTGCCTCCTTCATCTCTCTTTCTGCTCCTGATGATAAGCAGGTGCAGAATCTCCCCCAGCATCAGGAGGCTCCCCCCAAGCACATGTCACTGTGCAGCTATGGACTGACCCCTTGCTTTGTGCCTGTGTCTTTCCACAGGGTCTCTGTTGTAAATATTAAATGAGATGAGAGAGCCAACTGCAAAGTAAAATTAAGCCAGCAGAATGGTTTCTAGTAATACATTTTACTTATTTCAGGAAATCCAAATTATGTCATTTTAATGTGTGCTCAATGTGAACATTGTTCTTAACTGTTTTTCCATTGTACTGGGCATCAGAGACTAGATAAGATGAAGCAAATGAGCCCCAGCAAGAACTTCTTCAGAAAGAGAGGTCTCCTCAAGCAGGATGTCACAGGCAAATACACACAATGACAGCTCAACAGGTGTTCTCATTCTTGTCAAATCACCTCTCTGGGGACCCTGTTAAAATCATCAGAACCCAGCGTAGGATTAGTTCTTAGCAGTTCATGACTGAGTGTGTTCTCTTCAAGGACAAACTAGGAGCTCAGATCAGGGAAATGAAAGGTGGCTCTTCTTTCCTTTCCACAGAATGCTAGCGATTCTGAAAAGACACAGCAAATTATGTCTTCATGAAGATGTTTATACCACGTATTGCCATACTTACTTGTGCTCATATATGTACATGCGTGTGTTGATAAGCTACAGGGAACCCTGTAATGGGAAAATAAGCAAACGTCTAGTAACTCATTCAGGAGTTCAATCAGCATAGGAAATATTTACAGAGCTAAGAAAGGTAAAGGTGGGGCAAGGGATCGGGAGGTAAGAGCACGTGCTGCTCTCAAAGATTACTTGGGCATCAGTTCACAACTGCAGGTAAATACAGATCTAAGAGATCTAACACATCCGCCCCCTGCTGGCAACTCCCCCATGTGCTCACACTCCCACACAACGCACATGAATGTGTGTGCAAGTCCAGCTGGGGTTTAGAGGGTCCCAGAGGACCTGGAGCAGTAGAGGTGAAGAATTGTCCACTTAGCTGGGGAGTTAGGGTAGCCCCGAATATAGTCTGAGCCCAGATCCCAAGGCCCTTGGCACATCTCTGGGTAAATGTAGCCAGAAGTATATTCTCTTACATCCATAGCTTCATTATGTTTGTAAAGCACAAATTGGACTGTTGCCCATGCCACCCAGGTAAAGGATTAAAACAATCATTCCTGTGTTGGACCCAAAACTCAGTAAATAAGCAATCTATTTTATCTACATTTAAAAGAGGCTGTTTTTAGATGACAGATATGTACATATTAAGAATAACCACTTATTGATTAGAATTATCGATAGTCTTCTCTTTATACTACAGTGGTTATTGTCAACAGGTAACCTCATTTACTGGAATGGTAAAATGAATTGCAACCTTTCACCTCCCTTTGTGTTCCTACTGGCTATTACTTGTAAATAAGTTTGGTTTTCTGTAATCCTAAAACTATGGCTCAGCCAGTATAATCCCCCATGAACACACAAGCATGCACGTGCGCACATGCACACACACACACACACACACACACACACACACAGAGCCTGATTTCAACCCACCCAGCAGAGCACACTACTCTGTTGCCATCTGAGTTCAGTTGGACTGAAAGGCCAATGTCTTTAGCTGTAGCAGTCCTTAAGAGAGAAGTATGTTTAATACAGGTTGTTAGTACACTGTGTTAATGTTTGCATTTCCACCATTTGGGGGGATTCATTTCACCCTGTCTTCAGTGAACTGGCAGCTGTCCATGAAAGCCAAAGTGCTGGACTGACACCAGCCTAACCCTCCTCAGAGAGCATGCACTTAGCCACAGCACTGAGTTAAATTGTTACCATCACAACCTTTTAGAATGGGAGATGGTGAGTAACTATGTAACCCAAAAGTGATGTTGGAAGAACTTTGAAAATAGTGGTTGTTTAGCAAGATCATGGGTGCACTGAGTTCCAATTACAGGTCTTCATCCCCAACCTGTATGATACCAGGCTTCCCCGCAGGCAGCAGTTTTGAAGCACTTCTTCCTTCAGGAAGAGAGAGTCTCACAAGACCCAGGAAGCTCAAGAACTGAACAGTACGAGGCTCGTGAGGCCCTTCCCAAGGTTTATATAACCAGTAAAGCACATTGCTGTGGAGGAACAGGGCCTCCTGCATGTTTACTAACGAGAACCTTCACAACTGAAATCAGGTTTTGTGTGGTCATTAAATTGTGCTTTGTCTGACAGAAGCATTTGCAACCTATTTGCTACTAGGACATTTAGTTTTAAGGATACACAGAGGCACACACAGCTGCATGCATGCATGCGTACATGTGGCTATACATGCTTGCCAAGTCTTGTAACCACCATGAGATGCCTTCAGCTCTCTCAGTGGTAAGGCCAGGTCTCCAAACACAAGTGATTCAGAACTGCCAGGTCCTGACAAGGACTGGAAACTGAAATTGCTCTCTTGCAGGTGTCCACGTTTGGTTAAATCTTCAAATTAACTGCTTCAAATAAGGACTTAATTTAGATTTAATAGGACAGCCAAGGGCTTCTAATTAAAGAGAGAATGATTCTCGAAAAGGCTTTTACTGGGGTCTTAACAGCTGCGTAATAGCAGATCCGTCACAGCTGCCGAACCGAGCGTCACACCCAAGTTTGCTCATCAGTGCGTTTCACGCTCATGAACCGCCTGTCATGGGGAGGGCCAGGACCTGGCAGAGCTGGACTTCATACTGCTGAAGGCAGACAATACTGGCATTCTGGTTTCCTCACCTTAAATTGCTGACTCATTTTACTCTTGATATTTTCTTTGTCTACTTTGGTGTAATATGGTTCTTATTTTAAGTGTGCCATCGAATTTCTGCAAATATTTACGGGCCCATCTCTCTTTACTTTATATTGAAAACTTAATGATAAATATTTCAGTGGTTCCTTGGCTATTCTTTGAGAATTTGTACAATGCGTTTTGATCATAATCATCTCTTCCCCAAAGTCTGTTCAGATCCCTGCCCCCTCTACTTTCCGTTTAGCTTGTGTCCTTTATATTTTCCACAAGTCCAATTTCTGTTGCTCATAGATTCTTGGTCTGTGGTCTGCCACTGGAGCATGGTCACCTAGGGGCAGGATTTCATGCCCAGCTTTCCCCTTCATTCTGGAATTCGATCTGGCTTGAGCTTACGCATGTTATCACAATTACTGTGAGTCCATAAGTTCTGCTGTCCTCCTGTGCCCAGAGGACACTCTTCCCTTGTATTCATCCATTGCCTCAGGCTCTTACTGTCTTTCTATGCTTCCACAACATCCCTTGAGCCTTGGGAGGAGACGTTGTGGTAAAGATGCTTCACTTGGGCAGAGTAATCTAAAGTCTCCTGTTTTGTCTTAGCTGGTTGTTGGTCTCTGTCTTTATCCCCCATCTACTGTAAGGAGAAATTTCTATGATAAAGGTTGAGAGATGAATGTATGGTTATTGCAATAAGTCATTAGAAGTCAGGTTAATCTTATGTCCACTTAGCAGGATAATAGCAGTAGCCCCCCCCCCCCTCCTTGGGCCTATGTCTGACTGTAGACTCTTAGCCTGACTATGGTGCCACATCTCAGCTTTATCTTGCGGAATGGGCCTTACATTCAGTCATCAAGTGGTTGATTGTTTTACTCTTCTGAAGCTTGATTCACCTTTGCACCTGTAGGCATGTCTTAACAGCCAATTGAGACTGAAGTTCTAAGTTTTCATTGTACATGTAAAACTATCTGTTGTGTAAAACTCACATTGAAAACTGCATGCATCCTTTAAAATGTTGGCTAATTGACCTATGCGGAGCTATCTCTTGACTTAGAATATGATGTCTTACTGAACATTGGCTGCTATAGCAAAGTGTCAGAGGCTTGCCCTCAAAGAACAGAGGTTTGCTTTCCTCTAGTGCTAAAAGCTGGATGTCAGAGCAGGGCCAGCTGAATGGATTCTTCTGAAGGCTCCCCCTCCTGGCGTGCAAACGACTGCTTTCTTACTATCATCATGGAGTCGAGGGATCAGCTTTTTGGTATCTCTTCTTGTGTAGCATTAATAAAATCACTCATTCTCATGACCTCTTCTCAAACTACTTACCTCTCAGGGGCCCAACTCCAACACCATCTCCCTATTGGTGTCAGACTCTCAGCCTATGGGGCTCAGAGGGCCACAGTTCAGCCCATTCCTATAATAGTTAGTGCAAGAATAAATTATGGCATTTATTTCTTATAAGGATCAGATATACACATATATACCCCATGCAACCTCAGGGGAACTACAAGAACATGGGAGTCAGCTTTCGGTAGCCCCAATTTCCAGCTGAGGGCAGTGAGATTTAGAGAATCTAGCAGCTGTCAGATGCAAGCTGACATGCAGGCATCCTTTGCCCTTACTCAGATCATGCCACCAGTAACACACAAGAACATGTGCACACATGCACAGGTATGATCATCTATAACTACATACTTTTCAGAACTGTGCTTCACCCCAGTTCCATTAAACCACCACCTTCTTAAAAAACTATCAATCTTATTCATCTGAAAGATGAAAAAACTCCTGATGCCACAAACTCCCCAAGATACCTGCTGAGTCCATCATCGGATACTTAGTATCTTGTGTGTATATAGGTTCTGGCCATTGTAGTAAAAAAAAAAAAAAAAAAAAAAAAAAAAAAAAAAAAAAAAAAAACCTCACCCAGCTAAACCCAGGAGAAGACAAAGGATCTGTCTCTACAAGGACAACTTAGGCTCCACATAACTTACCTGTGACCATCAGCAGCCTGTGCCCTACAGCCTCCTCCTATGAGTTTCTAGCATGGCTGTGCCCTGGGATATCAGAAGCAGGCACTAAGCCAGCATCCGGCCTACAGATGGGGTTGCATGCATGTGACTATCTTGATGTAGACTTCTGGTAGGTACATTTCTTGAATCATCTGCCAGACATAGAGGTGAGTAACCCTGATTCTACCATTGATAAATACATGTGTGCACACAAAACATAAACACACACACACTCACACACATACACACACACCATTCCTTGTATACTCAGCACTCTGAGCTAGGTTGGTATAAATGTAATGTTTTTCAGCATCAGTAGGTAGTTTTGCCAGTATATGATCAAGTGGATGGATTCACTTCCTGATTCCTTCTCTGACCCAAAATCTGATGTAGGAGGCACAAGGTCATCCTTCTTCCTTTCAGCCTGTCATCTTCATGGCCAGTGAAACATCCCTCTGTAATTCAGCCTATATCCAGTTTACCAGTGGTGAGATGGATTTCCATCTGTGAAGGGCAGTGGCAGGTGAGGTTCTGCTGGGACGGTCACCTTAGAGACACACACAGGTACTGCAAGGACAGACTAAGCAATCTTATCTGCTTTTGTTTTCCATTCAACAAAAACCAATTAGGTTCATGAACCACGGCTACTGTATTTTCAACCTGAGCGCAAGTTTGAAATATTAATGTGATGTAATTCATCATTAAAAACTGGAAAGGTGTTCACATAAGTGCGTTTGAACCCTCTGCATCACAATTCAGAAACAGAGATTAAGCTAAGCCACACTTGAAGTCTGAAGGTTCACTTTTCTGCTTTTCTTGATTCCAATGACTAATGTGCCAATGTGAGATGGGAGGTAACGGTCCACAGAGACACAGGCTGCAGACCTCAAGGGCATCTTCTGCCCTAGTCAGTGTCTCCCCTCCACCCCAATACAAAGAGTAAAAGCAAATCAAGGAGCAAGCAGCTGTGCTCTGGGTTGCTGGTGCACTTCTGAGACTGAGGCCTCCTCTGCATGAGAAAGGGCAAGTGCACAAGGGCACCGTTCACTTCTGCCTAAGCACTTCTCATCTTTGTCAGTGAAAGAGGAAGTTTTAAGCAAATGACAGACAGCAGGAGTCATTGTGAAAGCACCCACCTGAATTAAAAGAAAAAGTCAATGTTGCTCAGGATGTTGGGAAGTACTCTCCAGAACACAGTCTAGGGAGGATTACTAAGAGAGAGATGCTCCTGTTTGTTGGAAGCTACAATGTGGGAGCTGCTGCTTACAATTAGCCATACACAGGACTAGGGCTACCTAAGGAAAGGGTTTTTCTGCCCCACATTTTTTCCAAACTGCGCTTCCCTTTGACAGATGCTAAGTGGAATGTTTGCAGGCATTTTGACTTTGTTACTTCCTAATGCCGTTTTCACTACAGCCAATTGGTTCCTTTTTCTTCGTCAGAAGCTGAAGCAGCAAGGGGAGCTGCAGGACGATGCATGCCACATCCTGCTGTAAGGTATCTACACCGTGTGCCCGCGAGGAACTGGGGCGCACAGCTGGGTCTCAACATTAATTCCTCAATAATTAATAACACCCTCTGAAACTTTAATGGCAAGTTGATAAGTAATGGTCGGGCTGCCATCTCACCTGATTGTTCACGTAGCAAGTTGCCTGGAAATGTTTTCGTTGTTCCGGCTGAACCCAACATAATGGAAGAGTTTAATGAAATGCTAAGCTGCTATCTAGGCACTTAGCACCAAGCAAAAGTGAGCAAAAGGCAGAGTAGGCCCAGTGGTTCAGTACAGCAGCCAATGTTTCAACCCTACCTGAAGTAAGAATACCAGGATGCTCTTGAGACTATTTGCCATTCGGAGAATCTTGATAAAGGGAAAATATAAAATGCTGAGGTGCTCTGGAAACAAAATGCAGCACCTACAATGGATGCTAAGGCAGACAGGCATGGTTCCTGGGAGAAGGGTGTTTCTAATAAAGGTGTTTCAAAAAATGATTGATGCTTTGTGGGTGACATACACAGGTCCTGGAGCTAGAACATGGGTATTGAACATGGAGCCATGACATTGTACCTTTTCTGAGGATCTGATCCAGATATGACCAACCAATTACCACTGTCTCTAAGCATCCCTGTATTACAAAGTATGCCCCTAAAGTATTCATGTCCCTGAGCTGACTCTGTCCTTCCATGTATCACAGTCCCCCAAGAATCCCTGTACCACCAGTTATAACTGCTCTTCTCCCCAAATACCCCTGCAACGACTCTGTGCCTCCACAGCATGCACATCATGTCTTCCTAAACCATGTTGCCCCTTAAGACATCCCTGTCCCATGAGTGTCCTTTCCTCCCTGCTGACGTATGGTCAGTCCAAGTCTATCCAGCCTGATTTGGTTCTTGCTGTTTTGAAAACAGATATTTGTCAGGTTTATTCACGGGCTTGGCAGGAGTCCTTTGTTGAAACAAGTTTGCAGCAAGAATCTTAGGCTATGTTACTGTCTTTCTGCTTCTTAAACATGCATGTGTGGGCATGTGTGTCTTGCTTGTTATAATTGTCTGTAAAGGGGTGCTAAATTTTCCCGTATCTCCTACATTGTAAGATGATATGCAAACTTTCTCCTTTATTTTATTGGAGGAGTAAAATGTATCATTCTTCATTTGGACATTAGAGTCGGCTACTCCTGAAATCAGCCAAATTTTACATGGAATTTCATGATATTTACTGTGTTAGTAGATTCCCAGGCAATGGCTAATGGGGCTTGGGATATATTTTTAGTTTACAATGTGTTTTTAATTTCATGGCAAATTTAAGACTATTAGAATTAAAATAATCTACTTCCTACTTTGAGGAAGTTGTATTTTCATATTCCTTAACCATTCCTTTTTTTAAAAAAAATTGTTTACCAATGTTGTCCAGAATACTAGTTATTTTTAATGTCTGTGAGATCAATGCAATACTAATTTTGCATTACTGAAGAAGTTTTCTGCCACCCCCCCCTCTTAGACCTCAGCATGTTTATTAATTGCTTTAGCTTATTCAAGCCCTTGTCTTACGATAACTATTTATATTATCTTATTAAGATAATTTTCATCACCTTTAAGTCCTATTTTTATTATGCTTCCATTTTTCATAATTAATGACAGGAATTTTCTTTAGGCAAGGCATTTGATGTGTTAACGTCTATATGGGACATCTCTACCTTTACTTCAAAAGAGCTCCCAGGTGATATGTACAGTCCCTTCATGCCATAACTATTTGTGGCTATGTTGTTTGACTTGGGTTTGGATGACGAATCTCCAACTCCTTTTAGTGGATTAGATTCCCATTGCACCTGGAGTGTACGCTGCTCAAGACTTGGTGTGGACATGTGTTATACTGATTTTATAGCCCTCCATGCAGCCAGTGCTGCCTGCTATCCTGGACGAAGGAATTGTCTGCAGTTCTAAATGCAGTGTTGTGTGTGGAGGCTGTTGACAGACTTGGACCTTCTTCAGCAGAGCTGAATTTTCCCCTAATAAATGCCACATTCTCTAAATATAAGTTTTGAACATTTTACTTCCTCTTGGTGTCTTTTGGTTTGTATTTTATATGCTGAAAATAGAGTATAAGAAAGGGTTGAAAACTGACAACTTTTATTAAAACCCACTATATATATAAATATATAAATACATACATATATGTATGTTATAAAATATTATAGAGATAAAAATTTGTATATATTAAAATTATATATATATAATTTTACCTCTACATATATATAATTTTGTGTCTTCCTTTCTCTTTATTTTCTCCCTTACCATCTCTAGTTTGATTACTTTGGGTCTTCTCTCTGTATTTTGGTTAATTTGGCTAATGGTTTGTCAAATGTGAATCTTTTCAAAGGCCCACCCCTCCATTTCATTGCCTCTTTGTATTGTGTTTTGTCTGTTTCTATTCTCTTCACCTCTGCTCTGTTTGTAACTGTTTCTTTCCATCCACAGTTCTTGAATTTGGTTCATTCTTGTTCTTTCAAGGTCTTAAGGTACTTTTTAAATGTAGACACTGAGGACCATAAACATCCCTCTTTAGACTGCCTTCACCATGCCTTATTGATGTGGTTACACGGTGTTTTCATTTCATTTACTCCTAGGAATCTTTCTTATCTCATTCTTGATGTCCTCCATACCATGTATCAATGTGTTGCTCAAGTTCCATCCATGTGTGCATTTTCTGTACTTTCCTCTGCTGTTAATACACAGTTTTAATCAATTTTGGATAAAAAAATACAGCATGCTATTTCAATGTGTTAAGGCTTTATGTCCTAATATGAAATTTAGAAGAAATTTCTATGGGGTGCTGAGAAGGATATGTATTCTTCACACTTCAGGTGAAATTCTCTATAGATATCTGTTGGGTCTGTTTGATTTATGATGTCTTTGAACTCCAATAGTCCTGTGTTCATCTTGTGTATAAATAGCTTACCTATTGGTAAGAGTGGGATGTTATATGTATGGGGTTAGTCTGTGGTTTACGTCTAGTAGTGTTTCCTGAAATTCTGTTCACCTGTGTTTGGTGCTTGTAACAGCCCTTGTGGGGTTGTTTCCTTAGTGAGTATAAAGTGGCCTTCCTTATCTTTTCTGATTGTTGATATGTGCAGTCTCTAATGTCATATATTAGAATACTGAAACGTAAATTCCTAGTCGCATTGGTTTAGAGGACTTTGTTTCTATCCTTTTCCTCCAAGGAGTTATCTGTCTTTGATGCTTTGGGGTGTTTGCTGGAGGCAACAAAAAATGTTGTATCCAGTTTTTGAATTCAATCTTCCAGTCTGTTTTGTTTTTTAAATTGGGTTGCTGAGATCATTAATAATCAGAATTATTATTAACAGTTTTTTTATTATTAATTCCTGTCATTTTGTTGGCTTTGTGGTATGGTGTTCCAAGGACCACTTTTGGTTTACTGTCCTAGTGTACTTTCTCTAATGGTTTCTTGTGAGTGTTTATCTTTCTCTCCAGTCTGAAGTATTCCTTTTAGTATCCTCTCTAGAGTTGGCTTAGTGATCATAAATTCCTTTGGTCTGGTGATTTCAGTTTTTGTCTTTCTTTCTTTCTTTTCTTTTTTCATGTAAGGGTTTATTTACCCTTCAACTATAAAATTTGTTTTGTGTCTATAATTGTTTGATCTGGCAGTTGTGATTTTTTCATACCTTAGAATAAATCTATTTAAGCCCTTCTGGGTTTAAATGCGTTTATCAAATAATAACTTTTTATTCTGGTAGGACTGCCTTTAGATGTGACTTGGCCTTTTTCTCTATAAGCTTTCAATATATTTTCTTTTTCTGTGTTTTTAGTGTTTTAACTCTAGTATGTCATGGGGAATTTCTTCGTTCATCTTGCTGATTTGATGTCCTATAGCCCTCTGCTACCTAAAAGTACCTTGTGCCTCTCTTTCTCTACATTTGGAAAAATTTACCCTATGATATTACTTGAAACTGTTTTCTATGGTTTTGACCTGCAAGTATTTTCCTTCTCCTAGGCTCATAATTTGTAGATTTTTGTCTTTTCATATTTTCCCAAACTTCCTGCATATTTTGTTCATGTGTTTTTTTTTTTTTTTTTAATTTCTCATTTTCGCTTAGGGGCTGCTTCTTCAATCCATCTACCAAAAGGCCTGGGGTCAGCCAACATCTGCCTCAACAGGATTTTGATGGCACGGTGTGGCGTTTCTTCGGTTAGGACAGTAAACCATGTCATATTTGACCTTTAGTCAAACAAACATTGCCATTCTCCTCAGATACAGTTGTGGGGGAGAAAACACAAAAGAAAATATTTCCTCTGGAGGAATAGGCAAACACAAATCCTAAGTAAGTTATTGGGAACATAAAAATGTCCTATACATAATTTTAATAAGTGTATGTTCCTATACTGCCCGAGTATCCACATGTGTATGTAGCTTGATTATAGGGGTCTTGAGCATCCAGTCCTCCACACCACTGGCCTTTCCAGCCCAGTCATCTGTTCTCAGCACCTTTGGGATCCAGCTCCCCAAAAAATTCAAGTTTTGCTGTCTGAACAATTCCTCTAAAATTCTAAAATTCTCCTCACACTTCCGTTCTCTCCTCCATGTCCTAGGTGTCTTGTTCATCCCCCCCCCCTCTGCTCCCCAGGAGAATAAATGCCAGATGTCTGTCTTGTGAGGGAGAATGGCTATTGTAACCCACAGGTGCTCCAAAAATTTGCATCTGTAATTAGATTCCATTGCTGCAAGAACAACAGGACCATTTAACGTGGCGGACAAGGGTTTTAAATAATAGAAACTCCTATTAGGAGAATTTATGAAGAAATGGTGAAAAGTTATACCAATACTGCACACCCTTCGATACCTTCTGCTCGGTGAATATGTAAGTGGTGTTGAATCATTTATGCCAACATGCTGGAAACTGATAAATTTTGAACAAATTTAATTGAAATCACCCCTGGAGTGAGTGTGAAAGAAGGATTAAATTTAATGGCCTCACTGAGTATCACAGCACTAGACTGCTACCTTCTAAAGTCTATTTTTTCCCTAAATAAAAGATTCCAAAGCTCAATCAAGAATGAATGTGAGTTTAACCACACCTCAGGAATGGAAAGCATGTAATGAGACTTAAAGAAGATGTCTCATCAGATGCCACCAAGTTAAACTTCATTTTCATGGCAGATAGGAGACACTTCTTCACTACAGTGAACATGTCCATATGTCCCTCATGTGGTCCTCTATCCTCAGGGTCACTAGCGTTCTCAGCACACTGCAGTCTCCTCTGAGAGATCCCTACATTCAAGGACAGTTTGTCACTTTTCTCATTGTTGTGGTGAAACCAGTGACAAGAGCAAGTCAAAGAAGGGTTTATCAGGTTCAAAGTTTGAGGGTATAGCCTGTCATGATGGGGAAGTCATGGTGGCAGGAGTTTGAGACAGCTCAGACAGTCAGGAACAAGAAAGATCAATGCTGGTCTCAGCTTGTTTTCTCTCTTTTGTTAAGCCTGGGTGTCCTATCCATAGGATGGTGCCTCCCACCTGGGGGATGAGTCTTTCCTCCTCAACTATCCCAATCTAGAAACTCCCTTGTAGATGAGTACAGAGGTTTGTCTCCTAAGATATCCATGGAAGGATACTGAAGGATGCCTGCTGGTCACAGTGTTCCCTATGAGGTGCTGCCTACAAACACAGTCCTCACCCAGCTGGCCAGCTAGTCCTCAGTGTGTGTGTGTGTGTACAGAAAAAGATTATGAGTTCCCCTAAAGTCAGACTCTCCAGTCCCAAGGAGCAGATTGGGTCATGAGGAGGAAGGGTACCTTCCCAGCTAAATGGCTGGCTCACTGTCAAAGAGCACTGGAGTGTCCATGAAGTCCTAGATGCTGGCTGTGTATTGGGTCACTCTGAAACTTTGCTTTTGGAAACAGCTTCAATCCAGCCAAGTACCAGAGCACAAAAGGGAACTTTGCCTATTAATTCATGGAGGATGCCGTGCCCTAAGACTCCTTTAATTCCTTCTCAGAATCTCATTGGGTATCAATGTATTTGGGGATTTGGGAAATTTGAGAATGCAGCTCTTCAACTGAACTCTCAGTGGCTTTAGGAATGGTGGCTACATGCTCTCCACCTGACATAATGGCTTCAGTGCTGGTTGGTGCCCAAGAGGTGAACCAGGAGGGAAGAGTACTCTCCTACATCCTCAGGGCTTCCTGGATCCTTTGTCAGAGCAGCTTGTCCATGGGACACTGATCTACAGGGACATTTCAACTGGAGAGAGGCATGTCCTAACCAATGGTGGAACCTTTTATAGAAAAGTATATCACCAATCAGAGGTTTGTCAACACCAGGACCAGTGTCTGCACATACCTGGAGAAGCCAAGCGCTTCTCCCTCACTATAACAAGTGTATGCTGAAAAGCTTTTTCCACACTGCCAAGGATGGATTGTCTGTGGCCAGAGGATATAGGAGCTCAGGTCCTCAAACTCCTTCAGCATGTGGCAGGGTAGAGGCAGTCAGTTCCCAAGAGGGGTGGGGCTTGCTTCATTTACACAATACACAGCAGCATCCATCTCCAGGCATTGGGCAGGGCCAGCAGTCTCCTTCCATCACTGTGAAATAAGTGTAATAATATAGGAGAAGAGACTCTGGAATGCTTGTGAGCACTTATGTGCCTCTTCTCATTTCAGGTGAGAACTCATTTCCTAGATCTACAGAAAAAAAAACAAAAAACCCAACAGCTTGTCCCTTGCAACCCCTTGCATCCCCATTCCCTGCTGTTACATGTTACAGACCCTGAAAATAAAAAATAATTCTTCCTTCTCTCTCCTCCCTTCATCCTCCTTGTGACTTCGTGAGCCCCCAGGCTTATCCCTGGGGTGACATAGCAGAGCATCTCCTTGGCAGGCTCAGCTTTGTCCCCGCTGCAAGGAAATGGAAGAAAATGGGTTTGGGAATAGCTGCATGCTCCTGAGAACAGCTCTACCAGTTGATCAGAAGGGCCCCTTCTCCACACCCACCTCGGGCTCAACCTGGCAGCTTGTACCAGAGATGTTCCTTGGGAGCCACAGCCTATGCTCAGAACCTCATTTCCAAACACAGAGCTATCAGCTGTGTCAGGCACTTTGATTTCTCTGGCTGTCAGGCTTGATTTTCAAATGTAAATGTGCCCCAGGTTAGTCTTAGTAAGTTACCTGGCCAGGACCCAGGAGCACACCTGTCAGGTGCCGGGCCCCCTGACCTTCCACCTCCGTGTAATCCTTCATGTTCCTCATCAAAGACACCCTCCCACTCGCCCGGAGCCAAATGCAGAATTATCCTAGGAGGAGTTTATGACAAATACAATAATTCCTTTTAATGTGGGGATTGTTCTCTCTCCTGACACATTAAGTACTGTATGGCACTAGGAAACAGCCATTATGTCTACAATTACCATCTTATATTTACAGCTCACAATGAATTCTTTAACCTGAGTGAGGGAGCTGTGTTTCCTCCACAAGGCTCCTCTGATGCTGAGCTGTGGAGAAGTGAGCATCTCGAACATTCATCCCGGGCCAATGTTCTCAAGCAGGCTGCGCAGTCTCCCGGAAGTGTTTCTGCCAAGACGACCGCCCCTACCCACGGAGCTTTCTTTATAATCTTAAGAGAAGTTTGATGCGCCATGGGAAAGCTGGAGGTTCTCCCCCAGTTGTCTGCCTCATTGTGAGCCACTGAGACCATTTGATGCTCACATTCCTTGATGTTGGAGTCTTCGATCGCAAGGTGGTCATCAAGACACCCCTAAAAGGGGCCTTTCATACCTGGCTTTGCTTGCATCTTCCACAACCCCATAACCATAGTCAGAAACAAGTCTGAAAGCTCGGTTACTGGGCCACCATTAATCCTATCTCTTCCACAAATACACTGTACTACATGGCCTTTCTACACCACAGGGGTTTCCTAAAACCTCTCTGTGCCCAGGGAAGCCAGGCAGTTGGTAGGAAGTTAATAGGGCTGTTATGTATGCAATGTGAACTGAACCAGACCCCAACTCAGTCCATAGGTTAAAGCCTTTGGGGCCTGGTGGGAGTGTGTGGATGGGTCTGTGGAAGATGGTGCTCTAGAGAAGAAGTTGTGGGGTGGGTGACTAGAGGGGACACTGCCTTTTCAAAGGAGTTGCCAGAGAGCGTATTCTCTCTGCCATATGAAAAACTGCAAGATGGCACCTGTCCATAGCCCAGAATGTCCAACCAGGCCACTTGTGTGTTGGCTACCCAGTATTGAAAGTGCAGTCTCCGTTGCTTCCATATCCTGGGATAGTATTATGTAATGAACTGAGCTGCCATCCAAGGTGATTTCTGGCTTGATTTGTATAAATTCCTTCTTCAATTTATAGTATGTCGGGAGTATCACTGCTGGTCACCAGTTACTCTTAGCATACCATACCCATGCTCTGGCCAGTCATGAAATCACCCCTCACAGCAAACTAGCAATTGCAGAATGGCACCTTTAAAAGAGAAAAACTGGACTTAAAAGAAGGCTCAACAGGTAAAGGTGCTGGACAATCCTGGCCAATTCAATATGATCCCCAAAATTGGACCAATCCTTATGATCTGAGTTTGATTCCTAGATCTCCTGAGTTGAACCCACACAGTAGAAGGGTCATTTTCCTCTGGCATCTACTCATGTGCCCTGGCACACATGCACAGACACCCACACAAACAATAAATATAATTTAAATTTTTAAGAAAAAAATTATAATTTTGCTTCCCAGATTTTCTCTCCTCAGTCCTATTTTGTCTGTACAGTTATTCTCAATTATTTATATACTCATTTGTTTGTTTACTTGTTTTTGAGTTTCAATCATATCATTCTTATTTATAAATGCCATAGGAGATTTTGTGTGCAATCATACAGAATTGCATAATGTGGAGAGAACACAGTCACATCTTCTTTTTGTGCTGTGGGAAGCCATACTGAGGCACAAACATCTAGTGTAGAAGAACCTCTTGTCATTTCTTATTTTTATTAGTCTTCTCTTCACAGGTTATGATTCCTGCATTTCGACAGGTGTAGTGAACTAACATCATTTGAAGTGTGTGCCTCATTTTCTGTCCTTCAGGAACATGGGAGGGACTGATCAACTTGGTACCTTGATGGAAGTCAGTTCCCATCTGGGTTCCACTGGTCTAGCAGCTTCTACTGTCTTTCAGCTGCCATCAGACTCCAAAGAGCATAAAGATTCAAAGAAAGGCTCACGGAGTTCTATGCAGAGAAGCAAGAACTTTCCCTTCTCAGGTGAGAATGAACTGCAGATCAAACCAGACAAACACAAATTACACCACAGGACTTGGGGTGATTTTGTGAATGAACCACAGTGTCTACTGTGTTAAAAAGAAGAAAGCAAGGAAGAGGAGGAGGAGGAGGAGGAGGAGGAGGAGGAGGA
Source organism: Mus caroli (assembly GCF_978045245.1). Lineage (NCBI taxonomy): Eukaryota > Metazoa > Chordata > Mammalia > Rodentia > Muridae > Mus > Mus caroli. The sequence goes on along the minus strand of NW_028227270.1, from coordinate 48,609,325 downwards.
GAAGAAGAAGAAGAAGAAGAAGAAGAAGAAGAAGAAGAAGAAGAAGAAGAAGAAGAAGAAGAAGAAGAAGAAGAAGAAGAAGAAGAAGAAGAAGAAGAAATAAATCAAACACAAGTTCCGTAGAGGTGAGAGGCACCTTGGGGTCTCAGTCAGAGGGAAAGTGGGTCTGAAGCTACTTTGTTGAGAGACATGTGTATTCACAAGCCCGACCTGGTCCTCTGGAAACCTGAGTTGGTCCTTTGGACAATTATAATAAGGAATAAATGCCAGACTGACACAGCTTTGTATACTCTTCTACATCTGCCATTGGACAGGAGAAATCAAGGGTTGTGTTGTCCTCAGCCTGAAGAATGTTCTCAGACTATCTCCAACATAGCACCAACACTACCTGGTGTTGGATGTTAGATATTTTCTCTTATGAATTAGGCATTCAAAGTCAAAATGCAGGGGGCTCCTTTCCCTGGAAGGGAAGACTGAGAGTACAGTGATTTCTTCATGATGCTACCAAGCAACAAGACCACATGAGGGAAGCCATTGGTAAGAATCAACACGGCAGAAGGTTTGATAAATGTTTGTTTCTCTCTCCATTGCACAACTGAAAATGCATGTCTACATGAGAGTCAGCATGCCTTTGAAGATGTTCAAAGACATTCTTCCCACAGTCTGTTTATGAAAGCTCCCTGTTAACGGGGCTTATGGGCGTGGCCGAACACCGGGCAAGAGCTGCAGCTTCAGGGAAGAATGTTAAGTTACAGCCATCTATCTATACACATCTATACATATCTGTATGGATGGCAATCATTAATATCACCAAAGCTGGACTCTGCTGGAAGGCTGAGCTTGGGTGCAACCTAAGGAAAAGAAGTACAGTTTAGATCAGGCTCAGGATCGTCGCTGGATGTCTCATTCTGTGACGCCTTCTGCCTTCGGCAAAGGAGGTGTGCGCCCACAGAAGCAAGTGAGGCTTTTCTTGCCTATCCTTTTGTTTAAGGGGTCAGTGGACTTGACTTGAAATGAGACAACGCTAGCAAGTTCCTGCTAGCAAAGTGTGCAATTAGACTAGATCTCAATCTCCCTAATTAATTGAGTTACTACCGGAGAAGAAGCAATGCTGTAAAAGTATGTTGATGTGGGTGGTGTTCCCCTGGGCAATGTAACATGCACACAAGATGAAACCATGATCAAAGAGAGAGAGAGAGAGAGAGAGAGAGAGAGAGAGAGAGAGAGAGAGAGAGAGAGAGAGAGAGAGAGAGAGACTCATTTAGTATAAGATTAAGACACCACATTGCACTGTTTAATGGGAGGGAAAAGTAAAGCGATTTTCCTGGTTGCACTCTCTTCAGACCTCTCTGAATGGTTAAATATGACTTCACCTAGAGAAACATGTTCTGATGCAGGGGCTTACCCTGCACCTCATGACCCAAGAAGGGGTGATGGGGCAGGTAACTGAAAGCACTACTTACATGGCTCCATCACAGAAAATCCAGCATGATACTACTGTTAACCAGAGGCTTGCTTCCATGGGTGTAGCTGGTGTGTTACAGTGGTGCCTTCACTGTTTTATGGCTGAAGAAAGAAGGGTGCCAGGGGTCTTAGCTGCTTTGTTGTGGGGTGTGCTCTGTGAGCCCAGAGGAGTGAAAACAGGATATTGGGTGTCCCAGCCTAGCACCAGTGGCATTTGGGGGATAGGTTACTCTTTTTAGGGTTTGCCTTCCAACTCACTGCAGGGTATTGAATACCATCTCAGCAGATGTCAGCAGCAGCACCAGCATAGAGCCAAACAGGGCCTAAGAATGCTGAGTGTCACCAGCTTCTGATGCCCAAAGGCTTCCCTTGTGGCCTTGGAGCTTGGTGCCAGTCTTGGTTTTGCAGAACAAATGTAGTGTGATTTTATCCCCATGGATCCCATACCTCTGCAGCAGTGTGCAGGTCTTTGGAGCCAGAGTTCTGTCCCCAAACAACTAATAGGGCTAGAATTCTCAGGTATGGGAAGGCTGAGCCAGAGTGTGCTCAGTGTTCTGGTGATTCCATGGAAAGAGCCAGAGGCATAGGAAATGACTAAGGAGGCACACAGTATTTGTTGTATGCTTCAGACAGCATGGCAATGGCCAACCTACTGATATATCCTGGGGAGACAGTGCCAGGGAGGACAGGCACTAAACCAAGGGAACCCATGAAGTCTGAAAAGGCAGGGATGGAGCCTGCCCTTGTTGAATCTCATGCTCAGGTATCCCTAGTACTCCATAAACCTCCTCAGAAGAGAGCAGGACTCCACCTTGCTAGGAGGTAGACAACACCCTTTTCCTATGGACACTGAGAACAGAGCTCATGAAAGCCCTCACAGTTCACTGTTCCGGGGACAGAGCCTTTGAGAGCCCACAACAACACCCCTGTCCCTGGGACATGCTTTGTCAGCTGTAATTAGCAGCAGGAGCTGGGGTGCTGATGCCACACCAGCAAGAGGAGGGAATTCGAGAAGATAGGCCAGAAACATCACTGACACTTGTCATCTGAGGTAGAGGGACAAAGCGAAAGATCTAAGGAGTCAGGGACCAAGGGGCCACCACAAAAAGAAATGTACATGAAGAATAGAGAGTGGAGTCAGAGAGCAAGGGGGCTACTGGGCTTCTCAGAGATGCCCTCGATGGAGGAGGGGTACTGCTCTTGTTCTGTTTCCTCTCATGCTATCCTTCCAACCCCATGTCTGGAGCAGCAGCTCTTGGGGTCCAGCCTCTCCTCTCCATATCATACCTGCTCCACTCCTCCCATACTGCACTCCCAGAGTCCTCCTCAGTCCCCAGGCAGTTAAATCCTGGGAAATCCCAAGCCCTCTCACTGGGAGACATCACAGTATCTCAGATTCCCCAGGACAAGAAAGAATTGTGACCAGACATTTGTTCAAGGTCACCTAGTACCAGGCAGTGGAGAGGAGAGCCAGCAGCTTCCCCTGCTCTTCCAGGTAGTAACTCCTCTCAAGGAACCTACAGAATCAATTATGCTGAAACCCCTACATTTCCATTGAGTGATTCATGCTGAGACTAATTCACGTGCTATTTAGTGTCATTTAGAATCATCCAGGGACTAAAACAGCCCCACAGAGAACAGATTTAGAAAGTATATTTTAAAGGTAAGGATGAGGCTTTCATATTCCACATGCTTTTAACTCCCTGGGTGTGGAATGTCAGCTAAGATTTGAAAGCGGCCATCTAATATCTGAGTGTCGAGAAGAAAAAGTGACAGAGTGGCCTCCTAAAAGATTAGGACTCAACCTTTTAAAAAATTCCAGTTCTCAAATCTGCTATTCCGGTAACCATCACTGGCTCAAATAAAAGCATCCTCATGTCTGACTGGGAGGCAGGCATGAAAAGCAGATGAACAAGAACATGCCAAGAGCAAAGCCCATCCCTCCATCCCTCTGGACCAATTCCCCTCCAGGCTAAAAGGAAAAGTCCATGCTGTACTGGGCCCAGTGAGTCTGGAACCACCTCCCTGGGGCATGCAGATCTTCCCAGGCACCAGATCTGCTGGAGAGATTGCTCTGCATGTAAAGTGTTCGATCTACAAGTTCAGTGGCCTGAGTTCAGATTCCCCAGAACCCATGTAAAAAGATGAGCCTGGATCGGCACACCCAGATCTGATCAGTGACTCAGAATGGATGGACTCCCACAGACCACTAGTCAGCCCGTCTAACCAACTGGTGAGCTCCAGGTTCAGTGAAAGATGGGGAGGAACTGAGAAGAAAACCTGGTGGTAACTTCTAGCTGCCTGTATGTATACACATATGAACACACAAAATGTGAACTCTGGAAGCCTAAAGTAGGTGATTCGTTTAAATAGAACCATCTAGAATCTATCAGGAATAAGAAGCACAGTTCTGAAGGAAACTCAACGATAGCCAAATCTTTTAACCTGAAATCTGACCTGGCTCAGGCCAGATATTAGAGGGGTTAGGCCACCTCACTTAGCCCTTGTGAGTCTAGAAGACTATAAATTTAAACACAGATTTTGTTCACAGTTTCTTCATATAGGAAAAAAGGGGAAGCTCTCAGCACACACTATTTGGAATCTAGTTCCAATAGTATAGTCACTATTACATCTGAACAAAGAGTACCAGTTGACTACCAGCCTACACATAGGCCTTGTGTATATACTGGAGTGATGTGGCCTCTGAAAGATCCTAGCATTTAGAAAGAGTGGAGAGGTGGGATGGAAGAAAGACTTGGGGAGTGAGGAAAGAAGATAGGAGGAAGATAGAATGGAGGGAAGGAGGGAAGGAGTGTGAGAGAGACAGAGATTTGGCATGTGTGGTAATTTGAAAAAATTGACCTTCAGAAGCTCATCGATTTAAATGCTTAGTCACTAGGGAATTTTACTATTTGAGAAGGATTAGGTTTGGAATTTAAGTAGGAGTGGCCTTGTTGCGGGAAGTGGGTCACTAGGGCTGGGGTTTGAGACCAAGCATCTTCCTTCTCTCTGATTGTGGATGAGGATATAGCTCTCAGCTGCATTTCCAGCACCGTGCCTGCCTCCTGCCATGTTCCCTGTCATGATAACAGACTAACCCTCTTGAACTGTAAGCAAGCCCCAATTAAATGCTTTCTTTTATAAGAGCTGTCTTGGTAATGGTGTCTCTTCACAGAAATAGAGCATGGACAGTGTAGTATTTAAACAAAATGTGTGTACTCTGAGATGATTCTAAAGGTTTTGAAAATGTGGTTAGACTAACTGAGTTCATGACATACAAGGAGCCATGGACAGCACACAATAGGAAAGAGAAGGCAACACTAAATAGTAGAATGTTTGAAGATACAGGAATGTTAAACCCAAAGTGCATCACTTTCTTTCTTTCTTTCTTTCTTTCTTTCTTTCTTTCTTTCTTTCTTTCTTTCTTTCTTTCTTTCTTTCTTTCTTTCTTTCTTTCCTTCCTTCCTTCCTTCCTTCCTTCCTTCCTTCCTTCCTTCCTTCCTTCCTTCCTTCCTTTCTTTCTTTCCTTCCTTCCTTCCTTCCTTCCTTCCTTCCTTCCTTCCTTCCTTCCTTCCTTTCTTTCTTTCTTTCTTTCTTTCTTTCTTTCTTTCTTTCTTTTTAATAGTATCTTTTTAAACGATTTATTTATTTATTTATTCATTCATTTATTTATTTGATATGTATGAGTACACTGTAGATGTTTACAGACACATCAGAAGAGGGCATCGGATCCCATTACAGATGGTTTTGAGTCACCATGTGGTTGCTGAGAATTGAACTCAGGACCTCTGGAAGAGCAGTCAGTGCTCTTAACTGCTGAGCACTGACTCAGCACTGACTCCAGCCCAGTCGGTAGTGCATGAGACTCTTAATCTCAGGGTCGTGGGTTCGAGCCCCACGTTGGGTGCAAGTAGTGTATCACTTTCTAACTCGGAGAGATCATAGAAGATATTAGATTCCATGGCAAACTAATTCTAGGGACAGGGATTCAGGAACAAGACAGGGTCCTCTGAGGCTTTTCAAAACCCTGAATCATTTAACCAAGGAGGAAGTGCTATCCTCCTTTCCAGAAAAGCATTACTTAATTGGCAGTTGACAGCCTACTACCAAACCTAGATTTAGAACTCTGGGAAGTTCAGCCATAGCTCCAGGTATTGGAATGATCCACTGACATGACAATAGTCTACATGAGACAGTGACAGTCTGAGAACGTATCCCAGAACCCAAGTCCATATATTTCTGTGTTACTGTATGGCGAGTCCTGGGATTCTTTGGCTAGAGGTGTATGCAGTATCACCTGTCACCTCTGGTCAGGGTTGTCACCTAATGGGAAGAGGACAGGGAGATACTGAGAAATCCAGTGACATAGTACCACTTCACCTGCCAGGCCTGCTGTGCATCAGGCACCACAGACTATCCACATAGTCACCTCTTCCTGACCCAGGTGCTCAATCCAACACCCTGACATCATGGTCTGAATTGCAGACTTTTAAATATTTAGTGTGTGTGGTTATGGAAACTGGATGCTAGAGTACATTTGATCTTGTTCCTTAAAAATGTCAAAGGATTAGAGAGGAATGAAATTGCACCCTAGGAAGTTCCTTCAATACAGTAGTGGCTGTGGAGGTGTTTCCCGCATCTCTGTCCCAGCTCCCTTGACAGAGATTAATCAGGAGGAACTTGTAGATCTGTGTTCTAAATCTTGTCCTGTCAGCTGAACCTCAACGCAGAGGCTTCCAAACAGGTCCAACTCCAAGATGGTTGCCTCATGGCAAATGAGGCCAACAAGTCAGCCAGTCACCACCAGACTGCAGGCGCCCAGTAGAGTCACATGGTTTGCTGTTACTGGACCCGGTGTAGTCTAAATATTTTCCAGTAAAAAAGTTGAGGGTCAACCTATGTGTGGCCATCCTAAGCCTGGCCTTTGGGCAGCAGGCCAGGCACGGGCCCTCCCCACTGTATCGTTGCAGCTACAAATAACTCCCATTTTATAATACTTTAATAAAGGCTCACCCTAGCCAGCATGCTTGGAAAGGATATTGAACAATCAGGAAAGATAACTTTTTTAAAGATTTATTTATTTATTATATGTAAGTACACTGTAGCTGTCTTCAGACACACCAGAAGAGGGAGTCAGATCTCATTACAGATGGTTGTGAGCCACCATGTGGTTGCTGGGATTTGAACTCAGGACCTTTGGAAGAGCAGTTGGGTGCTCATACCTGCTAAGCCATCTCACCAGCCCCAGAAAGATAACTTTTTTGTATCTGAGCTGGTGAAACTCAGAATAGTCACACACAGAGCAGGTGGCATCTGGCAGGTAGATGGTGTAGACATAAGACTTACGTGCAACATCACTGCAGAGTTCATATCTCTTCCAAGGATGAAGCAGTTTTCAGAAGCCCTGGTGCTTGTGAGTCTGCTTCAACCTCAGGGTCCTGCAGTCATGGTTCAGAACTATGCAGAAATCATGGATATTGCATCTATGGAGCATCCACATGATGGAGCCAAGGCCATCCCTGGACTCAAGGCGAGTCACAGTGGTCCTGGGGATGGAAAAATCAGGCTTCTGTGACCACAGATGCATTGAAAGCAGCTGTGAAAGAAAATATTATTTAGTGTTTCTCTTGCTGTGATAAAATACTATAACCAACAACTTGGAGACAAAATCTCAGATCACAATCCATCTCTTAGGGAACTCAAGGCAGGAACTTAAGATAGAAATTGAAGCACAGGTCATGGAAGAATGCTTCTTATATTTTGTTTCACATCAATTTCTGTGTTTCAGACCCAAGCTCCCAGTCTCTGTCCATACACGTGTGTGTTCTTCCTGTGTGCTATCTGTACCCAAATCTTTTTCTTATAAGACCACATTCACAATGAATTTGGGTCCCTCTAGTCCATAATATCTTCATGGACTCCATGTTTATCTTCAAGGATTCTACTTCCAGACAAAGTCAATGTCATAAGAACCTGGGTGCTATCATTTCAACAGGGGTTTTTAGATATGTAAGTCAAACCTAAATGCCCACAGCACAGCATTCAAAAGGGGCAGGTAATCAGGCATCCAGATAGACCACAATTTAATGTATTATTTGAAAATAAGATTAGTGGAAAACTTTAGAGTAAGAAAAACAAAACATCAACATAAATCTAAGCTCACAATTGCGCTGTTTTCCTGTGGCGTTCTAGTTTTGATTGAGCTCCTCTCAGCAATAAGAGTCACATATTTAAAAAGAGAATACTTAGAGACCAGACACAATGGCACACACTTGTGACTCAGAACTTGTTGAGCCAACATAGGAGGACCATGAGAAATTCAAGGTCTATCTGGTCTACCTCATGAGTCTTAAGTAAGGCAGCAATATAGCAAGAGCCTGCCTCAAAAACAAAAACTGTTAATTAAAATTTAAAACTTCATTTATAATATGTTTATTTCTTAAAAACATTGCATTAAATATTATTTCTCTTATGACTGATTTCATTGGTATCTATCAAGAGTCTCGGGTTCATACCTTACCTGTTTTACCCTATCTAGCCCTGTTCTTGAAAGATTTAGTCCCATAAATGCATGCTAGATGACCATAGAAAGGGCAGCAGCAGAGAGATGGTAGCCCAGGCACAAGTATTCCTCAGAGGTCTCTCAGAATCCATGTCTGAGGAGGCTTTACCCAGAAACCCATCTCTGCCAGGCACCGAGGCAGCCACAGAGAGGGAAGGGAGTGAATAGTTCCTAAAGGTTGTCCCAAGCCCCCCTACACACACTTAGACATATATGTATACACATATCAATGCATATCCATATACAAACATGCATGTCTGTGCACAATGTATCCTACATATGAAAAGATACGAATGGATGTAAACACACAAATGAACACATGTGTGCATACCACGTATAGTCATGTACATGCATAAAACATGCACACACCAAGTATACATATTAATACATGCTCATATACATATGCACAAATGCCCTTATTGCTCCATACACCCCAATACACATGTACTCATGTAAATTCTATGTCCACACAAATAGAGAGAACACTCATATTCAAGAGGTTTCATCTGGTTCATCATCTACTTAGATGTTTTTGTCTCTAAAGAGGCCACACATGTAACAAGACACATGCAATTCTCCCTCGTGAAGTATCTTCCAGGAAATTTCCACCTTATGAAGCAGAAATGTCCCCAGCATTCTTCTTGATAAGACTTTTGAAGCTCTGAATGTTCTCTCCAGGCTGTGTGAGTCCTTTGTTTACAGAAACTTTGGTGGGTTGCTCTGTTTAGAAGTAACGGTACTGACAAACTTTCTCAGTTTTATCTGTGGCATCTGAGCTCTGAGGAGCCACAGATCCGGCTTCAGCAAATAGCAGGTCTGCCGCTCATCTCGTGCTTTGCTGTTGAGTGTGATCCCTCTGCGGTGGCATGTTGGAGCCAAACTGTAAAAATCTTGGAAAACTTTGCCAACATTACTCAAAATAGGCAGCTGGATTTTTTTTTATCATTTCCAGGTGCATTCTGGGGAGAGGAGAGTTCTAATGAGTCTAAACTGGCTTTGTTATCCAAACCTCGAAAGTTATGCTCACTCATTTCAAAGAGATATTGCTTTGGAGACCTGACGGAAGACAGTCTATCTCAGCCCAGCACGCTAATTGGCTGCCCTGTTCAACCCCTTCTGTGAGTGCTAAAACAAGATTTTCCACAAAACATTCTTACCTCAGATATGACTTTCTGATTCCAGCCTCTGGGATGAGAATTTCCCATCCTCAGCCAGGGGTCAGGGGACAGGGCATCACTCATATGGTACGATGGTCTGAAGTCTGATAATGTCAGAGCCTGAGGTGGAACGAACACCCCCACAGTCAAAAATCAAGGCTCCACTCAACAAGAGTCCCAGGCACCAGGACTGTGCACATACTTCATGCTCACAGTCCTGACTCAGAAGTAGACACTGTGTCCTAACTGGAAAAAAAAATTTAAAGGTTGACATTTAACAAGGAGCTAGTTTTTCATGACAGTGTTTGCTAATGTAGATTCATTAAAGCCTTTTTAAAAATGGTCTTATATGTATCTCTCTATAAGAATAGATTGCGTTAAAACTAAGGCTTCATTTTTCCCTTTTAAAAGTCTGTGAATGAGGGTGAGGTGTGTGTTGTGAGTAGGGGTGTATGTGTTCATGTGTGTGAGATTGAGCATGGGGGTGTGCCAAATGCCCCTGGAATTCAGGAGACAATCTTAAGAGTTAGCCCTTTCCTTATACCATGCTTGAGGCAGGGTCTCCTGTCCTCTACTGCATATTCTGACTGGAAGACTTCTGGAGAGTCTCCTGTCTCCATATCCCACTGTTGACAGAAGAACTGGGATTACAGAGCAATATTACTGAATCGGGCTTTTCATTGGTTCTGCAGATTTGAACTCAGGTGATTATAATAGTATGGCAACCACTTTATCCACTGAACCATCTCTTAAATCCCTTATTTATTGATATAAATTAATATTAATAAATATAGAAAAATAAATATACATTTATTTATATAATTTACTTAAATAAATGTGTTTACATAATTATTTATATTGGAGGTTAAAGCAGGTTGATTGTTCATTATTAAAAACTCTAGATGTTTTTCTTGGCACTCTCAAGTTTAAGAACATTAAAACACAGGCCATCAATGCAGAGTTCACTGAGAAGGCTCAGGAAGCTACTGGCTGTCCGTCAACTAGCAAGAGACCCTTATCAAGTCTACTGCTGAAAGATACAAAGCCCCATTGAACTTTCCAAGAGTGATCCCTGGGTTAGCATCCTCCAGGGTCAGTCCTGTACAGCAGGCTACTCATGTTCCCCTTTCAAAGCTCTTGGGTTGCCTACCCACATTACCTGCTGGTGATCAGTGCCACATTGCTGTAATAGTTCCGGAGTATCCCTTAACGTCTGTCTTCAGCTCTGCACTCCACCATGCACAATTGCATGAGACTGACCTCTCTTATAAACCCCAGGCAACTGGCAAGTATGGAGTCCTTCCTTTGCGCCAAGTGGCACCTCTTGGCTATGTCAGCAGCCTTCAGTGATCAGTGCTGTTGCTCATATTCTGTTGGAGCCAATGACACTCAGCAATGAATTGCTCCAAAAATGTTTTTAGTTCAGAGCCTCTAGGCAAGGTTATTTGCATCTAGAGTTACCCCAGCAACCTTAGTAGGAAGAGGCTTAGAAACTAAGACCAGGTTACCAGAGCTAAACAGCAAGGACCACATCCCGGGGTGAGTTTCCACCAAGGGAAGTGAGATACAATAAATGGGATTCAACTAGATCCGAGGGAGATTCCCTGTCAAGATTTCAGACATGACCCATAGAGAAACAAGGTTTGCTCAGAGAGAATGAAGTAAGAGTTGGGAGACCTTGTAGAGGAGTCTGGGACTATCCCAGTTCTTTCCCAAACAAGCATGCTGTTCTGCTTTGAGCACTCTCTAGAAGCTAGCAAACACATCTGTAGGCTCTGAAGGAAAAAGCCAGGATGAAGTCTCGCTCACTGGGTTTCTAGTGCACCTAATGCCTGGGATCGTCAGGCATTCTTCAAACATGCCAAGGACTTCCAGGTCGAGCTTTGCATTCTGCATCTAGGTCAGGCTGGAAATTAGACCTAATGCTCAGGAGCAGCCAGGCTCAGTCTCCTGGGTGACAGATCAATAGCACTTTATGCCCAGCATTCATTGCACTAATGTCTTCTGTCACTGTTATAAAGATTTTGTGTGTATGTGTGTGAAAAGGACATAGTTGGAATCTTTAACAATATTTAATACAGCTTAGCAACTTGTTGATGGTTTTCATTGTAGGACTTTTTTTTTTTAAAGAATGGCCACCTTCACTCAGGTAATCATTGGCCTACACTCTTTCCCGGAGCTCCTAGTACATCACCAAAGACCTCCATCCTCTTCTCTTCTACATTTCATTTGGCGGGGAGGAACAATCACTACCTCTGAAGTGCTTGAAAGAGGCTGCAAATGAAGATGGGTGAAAGGGATGCTGTCGTTTGCACCTCTTCCTCTTTTTGGCTGCAGAGATAGAGATTTAATTTCTGCACTGAATGTATTTAATGCAAGGTAAGTGTTTACATTGGGCCCTTGAGAAAGGTAAGTTAACTACAGGGAATAAGGCCTTATTTTCTGACATCAGTTCATTCTCAGTCTAGTAGGACACAAGAGCTTCAAGGGTGAAAGTTCCCATCACAGGGTTACAATGTTGATTGTCAATTTGGTTGACTCTGAGATCCACTAAAAGAATCATTCTAGGTGTGTCTGTGTGGTTTGACATTTAAGTGAGGAGGAATAGCCTCCCCTAGAGTCAGCAGTCTGGATATTAAGACATCTGAGGATAGAGCTGCTGCTTTTTGCTTCACTCTGAATTCAAGTGCATCTATACTGCTGCTGCTGCTACTGCTGCCTTTGCCAATGTTCTTATCCTTCGATATCAGGGCACAGATTCTGTGTAAGACTCACAGTTCTCCATGAATTCCACTTGGCCTTCAGCAACAGTTTGGAACTGCCAAGTCAGCTAGTCTCATACTGAGGGGTCTCAGCCCCAACAGCATGCAGAGAGCCCAACTGTAAGCAACTCTGATAAATTCCTTTGGCAATCTATATTCAGTTCTGTTGCTATAGAAAGCCATAACTAACATAGTTCCCCTCTAATATATTAGTGGAAAATTTATCTTACACACACACACACCACACACACACAAATACAGCATACATCTTGCATGCTCCCAGGAGACACCTAATTGGTTTGAATAGTGCATAAGACCTGACAATGTCCAGGGCCGTGTTTTAGCTGATGCTTGTTAACGAGCATTGGAAAGAAGTTGGCATCACCAAATGGGTGTAGTATGTGCTGGACACAGTTGTGACCTTCTTGACTGACATCTGAGCCTCGGGGAGACTAGTATTTCTTATTGGCTGAGCTGATCTTGTTTTTATCTTGTTGAGAATAAAAAGGTTTGTATGTGGTTATTAAAAAAAAACCACCAGGAGCCTTGGAGACATAGTACAGTGCTCCAGATCCTGTCTGGGAGCAACTGAACACCCAAATGTCCCCCATTGATGTCCTGGGCTTGTGAGTCAGTATTCATACATCAGAGGGAAAATCTGCATAGCTACTGCTGAAGACCTGCAGGATGTCAGCATACTTCTGAATACCCAAGTTTGCACTCCATATCCTTATGTCAGTAAAAACTAAATGTGACAGTCAACGACCATGTAGTGGGGTCCCTTAGGAGCACAGATCAATAGCACTTTGTACCTGGCCTTTGTTGCACCTCATGGCCCGTTTACTTCTTTTGACATATTTCATTTCTTTTAAGTCATGGGGCAAAGGCACAAGACTTTGCAAAGTGATGTTTCAGTCACACAATGAGCCAACACCCCATTCTTCTGCATTGATCTTGGCGAATCATGTCATTCAGGTGGCTCATTTGGAGGGAGAAGAGAGGTTACTGGGAACCATGTACAAATCAGAGAAGGCTTCCTGTGAACTGTGAGTGGCCACCTGCCCAGTAATGGGCTGGCTTCCTTCACCGGGGCAACTATAGGCCAGTGACAGGCAAAGATCCAGAAGCTGTGGAGCTCCCAAGAGGACCATTATAGTGGCTGCCAGAACTTGTGGAAATGCCCTGTAGGCTCAACTATCTCAAGCTGTGCTCTGCTCTTTGCTTCATTTATTCTGCAAGTAATGTTGAGCCATTAGGCAATGGGAGATAGAGTGCTCTTGTTTCTAAATGGAATCCATGTAGTCAGACTGTTGGCCTGGCTCCCATGTAAGTCAGATGCAAAGTTGACAAGATCCCCTCATTAGTGGGTAGCTTGGACTTTGTCATACTCCCTGACTTAGATCCCCAAAGAGAAAAGGCACAGTGTTTTGAGCATGTTTTTCTTCTTAGAAAATTGAATTAATCAAGTGATAGATTTATTAGAAGTGAGTACAAGTTATTAAAAATATTCAACAAGGATGTATTGAGCGGCAGTCGTGTGCCAAGCATGTCTAGGGCCTGGGATACAGCTGCAGGCATGTCAGGCCTAGTCCCAGAGCTCATAATCCTTATCATCAAGTGTAATTTATTTTCCATTTAGAATAATTCATCCCTCAACTTCTTCATTACCAGTTCTTTATTGTGTTCGCATGGTTATTATATTTTAAATTATAAAAAATACAATTTATCCATTCTAATTTGGTGTCACTGCTTGCTCGATGGCTTAGAAAGACAATCAACATATCGACAATGACACAGAGATCTGAGCTGATTTTTGGTGTATCTGGTATTTGCAGTATGAGCCTCTGGCTGAAACCTGGCTGGAGTACAATCCCCAGAACCGCAGTGCTGAGAGGTGATCACCCAGGACAAGATTTGGCTTTGTACCCTTACCTCAACAGTGGCTAGCCATAAACTCATAAGATAGACTGACTCTCTCTCTCTCTCTCTCTCTCTCTCTCTCTCTCTCTCTCTCCTTTCTCTTTCACTGTTTCCCTCATCCCTTTCTTCCTTCTCTCTTATTCTTCCTCACTGTGTCACAGTTACCTTCAGGGCTCAACTTGACACAACCCAGAGTCACTTGAGAGTTGAGGAATTGTCCAAGTCAGCCTGGTCTGTGGCTATGTGTATGAAACATTTTCTTGGTTAATAAATCATCTAAGAATGCCTAACTCATGGTGAGTGTGCCAGCCCTGGGCAGGCAGTCCTGGATGGTATAAAAAAGCAAGCTGAGAAAGTCAGTGGGAGCAAGCCAGCAGCATGTCTCTGTGCCCTCTGCTTCAGGTTCTAACTCCAGGTTCCTCCTTCAAAGCCCTCTCCTGGCTTCCTTCCACAAGGGAAGCTGAAATAAACCTCTCATCTTCAAGTTGCTTTTGGTGTTTTGATCACAGAAGAAGCAAACTGGAACACCATGCCATGTCCTCTGACACATTTTCCTACAGCTAGAAGGTCCTCCACAGTGGCCAGCCCTTACACTAGCCAACCTTCAGACAAACTATTGCTTGCAGTTTATACATTCTGTGAGGTTCCAAAAAAAGATGAAGACATGTTTTTAGTGAATGCTAATTTCATGTCTGTCACTTGAAATCCAGTTCCTGTCTTGTTTCATTTCATCCTATCACATTTAGAATATTTTTTATTCTTTAAATATTTCATATATTTGGTCCTATCCATCTACCACTCCCTCTCTCAACTCCTACTCATGCCCTTAACCCAGTATCCTTTCCAACTTCCTACTATTTCTAGTGGTTATGGGTAACTGTTAGTCCAGTTAGAGTGTACATGCATGTGGGATTACCCACTGGGACACAAACAATTTACTAGTGAGCATATCCCCAAAGAATAATGATTGCTTCTCTCTCTCAGCAGCCACCAAATGCCGGTTGATCCTTTGATGAGTTGGGGACTCAGGCCCTTACTCTATAATGCTAAAGAGGAGCTCAGGCTGTAGGAATGCTGGCCACTGAACTCATATACGTTGTTTACATTTCCTCTATATCACCAAAATCCACCAGAATATCTTAGGGTCAAATCTTGCACATAATATAATGTCTTAGTCTTGGATGACTAACCCTTTATTCTCAAAACAAGAGAAAGTACAGGACACACGACTCCCAGTGCTAAGCCTGGAGGAATCCAGACAAAGCAGACATGCTAGTCACTGTTGTTGCCATAGACTGTAGTCAAGCAAGTCAGCAAAGCAGCCCTAAGGATAAAGGGACGAAAGTCAACTTCTCAAAGGAGGGAGGGATCAAGTTTTGTCATCACTTTTCCCAGTACTGTAGTCACATGGGAAATGTTCTTCACAGAGAAAGAGACTCATCAACGTTGATATGCCCTTCCCTCCAAGTAATTCTAATCTGAACAGAATGGCAGTTCCAGTCTCAACTGTGGAAAACTTAGCTCCCCCATAGATGAGTGGATACATCACATTAAAATCAACACAAACAAAACCAGAAACAAAGATCTGCAGCAGAGAGAAAGTAGAGGAGTTTGACCTGTTTAAAAATTTGATTATTTATATGTAAAATATGGCTGTGTGAGCCAGAGCTCTCTAGAACAGAACACATACATTCACATACTTACATATAAACACAAATATATTTCACATATATTCATATGCATTCCACACACATATACACACTGCACACATGAACAGAACACACACATGCACATACACACTCACAAACACACACATACACAGATTCACACACATACATATAAACTCACATATACACCACATATATTCATACACACACCACACACATTGCATATATGCTGTACACATTCACACACAAACATATATATGTTCATATAAACATACATGCTACATACATAGTCAAACTACACATACATGTATATACATATACAACATACTCATACATAACACATATACATACACACACACACACACACTTATCAATGGAAGTTCATCATATTGGCTCCCATGCTTAGAGACTAAGGAATCTGGAATTCACTGCACACACTGCAGGGGCAGACATACTGGTAGGTGCTCAACTTAAGAAGCAGACAGCTCAGAACAAGAGGAAGCAACACAGTGTTTTACAGGAAGAGAAGAGCTTGCACAGGCTGTCTGGCTGACTTCTCTTCTATTTTTGTTCCCTCCAGGCCATTTGACAGTGCTATCATCTTTAGTATGGGTCTTTCCCCATCAGTCCCTGTAGCACATGCCAGTTCTCTTTAGAAACCCTATCACCAGCATGCTCAGAGTGGGCTGGGCTAATCTTAAGTATCTGTCAATCAAACCGTGTTGACAATCGAGATTCACCACTACCACTGTTGTGAAGTTGGATTCCTACCTTAGTTAAAATTCTGCTGCAAGAACAACACTGATGTCAATATCAAGGTGGTACTGATGTATCTTTTAGGATTCAGAAGTCAGAGATGACTTCATCAAATTCAGAAAGGTTGGGGAAGTAATGAAGAATAGCAGGGCAATTCTCTTACATTAAAATGAAAGACTGTTGGCAGGAGAAATGGCTCAGCATGATGCCTCAACAGCTAAAAAAGAACCTGTATCTGAATCCTACCACCATCTGTAACTCCAGTTCCAGGGATCCTGATCCACCCTTTTGTCCCCTCTGGGCATCATATCCACATGGTACATATACTTACATGCTTGAAGACAAATTACTCAGACACATAAAATAAAAACTAAATCTTTAAAATTAAATATTATGGTAAAAAACCATATCACAAAGAGCAGATACTATAATTATATAGGTGAATGATTGAACTCAAGGAGTCTGTGTATGTGCCTGCATTCCTGTGTGTAGTCTCACACAAGAGACATGGTGGAGAAATAAAAGCAACGGAAGAGAAAGCAAAGAAGTGAGAAACCCGGGTTGTAGGGGATACAGAAAAGATGCAAGTAAATGAAAATGAAGACATCAGACATTCCTCAGCCTGTTGGCACTCTCAATAAACAATGTGCTGAGTGGAGAACTTGTGGCCTCAACATCTATAGAGAAAAAATATTGATAAAACAAGTTTAGAGGAAAATACTGTCAAACTGAAAAACTTGTGCTATCTCTGCACAAGTCCATTTCTAAGTACATTCCCCAAGAATGCTATTGTAACATTATTTGAAATAAAGTCCAGATATTACAAATAGATTACTACAGGAGAGTGGCTAAATAAACAGGGCAGAACACACTCAATGCCGAGTCCTATTGGTAAGGGGCTGTGGGGCTTCATATATCATGGGGATCTGCAAACTATAGATACTGACCAAGACTGGCACCCTGTTTGGTTTTGTCAATAAAGGTGATTTGGAACTCCTACAAGTCTGTATTTATTCTGTATTACCAGTGACTACTTCTTTATTTATACATGGTTATAACTGAGTGTCTGTCCACAAAGTCTTAAACATCTTTTGTTTAATCCAAATTACCATGCACCAAACTCAAAACCAGCTATAGAAATACCTATGCATCATGAGTCCACGTTTCCAGAAGGGTCAGAGCATGTGAAAGGTTTCTTCATGGTTTATAGGCCTACAGCAAACGTTTAAAAGTTAAAACACACACATGCCTATTTTCCCCACTCCACCCCACACACCACTAGTGCAGTGAGATTATCTTGGGGAAAAAGTTTGAGTTGCTGGCATCAGGGACAATCATATGAATTAGATTCAGTGATGTTTCTATTTCATTTAATGATTTTGACATGTGACTAAATTTGAGAGTTTAAGGTTGGAGCACATTGATTATATTACACTGCCATACAATTCTATGGGCAGTCCATTAGGAAACAAACCAGCAGAAGTTTTTCAGAAAAATATGACCAGAGAGAAGGTTTGGGAGAAACCCTAGCACGCCACAGGGACTTCACAGATTGAAAACAGGAGCCACTGGGACTACAGCACCCTCAGACTTAAATCTGTCTGCTTATCCTGCTATAGTGGTTGTTAAAGGTGTTTCAGAGATGATAAACATGCAGACAGGCAACAAATCCAGCTTGGGCACAGTCCTGATTCAGTAAGCTCTGTTCTCATCATAGATTCCTTGAAAGTTTTAGAGGAATCAGAAAGCCAAATGTAAAAGAAACCAGTCATTTTTTGCCCCTAAGACCTCCCATGCTACTTATCCTAACCTGAGTCACCCAAACTTTCTGAGCTCAAATCATGGGTGAAACTCAGGCTAGTCAGCACATTGCAGAGAGATGAAGGTGGTTGGGGACACCTGAACTTAAATAGCTTTACAAGTCTTAAAAGCTATTAATGTGTCACCGCTAATTACAAAACAGGTCGAACCGCTTCCTCCTCTCCCACTCTTAAACTGTGACTGCTGTGAATGGAGCTCCCTATTGTTTAGGATACAGCATCTCAGGACTGACAAATAATGATTGCATGTACAATAACTCTTAGGGTTTTAATTTTTAAACCGATTGAAGGTGAAGAGTGACAGAAAAGTGACTCCCGACAAGCAGATACTGGCTGACAAGTTAACCTTCACAGTGGGAATGACAGGCATCCCACGGCCAAGCGTGTTTTGAAATGACAATGTCACGAGAAGCAGGATGAATAGAGAAGGAGATCTGGTCAACCAGGGTCCTCTTTGTTATAGGAAGAAATCCCCAACTGCCATGTGGGAACAGAGGTCAGAGTGTAGGCTGTTTTCCAGGGGGATATTGCTGGAAGGCAGAGGAGCATGGGCCTAACCAGAGGAAGACCATGTCACTCTGGCTAGCTCTGAAGTGAGTTGGCGCCTTGACTTTTCTCAAGTTGGAGCTTGAGGACTATTGTCCCTGGCTGCTAAGGCCTGACATATGAGTTGTCTAAAGCAGAGAGTTCTGAAGAGGTCCCCAAGGAAAGGATATTCATGCTCTGGATCCCTGCAGCCTAGCAAAGTCTTTTCCATTCCTAAGCCAATTTGGGTGACCTGTAGAGTCAGCTATGCTGAACTTACATGAACAGTGGGATTGTGGAAGTCTATATGGTCCTACAGCATGGCGCATTTACAGCTACAACACTGAGGACTTTCAGGAAATCTTAAGTTACACAAACTCCGAACTCCTGCAGATAGACTATGTTATTGGGGCTTCAATTTTGTTTTATTGAGCTTTTTGGGTAAGTTTCTGTTCAGAAGTAATTTTGATTATTAGAGAAGTTAGAAGGAATTCATATCTTCCTTCCTTGAGGGCCCACAAGATACAATTGAATCCAATGCGTCCTTCTCCATCTGTGCTGTGTGGAGTGTTTAATATGGCCAGGTGAACCTCATCCTTCACCAGCTTCACTAGGGGTTTCCTTTCCAATATGGAATTCAAACTGGGGAAGCAGTGGGGGTGGGTCTCCCAGAGATTCTGTGTCCACTCTGGGCACCCAATCAAAACTAGGTTAGGTAGGAAGTGCTGACTGAGACTTCTATCAATACAAGAACAACTATTTGTGAATGAGGAAATATTAGTTTCTTATTTTCTACTGAGAAAACCAACACTTCAGAAGCATAATGAAGTTCTTGTGTTGGAACACAGATTCATGCAAGCACATACACACACACACACACACACACACACACACACACACACACACACTGGAATATGTTTACTCATATCACACATATACACCTGGAAACAATAAATTGAGTTAGATTACAAGTTCAAAATATTTACTAGGATGATGGCATCAGGATAACACATGCTCTTTTTTGCATCATTGCTTTAAATTACTGTAGTTACCATTTTCCCCTTTCAAATTACTTATCTGACTGCTCGTGTGTTGTTCATCAAATAAACATTCATATATTTAGTTTTTGCATGAAGCCCTCACCTCAAACAGCTCTGGTTTCACCCAGTTCTGCTGAAAACTGGCCCATGTTTATAGCACTTCACTCACTGGATTCCTTGTGGTTCAGGCTGATCCTATGATAGCCTGGGTTCCCAGCTTTGGCACCAATCACATCCACTGTAACCCTTGCACTGAACTAAGGAAATCAGCAACGCAGATACCCGCATCTCTATGATCAGCAGTTTTCTTTGAGTTCTTTTATAGTTTGTGTTCATTGCCAACTTGACTGGATGCAGAACCCTCCAGGAGAGGCATCTCTTCAGGCATGTCTGTGACAATGTTTCCAGAAAGGTTGGAGTGAAGACTGCTCTGAATGTGAGCAGCACCATCCCATGGGCTGGGGATGAGTTATTACAGCATTCATCTCTCTGTTTCCTGACTGGATACAATGTGATCAGCTACCTCATGTCTCGGTGATGTGCTTGTTCTTGGTATGCTGAACTTCATTCTGTAGCCTTAGATTTTATTCAAAACCTACTTTAATGAGGGTTCTTAAATGCTTCAACCTCCCTTCTAGCCCACCACCCACAGAGGTAGTGGAAAGGAAAGTTGAATATGGCAAAGAAGGATGTGGCCCTGTTTAGATATAGTTCTTTCAGGGTGATTCCAATCTTTGTTGACAGGATATCAGCAGTTAATTTCACACAAATACAAAGTGGTAGCTTTATCCACTCACAAACACCATTCACAAATCAGCAATGGCAGTTGAATCCAGAAGAAACTGCAAGACTCTGCCAATTGGCCTCACTTCCACTGAGTCTGTGGAAGTGCCAAGAAAGTGCAGAAATGTCACTAGAAGTTTTTTGGTGCATTTCTCTCTATGAAGTCATTACAAATGATGATCAGTGAAGAAGGCAAGGTGAACCAATTCCACAGCATCATCAGTGGAAATCAGCCTCAGCCAAGCCCAGTAAAGATCAGCAAAGAGTTGCAAGGTGAACCAATGCCACACAGCGTTGTCCACTGTCTGTTGGATCATTTTTATACCCTTCCCAAACATCACTGCTTCTCTCCAGCATCTGTTCCAGAAAAACACCCCATGCCCTTTTTTTTCCAGGCTACTTTCAGAAAGACCCATGTGCCTGTTCTCAATAAAGCATACTCCCACATGTTTGCCTCATCAACACATCCTCTCATATGACAGTTTCCAGAAAAAAAAATCACATGACACAACTGAGTCCCCAAAGAAACAGGAAATCTCCACTTCGGCGTCCCCTCTAAAACTGTGGCCACAATGACCCCTTCCTTCTATAAACTGCTTTTGTCCGAGCGATGAGAAAAGTAGTTCATACAATAGGCAAAGTTCGTCTAGACAGTGGTGGGAGATCTCTGATTTCTTGCTAGAATATTATTAATGTTGTTCATGCACAGAGACCAGCTCAGAGAAGGGAAACCATGCCCTGTGAATAGTTTCCAAAGTCTCCAGCACATTCCTTGCCCAGTCCATCAAGGCCTTGCAGGTTCTCACCACTGTGGAGATATCATCCTGGGATCTCTCCCTCCAGTGCTTGTCCTTTGAATTTAGCAAGAGCTTTCTGTCAAGTCCTCCATGTTTCAATGACATCATGTTCTTTACTCAGTGACTCTTTTACACCTGGACCCTGTCCAACTCTTGACCCATGTCTTCCCCCTCCTCTCAGTTGGGAACACACACATTTCCCCTTTGACGAAAACCTGGAGAACCCCACCTGGAATGGCCTTGGATTATCTAGAATAGCTGAGGCTCAGCCCCTTTCAGCTCTGCATATTTTGCAATGGAGCATGCCCTCCAATGACATCTCCTTTGACACTATTTCAGTCTAGTGGCCCATGAGCCAAGTATTCACCAACCCCTTCACAACTGTGATACCCATGTCACTGTGATACCATGTGTGCTCACCAACCATTGTGTCTCCACATCTCTGATACTGTGATCTTGAACAGTGATTAGCCCAAGTCCAGACTGGCTCCACCCTGTGCATCCTCTTGGCTTTGCACTCATGAGCCTGTGTTCTTCATCCCCATCGATGTCTTCTTACCAATATTCTCTAAATGGCTGATGTCACTCCTGGGATTCTCAGGATTGATTCTATGCTTGTGAACAGTTCTCCCACTCAAAAGCCATCCTTCCTTTGATCCATCTCCAGTCCTGCCCTCCTTCCTGATGTTAACACCTCATTTGCTGTACCTTGTGGATGTTTCATTAGGATGTCACAGTTTAAATTTAGGTGGTAAAACACTAATAGTGCCTCCCCACCCACTATCTGAGCAGTGGCCAACATTCAAACTTTCTTCAGCAGGAACATCTTGCCAGAGTATGATTTTCTACCACCCTCTCTTTCCCTTCTCAGTGGAATGGGGATTTCTAGAGACAAGACAGGATATACCTTTTCTCATATATATTAAGTAATATTACATATGCTTTTTGTTGTATGTTGAACTACTTGCTACCAAAGCCTGTCATATCTTCCTTAATATTTCAGTGTCCTGGTATGGAACAGAAACACTGAGACCATGAGTTACTTCCCTTCCCTTCCCCCCCTAGGCCCCACCATTCCTGATTGGCCAAGCATGTATGTTAATGGGAGGATTCCCTCTCAGTACTCTCTAGGTCCTCACCCCTAACTGATCCTGTAAGTGTGTGAGTGTTTATGAGAGAGAAATTTTTCCTGTGTCCTTCCTGACCATTTATATCTGCATAATAATTCTGAAGCTGAGCTCCAGCCATCAGCCAGCTAGCCAACTGTGGACTTTCCAGACTTTTGCTTCCCTCCATCCATGGGTCCACCATGGGCAGCTCCATTCCTTATGAACATTGCATCCAAAGCATTGGTCCATCTTTCAAGTAGATAAGAGACCAGTAAAGGACCAGAGCAGACACCAGGGGTCTTCTGTACTCTCTTTGGCCATCTAGCATGCATAGGGAGCTGTGGTCAGGAAGATATTTACAGCTGGTGGTACTGAGACTATGTTACTTTTTTTCTTCACTTGATGACATGGAGACCCCTGTGCTTCGTGAGGAAGGAGGTTCCTCTAGGGTTGGACAACATTCCTGTCTAGGACTTACTTCCCTTTGTGTTCAGAATATGCCTCCAACCCAAGCCCTCCCATCTATCACCTGCACCTTACTGTACTTTCCTAAAATCATCTTGCAGGACTCATCCTCCTTGGCTTCCTTCCCTCCCTTCAGCCTGGCTTCTTCATACTTTCAAGAGGAACCAGTTGCCTGATGTCTTACTCAGGGTTTCTATTCATGCACAAACATCATGACCAAGAAGCAAGTTGGGGAGGAAAGGGTTTATTCAGCTTACACTTCCATACTGCTGTTCATCACCAAGGAAGTCAGGTCTGGAACTCAAGCAGGTCTGAAAGCAGGAGCTGATGCAGAGGCCATGGAGGGATGTTCTTTACTGGCTTGCTTTCCCTGGCTTGCTCAGCCTGCTCTCTTATAGAACCAAGACTACCAGCCCAGAGATGGCACCGCCCACAATGGGATCCCCCCCCCCCTTGGACACTAATTGAGAAAATGCCTTACACCTGGATCTCATGGATGCATTTTCCCAACTGAAGCTTCTTTCTTTGTGATAACTCCAGCCTGTGTCAAGTTGACACACAAAATTAGCCAGTACACCTGACTTCCAGTCAATGTCATTCCCTCCACTTGTAGAACTGGAATACAGAGAATAGACAAGGGCTGTGGTCTTTACAGCTTGGGTTCCCAAAACATGGCTGGGGTGTCAAGGGAAGGAAGAAATGACACATATAGACACACACTTATCCCATCCCTGCTCTGTCTTTCATTCCCACCTCTTTCCCGTCCTTGCCTTCCTTCTCTGTATCCCTCCTTGCCTTTCACCATCCCTCTCTATCTGAAACCTTCCTCCCCTGACTCCCCTTTCTTCCCCTCCACCCCTCCTCCCTCCATTGTCACCTCCTATGTAGAAAAGTGCCACCTGTCAAATCCATCCCTTACTGTCAGTTTTCCAGTACTCTTACTTCAACAAGTTGTTTTTACAGTTTTAAAAAGTATTTCTCATCTCAATACTTAGATTGGACATTTTTTAGAAGCAAGGATCTAGTGCAGAGCTTTGCATGAGGTCACTGTAAGCCTACAACTGATATTCAACACGGTTCCCAGGAGGAAGCAGGATGTATAGACTTTCAAACAGGCAGCATCTTGTATGTATCACCAGTTATCTATAGAGCCACAGATGGTTTGCAACTTGTTATTCATACTTTACTATAATGCTTTAGATTTCTAATTGTACAATGATTTTTATGATGGTAATAAGTAGATTTGTGGTGTTTGACAGGAGAAAATATGGAATTCAGCAACTTCGAGTTAAGTTCTCTTCTTGCTTGCTCATGCAGTTGCAGGGTCTCACAAAGAGAGAACAGCTCCCTGTTTTCAGATGGGAAGAAAGAGACCAGAATGCAAGCATCAGCATTATAGTAGAGCCCATAAAATCATCAAGGGCCAGAGGCAACTCCTCCTGCTAATGCCAGGAAGGCTCCACCTGCTTCTGACACTACAGTTCCCTCCCTCTCCCCCTCCATCCCTCATCCTCCCCCCCATCTTCTCCCTCTCCCTCTTTCCATCCCTCTCCCTCTCCTATTCCTTCCCTTCTTCTTCTCCCCCTCCTCTTCCTGTGATTGCTGTCCAGTGGCATGGCATGTTGTCTCACCTGACCTCACCAAAGGCTTGGTTCTGAACACATAGCATGTTCATTTTACTCTGCACGTTCCATCACAGAACACAAGAGTGAGCAATGCCTTGAAGGCCTCTGTGTAGTCTCAAGGCTACCTCATGCTAGGGATCATAGTATTCTTTACTGTGCATATGAAGTTTTCTTCTCTCATACTAATGTCATGGTTTAATAACAGAAAACATCACTGGTTCATACTTGCATGTTTCCATCCCTTTTCCTTAGCATGTATCCTAGTTTGTTTTCTTTTACTGTGATAAAAACACTGGCAAAAACAAACCTGGGGAGAAGAGGGTTCAGTTTAGCTTTCTGGTTGCAGTCCATCTCTTTGAGAAGCCAAGACAGGAAACTAGAGGCAGGAACTTGGGCCACGGAGAAGGCTGTTGACTGGCTTACTCCTCGTGGCTGGCTCAGCTTGCTTTATTATGTAGTCTAGCCCAGGGTGACACCAACCATCATAGGCTGGGTCTTCCTGTGTCAAACTAATCAAGAAAATGTCCCACATACATGCATATAAGTGAGCCTGATAGGGGCACTCATTTACGGAGACCCCCCTTCCCAGGTGACTCTAGTTTGACAGGATCTAACCAACACCACATAGAAGAATCAAATTAGTGTATCATTATATTGTATTGTATTGTACTGTACTGTGTTGTATTGTGTTGTAAGTCTTACTTTCAAAAATTGCTACTGAAGTTGCTGACTTGAGTTGCTTTAAAAATTAACTCAATGAATTTTGGCATATAATGAGGACAGAATGTTCAACAGTTTCTGAAATGGCCCCAGATTTCCCTCTGCTGTTTTCCCTATGCATTTATACAAAATGGCATTCCCAACATTGCTAATTATAAAATCAAAGAGTCAGTCAGCTCAGGCACATTGAAGATACTCTGTTCCCTGCAGTATCATATACTCAGCCAAGAGCTAACCCCTTAGGAGAAAGCCTTCAATAAGTAGTGATACATACATACATACATACATACATACATACATACATACATATGTATACCTATGAATTGTTTTTAAATGTATTTCTCTGTGATTATCAGTGATGTGTTTGATTTGTGTCCCTGTATCTCACTTCTACATACTTGGAATTCTAGAATAACTTCTTGGGTGGAGGTTTAAGAAGCCCACTCCTACATGGATATCTGCACAGTCCCAGGCCCCACTGCCAGAACTTTCTTTTCAAACTTACATTTCATTAATGAGTCTTAATGGAGAGTGAAAAGCATGTTCCCTTGCCAAAGGGAGGAGTTCCTGACCCCAAACACAAGGTCACAAAGCAGAGCCTCTGGCATAGAGCCTTGCCCTAAGTTCAGCCCTCTGGTCTCCTGGTATGCTATCCCACAGCTCCAAAACTTAGCTGCCTTTGGTTATTTTTGGTAAAACCAAGGTTCAGATGTCAGTCCTCTGTGTCATAAGGAGCACATCCCCGGAGTGCACAGGGGTCCATTTCACTGAGTAGAAGAACCAGGTTCTGATGAGAAACAACTTAGCCTGTGATTGTGCTCAGTGTGGGGATAGTTTCTTCATGAAAGCAGAAATGCTTCTTTAACTTGCATTCTGGAACATTCCCTGGAGTGAGCAAGAAGCAAGAGGGAGAAAAGCTGAATGTCTTTTTCTGTCCATGGTGGCACTAGACTGCTCCCTAAGCCACACTGCTGAGATGTTCTCAGCTGTCACAAGACATCTGTTCTGTGACTCTTATTACCTCTTCCAGTCCCTAGGGTTTACTTATGTCAGGACTTGTATGATGCCAAGCCCACTGATCAGCTCTGGCTTTGGGATCCAATGGAGTCTGCTTTAGACAACACACACAGCTAAAGCCCACAGTGGGGTCCTGGCCATGACATCTGCATGGGCAGAGCAATGGCACCTTGGACATGCCTAGAACTTGTACACTGACCAGAGAAGACCCTTGTAGGGCTGTCAGGGCAGTAGTGGTCTTACTGACAAAAAGATGTCATTACATCAACATTGATATTTCCAATTGTTACTGAGACTGGTCAACTTTGCATGCCTAAGTGACCTTAACTGTGCCCACAGATATCCGCTTACTGCCTTCTCTGAAGCCCCAGATAGAGAGTTCCCATTTGTTTACTGATCCTGGACCTGCAGAGGCTGCATAGCATGAACTCTGGGAGTTCTAAATCTCTCCTTGGGACTTGTCACTGAATCCCCTGGGGCCATGGTTGTCACTTTCCCTTTCCCTCAATGGGGATGTGACTGAAGCAACTAATCAGGACCTTGGCTTTCCCCCTAATATCTACTGCCCTGTAGGAAGGACTGTGAAGCTGCTCAAGGTTCCGAGGTTGACATGCGTTCCAAAGCAGGTGTGAGAGACTCCTGGGCTACGGGGTGTGTTTAGACACGGGTTAATTCTTCCTTCTAAAAAACTTGATAGCCTTTGTGTATTTGACTTCAAACAGCTTAATTTCCAACCTATGCCAAGTAAGGTGAACTGCAGTCCTGCAAGTGGCTCAAGCAAAGTCTTGCCACATCATTTCTTCATTTGCAATGATGAGGGCTGGGGCTCAGAATTCCTTTTTTCCCCAGACTCAGCCCAGCACCCCTATGATCATTGCCCTGGGCTCCCTTCTCTCTGCTGACCTGCTGGCTTGAGCCTTTTGACCCGTAGAGCCTTCCAATTGTTCTCTTATCAATTCAGCTGAAATTAAAAAGGCGTGTTTATGTTTGTTTTAACACCCTTTGGCTTGGGTGTTGGCAGGTGACCTTTCCATATTGGATTCTGGCTGCAGATAGAGCACTGCCTGCCAGATTGCTTATGCTAATAAATAATGAAGCAACTTCTGAAGTGAGAGAGGGCTGTAGGGGCCAAGCAGGGTTGTATTCAGCCATTTCCATGCCCCAAGCATGCCTTAATATGAGTGTTATACATAGCCACTATGGTTATTCTTGACCCACACTTACTGTGAGTGAATCTTCCTGATTTTCCATCTCTTCTGATAGTAGCAAACTGTACGGTATTATAAATTACTATTTTAGTCTTTCTTATCTATATGTATACATGTATATGTATCTATGTGTATACATATCTATGTGTATATATATATATGTATGTATATATGTACATGTGTATATGTAAATATGCATATATATGAATATGTACATATGCATATATGTGAATATACATATAAAATCAGAGGCATCAAAATGCTGTGTAACCAGGGCCACTGTCTCCCTCCAGATATTTTGTGATTGATTACCCAAAGTCTAAGCTTCCAGTCCCTTAAAAATGTAAGCTCCCTTCCTCCCATAGCCCCTTTAAAGCTCTACTTAAGAGGCAGCTTACTCCAGCTGCCTCATACACTTGTCTTTTTGTTCCTGGCCTCTTTTGTTGACTTTCATGCTTTCTGTTTGTGCATGCTATGTGAGAGTCAAAGTCAAGTAACAAAAAGATGATAATTTTAGCCTTTCTCATATTCTACCACAGAGAAATAAACTATGATATATTAAAGGAAAATAGACATCATTTTACTAAGATAGATTAAAGGAAGCAGGGAAATTTCATTATTAAACTAGTGAGACACTACGACCAAAAGCAACTCTAGGAGGAAACGATTTATCTTGCTTACATTTCCAAACCACAGTCTATCATCAAAGGGTATCCAATACCATCACCCCAGTAATGGCTCTAGCCATCATGGGGTCCACCATCCCATGTCAACCACCAAGTAAAAAGCATGCCCTATAAGCTGACCATCAACCCAATCTTATGGAGCTATTTTCTCAATTGAGGTCTGTCCTCTCAGATGCCTCAAGCTTGTGTAAAGTTGACATAAAGGCTAAGTGGTACATGATGTGAGTTACCATGGTGATGATAACGATGCTAATGGTGGTGATGATGGTGATGGTGGTGGTGATGTAATGACAGTTATGATGGTGGTAGGAATGGTAATGATGGTGATATTGATGCTTGTGGTGATGGTGACACTGGAGGTGGTAATAATAGGGAAGAGGATGGTAAGATGATGGTAGTAGTGATGGTAATGGTGTTGATGGTTGTGAATGGTGATGAAAATAACAAAGGAGGCAGAAAAGTCCTTATTCCTCTAAATCCCTGCTGTATGTGAGTACTATGTGATTTCTATATATTTCTTGTTCTGAAATTATGAGAAATATGACCTTGTCCATCCTCTCATGAGAAAAAGGAATCAACTTGTTCAAATTATCTATGTAGCAAGTGAGAGAAATGGTTGACCAGTATCATTTGTTACAAAGAAATCACTTTTTCTTCCTGGAGTTTTCTTTTGGGGTCCTAGAGGAAGCAGCCTGCAGATTTCCTTTTTCCTCTATGGCACTCGGAAGATGCCAGCTGCCTTTGTGACACGGTGTGGCAACCTGAACATTTCTCAGTGTAAGGAGACTACCTGCCCTTGTAATTCTACAGTCTACCTTATTCTTTCCATATTCTGATTCTTCTGCCCTCCCCATCACCTGGGCCATCTCCTTACTTCTCTGTGGCATGACACAGGGTTATGTTCACCCACCCTCCTTTTGTAGCCCTATACAGGCCATGCAGAATTCAAAGGGATGGTTATTCTTGTGTGAGAAGTCAGTATTATAACCTGTTAATGCAGATTAAGTTGCCCTCATTTGTGTTATTTGAAGGACACAGACACACTGCGTTCTCTATCATAAGCCAACATACTTGGTTGTTTAGGAAGATCATTTAAAATACCAGGCTCTTAAGTAGCAGTAGCAAGGTGGAGGTAATAGCATCCCAGTCAAGCAAACCCATTGCCCTCATACTTCTAGAAAGCAAGGGAGATTTTCAAACACTTTAGTTTTGTCATTTTACTAAACTAATGCACAGCTCGAGTCTTTCTCTGCTTGAGACTTGTCTGCCCTACTCCCAACTTAGGGACTCACAACACTATATAAGAGAAAGAAGCACAATATGCTATAAAGACCCCTTGTCTTACTTAGAGAGAAGAAATTGTTGTTATTTATGCTCACAAGTTGAGAAGCATCACTCCAAGGCTGGTCAACTTCAATGCCCTGTGGTCAGTAAAGACAGAACTCAAGGAAGGCATGGTCCAGGCCAGCCAATCATCTCAGGGCCAGGTCTCAGCAGGGAGGAAAAAGGCTGCACCAGAGCCCACTGTTGCTTTTTTTTTCAGTTTTAGTAAAGAGTTTATTTACTTGGGGTTATCCAAGGCTATTGTCCACAGTACAATCTAACCCTCCGTCACCACCTGAGAGGACACAGGTAAAGTGGTCTAAAGGAGAACATTAAAGAGGGACAAATTTCCTAAATGGAACAAATACACAGCACATATCTCTCTCGAAGGCTCAGTGATCATTTAGGAAGAGGGGTCAGAAGAAATGTAAGAGCAAGAGGCATTGGATGACTGAAGGGAAACCATGTTGTCTAGACACAGCAGCCTCACATACCCACACATAGAAGTAGTGGGGTCATACAGAAGACCTATCCCAGCACAGAGATAGGGGTTGGCACAAAGTTCCACGTCTTCTGAGAACTATTGGAGATTGTTAGCTGCTGGGAGAGGGAGAGTCAGTTTTATCTAATTATGTAACCCCTGATTCCCACACTTCTCTCTTTCACACTCCCTGAAACTGAGCAATGCTATTGCTGATGTATTGCTTTTTTCTCCAGAAATAGTAAAACTTAAAATTTTTCTTTATTATTTAGTATGCTGTTTATAGTCAAGCTGATGCCTCACCCCCTTGGCATTTGCAAAACACATCCTGATGGACTTGTACTTTGGAAAGTCTTTTCGATCCTTTTTTTTTTTTTACATTTCAAATGTTATTACCCTTTCCCTGCTTCCCCTCTGTGAACCCCTTATCCTCTCCCCCCTTACCTTGCTTCTGTGATGGGTGCTCCCCCACCCACCATTCCTTTTAAACCACCCACTGTGACCCTCACTTGTAGTTAAGCTCCATCTTACAAGAATCTCATACCTTCTCCATAGTCTGTAAGCAGGCCAGGAACTTCCACCATTAGACTAAATCTAAACCATGGCATACCTGTGTTATTTGTATTATTTAACCATTTTAAGAATTATTTTTTAAAACTATGCAACATAATTTTAGTGTTAAGTATAGAGCTAAGCATTTTGGTTTTGAGAGGAGAGTATACTGTTTCGTTGAAAGTTTTCTGGGTAGCAGATTTTTCTGCTCATGTATTATGTTTATCACCTGTGTTTTTGTTTTTCCTACTCTTATACTGGATTCTTCTTATGATGTCAGGCCAGTTAAATTTGTCAAGGTAAATGGGTTGGCCCATAAGAAGAGGGCAGCTCTATAGAGAACACAGTACCTGCCAGTTGTGGGGACTTGATCTTGGGAAGAGGAACACCAATGGACAGAGAAGACCTATTCTCAAAGGGCAAGTGTGTGGGGAAAGGAAGAGGTCAACGTACCTGCTGGATGATTAACCCCAGATTAGGCACCAGGCTTTGTGTCACCTCTCAAGAGCAAGTCCTACATCACTGCAAGATGGCTTCCTGGACATGAGATACAAGCTAGGGACCAAACTTTTAAAGGGGGTTCCACTTAAAATGCATCTGTCTGCCAGCTTTTCTTTGTATCTAATTAAGTGCACAGCCTGACCAGCTACCAATCACCAAACACCAAGAAATGCCAACAAAACCGTGTCTACCACCCATGACACAGTACAAGCCAGAGTCACTGTGTTTCCCACTTTGGTTTCCCTCTGAGGATGCATTCATCCTGGGCAGTACTCTGATGCAATGTCAACTACAGGAACAGATAGAACAGTACATCCAGTCACTAATATAAAACTGTCCCACTTGCGTGGGCTAAGTGTACATCAGTGGGTGCAGTCCTCACTGCCAAGGAGATTCTGGCTGAGGGACTCCAACTGAACTCCGATTCCTGTTATCATATGCTTCTGTGCTGCCTGAACAGCACATTGCAGCAGTTAAGCCATGTGAGCACGATTGGGGACTACCAGTCAAGACCCAGGTGCTACATGGCTACCTCAAGACTTAAGACAGCAGAGTGAACTCAAGCCCAGTGAGCTCAGAACACACAGGATTAGAAGCCTCCTCCCGGGGAGCTGCCTTCTCCCTTGGAGATGCACAATTGTGCTTTAGGCTTTATGATAGTAAGCGGAAATTTCCTACTTGGAGTTAATATTTGCCCAGGTCCTATTTTATTAGAAATACTTTAATCTTCCATGTTAGATCAACCAAATTGAAGTTAATTGGCCAAAAAAATAGCTAATGATCATATATTTCCAATTCATCCTCCTATTAAGAACTAGGTGGGTTGAAAAGCTACGCAAAATCATTATTATTAATGAGCGCGTATCTGATAGTAAAATCTGGTTGGTCTGTTATGTAATGTCTACCACTCCTCTGTGTTACCTGCAAATATTCATGAAGAGTTGAAAAGTACATTAAGAGATTGCTGCTCTTCAGACAAAGGTGTGGGAGAGAGAAGCGAGTACTTCCCACGAGCAGCCACCCTGGGAGAAAATTGAGTTTAATGATGGAGAATTATAAGCAACATCCATGTGTAGAGGAGAAAGTCTAAGAATAAAAATTGTCTTGTGTTGGGAAGAAATTTGTTATTGCCCTGGTGAGATTAACCGCTGTAATTGGCACTGGGTTTTTTTTTTCCTTTTCTTTTCCTTTTTTTTTTAAAGCATATTGTGCAGCCCTGTAGAGGCCATGGTAATAAATAATGTGCACTTAGCCGCACCGCTGGTCATTCGCAGCCCTATCACGGCCACCTCCCCCACTCAGAGAAGATAAATGTGATTTAAATTAATAGCCAGTCCTAAATAACTCCTCGGCTGGTAAACGGCCCATTTATCAGGCCCAGACAGGCAGTGTCCTTTGATTCATGGTCCCCCCCTTACAATGTGAAGGGTGCGTACAAAAATTGTTATTACTTTTTAATAAAGTGTAGCAGTCAGCCTTCAGTCATTTATCAGAGGCTGTGGCGTTGTGACAAACAGAAATATCGCAGCGGTGGATGAATAAGAGGGATAAAGGACACATTTCTCAGCAAAAGTAATCACGGCCTTGGTAATCTCATAGACGTCAGCTTTTAAGTACCCTGAAATAAATGTATCCAGAGAGATACAGCCCCCGAGGGTTGTCGAACTAAAAACTAAACAAACCATTTTCATATTCGCCTCTGCAGAGGGAGAAGCCTGACTATTGTTACTGTGTCTTTGTGTGGCAAAGCCTGGGATGGTTTGAGAATCAGTTGCAGACCACACTCCCAAAAGTGACTCTAGCCCTTCTTCTACCAACAGGAAGGAAACAGAGATTGTGCGTGTGTGTGTGTGTGTGTGTGTGTGTGTGTGTGTGCTCACCTCTCTTTAAACACTGAAGATTTCTTGGTTTGGTACCCCCCACCTTGTAATAATACAAACTAATTGTACATGTTAATGTGTGCCATTATGATATTGCCCCCCTTAAACGTTTTCCTGAGCAGTTGCGCCTTCGGTTGACTCTCAAGTTATTTGTGACTGAGTGTCTTTGGACTCCTGTGCTTTTGAAATACACTTGTAATTATGTCCATAACTGGAATGGTCAGCAAAAATTACAAAGGGAACTCCCAGCTCCCTCTCAAAGGAATCTTTTCTCTCTTAATTGAATAGCAAGAAACAGTTGGCTGGGGTCAGCAGGCCATGCTTCCCAGAGAGGGGGCAGTGTGGGAGTTGCAGACACCTTCTTTTCCTTTGTGTGTTGCAGAGTAGGGATGCTCTGGCCAGCCCATGGTGTGTCCTCACATACCACCATGCTGCAGGAACCTTGGTCACCACAGCTATTGTGCACAGCCACAACACCATAATCAAGTCAGTGGCACGAGCAAGGAGTCAGAGGGAATGCCTCTACAGTCCATAGTGACCGGGCTATATGACACTTCATCACACGGCTTCTCCGTGCATTGACACATCTCAAAGGAGTGACTAGAAATCAATCGTTGTAAGCAAAACTACCAATTCCCTTAGCCCAGCATTTACTCTCTTTCCTGAGCCTTCCTAGTTGTAAATGATACAGTCTTGGGTGGTTCAAAACCACAGATTATATTTCATTAAAGAATTGAAGCTTTCATTTGATTCTCAACAGTCACACTGACTATGCTAAACACCACAGCAAAATTAGGCTTTTGCGCTAAACCCTAGGTGTGACTCTTATGTCTGACCAGTACTCCCTGTGTGTGTGCCCTTGTAGAGTGGATATTAAGCAAAGAATAATCCAGGCAAATAAGGATAAAGGTGTAGAAAGATGTGCCGATAGGACACTTGGTTGAGGAGAGAGCCCATGCACGAGGCACGTGGCATTTAAAAACATTTTGTGCCAGCTGCCACCATCCAGTCAAGGCAGTTCAGACTCCTCAGTCTGGGTGGCATTTCCACATCATAGTCTGTCCAGGAAGGATTTGGCTTTAGTCTAGCTACAAGACCAGCCAGTCTGCCAATTACCCTGTGAAATTTCAGGTCTGCAACTCTAGTTCATGACATGAAAGAAATTCTACGCTCAGCACTAGAGCTCAAGGTTGTAATTGTTAAAAGGGCCAAAAAGAACTGTTTTGTTCCAGTGTGCACACACCACCAGTCAGAATTCCTGCTCTCTGAATGCCACTAAAAAAAATTCTGCCTTTCCTTTCCTGGGTGGAAGGAAGGTAGACAAGTGACAAAGAAGAGAGAGTTCATGTGGCATGCTGGGTGTGGACTCACCTGGGACACTGCCTGGTGTGCATCTGACATTGTGTGTCTCCTCCAAAGCCAACACTACTAAACTTCCCGGTTCTCCCTATGGGACAGAATAAACCAAAGGCCTTTCTCAGGACAGAGTTGTCATGTAGGGAAGAGTATGAGCGGCTTCTTGTACTGAATAGGGCCAGTTTCTCTCTTTAAAGTAGACCATTGCATTGGCCCAAAGACTTGCTTGTGGCCATGAAGTCGATTGTATATTCATGATCACTGGGAGTAGGTTTCATGGTGGAAAGACTACAGGGTCCTCTCTCCCTAACACAGTTTCTGTGTTAAAGGGTGCTACAGTTTCCTTGCTCATTTTCATGAGAATTACAAGTCCAGCCCACCCTTCGACTGGGGGCTAAACAACCCCCCTCGTTTAGCTTTGTGGTAGAGAGGGAAAAGCGGAATCCTCCTGGGTATTGGCCACACTGAGCTTCATATACAGGTAATAGTCAGTCCATTAACCTCTGCTTCCAGCTTGACCTGCTCTCCTGGCACACTGCTTGGCCCTCCTTTTAATACCTTCGCCTTAATAGTCGCTCACCCACAGCGGAAAAG
Source organism: Mus caroli (assembly GCF_978045245.1). Lineage (NCBI taxonomy): Eukaryota > Metazoa > Chordata > Mammalia > Rodentia > Muridae > Mus > Mus caroli. Next base: position 48,574,555 of record NW_028227270.1, on the reverse strand, counting down.
GGCAGCGCAGCTCCTGGCAGCGCCGAGGTGCCCCGCAGTAATAAGCGCTCAGTCTCCCACCTCCTGCCTCAGCACGGTGTCAGTGACCATTTTTCTTTCTTTCTTTGCTGCTCTTTTTTCTTCTAGCAGCTAATCTAAAAAGAGCTGCAGAGGCCGAGGTCGTGTTAAACTGTAACGCAAATGTTATTCCTCGATTATCTGCCTGGGGTGAATGTCAAGCGCTTCGGGCTAAAGCAATTGTGGAGCAACTGTGCTGCTTTGACAAGGGCGGAGGCCGGGATCCCCTCCAGGGCAGGCCTAGCACATGGCCAGGCGTGGCCGCCACTGCTGGCCAACTGCACCCTCCTGTCAGAATCCTTTTCCATTGTACCCAGTGTCACAAGCCAGAAAGGTAGGGAGTCCTCTGAATGTCACCTGTCCTCTGAGAGAAGACTTGCCTTACCTAACAGAGGCAGGGTCACACACACAGACACACACACACACACACACACACACACACACGTATGTTTCTCCCTACAAAGAGCCAAGGAACAACTTGAATGTTATATTCTAGAGGAAAGCTGTTAATCTAACCAGAGTGAAATCGTCAGATTTCACAAAACACATTTTTCTTTTTTTTTTTTAATTTTTATAGAAATACTAATTTTTACTTATTGATTTTTTTTTTGATTTTTAATATTTTTATTACATATTTTCCTCAATTACATTTCCAATGCTATCCCAAAAGTCCCCCATAGTGCCCCCCACTTCCCTACCCACCCATTCCCATTCTTTTGGCCCTGGCATTCCCCTATATTGGGGCATGTAAAGTTTGCAAGTCCAATGGGCCTCTCTTTCCATTGATGGCCGACTAGGCCATCTTTCGATACATATGCAGCTAGAGACAAGAGCTCCGGGGTTCTGGTTAGTACATCATGTTGTTCCAACAATAGGGTTGCAGATACCTTTAGCTCCTTGGGTACTTTCTCTAGCTTCTCCATTGGGAGCCCTGTGATACATCCAATAGCTGACTGTGAACATCCACTCCTGTGTTTGCTAGGCCCCGGCATCGTCTCACAAGAGACAGCTATATTTGGGTCCTTTCAGCAAAATCTTGCTAGTGTATGCAATGGTGTCAGCGTTTAGAAGCTGCTTATGGGATGGATCCCTGGATACGGCAGTCTCTAAATGGTCCATCCTTTCATCACAGCTACGAACTTTTTCTCTGTAACTCCTTCCCTGGGTGTTTTGTTCCCAATTCTAAGAAGGTGCACAGTGTCCACACTTTGGTCTTCATTCTTCTTGAGTTTCATGCGTTTAGCAAATTGTATCTTATATCTTGGGTATCCTAAGTTTTGGGCTAATATCCACTTATCAGTGAATACATATTGTGTGAGTTCTTTTGTGATTGTGTTACTTCACTCAAGATGATGCCCTCCAGGTCCATCCATTTGGCTAGGAATTTCATAAATTCATTCTTTTTAATAGCTGAGTAGTACTCCATTGTGTAAATGTACCATAATTTCTGTATCCATTCCTCTGTTGAGGGACATCTGGGTTCTTTCCAGCTTCTAGCTATTATAAATAGGGCTGCTATGAACATAGTGGAGCATGTGTCCTTTTTACCAGTTGGGACATCTTCTGGATATATGCCCAGGAGAGGTATTGCTGGATCCTCCGGTAGTACTATGTCCAATTTTCTGAGGAACCGCCAGACTGATTTCCAGAGTGGTTGTACAAGCTTGCAATCCCACCAACAATGGAGGAGCAAAACACATTTTCTATTCCAGAAGTGAGACAGCAAAGGAAGGGAAACAGAAAGCATCTCAGACTTCTTTCTACCCAGCAAGTTGCTGGGTCTGGAACCCAAGGCAGTACCCCTCTCTCCTTCAGTGTGGTGGGGCTCAACAGAGGCTGGTTGGGGATTGCGACACCCCTGAACCCCAAATCTCTCTAGGAGGAAACCACAGAGCACCAGCATCCCAAGGCTGGCTCTGTACTACCCCAGCATCAGGTCTGAGGCAAGCTCCTAGGAGAGTGTGGTCTAGCCAGGCCACAGGGAGGTTGGGTGTTACAGGACAGAGCTGGTTAGGGTATACAGAAGATGGCAGAGGGGTGTGGATATACAGATCTACAATCTCTATACTGGGAAGGCTGAAGCAGCCTGAGCTACAATATGACATTTGATCTCAAAGTAAAAGAAGGGAGGAAGGGAGGGTGAAAATATTTTTTAAAAGAAACAGAATCATATACTTTGTAGTGAATCAAATTACTGTAGCCTCTCCCTTTCTACACACTAGACCCTTAGGAATAGCCTGAAGGGGCCAATGGCTCCTCCCTCCCTCTTTCTGTCTCTGTTTCCTCGATGTCTCTGTCTCTCTCCTCTCTCTCTCTCTCTCTCTCTCTCTCTCTCTCTCTCTCTCTCTCTCTCTCTCTCTCTCTCTCTGTGTGTGTGTGTGTGTGTGTGTGTGTGTGACTCTGTCTCTGTTTCTCTCTGTCTCTGTATCTCTCGTTCTCCCTTTCTCTCCACCAGAGTGGTCCCTAGATGCTGATGGGTAGGGAAGAGCTGTTCCAACCTCCTATTTTTAGGTGAAGGATGTGAATGTGTGTGTGTTTTCATCTAATATAAAATGTCTACTTTAAAACATGAAAATTGCACTGTTCTCTCTCTCTCTCTCTCTCTCTCTCTCTCTCTCTCTCTCTCTCTCTCTCTCTCTCTCTCTCTCTCTCTCCTTTTTTAGTCCTTTAGGCTGCCTGCTTGCTGGATTGATGGTGCCCTTTGCTGTATGGAAAGTTTTAGTTTCACAAGGTCTCATTTGTCAAGTGTTGGTCTTCACGTCTGTATTATTGGGCTCTCATTTGGAAAGTCATTCGTATGTCTTTTGTCTATTTCCTCCTTTCTCCTCTAACAGATCCATACTATCAGTTCTTAGTCCTCAATTCTTGAGTTCTGTGCAGCATGTGAGGCAAGGATCAATTTTCCTGTTACCTGGTTGAGGATACTGTCTTTTGCTCCTAAGTATATCTTGGACCTCTTTGTCAAGAATCAGGTAGCTATATTCTCATGGGCTTATATCTGTGTCTTCCACTGTGTTTCTCTGATCAATGTGTCTCTGTTGATCCCATGCCACTATTAGGATAGCTGTGTAGTATGACTTGAAATCCGGAACGATGACTCCCTCAGTAGATTGTTTATTATTCAGGATTATTTACTATCCTGTCCTAGGTCTTCTATGTTTCCATATAAGATTTAAGATTGCTATTTTAATACCTGTAGAGAATTGTGCTTAAATTTTGATGGGGATTTTGGTGACTATATAGAATGCATTTGGAAAGGCAGTTGTTTTCACAATATTTACCCTACAAAGCCATGAGCATGGGAGGTTTTTCCATCTTCTGATATGTTCTTCAATCTCATTTTTCCATGTCTTAAAGTTTTCATTGTACAAGCTTTTCACTTCCTTGGTCAGATTTATTCCATTGGAAGTGGTTGTGAATGGAATTATTCTCCTGATTTTTTTCTCTCTCTGTTTGTTGTTTGTACATAGAAAGGTTACTGAGTTTTTGTGTGCTGATTTTGTACTCTGGCATTTTGCTGAACATGTTTATCAGCTATAGGAATTTTCCACTGGAACAAAGACTGTTTTGTGTACAAAATTATATCATCAAAAGGGAATACTCATACAAATGAGGATACTCTGAATTCATTATTTCTTTTTTTTCCAGATGACTCTAGCTTGTGACAAGTTTATTTAAATCACTATTTGTATCCCTTTATCTCCTTCTCTTGTCTTATTTCTCTAGCTAAGAATTCAGCACTGCATTGAACAGGAGTAGAGAGAGATTATGTATCCTTGTTTTGTTCTTGATTCGTGTGTAAAAAGAATTGAAATGATGGAATTCGCAGATAAACGAATGGAGTTGGAAATCATCATTCTGAATGAGGCAACCCAAACTCGGAAAAACAAACCTTGCGTGCTTCCTTACATACAGAGGTTAGCTTTGTATTTCTATCTACATGCGTTAAAATTAAAGTACTCACAGATATCAAGCAACATGTAAGAAACCATAGTCAGGAGATTTCAAGGCAAGGCAGAACCCTGGTTACATAAAGAAAGAATGTGGAGTTATGATATGTGTTGGTTTGGGTGATGGCAGGGTACAGGAAGGGGAGTGGAGAAAGACAACTCATGATCCTCAAAATCCATACAGACACCCCCATGCTGAAGAAACTCCCATACATATGTAAAAGATTTTATATGAAGTTATTTATAGTGCATGGGGGTACAATTCTTATTCTAGAAGCCATAGTCTGTTAAATAAAAATATAAGTGCTATGTATGGGCTAATTCCTTTGAGCTCTTGATCTGTAGGGTCTCATACCGGATCATGGCTGACTTCCAGAACTTGATTAGACTTTATCACTGATGATACCACATTTTTGAGTCCTAGGACATGGAGAATACCAGTTTGAAAACTCCATTCTTATTAAATAGGTTTGATAATGATAAAGACACTATTTATGCCACTGGAGATGTAATCAACAATTTTACCCAACCATGAGTCCCGTGAGCTACAAGTACTAACCTTCCAGGAACGATATTCTAGTACATTCACCAGTACATACTAGTACACACAAGAACATACTAGTACACACTAGTATAATAGTGGCATGAATGTTATGGGGAAAGCCAACCATTTTCTGAATAATTTAAAACTTATTTCACAAGACAGAACTTGTGCAAAGCACTGTTAATGAGTCCAATAATCTGTGGCGTGGCAGGTCATAGGTCCCAAAAGAAAGTATTATTTTGCTAATTGGATACAGTGTTAAACTTAATCCTATATATTTATCTTTATACCTATAGATTGATACATCTCTCAGTCATCAACGGAGAAGCTTTTTTAAAAGAATAGTCTATAGAGATTAACAATGAGACTCACAATTGGTGAATGTGCAGAGAATACGAAACAATAGGGTGCTCATCCCTCAGTTGGACATCTATTATCACACTATCTCCTATCAAGGTGATGGGATTATCACAGATGATGACACAGAAAGTTCCTAAGAGCCACAGACAGTAGATGACTACAGTGAAGTAGTGTGTTCAGGACATGGCTGAGAAATGGCACATAGGAACTCATAGACTGTGATTTCATGCAAAAGACCTGCATAAGATCAAGCCAGATGAAACCCATGCATGGAGAAAAACTAGGAGTCATAGAGTCTCAGGCCTGAGGAGCTATTGATAAGTAAGGACTATTGGTTAAGAGACAGTCAATTTTCTTCAGACATTGGCCCTTGAAAGGCTACCCATGCTCCAATAAGAGATCCTAGCTCATGTACATGTTGGCAGTACTACATGCATGCAGTGAGTAAAAGAAACAATACATAAAATTGGTAGCCTATAGAGGATGGACATTCTGAAGGAACTGAAGGAAAGGAAGGGCTAGATTTGATAAAACACATCCATATATGTATGGCATTCCTAAACAATAAAAATACAAAAACATATTAAATTCTTAACAAAAGAACATTTCAGACCAATTTCCCTACTTCTGTGCTTGCATTTGTTGGTATTAGTAGACATGCAGTCTTACTGTGCAGTGATGAGTGCCCACAGTACTGAATCCTGGCTCACTGGGGAGCCAGTGAAAATGTATTGTGGGAAAGTCTGTGCACCCCTTGTGGTGTGCATCAACATGCATGGCTGCTTCCTCCTCTTAAGTCCAGACAATACAAACAAATCCCAAACTTGTGGTAGAAAATGGTGATCATCGTAAAGCTGTAATTCGTGGGCAAGAAAGAGGTCTGAATTCTGTTCTCCCTCTCAACTGCCACGAGTGAGGCACCATTTTGGTCACGACTGTGGTGTTTCAGAAGTAAACTTGAATGTGTGGGGACAGGGGTGGCAGACTGCCTATAGGCTTTGAGCAGAGGGAACACGGGGCTCTCTGCATCTGTCCCTGTGAGCTTGGGCATGAAAAAGGAATGCTTACCCAGACAGGAAGGCATGGCCCCTCCTTTCTCTCTCTGTACATTCATAGAAACATGATAGAATTTACATAGAATTTCATTAAAAGAAAAACACTGAATTACCTTTTTTTTCAGAATAAGAAATTTGGGTATCATTTCATCTTTATTTTTTCAAAAATCTGGTATTAAAAATTGTGCACTGATGATTTATGAGTTTCCTTATTCCTGGAGAGGAATATCACATATTTTGGGTAGCAAACACGTTAAAATTTAATTCTTGGTCTTTCAAAAGTTTAATTGCATTCTAATTTTAAAATAATAAATTAAAAGCTTAGCATCCATTGCTCTAACATCTTTCTTCACAGGAATTCCTAGCTTTTGTTGACCGAGCAGCCTCCTGTAGTTTTGCTAATGTTTTGTCAAACTCATAAGACTTGTGTTTTGGGCTGGCAGTTAACACAAAGGGCACTGCCCAGAGACACCTGAGCATTTTAAGGCATTATTTATGCCATTCTCTCTCTAACAGAACTTTGCAAATATTTATGAAGCACCACATCAGTGTTACTTCTTTTTATCTCTCTGCTCACCCAGCCCTGTTGCAGCCTAATTGAAATACAATAATTATAAATGGGCTTAGTTCCTCAATTTAATTTCCTTGCAAGCAGTGCCATTTATTTTTCTTTGCATTTGTTAACATGCTTTAATTAAAAGATTTAACAAAGCCAGTGAAACAAAATGCCATTGGGGGCATGGCACCCTGGTTACTTGTGGAAAGTAACACTGTGTAATGGTGTTCGAGTTCACCTCTGGAAGAGTGGAGGGAGGGAGGGAGAGAGAGAGAGAGAACGAGAGAGAGAGAGAGAGAGAGAGAGAGAGAGAGAGAGAGAGAGAGAGCGAGAGCGAGAGAGAGAGAGAGAGAGAGAGAGAGAGAGAGAGAGCGAGAGAGAGAGAGAGAGAGAGAGAGCGAGAGAGAGAGAGAGCGAGAGAGAGAGAGAGAGCGAGAGAGAGAGAGAGAGAGAGCGAGCGAGAGAGAGAGAGAGAGAGAGAGAGAGAGAGAGAGAGAGAGAGAGAGAGAGAGAGAGAGAGAGAGAGAGAGAGAGAGAGAGAGAGAGCGCTACTTTTTAGGAGCCTCATGAGTAGCCATAGGGCCATTCATTCATTCACAGGGATGAATTCATTCTGTCTTGGTGTTAGTGTTCCAACATGTGCATTCCCAGCCAAGGCTACCCAGATTCTGTGTTTGTGTAGGGCACTAAATCTGTTTTACTTTCCTTTCTTTATGTCTCAAATGAGACAATAAAATCACAAAAAGTCCTGATTTGGCCTAAGTATCTGGTCAACCAGGAATTGTTAATGACTAACAAAAGTAGTTTCTGAGTTTAAGTGAATAATAAAGCAGAATAAAGGACAAATTCGTTATTATAACCCAAATGAAATATTCTGAAAAAGAAACCATTTGTATATCTCTTTAAAATGCTAGTCATCAGCTAACACTAAAAATGTCCAAAGAGCATCGTTCCAGCATTCCACTGACCATAAGCTGCTCAGGAGCTGTCCTTGGTGCTGCTGGGCTCTGCTGGCTCAGCAGCTCCTGTCCACAGGAAGGATCCTCAAGTCTCTGCGGATGATAGACAAGCAGCAGCCTAGGACCCTGAACAAGGAACAGCTTTGAGATCAGGACCATGCCCACTTACTAAATCACTTGTGAGTGTGAAGACCCTCTGTGATAGCCTGAGACCTGGTCTTCTCCCCAGTGGAAGAAACAGGGACTTCTGATGAGGCACAGCCAGCCAGCATCTCTCCATATCAAGCTCTCCATCTCCACCATCCCTTTCACTGTACAGAACTGTGGGTCATTAGTGCCATCCTGAGTCAGTCACTTTCCATGAGGAAAAGACTCTTTCTCTTGGTGTTCATCAATTTTAAGCCCAAATTGCTTAAAATTAAAATTCTGTAAAGTGTTTAGCACTGTGAGCAAGAGATAATGAGATAAATATATAAGATGTAGCCCTTGCTGTTAAGGTATGCAAGGAAGAGTCTTGCTTTTCTCTAGTACATCATACCAAGTCATCAAACTCCATGTTACAGAGCATGCCTGAAAGGATACTGCATATTGGGATGGGCTATGTCTGTGTAGGAAGCTAAAACACAACCATGAGTCTGGAATGATTGCACTTACTAGCAGAAGCTTGAGCATGACTTCCTAGTGTTCCAAGTCTCAACCACATCTTCTTAGCACAGGGACAGTGACATGTTCTGCTATCTTGAGAGCAAAATCAGCAATGTGCACATGGATGTGCGGTGATGGGTGAGATGTGCTGTGAATTTCAGCCCCAGTACTTCAGTTTTGTTCCAGTAGTAGATCTATTATCATCGAATAAAACTTCTTAGTTGAGGAGCACACTCCTTAGTTGTAGTCATCTTCTACAGTAAGGAGAGCAAAAAAGAACCAAAGTAGCTTTGGGCTGGAGTCTCGGGGCACCATCTGAGGTGTCTTCCTATCTGGAACAGACACCAGTTTAGAAGAAACTGAGGGGTAGCTCTAAGGGGTGAGCAGAAGCTGACCTGTGTTCATAGCTCTGCAGAAAACCCAGTTATACCAGACATGGAAGATGGAAACAACGCAATCCAAAAGGACGATTCTAGGATGATTGTCCTTGCCACAAAGTGAAGAATCTACCCCAACATATCTCAAATCTCCACTGCTAGTGGCACAGTCATGCAAATTCACAGTGTGCCAGAGATCTCTGCCACTGTCACTGATGTTTCTGCAAGATGATGTGGACATCCCAGCAGTGCAGGGGATGGGGTCTTCATCGAGGATATCCATAAACAGCTAACTTCATTTGTCATTTCACTTCCTACAGAACAAAAGTCAAAGGACATAACACTACGGCCAAGCACAGTATAAGAAAGACCATGCAAAGCATGGGCATTTCTGGTCTCCCACAGTGTGACCAAGACCTGTAGCACAAAAGAGAGAGAGAGCTGCATCCCATCCAGAATCTTCATTCAGGACAATTGAGTCAACGCTTGGATAACACTAACCACTTGGACAGGTGACACACTGTATATCTTTAAGCTGTTACAAATTACTTGATACTTCCTTGATAATTTCCACCATTGCACTTCCTTTCTGAGGTCACACATATGTGTATGTTAACTCTCAGGACCTGTATTTGGATAGAAAATACTAATGTTGCCTCTGGGCTGAGGGCTTGGTTATATATTCCTTTTTCCATTGTCTTAGATGGGAAAAATAATGAAGATAGAAATATTGGTGCAAAAATGGAAAAGTTACTGATCAGGTGCATTAAAGGCTGTTCTTGTTTGTTTGTTTGTTTGTTTTTGCTATGATAAAACATTCTGACCAAAAGCAATTCAAAGAAAAAAAAAAGGGTTTATTTCAGCTTATACTTCAAGGTCACAGTCCATCACTAAAGCAAGAGAGGGCAGGAACTCAAGCAGAAACCAGGGAGGGATGCTGCTTGCTGATTTTCTCTTTGCCTCACACTCAGATAGCGTTCCACTTACCTGCCTATGGATGGTGTCACCTACAGTGGGCTGCCTACCCATCAATCACCCATCAAGAATCTCACAGACATGGACACAGACCAATTTGACCCGGGCAAGTCTTCCATTGAGGTTCCTTCTTCCCAGGTAACTCTAGCTTGCATCAATAAAGCTAAGCAGCAAAAGGACATACTCTGTATCAAGTAATCGTTTGTGTATGAAAAAAATATGTACTGTAAAAGGAATAAAAACAGTTATATTAAAGACATCATAGAGACTGTGTCATGACCAGCTTTGACAAAGCATCATGTATGGTGAGTAATAAAATGAGTAAAGCAAAGTAGGGCATCAGTTATGGATCTCATGACTGAAGCAAGACCTCCTGGAGTGGAGGTTGGTAGTTTCAGTGGTGCTGTGACAGCCATCATCCTTTCAGGTAGAGTTCAGCATCCTCAAGGCAGAGGAAAAGTCTTGGAATGTTGGAGATGTCAAGACAATGATCAGATGAGTGTCATAGGCAGGACATTACTCCAGACAGGACCCACTGACTCCAGGGAGCCAGACAGAAGTCTGTCAACCCTTACTCAAGGAGATGAATGCTCCTGCAAGCATTGCTGATTCAGACACCCACATTCAAATGGGCACTTACATCAAAAGCTTAGCAAATTAATATTCTTTGAAGAATGTAGAATTGTTTATCACATAACAAATTCTTTAAGGAGACTGATACCTCTGGTTTGTCACACATGGTCCTTGAAAGACTTTGTGGCTCTAGCATCAAAAACCATATGGCAGTGCTCTGTGTTGATCAAATTATCAAGCCTTCTAAATAATTAGATTGGAGGCTTTTGGTTCTTTTCTTTTCCATGCTACACAACTCCCAGTGTGGCAAGAGTTTAGGAATCAAAGAGACACATAAAGATTAACATGTAAAAAATCCAATTGTTGGACAATCATAAAACTTTTCCTTCCCGCACTTCATACAATACATGGAGCAGACTCAAGAAAAGCCTGAGTATACAAACATGGGAGAGGTGGATGCTAAGTAGATGGCCTATACAGGGGCATGAAGGTCAGGGTCCAGGGCTTTTGAGAATACACTTTCTTCTGCTCAGAAGCCACTCCCATTCTTAAGAATGCACAGAGACAAAGTTCGTAGCTGTGATGAAAGGATGGACCATTTAGAGACTGCCGTATCCAGGGATCCATCCCATAATCAGCTTCTAAACGCTGACACCATTGCATACACTAGCAAGATTTTGCTGAAAGGACCCAAATATAGCTGTCTCTTGTGAGACGATGCCGGGGCCTAGCAAACACAGGAGTGGATGTTCACAGTCAGCTATTGGATGTATCACAGGGCTCCCAATGGAGAAGCTAGAGAAAGTACCCAAGGAGCTAAAGGGATCTGCAACCCTATTGTTGGAACAACATGATGTACTAACCAGAACCCCGGAGCTCTTGTCTCTAGCTGCATATGTATCAAAAGATGGCCTAGTCGGCCATCAATGGAAAGAGAGGCCCATTGGATTTGCAAACTTTATATGCCCCAATATAGGGGAATGCCAGGGCCAAAAGAATGGGAATGGGTGGGAAAAAAAAAAAGAATGTTTTCCCAATATCTTAATAAACTTTGTTTTGTTTCCTAGCCATTTGAACCTGGTTATAGGCTCTGTCCTGGGACACAAGAGCCTGGAAAACTTTGCAAATGCCCTTAGGATCATAGCTTTGGTGAGTCACATGTCCTCTTGATGAGAGAGGCCTCGGAAAGTCTCAAGGTTGAACTCTAATCAGAGCACATTGTGCAAAAAGGAGGCTCAACAAAGAAAAAGCATCCTTAATATTCTTCTGTTTCTTCTCATGTTCTTAGTATAGAACCATCACCCTCAGTTTGGTTTTTCCTAAACAACTTAGGAAAGTCACACATCTGGAATAAACTACTGAAAGAAACACAGCTGTGGCTTCCTTACTTCTTTCCTTTTCTGGGATCACACAGTGACACAAAAATCATATACCTGCTTAAATTTTATACTTCAATCCTATAAAAGAAAAAATTGTGCCTTTTACAATCTATGCCATGAAATCCAAAGGTTCCTCTCCAATCAATAGATAAAATGGGGAGAGAGCCTATGGTCTGACTTAGGCAGGGGCTGTGCCCCTCCTCATCATAGAAATGGGTATAGAAGACTGATAATGATTTTCTTGTGTTTTGCAAATTGTATCTTGGGCATTCTAAGTTTCTGGGCTAATATCCACTTATCAGTGAATGCATATCTAGTGACTTCTTTTGTGATTGGGTTACCTCACTAAGGATGATGTTCTCCAGATACATCCATTTGCCCAAGAATTTCATAAATTCATTGGTTTTAATAGCTGAGTGGTACTCAATTGTATAAAAGTACCACATTTTCTGTATCCATTCCTCTGTTGAGGGACATCTGGGTTCTTTCCAGATTCTGGCTATTAGAATACCCAAGATACAATTAGCAAAACACAAGAAAATCAAGAAGAAGGAAGACCAATGTGTGGATACTTCATTCCTCCTTTGAATAGAGAACAAAATACCCATGGAAGGAGTTACAGAGACAAAGTTTGGAGCAAAGATGAAAGGATGGACCATCCAGAGACTATCCCACCTGGGGATCCATCCCATAATCAGTCACCAAACCCAGATACTATTGCATATGCCAGCAAGATTTTGCTGAAGGGACCCTAATATAGCTGTATCGTATGAGGCTATGCCAGTGCCTGTCAAATACAGAAGTGGATACTCACAGTCATCTATTGGATGGAACACAGGGCCCCCAATGGAGGAGCTAGAGGAAGCACCCAAGGAGCTGAAGGGGTCTGCAACCTTATAGGTGGAACAACCATATGAACTAACCAGTACCTCCAGAGTTTGTGTCTCTAGCTGCATATGTAGCAGAAGATCACCTAGTCAGCCATCATTGGGAAGAGAGGCCCCTAGGTCTTGCAAATTTTATATGCCTGGGTACAGGGGAACGTCAGGGCCAAGAAATGGGAGTGAGTGGGTAGGGGAGCAGGGCGGGGGGGGCATAGGGAATGTTTGGGCTAGCATTTGAAATAAAGAAAATATATTTAAAAAGAAGAAGAAGATGATGATGATGAAGGAGGAGGAGGAAGAAGAAGAAGAAGAACAACAACAACAACAAGAACAAAAAGAACAAGAAGAACAAGAAAAAGAGAAGGAGGAGGAGGAGGAGGAGGAGACTGATCATGACCTCTCTGTCTCTCCAAACAGCTGGGAATCACAGCTCTTGGAGAAGAGTTGTAGAAGAAGAGTAGGGACTGGAAAGAGATATCAAGATTTGTATCTGAGAAGAAAGCCAGTTGGCAGAAGACTAGAGACCCCCTCCCTCCTGGAACTCATACAACAAAGGAGGAATACACACAGAAGTCCTGTCTCAGGTGCCTCAGCACAGTCCAAGGGGAGGTTGTGGCCCTACAACAGACTCTCCAGGTAGCTCCAGGAAGTGAGACTGGGAGGGCTTGTCTGTGGCTCAGTATTTGCTTTGCACTTAAGAAGAGACTGCTGTAACCCAACTCAACCAATGACTCACACCCAGCACACCACTGCTTTGAGCCTCTTTTGGTCAACCTCATGACATCAGGGAAGTTCAGAGTTCCAGTTCCCATGCTGGCCCTGTAAGAGTATCCACAGCTAGTTGTAAAGAGATGGAAGAGATGCCAAGCAAATTTAGTAAAGAATTATTATACTAAAACACATTCAAAAACTCTTAAAATTGTACCTTCAAATTCAGGGGGAACAAACGGTGTGCTGGCACAAGGGGTAGGCTGTTTTGTTCATGCTGGTGGACCATGCTTGACATTCTGAAGCTAGTGATCAGAGTGTGAAGAAGCCCAAATCCAGCCACAGGCATGATCCTCACATACAGCTGCTCATATGTGGCTGGAATATGACAAGCCAAGGTAGAGAGGAAGGTCCACACAGTGAACGTCTCTAGGAAGAGATGCCTCTATGGATGAAACATAGAGTCAGTGCTGATCCAAAGGCCCCTGTGATTCTCATGGATGCCAAGCACCTACTAAAAAATGTGTGTCATTCTAGACGTACATAGACAACACCACATGAAAATTACTGTTAACCAGCTTCATATTTACCAAATGATTATGACTCAGAAAGGTCAGCTGTGACTCCTGACTTGAAAAGTATATTTCTCCACAGATCCCTCCTAAAACGTATCACTACACAGCAACTAAGCTTCAAATCACTGTTAAATACACTGTCAAGTTGCCAGCTCAAGACTCCACTCCAGGAGCTACCAGCTTCATGTTTACATTTTACTGTGTTGAAATTAAGCTGCCAAACCCAGACAAAAGCAACCCTCCCCCACCTCAAGCATATTCCCAGAAACTGCACAGAGCCTGCCACATCCATTTCATATGCAAAAGGAAACCTTGATCTCAGAGTGCCTCTGTTGGTAATGTTTAAATCCAAGGCTGAAGATGGGATTCAGCTGGTCAAAGCCCTAAAGGGAAATAAGAAATGGCCATTTAAAATGCAGTGTACTATGGCAAAGAAAATATCACTGAATTTGTAATATTAGAGAGCAGAAGAACAACGGGAAATCCTGACAGGTGTCATCTTATGTGCACTTAGAGGCTTTCTGACTTGGTTTTTGTTTGGTTGGCTTTTTATGAAATATTCCTAAAATTCAAAATACTAAACCGAAAACATATCACCCTATAATCAGAGAAACAGAGGGAAACCTAAATTAACTCGGCTGGATGTAAAGAGTCCCAACTGGTGACTAAAACTCTCAAGCACGGCCCAAGGCAGTTAGCTCAGCTAGTCCAAGGCTTGGTCAGATATGCCCTTAGTGTAATCTACAAGGTCATAAGGCCTATGCTGGTGCACCTGGGAGGCCTGTACAGAAACGTGAGGAGCACTGGGCTTTGCAGATGGGTTTGCATCAAATATACACTCTGCATAGCCCAGAGGCCTAGAAAATCATGCCACGAGCTCTTAGAGGGTAGTAAGAGATGCACTCCTAGGACAGCATTTGACATAAGTCACCAAGGACCCAAGGTGACCATCAGCTGTCCATCTGGCTGCCCATTTGACACAGGAACTTGCTGCTCCTTTTATGAGTGGTGACAGAAATCAGGTGTATCAGGTGTTCTCCATGGTTCCTGGTCAGAGTGCCTGGATGGAGGTCTTGAGGGTCCAAACAATAGTAGGAGGAGAGAGACAGCAAAATCAGGAAATGAATAGAAAGACAGAGTCACATCAAGGTCACAGAAAGGAAGATCACCCTGACTGCAGGCTGCCTCACAAGGCCAGATGTGCATGTCTAGTGTCTGCAGAGGCTTTATGTGTTTCTAGGCTGGGGGCTCCAGAGCATAGGGATGGATGGCAAGAAAGTCCTTACTAGAAGCACCCTTTTCAAATAATGGTAATAGTTTGTGGCTCCTCTTCTCAGGGGTACTGCAAGGAGGTTCCCCTTAGCATCGTTTCCAGTTTATGATTAGGGCTATCTCCTTTAGTTCTTTGACATGTTTTCAGAACACTAGTCTCAAAGATGAGTTGGTTATGTAAAAATGAGCTAGAGTTCACATGGCAATGAAGGAGGAGGAGAGGAGGAAGAGAAGGAGGAGGAGGGGAGGAAGAAGAGGAGGAGGAGGAGGAAGAGGAGGAGGAGGGGAGGAAGAAGAGGAGGAGGGGGGAGGAAGAGGAGGAGGGGGGAGGAAGAAGAGGAGGAGGAAGAGAAGGAGAAGGAGAAGAGAAGGAGAAGGAGAAGGAGAAGGAGAAGGAGAAGGAGAAGGAGAAGGAGAAGGAGAAGGAGAAGGAGAAGGAGAAGGAGAAGGAGAAGGAGAAGGAGAAGGAGAAGGAGAAGGAGAAGGATAGCTCTAGTCCTCATTCTGTCCTGCTGAAGATGCCCATCATCGCATGATTCTGTCCTGACAGCCTCAGGTCTCAATGCAAATTTAAGCTATATGTAGAAGCAGCCTTGTTGTACTCATAGCTGAAATCCATTTGACTAGACTGTGGGTCTTTCTTGACACCTTACAGAACATGTCTATATCCTAGAAAACTGCCTGCCATTTGTAGCATTCCGCTTGGCTACCCTGAAGAAGCCTTAGGTAGCCACTATGGGAAGACACACTGATATTCCCCACTATTAAGGGAAAGACAGTCTGGATTTTCTACATTCCCCCAGGCTTCAGAGAGCAGATGGCACAAGTCCAGGGGACCTCAGACTTATCACTCTTCCTAGAGCACCAAGCTCTATCCAGTGCTGCCCACTGACCAACAGATATGGATAAGCTCAGAACATATAAGCTTTACACAACCAATCTTACTTGGCCACATACAGTTAAAAAAAAAAAAACCACTGGGAGCGTTTAATTAGATCTCTGTATCTCTATCCCCAGCATGCAATATAGACTTCATGAACACAGAGATGGGTAATCATGCTGACGTTAAGTCTGGGGTGGACAGATCAGTTTTAATCACTTCCCCAATCAGACATCCTTATAGTTCAAGCCCCACTCAAGGCAGCCCAGAGATGGTGTCCCCCACCCAGGATGAGATGCTGAGCAGCTAGCCAGGAAATTGAACTGTTCTCCTTCAGGAAATAACAGCACTCTGTCAACATCTACAGGAGAAACACGTGTTCGGGGCTCCTGTCAATGCTCAGTCTATCTGATTGAAGTGAGAGGAACAAAATTGCAGGCACTGCACAATATCAGCTCAGTGGCATCCACAGCATGCATCACCATGGGAGAGAATGAACAGAGGCTGGCTGAGGAGGGGTAGCTCCCAGAAAGTGTGGGACACCCCAAGCATAGGCACATGCACTACATGTAAAGTCCTATAACAATGTTACAGAGTGAGAGTTTTTCAATAATCATCAGCAGTAGTTATACATACGTTATGGCCAAAATCGAGAACTACAGGAAGAATCAGATGCAAGACTTATATTGAAATTTACTGACATTGGTTGGAAGAGATGGCCCAGTGATTAAGAGCAAATTACTGCGCTTGAAGTAGATCCCATTTCAATTCCCATCAACCACATGGTGGCTCACAACTACCTGGAATTCCAGTTTGGGTGTGATCAGACACGTTTTTTTGGCCTCCAAGGGCACCTGCACATAGACCATGCAGGTATACATGCATCCACATGAATAAAAGGAAATGAATAAATATATAAAAACTACTGTTATACATATATGATTACATTTGCCACTATATTGTATGGTATGCTGTATGCTACATGACAGCATTTAATCAACCACATACTATATAATGTATTCTATAGCACCTAGAATATGATAGCCTATTTCATATAGCATGTCACATACCCTATATCACCTAGAACATATTTCTACATATCACAGCATGGTCCCCACTCAAAGGGTTAGGCTTAAATGTGAATTTTTTTTCTCTAAGTCACATTTGAACAGAGTCTACTTCAAGGTGGGCTCGATGCAGGGCAGGCAGCTAGCTTAAGGTCTGATCTACCTTACTGGCATCAGACCTGTTCAGTTCATCTTTAAGCCTCTCTCCCAGGACAGAGTAGGTAATGTCCACTACCTATATGAGGTATCATTTTTTTTCTCTAAGTCACATTTGAACAGAGTCTACTTCAAGGTGGGCTCGATGCAGGGCAGGCAGCTAGCTTAAGGTCTGATCTACCTTACTGGCATCAGACCTGTTCAGTTCATCTTTAAGCCTCTCTCCCAGGACAGAGTAGGTAATTTCCACTACCTATATGAGGTATCTTTCCCCCACCCCTGCTCTCTGGATGGATAGCATGCTTGATCACAGAGGGGAACTGATTATGGCTTAAGACATAGAGCAGTGCTGTCCCAGCCCTCCACCTACATTAAGTATGTGATGGAAAACTCCAGGCTGTTCAGGTGACCTTCGGAAGGACCTTTGGGAAATGGAGTTCTTTAGAAGTGCAGAATAGCAGCATCTAGGATGGTGTGTAACCTTCAGTCCTCTTTCACTCTACCAAAGAATTTGGCAGAGACCCTGTGTAATGAGATAGTGATGTTCCCTTGGCTCTACCAATATTGGTAGGATTTCCCCATAGGCAGCTGAACAGTCAAATTTTCTCATAAGCAATTGAACTATTAGGAAAGGTGGTTCAAGAGGGCAGCTGGCTTAGGAGCCAGCAATTTCAGTGTTCCCCACACTTCCTGCCCACGGATCACCAGAGACTGCACCAACCCTCCTACGTAAGCCCCCAGATGCTGCATAACAATAGGACTCAAAGAAAAATAAGGATCTTAAATGTGAGAGGACTGTGGGGGCAGAGACATGAGTTGGTATTATGCAAATATATCATGCTATAGGAAATATTAAAAATAAAAAGCTGGGCAATGGTGGCACATGCCTTTAATCCCAGCACTTTGGGAGGCAGAGGCAGGTGGATTTCTGAGTTCGAGGCCAGCCTGGTCTACAGAGTGAGTTCTAGGACAGCCAGGGCTACACAGAGAAACCCTGTCTCAAAAAAAAACAAAAATTAATTAATTAATTAATTAATTAACAAAATGTCAATTGGTCAACTGTCAAAACTAAAAGTTGCAAATCTAATAACGGAGGGAATTTCTTTTTTTTTAACTAATCAGTCCATTTTATTCTCCTTATTTTCTCTCTTTTTTTATTAAGGCATTTTTATTAGATATTTTCTTAATTTACATTTCAAATGCTATTCCCAAAACCCCCTATACCTTCCCCCCTGCCCTGCTCTGCAACCCACCCACTCCTGCTTCTTGGCCCTGACACTCCCCTGTACTGGGGCATATGATCTTTGCAATACCAAGGGCCTTTTCAGGGAGGGAATTTCTAAGACTCTAGGATTTGGCTACCTTTCTTGATATACTATTTTTTAATATTGTAATTTTTATTTTATCATCTCCTTTCATGTAAATTTTATAATTTTTTTAATAACAGCTCTGGAAATTTTGAGGTCTAGGTGGAAGAATGTTGATATTACATTTTGGAAAAAAAAACCATTTTCTATAGAAACAAAATTTGAAATGGCTACTCTGACATTTATTGTTGTCTGAGGGTCTTGGTTTTCTGAACTTATCTTTTGACAAGTCGTACATTCTAATCAATTCCTGTTCAAATTCCTTATGGTTGGATAGTATTGCAGACCCATCACATTTCCTCTTTCCTCAAAACGTCCATGCTGGATGAAGCTTCACCTCTGGCATGGCTGTACTCAGAGAAAGTAGGTCGTAGGCATGGCGTAAGTGTAATTATAAGGAGGGAGATGGGGGAGTCCTGCTCTTCCCATTCCCTCTACATGCTCATACCAACATGGTTACAGCAAGGCCATGGCCAGATGCCACCTAGCAGGAAAGCCCTCAGGGGACTGACACTGCATATCACTGGATCTTGTACTGGTAGTATCCACATCTGTAAGGACATGAATTACATCATTTTAGCGAGTCCGTGTGCAGCATTTTCTTTAGCAAATGAATCGCCTCTATTGGATTGATTCTGCTTCTTATCCTCTTCACTAGGATATAAGCCTCCTAGGCAGAGATTTCTGTCCTCTTTGCTAACTGATAAATTCCCAGTACCCAGAGCACAGGGAGAACCTGCATGACTCTGCACACAACTGTCAGGTGGATGGATCCTTGAACCAAAGTTATTCCTCTTCCAAGTCTTCCAGCCCCTGAAGTGACTGCCCCCGTGAGCTGCAGCCCAGGCTCTGCCCCCTGGCTCTATCTCTTGGGTTCCTTCACGGCACTGATACTTGATGTATATTGCATTTCTACTTCTGTTGGATTATTGTTGAGAAATTCGATCTTATTATCTCAAAGTTTCAGCTGTTGTTGAAATTCCACCCAACAATTACCTCTGCTCTGTTTTACCTACTCCTCAAAAGGCAGGGAGTGAATTTGGCTCTGCTATGTAGTACACTCGCAACAAGGTTATGTTCCTTGTTCTCTGCATCACTGCTCAGCAGTGCTGCCCAGAGTCAGACAGGGAAGGAGAAGGCATCTTCACTGTGTGGCCACAAGCCATACCCAAAAGTCAGGGATACAGTGCCCGCCATTACTGCTTTGTGATTCTCACCTTCCTTTATTATAGTTTCTTTGTCTCTCTTAAGAAGTTACCAGTCCTCCAGGAGAGATCTTAGACCTTACAGAAGAACCTCCTGCTGCTATTTTTCTAAAGGAAAACAATTTCTACCTGTATTCTGAATACTCACCCTTATACTCACAGGTAAGTGTAGCTCTCGCCCCTCCTCAAAGACACTTCTCTTAACAGTGAATGGAGACCATGACAGAAAACCACAACTGGTCAAAATGCAGAAAATTTTATACAGCGACACTACTCAGGATGTTGGTTTCTTACAAACTGGAGTTCAGAACCAGAATATAAATAGGACCAAATAGGGACATTATGTAATGATAAGATGTTCAATGTACCTACAGAGTTATAACAATACATAACATATATGTACCAAGCAACAAAAATACAGGAAGCAATAATAGTACAAGCCTACTACAACATTCAGCTTCCTCACTCTACAGTGAATGGAAATCGCTATAATTATCTACTTAACAATTGACGGGACACTCTGTAGGAGGATTCAGAATATCTACTTCTTCACTTTAATGGAATCTTCAACAAAACTATTGGTAGCAAATGAGTCTAAAAGAATAGGCATTGTACAAACTGCTCTTGGATCATGGTAGACTTACAAGAAATTCGCAAGAGCAAGGGATAGAAAATTAACTCTGAGATACTACAGATATTATTAAAGTCAAGAATATTTAAGTGAGATGCTTTAATTTTTCTATGAGTGGCAATGTCATAGCAGGAGAGAGAAGGGAGGCTCAGGGTCACTGAGAAAGAGAGTAGAGAGTGGCAGAAGAAGAGGCAGAGAGGCACATGAAACCCCAAGCATAAAATATGGTGCCCTGCATTGATATAGGAGTCATCCACTCCTGTGTTTCCCTGAAGCTTCCAGGAAACAGTACTGTAACAACTCAGCTTTAGATTTCTGACCTCCAAAGGCATAATACGAATTTACAGATTTTTGTGTATTTAGAGTAAATTAAATGGTATATTCTGATATGTGTATTACAATCAAGAGAACTACCATATCTTTTAAGGTATATGTAGTGAGGGTAGCAAACATCCAATGTTGTAGAACATTTATATTATATGGAACATTTCCCTGGCTATCTACCTTGCTTCTCTCATATCTTGTCTTTTGGGTTCATCTTTTAAGTCTGAATAACACTCCATTCTATCTCACAATGCCCTTAACCTAACAGCCTGCACTTGAATAACACTCCATGTTATCTTACAATGTCCTTAACCTAACAGCCTGCACTTTTCATACTTTTCATACTTATCTTTGAGAATAAAGCTGCTGGGAACATGAACCCAGATGTCCTCATAAGGTGCTGATTTAATTTAGTTTGACTAAGCATAAAAACATGGATTTCTGTAACACTGGGAAGCTCTATTTTTAATTTCCTAAGGATCTTTCACACTGCTTTCCAAATTGTGGCATCAGCTACTGTTCCTACCAGCAGTGTGTGAGAATTCCAGCTCCCTACTCTTGTCAACACATATCACTTGCTTTAAAAAGGCATCATTATTTATTTATTTACTTACTTAGTTTAGTGTACACTTGTGTGTATGTGTGTATGTGTGTGCATGAATATGTATGTATGTACATGTGTGTGCATCTATGTGCATGTGTGTACATGTGTTGGTGCATTATGTATGTGTGTATATGCGTATGTGTGTGCATACATATGTGTATGTGTGTATATGTGTGTATGTATTCATGTATGTATGTGTCTGCATGCATATGTGTATGTGTGTGCATGTGTGTGTACATGTGTGTATATGTGTATGTACATGTGTGTATGTACGTGTGTGTGTGTGTGCGTGTGTGCGTGAATGCTGTGGCATGAGGGTGTAGATCAGGAATAACTGTCTGGTGTCATTCTCTTCTAACACTATATGTGCTTCAGTTGGATTGGGAGCAAGCATCCTTATGTTTGGAGCCATCTCCCCACACCCATCTTTGTTGTTTTGTTTGTTTGAGACAGGAGCTCATGTATCTCATGCTGGCTTTGAATTCTCTATGTTATAAAGAATGTTGTTGCCGGGCGTGGTGGCGCACGCCTTTAATCACAGCACTCGGGAGGCAGAGGCAGCAGATTTCTGAGTTCAAGGCCAGCCTGGTCTACAAAGTGAGTTCCAGAACAGCCTAGACTATACAGAGAAACACTGTCTCGAAAAACCAAAAAAAAAAAAAAAAAAAAAAGAATGTTGCTGAGTGTCTGAACCTACTGCCTCCACCTCTCTAGAGCTGAGACACATCCTTGTGTAGCATTAGCGCTGGAATTTGGGACTTCATGAATGCTAGGAAAACGATCAGCTTAGCTACTTACCTAAGCCTCCTTAACCATTTTCTATGCAAAAAAGAAAACAAACAAAAAGCCAAATGGATGGACCTCGAGGGCATCATCTTGAGTGAAGTAACACAATCACAAAAGAACTCACACAATATGTATTCACTGATAAGTGGATATTAGCCCAAAACTTAGGATACCCAAGATATAAGATACAATTTGCTAAACGCATGAAACTCAAGAAGAATGAAGACCGAAGTGTGGACACTGTGCCCCTTCTTAGAATTGGGAACAAAACACCCAGGGAAGGAGTTACAGAGACAAAGTTCGTAGCTGTGATGAAAGGATGGACCATTTAGAGACTGCCGTATCCAGGAATCCATCCCATAAGCAGCTTCTAACGCTGACACCATTGCATACACTAGCAAGATTTTGCTGAAAGGACCCAAATATAGCTGTCTCTTGTGAGACGATGCCGGGGCCTAGCAAACACAGGAGTGGATGTTCACAGTCAGCTATTGGATGTATCACAGGGCTCCCAATGGAGAAGCTAGAGAAAGTACCCAAGGAGCTAAAGGTATCTGCAACCCTATTGTTGGAACAACATGATGTACTAACCAGAACCCTGGAGCTCTTGTCTCTAGCTGCATATGTATCGAAAGATGGCCTAGTCGGCCATCACTGGAAAGAGAGGCCCATTGGACTTGCAAACTTTATATGCCCCAATATAGGGGAATGCCAGGGCCAAAAGAATGGGAATGGGTGGGTAGGGAAGTGGGGGGCGCTATGGGGGACTTTTGGGATAGCATTGGAAATGTAACTGAGGAAAATATGTAATAAAAATATTAAAAAAAAAAGACTTAAGTACAATAAAAAATAAGTACAATAAAAAAATTCAATAATAACAATAACAAAAAACTTCAGGTACTTTTCCTAGCATGATAAGTCTTAATCCATTTCTTTAATCTCAACTGAAGTCTTCACATTTAAAATGGATTTCGTATTGTCACCACTCACTTTACAGTTTTCTTATTTATTCTGAAAACAGTCTTTCTTCTCCTTAGTACATTTATACTGCTCAAGGAAGGAAAATGGGGGACATACTGTAAAGAGTGTATTGTGTGCATATGTGTATGTGTGTGCATGCATATATGTATATGTGTATATGTATGTGTGTGCATGCATGTGTATGTGTGTACATGTGTGCATGTGTGTGCATGTGTGTGCATGTGTGTGCATGTGTTGCATATGTGT
This sequence comes from Mus caroli, assembly GCF_978045245.1. Classification (NCBI taxonomy): domain Eukaryota; kingdom Metazoa; phylum Chordata; class Mammalia; order Rodentia; family Muridae; genus Mus; species Mus caroli. The sequence continues at coordinate 48,551,439 of NW_028227270.1, read as the reverse complement.
GCATGTATGTATTGTGTATGTGTATGCATGTGTGTATATGTGTATGTGTGTACACATACACACACATACACATGCATGCACATACATACATATACACACATACACATATACATGCACACACATACACACATACACCCTTTACAGGTTTCTTCTCTTAGTATTTACTCATTTAAAAACTACTTTGTGGCCACCCCAGACCTTGCTCAGGGTCATGTTTGTAAAGCACATGTACTTTAGCATATATGTGCTGTGCACAGGGTGTCCTGTGACCAAGTGCTGGGTCTCAAGGTTTCTGTGCTATACAGCCATATGCATATTCATGACAGATGCCTGCTAAACCTTTTAAGAAATGTGAAGGAGTGATAAATGCTTTCTTCTTCCCTCGTTCTTTGCTCTGTGAGACCTTAGGCTCCTGACCTGGATCGTTCCCCTTCTTCCTGAAGAATCAGAATGCTTCACAAGTGTGGGACTGATGGAAGGAAATTCCTTCTTTCTGCTGAAGATATTTTTCTCCTTCTCTGTGAACCACAACTGTGCTGCACACTGGGCTCTGCATTGCATCATCTGCTGCCCCAACATTTCCTACATCTAACTCACAAGCTGCCTACTGCCATAGCGTCTTGACTTCTGACAACCCTAGAAGGTGTGGTCCTTATTCAACCCCTGACCCTTCCTGTTCCCACATTCATTCCTTCCTGCACATCCTTCCAGTCTCCAATTCCATTTTTCTCTCCCTTCCTGGCTTCACTTTTGTGGTCTGACCATGATATGCCGAATGTGGAGTTTGGGTTTTGTTGTCCTTTTTTCTATAGATTTTTATTTTGTTTTATTGATTATTATATGGGTATTTTGCCTACATGTATGTAAGTATATGTCATTTTTTTCTGAGGCCAGAAGAGGGCACTGGAGCCAATATGGGTGCCAGAAACTTGAATGCTAGTCCTCTTCAAGAGCAGCAAGTGGTCTTAGATGCTGAGTGGTTGCTCCAGCCTGTCTTATGTATTTCCTTATTCTGTCTTTATCCTGTTTTGTAAGTCGATGTGACTTTTTAAATTTGTTTATTTATTTTTTTTGTTTTATTTTGGTACTGGAGATTGAGGGGACACAAGCCTTCAGTGTGACTATTAACGACCTTTTTCAACTGCAGTAACAGAACACCTGACAAATAGCTGAAGAAAATGTTTACTCTTACTTAGTTTGAGGACACAGTTCATTAGGGGTCTGAGATAGACAACCACAGAGCACCAGCAAAGAGAGATGAGTTCTAGTGTTCATGTTCTCCTATACATTCAACCTAGGACACAGCCCACGTAATGATGTTGTCCACTGTTGTGGATTGCCCTGGTGCTATTTGTATTTTGATGTTAATTTTGCTTCCTCAAGAGAGGCTTCCCCAACTGGGTGTGGTGGCACACACCTTTAATCCCAGCACTCAGGAGGCAGAAGCAGGCAGATTTCTGAGTTCGAGGCCAGCCTGGTCTACAAAGTGAGTTCCAGGACAGCCAGGGCTATACAGAAACCCTGTTAAAAAAAAAAAAAAAAAAAAAAAAAAAGACTTCCCCTACAAGGAGTGGATCACATAGTACTTGGGTGATTTCACATGAACCTTCTCCCCATTTTAACTGGTCAAATAAAGGCTAGAGCCTGTGATTGGGCAATGGAAAAAAAGGTGGAGCTGGAGGTCTTATAGAGGGAGAGAGACGAAGGAGGAGGGATAGATGAGGAGATGGAGGGGAAAAAGACAGAGGAAAAGAAATGGAAGGAAGATGGAGCAGAACCACATGGCCTAGCGAAGCTGCAAGTAGCAAGGGGTCTCAAAGCCGGGGAATAGAGTAGTGTAGTGGTCGATCTGCCCAGTCTAGGCGTACAGCTTTTAAATATTATAATTGAGTTGTGTGTTCATTGCACGGGCTTATAGGGGTTGGAGATTTAATGCAATCGTCCACAGTTTTGTTTCAGCACCTCAGTCAACCCAGTCTAAGAAAATCCCTCACAGACACGCCTGGATGTGCATTGCAATGGCGATTTTTAATGTTCCCAAGTTGACAGTAAAAATTAACCGTCACATCTCCACCGTAGTTGGTCACCATACATTCATGACCATCTCATAAAGCAAAGTACACTCAGTCAATGTCAACAGCCCCTACCATCTGTCACAGTTCCAAAGTTGCTCAAAGAGATTAAGTGCAGAGTTTCTCCTGAGACGTCGGCAATCCCTTAACTTTGAAGCCCCTGTATATAAAGCAAGTTATATTCTCCTGACATACAATGGTGCAGGGTAAATATTCCTGTTTCAAAAGCAAGAATGGCAGCACAACAAGGAAAGACTGGACCAAAGAACAAAGTCCAACTGGGTAAATACAAAATTTACCTAGTTCAGGCACCCAGAACTCAGGAAACCATCTGGACACTGGCCAAACTGAAGAGCCCAACTCTTTTAGCTGTGCTGCCTACAGGACACAGGCCTCTCTGCTGGACAGCTCCACTACATGCTTGCAGCTTTCAGGCACCCTGAGTTCTCCATTGCAGCACAGAGGTCAGTATCTCAGCTTCACATACTAGACTGGTTCTCAGGGCCTTTTTGCCAAGACTCTTTTTCTGATAGTTCTAGTTCTATTCTAAGTAAATCTCTGAAATCTTGATGCAAGACTCCCTGACTCCCTTAGTTGTGAATCTTTTGTGCCTACAAAACCCGTACAAGGCCAATGACACTGTTGAGTTCTGTGGCCAGCTCAAGATAGCCTGTATACCCTGAACCATAATTATATGAGCCTCTCTGTGCTCACTCTAGCATTTATATACAGTCTGAAAAGTCCCCAGAACTTCTCAAGCATCACACAATCACAGAAACTATCTGCAGCTGGGAAAATCACACCCCTGCTAGAGTCCAAGGCAAATCAAAGTCAACTGCTGTGGACAGTCTGAAGCAGCTCTAATCCCATACCTGGAATTAAAACAAAAACACATGCTTGTAAAATTTCTGTTTTTCAAAGAAACCAAATTATCAATTATCAATTATCAAGTGCCAAAATTATCAATGTGTGAGTGTGTGTGTGTGTGTGTGCGCGCGCGCGCGTGCTTCTGGGTACATGTATGTCATGGTTTATATGTGGAGGTCAAAGAGCAACTTTTGGGAGTGTGTTCTCTCCTTCCCCTTTAGTGAGGTTCAAATTCAAATCAAGCTTGCAAAGTAAGCTTTTACCTGCTGATCAGTGTTGCCAGCTCTTTTTATTTAAGGTTTGACACAGAAACTCTCTCTCTAGCCTGAAGCTCCCCAAGCAGGCTAGATTGACTAGCCAGGAAACCCCAGGAGTCTGCCCTTTCCTCAATACCAGTACAAATGTGAGCTGCCATGCTGGCTTTTAATGGGGGTTTTGAAGATCAAGCTCAAGTCCCCAGATGTGTAAAGCAAGAGTGTAACTGTGTAGTATGCTCAGCCCTCCAAGAAGGTTTCTTAGTTTCTGAGTAAATATTCAACTATTAGAACCAAAATGAAAATATTGGGTTTACTGTTACAATAGAGATGTGGATAGAGTGAAGAGGGCATGAAGAGGAAGAGATGGTGGGAGAGGAACAAGGGGGTCAGGCTGCACAGGAAACTCATGTCTTGCCTCTGCTTTGCCTTAGCATTCTCCTACAAGGATGCTGCTGCCTCTGTGGTTCTTTTTGGAGGAATGGTTGCAGCTGAGACCCTGTTCCCGATCCTCCTGTAACTTAAGACATACGATTTCCAATCCCCCAGTAAGTTAAACCAGCAGAGCTCCCTCCTTCTTGCTCTAAGGCACAATTAAGTGTCAGCAGGACCCCCTCTGAGAGTTCACTGAGAACCCAAAACTAGGCTGGGATGGAGCCTGTCATGTCTTATTGAGTATAATTATCCCAACAGCTGATCCACTGCTGACACATCTGTCCTTTCCCTCTGAGGAAGTGGGAGATGCACTCACACATGGTAGTTCTTTCAGCTGGGGATGTGTCTGTCTGCATCCCAAGGATCACTTTGCACTTAGATGACAGCAAGAAACTAGAGCTACCAAAGTAGCAGCTATTGCCCTAAAGCTATAACACTTTCTGTTTCAAAATGTTTGGGTATTATTTCCTCACTGTAGCCTGTCTGCTAAGCACACAATTTAGAGCCTATTGCACATCACACATCTAAGGCGTGGTGATAACCTAGTTTGCAGTCACATAGTCAATCTTAGAGCCTGGGTGGGAAGAAAACACAGATGGCTCCAGAATACCAGGCCTGGGTAGACTGAGGCTAGGGTGCTTACCATGCCAGTCCTGAGCACCGGGGACAGAAGTGGAGAAAACAAGGCCACTGTCTCAAGGCTGACTATGTTTCCTATAGGCCAACATGACTGAGGCTTTGAGCTGAACACTCAGGTGGGAGAGACAGCAGGCTTCCTCATTTTGGGAACTCTGTCAGATGTGCAACACCAGGCTTTGGGTGTGAGAAATTTTGTTCTGTGAATGAGTAGAGGAAGCCCTGTCCTCCCTCTAGCATACCATAAGAAAAGTACAGCCAGCCTTGGGATTGACTGTAAGACACAAAGGAGAGTCATATTGCCAGAGGGAGACACAAGGGAAGGGTTCACCTTTCTGTGGCTCTCTTCAAATGACATTGAGAAAAGCGAGGTAGTTCTCTACACCAAGGCACATGCACAAGTATTTTTAATAATAGTTTGTAAAATGGCCTTTAAAGCACGGTTTTGGCTCCTCACTCCCTGAGTGTTTGTAATAGTACATTTATTTTAAAATAATGTCCCTGAGGGATAGAGAGTTGGCTCATCAATTAAGAACCAGTGTTGCTCTTGCAGAAGATCCAAGTTCTGTTCCCAGCTCCTACCTAGAGCTTCACAACTATCTGCTACTCCAGGGAATCCCACATCCTCTTCTGGACTCCATGGGTGCTGCATGCATGGGGTCCAATTACAAACAAGCAGGCAAATTCTCATACACATAAATAAAAATGATGTGCAACAACATTTTCAAAAATGAAAAACATTGAGGTGTTTACTAGTACCATAGGGCAAGCAAACGTGTAAATGGGTGTCATAAGGTAGTGATATCTCAATACTTTCGCTTATTTCAAAACTACCCTGTTGAGTTGACAATGACTGTAAATTAAAAATGTAAGCGTATATGATTTGGAGACTCACAACAAAGTAATGAGCTCAGAAATGGCAGAGGCACACAGCACACAGGCAGCTTCATCCGAGTAGGCTCTATCTGTCCTTAGCCATTTCTGCATCTGTGTGGGTTCTACTTTCCACCATAGAGAGCCGCATAATGTCAGTAGGTAGTAATCCAGAAGGTACGGCAAGGATCTGTGGGTTGATGTCCTGTGGAATGTGATTCTGTAACTGGGAATGGAGGGACACTGACAAACAACTGTGCATTTGGTTTGTGTGAGGTGTTGCGAACCGGTAATGTCTGTTTATTGGGTGTGGAATTTTGTTGCTGACCAAGTAAAATGATAACAAATTTAATTATATTACCCATTTAAGTCTGTAATATTCCACCATTCAGGCAGTAGTGCCTTTCTGGAGTTGCAAAGGTCAAGATGTCCTTAATATGCAGCTCACTTGTGACTGGGAGCTGTTTAAGGATAATGAACGTATTGTGTGTGCCAAACATGGCTTCATTCTGTGTGAGATATTGGAACCAGAAGTAGGTAGGAGAGATGTGACTGCAACCCATGTATGTCACTTTTGGTATGGCTGCGATTATACCTACTGGTCCAGTCTTCCAGGAAGCCATGGGCAAAAGAGAGAGACCTAAGGCCCAGACATCTCTGTCCCTGGCAGCTCATCACCTGGCATCCAGTCAGGAGGCAGAGACTGGAGAATGAATACTGAATACTCACACTCAAATTCCCCTTTCCACTTGTATAGTTCAGGGTACCATAAGGCAATGGCACCACCCCACAGTAGGTGAGTCTTCTCACCTCAATTATGGGAATCAAGATGAGCCAAGATAAGCCTAGTAGAAGGTCTTCTACTGCCTGCCCTGAGGCCTATCTCTCAGGGATTCCAGATTCAATCAGATTGGCAACTAGCACAAACTACCACAGCCCCTGTTCACAGGCACAGGAAACTTGTCAACATGTTCCTCTTGCTTTCACCTGCTCTTCCTCTCTGACAGGTTCTGCTAAACTGCAGCCACAGACCTAAGGAGCAGGAGCCATGGCTCAAAGCTGCCACCTCAAGGAGGCTCTTAAGGAAAAACATGCCCTTGGTCTGTGACTATTGATTAGGGACCATCTTTCTATGGAAATGCTTGGCATCTGATGTCTGCTCATGGATCAAACAGGCATGGGCTCCATGTGGTGAGGAGAGGCCTCATTTATCAACCCTCCTGAGGGTGGGTTTTCTCCAAGGTCATGGGTCTGTGCAGAGACACAAATGTGCAGATATTTTTCCCTTTCCATGATTCATGCCATAGAGACAGAAGAGACGGGTTTGGGGAGATCATAAAGCAGGTCAGGGAAGTGCATCATGGGAATTGGGGACAGCAACTATGGGAAGAGCTCCAGGAAGGAGAAAAGGGCACATGCAAATTGCTTTTCAGTAAAATATGAAGAATAGCATCTGATGTGGCTCAGTCAAAGAGAGTCAGCAGCTTTGTAGAAGGTGTGAGCCCAGAACACCAAGGTCACTCAGGCAGGGCATGAAGTGACAGTTCAGATAGAGCCTTCAATTCTAGTGGAGTGGGCATTCAGGAAGTGTTAGGCAGATGTAGATGAGATGCCATGGCATCCTTGGTAGTTGTACACAGGACTTAGGCTATGTGGATAGCAGCTGCATATGAGAACAAGGAGAGTCAAGGACTAAAGGCTCTGGGTAGCTGAGTTTGGAGAAGACCCCAGCTTGTGCAGGCATTGGGGGCAGTAATAGCAGGAGGAACTGTCTGGATACTGGTGAGAGGGTCTACTGTGGACACAACCATCCCAGAGTGGAGGATATAGAGTGTTGTCCTTCCACTGAGACATGAGAGGGCCAGAGCCAGGGAGATGGAGCTGCTAGGAGCCAGGTTAAATGTGACTTTGTCTCCTGGTACTCAAAGGAAAGGATACTAAAATCAGCTCCATTATTCAGCACTGAGTACTCTTGTGAACTAGAGAAATCTTCAGGTCTTCATGCCATACTTAGGCGAGGAATCCCCAAAACTTCTAGAGCCCAGAGGACCAGGAAAATAAACAAACAAACCAGCTCCTGGGATGTAAAGAGGTCCAGCTCCACGTTCAGGTAGCTGCACATGGGGCTACACCCCACATAGCCAATCTGCGTGCCCAACTGTGTTAGTTGGCACACTGTGTTAGCTACAACTGGGCTCATTGTAGCTTTCTTTGGACTCTGTAGTAATAGAAAACTGGGGTCTCTGCTCAGGTTTGGGGTTTTCCCACAGTTTATGAATGTAGAACAGGGATAAGGAATGTATTCCTGATCAGATCAATAGAATGTAAAATTATCACTAAGGACAAAAGGTGGATTCCATTCTGGGAAGGTGGGGTCGATTGCTTCATTCTCTTCTCTCCTGGTTGCACCCGTCATAAGGGTCTGGGTGTGATGAACTAGGAGGAAAGAAGAGAGATGGAAGTCTCTTGTCAGGCTACAAAAGTGGGGAAATACGGTTGTATATTAGGTGCCATTGTTAATGATGAGATACAACTTGCTTCCTCTGTGTGTGAGAGAGAGGGAGGGAGGGAGGAAGGGAGAGAGAGAGAGAGAGAGAGAGAGAGAGAGAGAGAGAGAGAGAGATTGAGAGAAGGAAGTGGGTCCCACAGCATGCCAGCTGCTTTGCCACCTCCCCTGCTGAGCCAGAGCCCTAGGCCCCCCACCATCAGAGCAATCTGTTGACATTGCCAGTGTGTGCTACTCAGGGACAATGAGCTGATCAAGGGCCCCTCTCATCTGAGAGAGTGGAAATCAGTGCCCATGGTGAGAACAGCAAACGGCACACAGAACAGATGGCGGGATGCCGGCTTGGTTCTGTTTCTGGGGCTGTTTACATTCTTAAGTGACTGGATTTGACGTGTTATACCACTAATGAAGCTTTTCAGTGTGACCTGGAAAACAGAGCTCTGCAGCTGGGCTGTGTGATCCATGCTAGAGCCCTGGGAGGTTTCTATTCAAGCAGCAGCCATTGAGGAGCCCTGGGCTAGAAGGGAATGACCAGTGCCAGTCAGGATAGGTCATGAGGGAGGACATCCTGGAATGATCAGTCATTGCTGAAGCCACCATGGTCCCAAGACATGTGCATTGGTCAATAGGACCATGACCTCTAACTCTGACTTCATATATATGGTGCAAAAGATAAAAATCAAGAAGCACCAGCAGGAGGCGAGTCCTGACACAGGACTGAGTGGGCTGTGCTCCATGGGGGACAGTGGGTTCACTTGGAACCATGAGGGTCACTCACAGAGACTGAAAACTGAGCCCTAGGGATGCCCAAAGGTGTGTCGAAATTTGGGATTTGGTTTGGTTTGTTTGCCTGAGTTGAGAGGTGCCATTTGTGTTACTTTAAATCATCCTCATCAAGTTATTTCTTTTAGAATTATTATTTGACTTTTTGTCATTGCATGTGTGTGTGTGTGTCTTTGTGTATACACGTGTGCATGTATACATCTGTGCAACACGGTGTATGCATGGAGGGCAGGACAGTTGGAGGTTTTCACCATATAGGTTTTGGGGATTGAACTCAAGTTGGTCAGCCCTTGGCAACAGGCACCTTTACCTTCTAAGTGAGCATTCTCAACCTGTGGACCTCAGCCCCTTTGAGTGTCAACAACCCTTTCACAAAGGTCATCCAAGACCACTGAAAAACACAGATGTTTACATTATGATTACAACAGTGGCAAAATTATAGTTATGAAGTATCAACAAAAATACTCATGGTTGGGAGTCACCGCAACATGAAGAGCTATATTAAAGGGTCGCAGCATTGGGAAGGTTGGGAACCACTGCTGCTGGCCCTTTGTTAACAATTTCTGTCTAGTAGATTTCCTTTGCTACTTCCATGGATGAACTCTAAAGCACTGTCATGGTACATGCTTCTGAAACTCTCTCATACACAGAGAGAAGAGGGGCCATGGCTCCTCAGAGTATATGTGGCAGAAACTGTACACATATTTCCCTATCCAGGTATGTGAATTAAAGATCCTCTACCAAGGTATCCACAGCATGGTTAGAGTGTGTACATGCTGAAAACTATGCTTATTAAAGTAGGTGGCCCCCACTCTCATGACAGACTCAAGTACCTCCACCCCACTACTCCTACACTTGTGATGCTGTTTGGCATCAATGCTGTCAGGGTTGCCTAGACTGCTGTGGTTGTTCCTGCTGCTGCCATTGTGATTGTTAACGACCACAGTGTCTGTATCATTTCTGCAGCAGACACTCAGCAATGGGAACAATAGCCACAACAGCAATGGCAACAGTAGTCACAACCAGAACACCAGATGCAAGACCTACAGTAACAGTAACACAACAGAGACTATCCACAGCATAACAACCACAGCAGCCAGGCTTACAGCAAGAGTAACTTCAGAGCACAAAACGTGCAAAAACTATTGCTGCTGCTGCTGCTGCTGCTTCTTCTTCTTCTTCTTCTTCTTCTTCTTCTTCTTCTTCTTCTTCTTCTTCTTCTTCTTCTTCTTCTTCTTCTTCTTCTTCTACTTCTCCTCCTCCTCCTCCTCCTCTTCCTCCTCCTCTTCCCCCTCCTCCTCCTCCTCCCCCTCCTTCTCCCCCTCCTCCTCCCCCTCCTCCTCCTCAATCCTGTTTGCTGTTGCCTCTCCATGCATGTTTTGTGCTCTGTAGTTACTCTTGCTCTAAGCCTGGCTGCTGTGGTTGTTACCCTGTGGATAATCTTTGTTGTGTTTCTATTACTGTAGGTCTTGTACCTGGTGCTCTGGCTGTGGCTACTGTTGCCATCGCTATTGTGGCTGTTGTCCCCATTGCTGGGAGTGTCTGATGCAGAAATTTCACAGGCTCTCCCTTTGCTAGGTTCTTGTCCTGTGTATGTGGACAATTATGAGCACAGAGGGGTAGGGTGAATGAAGCAAGTATTTCTGAGTGAGTGTCAAAGATCTTGGGACTAAGTAGAAGCACCCAAGTGGCAAACTGAGTAGGCTCCCTGAGATGATGCTGAATTGAGGAGTTTCTCTAGGCTTGGATGGTGTAATTGAGTTGATAGACAACTCAACAGAATGCTATGGGTGTCTGGGCACTCTTGTGTGGAATTACCTTGATTAAGTTAATTCATAGAGGAAAGCCTTCTTAATTGTGGGCAGAACCACTCTCTGAGCAGGGGATCCTGAACTGTAAAGTGGAGCCGAGCAATAGAAAACATACATTCACTGTTCTTTGCTTCATGACTGTGGTGGATATGACATGACCCTCTGTTTCATGTAAGGCTTTTGTTGCCTTGACTTTCCCACCAGGACAGGATGCATCACCAATGTGCAGAATAAATCTTTCTCCCTAATTGTGTTTATCAATGTTTGATACAACAGAAAACTCACTAAGACAGATGGGCGTGTGTGTGTGTGTGTGTGTGTGTGTGTGTGTATGCCCAAGAAACAAACAGGAGAGAATCTGCTCACTCCAGGAGTCCGCTTAGAAGAGAGCCTGCTAGGCTCAGGTAGGGCTTGGTCCATCTCCTCTCCCACGATGTTGCAGTGAAAATGGGGGTGAGCCAAAGAATGTGGGGTAAACACCCAGTTTTCCATCCTATGGCCACTGACTCTCATCACAGCCAAGGCCCTTCTACCTTTATTATTTTACTATAGATATTGTAATTGGCCTAGAAGGAACAAAGACATTATAAAAAAAGAGGGGTTTGTATTTTCATATCATTGAAACAAGTGACCCCAGGGGGTTGGAATTTCTCTCAGGAGTGTCATGTTAGGGAAAGAAAAAAAATGGGGATCTGATGCCAGGCAGAAGAGGAACTTATCTCACATGGCCTGACATCTTTTTAGACCACTTTGAGGGGCAGACTGGAGCTGAGACAACGATGCTTGGCAGTAATTTGCTGCACCTCTACCAGGGCTGATATATTCACACACCTCTTGCCTTCTATTTAAACCTAAACTTCATGTCAGGACCCTAAAGATAGATTAAGACTTGGATGTCCCTTTCCCAACTTGGCCAAAATTGAATAAATCTTCTTTCCACTGTTGCTTGTGTATTGAATTGGTTCGTTGAGGATGGATTGGTGAGCTTTAGCTCAGCACCAGGCTTTGGCCCTACCAAGCAAATGTTAACATTTGTCACTGCTGCTGATAGTTCATGCTGCTGTTGAGCTACTACTGCTGTGGTCATTGGTAGTTCACACTGATTCTGATGCTGGGTTGATTGGTTGCTGTCACTGTCACTGTGGGTGTTACTCTGGGCCACATTTCCCCAGTGCATAGAGTACTCACAGTAATACCTGTTTTGTATTATTTGCAGATGTTCCTCTTCCTGTTTCTCCCAAAGCATTGTACCTCTGGGTCTGGGCAGGGGCTGTGTCCACCTGTGCTTTCCCAATGGCGTACGATGTCTTGCCTTTGCTTCACTGAATGGGGAACACAGATAGATGTCTGAGGAAAGGAAGAATAATGAGAGTAATTTGTACTCACAGGAAAAATTGAGAAAGTGGTAGTGAGTGGCCTTCTGGGAGACCAAGGCCAGGGAGAACTTTGTTCTAGAGTGTCTGTACACATGGTAACAAGACAAGACAGTGCAAAGTTTCTCCCATCTTGTATTCTTGGTGAGGACATTTTAGGCTCGACTGGAATTTGATTTCCTTGATTGAAAGCCCTGTGGAAAAATTACCAATATCTATTCTAGGATCCTGAGTTTAAGATGCCCTAGCTAACTTATCTTAATGACGGCCTGCTTGTGGAAAACCTCACCCTCCAGCTAACACCTTATCTTAGCTTCTGTTATACTGCTTGCTTACATAAAATCTCCCCATAAGAGCATCTGAGTAAGAGAACAGAATGTGGTGGCTTTTGTCTTTAAACGTCCTTATTCTAAATACTCAGAGCTACACTTAAGTCTTGAATACCTGAGTGTAATCCCAGCCATCTGGATTACATAGTTTATACCTATAAACTATGTCTGAGTGGTATTCTCTGGTGGGGTCCCTATAACAACACACCGTCACTGAAAATCACACCATACTTCTAGAAGAGCATGGTTGTGGACAAAGGCAGGGCAGGTACACTGTAACTTTTAACTGAATCAAGTGGCTGAATGAATGGCTTTCAGTATTAAGGTTCAAGGTTCATCACCCATTCCTTCTGAAGATGAGTCCAAACCCAGAGGTAACAACATGTAGGTGGTTATTATGGGCCACCAAAAAGTAGTTTCTTACCACCTGTGAAGTGTCAACATTCAGTGTTTAGAAATACTGACAACACAGTTGTCATCTAACAGTGATGTCCTTTAACACTTGCCAGCATGAATAAGCCCCAAAGCAGAGAGTGCAGTGACTGGTAATTGCCTTTGTGCCAAGTTCCTGAAACCTAGAAGAGAGCTTTGAGTTCCTCTTGGCCTTTGGAAGATGCAAAAAGCGAAGTGAATTGCTTGTTGGGTGGGTGAGATTACTACACACTGAGTAGGGAGATGAAGGAATGCAAAGGCCTGGCTGGCTACCACATGGAGCATGCTCTGATGGACCTTCCACCTTAGAGTTCACTCTCCATCTCCCTCCCCCTGTCTCTTAATTCTACTCACTCTCTGTTCTCTATCTTTTCCACTTATTTCTCTCTTTCTCTCCTCTTCTTGTTCAGGGGGGTGAACCAGAGCCTCGTGCATGCTAGGCAATTGTTCTACCAGGGAACTAAAGTCCAGTCCTGCTTCACTTTTTAGTTTGGTACGGAGACTCATTAAGTTGTCCAAGGAGTCTTTGAACTGACAATCCTCCTGTCCCTGCCTTTTGGGAAGCAGAGCTTACAGGACTGGTCACAGTCCCCAGCTTATTCTTCTTCTTGCTGAGATACTTGAAAAATGCTGAAAATTTTACAGGACTATGGCAAGGCAGCCATAGTTACCTTGGTACCTTGGTAACATGGTAGCCTACTTGGGTTCAGCTTACAGGGAGAGGTAGGGCTGTATATGAGGATGTGCCCCCCATTTGCAGCCACTGTTCTTCTCTGTGCAGCAACAGCTACTTCACTCTCTGAGGTTGAGATGTGAAGGTTGGGCTGTCAGTTCTTGTCTAGAACCACATGGCATGGAACTCTCAGACACCTAAGTGAGTATAGGCACCCGTTCTGAGCAGAGAGCTCTCTCTCTCTCTCTCTCCTTTGTACATCTCTCTTGCAGGGACCATTTGCCCTCCTCCCATGGGTTATATTTCTAAAGAAGGCAGCACAGCTCCTCCATTCCTGAGCTGAAGGCTGACCATGTCCTATTACTCTGCACCCAGGAGGTCCTTGTGAGAACTCCAAGGCCTCAAGATGGCAAGAAGAGAAACTCAGAAAATTCAATATGCCAAGAGCTAAGAACTAACCATAGACAGACCAAATGTCCTTTACAGAGCAGACCAAGTGGGTAGTTTATAAAATAAAAATATCCTCAGAGCAGAGACCTGTATGAGAGGGAATACTTCTAGATGCCATTACTGGGATGACCACATAGATACCTTATCAGGAGAATGGCTTCATTAGCAGACAGACTGGAAGAGGAAAGACAGACAAGACAGATGTTACAGTGGAGACATACCATTCATGGGTACATATGACCATCTCTGAGGTGCTAAGAAGACAGACCAACAGACCGTCAGAAGAGCTCCTTGGCCCGTGAAGGCTCTGCAGCTTCCTTCCACATGCTGTAGCTACCGCCTGTCTGTGTGAGTGGCCATACTGGCCCCATGCAGAGACAGCCTAGCCAGGTTTGGCATACATGTGATGCTGGAGTCCTGCTGAGTAGTCAGAGAGGACAGAGAATGATAATAGTAAGTGTGCAACCCACTGAGAGACAGCAGATGCTGCTGGCGGCAGTTTCACCCAGACCTGGCTATGCTTTCTGGGTGCTTACCGCAGGACAAGAGCCACAGCTGGGACTGAGATGTGAGGAAGGTGCTCAGAGCATCACAGCACTTCAGGTGGAAAGAACACAAGGAAATGGGACACAGAATGACAAGAAGGAGGCATTCTGTCCTTGGAGAGCAGCACACTATCATGTTGATTAGCAAACTTGATGTCAGCCCAGGGGCTGGCGCAGCCTGCCTCTTTGTTCCAGCCCTCTGTCCAGCAAATGTCCTCTCATCATGGCTCCACTGGCAGCCTGCAGAACAATGGATGGCTGGCATCCACGCATGCTTTGCAGCCAGATGTTACAGCCCCAGCAACACCTGGAGGAGCTGCAGGGTGGAAAGCAGGTGACCTTCAGGTGGGAGCTGAGGCACCTGCCTCCTGAGCTAGATGATCTGTCCTCCACAGTGTCCTTGCAGCCCTCAGCCCATAGCCTAGCTTACAGAGCACACGATGTCCCTCTCAGTGTGGCCTCTGCAGACCAGCCTCTGTTAGGGACCCCGAAGGGGGCTAAGATCAGCATGTGCAACATGAAACTGAACTGGACTCTACTACAACTTCTAAAGCATACGTCTCTGATATATGGAGGCTTTGTTCATTACTGGGCAATTTTCACCAGAGTCCTAAAGTAGGTTTCTTTGTTCCAGCCAAGCTTCAGAAAAAGGAAAACAAACAAACAAAAAACAAAAACAACAGCAAACAAACAAACAAAAAGCCCAAGATTCATGAGACAGCTGTGTACTGAACACCACAGAGTGAATTGTCCATTCCAGCCGGATCTATGTGCCACCCACTGCCCTGAGAACTACCCTCTCTCAGAGTCTCCTTGGGAACCTCAAGGGAGGTAGTAATGTGGCTTGTGAAAAGCCACCATGGACCCAATAGTGACCTCCGATTATGGAGATTATATAGTTACATGACAACAATGTTCCCTAAATTAACATAGAAATGCTTCTAAAATTCCAGATGTGCTGAGACCCTTGTAAGCTCAAGTCTCTTATGTGAAATGGCATGGCATTTTCAAATAACCTATACATGTTCTCCCATATACATTAAATTATCTCTACCCACTTATAATCAGTGCACTGAGGAGCCTGTATAAAAGGCTGCCATATAATACTGTTTAGGGAATAATGATGAGATACCTCAGTTCAGAGTCATAGGTGATGCTCGGAGTACAGGATGATCCCAGGTAGGCTGAGAGGTGTAGAGAGTACTGTAGAGTGGTGGCCCCTAGCAGGGTACTCCATGCCTGATAGAGTCCCTCATTTGCTTTGTTCAAAGGAACGTGACAAATTCAAGGTTGATTTACTGTTATCTCTCAGATAGAGAGCCTGCACCAGACAAGCCCACTGTAGGTTAAGGAAGCCCATGCTAGCCCTTCACTCACACTTAAAAGGTGTCGGTTGTCTTTCTGGATGTCAATCAACAGTCACCCTTGGGGGCTGAGTGGGGGGAACCAATTGCATTTTGGGTTCTGAAGCAGTTTCAAGGTAGGTGGGAGATCTCTGGATGCCTTCTTTGTGGTGACCATTAGAGATGCTCAGAATTGGAGAGATGTCCACAAAATACAGAGAATCTTTGATGCAGAGTGTCTTGCCTTGCCCAGCTGAGGGTGGCAAGGCCTGCAGCAAGGCTGTGGTTATACCTGGGCAGAGAGGGATCTGGGTTTGTATGTTAAACCCTGTTGCCAAGAAAGAGGTACCTAGTACCCAGTACCCAGTACCTAGTACCGTCATCCTGCAAAACATGGTGGGTGCCTCACAACACATCTGATCACTGGGGCTTTCTAAGCTTCTTTTCTATTGCTGTCATGAAATGCCCTGACACAAATAACTTAAGTGAAAGGGGATTATTTGGCTCACAGTTTGAGAGGAAACAGTTTATCATGGTGGGAAGTCACAGAAACTTCAGGGAACTGGCCACAATGAAGCTGCAATCGAAAACTAAGCAGAGAGTGTGCTCAGTCTGTTCTGTTATTTTAGTTTTGTTTTGTTTTGTTTTGTTTTGTTTTTCTTTTATGCAATTCAGGATCCCAATCCAAGTAAATGGTGCTAACCACAGTGCTCAGGCCTTCTAATCTTCCACCCAGAGTCCCATCTCTCAAGGGATTCTAGATTCTGTCAAATTGTCAGTGCTAGACATTATGGGGACCAATACTCAAGAATTGGGGGCTTTATTACAGGACTGATGGGTGGCATGCTGGTGACATTTCTATAAGGCACAAGACAAGGAGAAAATGCCATCAAATGCATTGAGAGTCCCTGCCAAATGCAGACATAAAGTACTGGGAGCTTCAGGGACCAGAGAATGGCTCATACAAGAGATGAGAGAGACCAAGACAGAGTGTGACAGCTGGGTTACCTAATTGGGTGCAAGGATTTGATGAGTGGATCTGACAGGCCCTGGGTTGAAGTGGATCGTTACTCATTGTGAGCACAGTTAGAGTATCTAGGCTATCATCCAGAGGGCAGAGGGCAGAGGGCAGAGGGCAGAGGGCAGAGGGCAGAGGGCAGAGGGCAGAGGGCAGAGGGCAGAAAGGAGAGCATCACCTCTGAAAGAGGGATGTGATCTCCAGTCCATCTTTCAAATGCATCTAAAGGCCAAGCTCGATCAGCATGATCGAGAGGTTGGATCAGGAGTGGACCGAGCCATCCAAACAAAACTACAGCTCAGAGGAGGGAGGTCAAAGTGGAGGGTACTATCAGGTGTTCAGAATCTGCTTCAGGTTTCACAAAAGCAACCAGTACCTCAATGCTGGGCTAGTTCCCAGAGACTGGGGAACACAGAGGTCACTTCAGGATTAGCTAGGACTGCACCAGTTGTTCAGAATGTAGTGGGCCACTGTGAGCTGCAAACACAGTCCCCTCCATAGCCCAACAAGCAGAGAATTTTGCCAGCAACCTCCAGGCAGTCCTGAACTGTGATCCCTGCTAGGCCATAAGACAAAACTGGATTGTTTCTCTATGTCTGCCCTTGATGTGACCAGCAGCTCCCGACACCTGGAATTCCATGAAACATCCTGCAACATTTAACCACTTGTTGCTCGACATGTGTCTCTAGATCTCAAACTAGACCTTTCTATCAGTACTGTGTGGAGTGTGAAGGAGCTCAGTAGCCATCTGGGTTCACAGGGTCTCTGGTGTCAGATCCCAGTCACCTGCCTCTGCTCTAGGCTGCTCATATAGTCTTCTCCCCTGTGAATGTTATAGATGGATGGATACCCTCCACACACGCACTGAAGCACAACCAACAATGTGACTCTTAGCCCACTATAGAGATAACCAAAGTTAACAAGGCCACAAGGATAGGGTTAATCTCATGAGACAGGGGAGTACCACAGCACAGTGATATGAAGGCATGGTGGCCAACTATAGATCAGGAAGATGAGCTTTTTCAGAGGCCAACCCTCTGATGCATTGTCACTACATCCAAGCCAATTAAGGCAAGACCCGCTTCACAGTTGCTAGACTGGGCTGCAGAGCACAGTGTTCCCTGCAGATAGTGAGTGACCCTGGCCAGGCACAGCAGCTATTCAGTGGAGAATGTGTGTGGGTCTTTATCATCTAGAGAGCAGAAAAGCTATGGGCTTGTTGGATGGGGAAAGGACATCAATGGAACAGTCACTCTTTAAGAGTCTAAAGCAGCCAAATTCATTGCTAGTGATGAACTAATCTGGTACCAAAACCTTTGGGAGCCAGGAGCTGTTTCCCATAGGACAGAACTTTCTGGAAGTTTCTAATCTACTCTGGCTTCTCCACAGAGGATGGCAGAGCCAAGTGGTATTAATTATACATTCTGTGGGGGAAGTTTCCCATCTGTGAATTGGGATGGTGGTGTCTTATGACAGCTTCTTTATGGTCTCACTGGATTTTGACTTCAGGTACCTGGCAGGAACCCTGGGACATGACAGGCTAGGAAGTCTAAGATTCTGGTGATGTGACCAATTGTTCGCTGGACTCTGGACCTCACTCCAGGACTGGATCCATCCCTGATTCCTGATGCTGCTTCTTGCTGGGTGCATCTGTGTAGTTTCTTTTCTGGGACCTGTCATGATTGTACAGACAGAAGCCCTGTGTCATAAGAATCTTCCGCACAGGGAATTCTGCCACTGTCCTTCCAGTGAGAATGAGGCTCACCTCTGATTCTTGGCGTGGTCCAACAATTCATCCAGAAGGCAGGGCTGCTGGCTGCCTGAGGGTCAGGTGGCAGTCCCTGGGAGCTTAGAGTGAACAAACGGTACTGCTGACCTTGGGAGGCAGGAAGACAATGAGAAATGAAGCTCGTGGCTGATTCATGAGTCTCCAAGTAAGGCTGAGTACAATGGAAGCAAATTATGCATAAATAAGCTGGTACTTAGATGTATGACCATTAACGCCTGAGCTACAGTCCCGCACATAATTTACTACAAAGTTAACTCACTAAGGCAGTTAGCATGGTCTTCCTGTGAATGTCTCAAATAGCCCAAGTTCTTACACTCAGAGTGGCTTATGGACTTTAAAATATCCTCCCTTATTGGCAAAAGTCTCAGGAAATGCAGTTCTCAGTGCGATGGACACAGCTGTGCACATCAAGATCTTGGACCATAGCAAAAACAAGTATTGAGATATCTCCCTGGCTGGGTCTGGGGATCAGTGGAGAGCACTTGCCTATGTGTGAATTAGGTCCTGGTCTTACCACCAACACCACCAAAATTAAATCAAATTGATCACACTTGCTTTCAGAGAACACGCAGAATTAAAGTGGTGTCCATGGTTTGGTGATTTGCTATTGTGCTGGCCCCTGTCTGGTCATAATCTCTAGCCTCTATAGAGAAAGTCCTCTAGGCTCTGATCTGGAAGGCTCTTGTTTCCAGAAACACTTCAGTGAGAGCCCTTGTTTAGAGCTTATTTTCCCTGGTTTTCCTGAAAGCAATAAGATAAATATACTGTGAGGTCAACATTAGTGAGCTAGGTAGGACTTTGGCAGGTATATGCTCCATATACATCACCTTAGCTTCTCAGTTCACCATGGGAGCTCACGCACACACACACAAATATGTGTATATATGTATTATGTATGTATACATATATGTATGCATGTATGTACATACATACATATATACCCATATACATAAATACACACACATATACATGTGTGTATATATATATATATATATATATAGAGAGAGAGAGAGAGAGACAGACAGAGACAGAGAGACAGAGAGAGACAGAGACAGAGAGAGACAGAGAAACAGAGAGAAAGAGCGACAGAGACAGTTACAGAGACAGAGAAACAGAGACAGAGAATATATACACCAACCCCAAAGGGAATGCCCAGGGTCGGGGCTGAGTAGCCCTATAGCAATCCATAGATAGATATACATTGAATTTAAGTTCACATAGGAGGTGGATCTGAAGTTTCAGAGTGCAGGATTCTCTGATCTCGCTGTCTCATCTCTGGGACATCTCCTATAGGTGCTACACATACTGAATCAGCTCAATGGATGGTCCATGCTGCTGAATTCTGAACAATACGTGCTACTACCTAGCAACCAAATTGGTAACACCTCTGAAATGTTCCCATGAGATTTTGATGTAATACCTGGGTGTGCTGGTGACACCTGTGTATCCGCTAGCAAGTTTCGAAACTGGAGCATGTAGCTTGAAATGCAGGAGAGTCAGACACAGACCTGTCCTCTCCAGGCCTAATGCGCAAGCCACAGAAAATTACATGTGAGACAAGCAAGGTTTATAATGTGAACCAAAGCAGGAAAGAAACTCAGAAACTACCCTAAAGTCACAGCAGGGTTCCCTACCCACACTGCTTGTCTCTGCAGATATTGGAAGCTATAATTCTAGTCCAGTGGGTGAACAAGGGTGCTGAGAGGCAGCTAACCCATGGGAACCAGATCTCTGAATGGGTGGTTGGAGCTGACAGCAGTGTTTGAACACAACTTTCTCATTTGGGGGAAACACGGGAAAAGGTCCTGCAAGAGGAAGAACCAGGATATTGTGCACATTCCCAAGGGCAAGAGGTTAAGAAGAGACCACAGCAGAAAGGAAGAAGGAACTGGAGCTCAAAAGAGGCCTGTGATTCTTGGATTTCTAGGCAGAAAAAATGTGACTTAACTGTGTACTGGAGGGCTCCATTTCTCTACGACCAGGAATAAGTGGCTGTCTTGAAGCATGCCTAGTCTACTAGCCTGTGGAGGGCCAGCAGTAGCCAGTGCTCCTGACCCAGCACTGCAGAGTGTTCAGGAAATGGGGCAGACCTCAGGAGCTGCCTGGTGAGATTTATCTTTGCTCATCATTCATTCATGATGCCATTCTTCATCTCTTTCAGCCAGCATCACACGTAAAACCAAGTGATAGATTCTTACGATTCGAGATGTCAAAGACAGCCCCAATCTGTCACAGATCCAGCTCAGTCCAGATTTATCCAGTGAGTTTTAGAGGACTCAGTATATAGTGGACCCTGGGCTAGCCACAGTGTCCACAAAAATATGCAGTCATCTCTAGCTTGACCACAAAGAAGTCACAGTTTGTAAGCCAATAATTACAATCAGAAATAACAAGGGTGTGACAGATGGACAGACAGCAGGAGCTACAGGGTGTGAAAGAGTGCGGTGCCCGGAGCAATCTTCACCTGATGTGTTGACAACAGTAGCAGGAAGCAGAGTGGCTGAGTGCCACTTTCAGGAAGTAGCTCAGGTCTGATGGGCACGGCAGCTAGACCAGGTTCAAGAGCCATCATGACAATAGGGTTCACAGCTCATAAGACCCTTGAGGAGCTTTCGAAGGGCTTCTGGCAGTTGGAAGAGATGCATGTCAGTGGACATTCCAAAGCAGTGGATTTTATTTACTACTGTGAGATTCTTCTATAAAACTGGAGAACAGCAAGCATAAAGGCGTTCTCCTACTAACAATCTACGTACCAAGAAAATGAAGGGCACACGGAGCTCCCAGGGCTAACAAGGACCTTTCTTACACATTACCCTCAGTGAGTACCAGGTGTCTCAATTTGGGGTGATCCTGGTTACAATACAGGGGATCAATAAAAAGATTATGGGGCACCAAGCATGAGGTCTTTGTGCACCACCGGCTTACCTGGAACTGACTAGAAACCCAAATCTGAGGAGAAGATGGAAAATAAGTTCCCACCATAGGAATACTCATTTCACTAACCAGGGTGCAAATTTTGATAAGAAAGGGAAGAGAAGGAGAAGGAGGAAGAAGAGGAGAAGGAGGAGGAAGAGGAGGAGGAAGAAGATGAGGAGGAAGAAGAGGAGGAGGAAGAAGAGGAGGAGAAGGAAGAAGAGAAGAAGGAGGAGGAAGAGGAGGAGGAAGGAAGGAAGGAAGGAAGGAAGGAAGGAAGGAAGGAAAAAGAAAAGGAAAGAAGAGAAGAGAAGAGAAGAGAAGAGAAGAGAAGAGAAGAGAAGAGAAGAGAAGAGAAGAGAAGAGAAGAGAAGAGAAAGGAAAGAGAAAATCTGGAGAGGAAGGGCTCTCTGAAAAAGAAAGGTACCATACTGTACCTTCATCTGAGAAGGAAGTGGAAGTCCCCCAGGAAAGGAAGCCAGCAGCCACACCTGGCAGCAGGCCCCGTGGCACCAAGTGCTGCCCGCTGTTCACTTCTCCGCCAGCTCGTTAATCACAGCCTGTCAGTGTAATTTCAGTGAATGTTTATCTTATTTTCTTTGTGTAATCCAATTACTTTTGTTTTCTTCCACAGGTCGGGGATCTCTTGGTTTCCAGCATCCTGTCACTTGGTCCACTTTAGACGAGAACAATTCAATTCATTATCATTAAGTGCCAACTTTTAATACCACTTTGGGGGGGAAATGAGTGAAAGAAAATCCGCCAGGCACAGCCCTGGCCCAGCATAGAGGGAGCGAGCTGTTTTGAGCACCTGAACGGTGCGGAAACACCGTCCTCAGGGCCCCTAATGTCATTCTGAGCCTGAAGCTCATTAACACTCCATTGCCTAGCAGCCCCCAACCCTCACACACACACACACACACACACACACACACACACACACACACGCCAGGATGAGAACTGAATTCTTTGTGCTGCTGTTGGTATAAGAGTTGGTGGGAACATCAAAGGAGCGGGCCATGCCATGAATATGCTTGCTCACGTACACTTGTGTGCTAGTATTCAAGTGCATATGCTCACATTTGTGTGCATAAACAAGATGTTATAACCGCGTTTGGAAAACCCCACTTCTGTCTTACAACATGTGCCAGTTGGAGCCTCAAGGTCACGAGCAAAGGCGAAGGCTAGTCTGCACGCCTGCTGTCTGACACCAGTGAAGGAGGCAGAAGCATCCCAGCAGCTGTCCAGACGGCAGGGGAGCAAGGCTGCTGTAAACTCACGCCCCCTTCATTCCTCAGGAGCAGGTGTGTGCCAAGAGCCATGGCCACCGTGGCTCTCTGGAATCTTACTGTTGCCTCTTATGCTTCATTGTTGCCCTTCTATGTCATGCTGGGAGGAAAAGTTTATCTTTACTGGGGTCCTGGAGCCCCTTTCTGTCAGTGTCCTGAGGGGCCCATAGAGCTGTGGGGCTGCTGATGGAGTGGATTCGCTGCATGGTTGTAAAAGCATCTCTGAGGCCACTTTAAAATGCAAAGTTCCTCAAATGGAAGACAGAACAGGTACAAACCTGAGGTTGGAAGTGGGGAGGTGATTCGGATGGTGAACGTTCTGTCACTCAACCATATAGATCTGAGTTCAGATGCCCAGAACTCATAGGAAAGCTGAGCATAGGGCACTTTTCTGGAGCCCCACAACTGGGGAAGCTGATAAAGAAAGACTTGGGCTTGGTAGTCAGCCAGTCTGCTTACTCAGTGATCTCCAGGGTCAGTAAGAGATTTTGCTTCAAAATAAGAGGCAAGGAACAATTAAGGAAGAACTTGACATTGACACATGGTTTCCACACAGATAGGCATTCACACACAGGAGCTTACAAATACATATCTCACACACACACACATGCACGTGTGCACACACAAACACATACACATGTGCACACACATACAAACACACACTCATACACAAACAAACACATGCACATTCACAGGCACACATGTGCACGTGTACACACACACACACACACACACAAGATCTAGATGGAAGGACCCTACAAATGCCAAGCAATCTTGGC
Source organism: Mus caroli (assembly GCF_978045245.1). NCBI lineage: Eukaryota > Metazoa > Chordata > Mammalia > Rodentia > Muridae > Mus > Mus caroli. The sequence goes on along the minus strand of NW_028227270.1, from coordinate 48,528,269 downwards.
CCCACTCACAGAATAACGAAAAGCAAGTAGCCTTCCATGATCAACAAAACACAGGAAATGTTAAGTCTGAAGTTTCAAAGTAATGGCTTGCCTAGGCAAAATCATTAGAGACCCATGTGGCAGCATTGTAGAGGATGATGTGGAAATATCCAGAATCATGGAGGCTGGAGAGATGAATCAGCAGTTAAGAGCACTGGCTGCTCTTCCAGAGGTCCTGAGTTCAATTCTCAGCAACCACATGGTGGCTTACAACCATCTGTAATGGAATCTGGGCTCCTCTCTGGTGTGTCTGAAAACATTGACAATATACACATATACATAAAATTAATTAATTAATTAATTAATTAATTAATTAAAACTATCCAGAATCCAAAGACTCACCAAGAAAAGGTGAGTTTATGGTTGCCTCTGAGACTGCATTAGTTAGGGAAGCAGAAACCGGCCTGAGTAGGACCACAGGCCGCATCCGGCTGGATCAGCACCGGGGTAGCGGGAGCGCAGGGTTGCCTGACACCCGCCAGCTACCCACGACCCCCGCCGCAGGATTTTGGGATTGCTGGTGAGTGGAACACAGCTTCTGCTCCAGTCCAATCACGCGGGACCTGAGACTGCTCTGGTTGGGGAGAGAGAAATCCGGCCTACATAGGGCTACAACCCTCTTCCGGTCAGAAAAGCACAGGGGCAGCTGGGGCGCAGGGTCTGCTGACACTCGCCAGCTACCCACAACACCCGCCACAGGATCTTAAGACTTCTGGTGAGTGGAGCACAGCTTCTGCTCCAATCCAATTGCGCGGGACCTGAGACTGCATTAGTTAGGGAAGCAGAAACCGGCCTGAGTAGGACCACAGGCCTCATCCAGCTGGATCAGCGCCGGGGTAGCGGGAGCGCAGGGTTGCCTGACACCCACCAGCTACCCACGACCCCCCGCCGCAGGATTTTGGGACTGCTGGTGAGTGGAACACAGCTTCTGCTCCAGTCCAATCACACGGGACCTGAGACTGCTCTGGTTGGGGAGAGAGAAATCCGGCCTACATAGGGCCACAACCCTCTTCCGGTCAGAAAAGCACCGGGGAAGCTGGGGCGCAGGGTCGGCTGACACTCACCAGCTACCCACAACACCCACCACAGGATCTTAAGACTTCTGGAGAGTGGAACACAGCTTCTGCTCCAATCCAATTGCACACGGGACCAGAGACTGCATTAGTTAGGGAAGCAGAAAAACGGCCTGAGTAGGACCACAGGCCTCTTCCAGCTGGACCAGCACCGGGGTACCGTCAGCTACCCACGACCCCCGCCGCAGGATTTAGAGACTGCTGGTGAGTGGAACACAGCTGCTGCTCCAATCTTTAAACAGCGACAACGATAACAACTAACCCCAGAGATTACCAGATGGCGAAAGGTAAACGTAATAATCTTACTAACAGAAACCAAGACCACTCACCATCATCAGAACCCAGCACCCCCACTTCGCCCAGTCCAGGGCACCCCAACACACCGGAAAAGCTAGACACGGATTTAAAAGCATATCTCCTGATGATGATAGAGGACTTTAAGAAGGACTTTAATAACACACTTAAAGAAATGCAGGAGAACACTGCTAAACAGGCAGAAGACAATAAAGAGGAAACACAAAAATCCCTTAAAGAATTGCAGGAGAACACTGCTAAAGAGTTACAAATCCTTAAAGAAAAACAGGATAACATAATCAAACAGGTAGAAGTCCTTACAGAAAAACAGGAAAACACATCCAAACAGATGATGGAAATGAACAAAACCATACTAGACCTAAAAAGGGAAGTAGACACAATAAAGAAAACCCAAAATGAGGCAACACTGGAGATAGAAACCCTAGGAAAGAAATCTGGAACCATAGATACGAGCATCAGCAACAGAATACAAGAGATGGAAGAGAGAATCTCAGGTGCAGAAGATTCCATAGAGAACATCGGCACAACAATCAAGGAAAATGTAAAATGCAAAAAGATCCTAACTCAAAACATCCAAGAAATACAGGACACAATGAGAAAACCAAACCTACGGATAATAGGAGTGGATGAGAATGAAGATTTTCAACTCAAAGGACCAGCAAACATCTTCAACAAAATTATAGAAGAAAACTTCCCAAATCTAAAGAAAGAGATGCCCATGAACATACAAGAAGCCTACAGAACTCCAAATAGACTGGACCAGAAAAGAAATACCTCCCGACACATAATAATCAGAGCAACAAATGCTCTAAATAAAGATAGAATACTAAAAGCAGTAAGAGAAAAAGGCCAAGTAACATATAAAGGCAAGCCTATCAGAATTACACCAGATTTTTCACCAGAGACTATGAAAGCCAGAAGATCCTGGACGGATGTTATACAGACACTAAAAGAACACAAATTCCAGCCCAGGCTACTATACCCAGCCAAACTCTCAATTAACATAGATGGAGAAACCAAAGTATTCCACGACAAAACCAAATTCACACATTATCTCTCCACGAATCCAGCCCTTCAAAGGATAATAACAGAAAAAAAACTAATACAAGGACAGGAACCACGCCCTAGAAACAACAAGAAGGTAATCCCTCAACAAACCTAAAAGAAGACAGCCACAAGAACAGAATGCCAACTTTAACAACAAAAATAACAGGAAACAACAATTACTTTTCCTTAATATCTCTTAATATCAATGGACTCAACTCCCCGATAAAAAGACATAGACTAACAAACTGGCTACACAAACAAGACCCAACATTTTGCTGCTTACAGGAAACTCATCTCAGAGAAAAGGATAGACACTACCTCAGAATGAAAGGCTGGAAAACAATTTTCCAAGCAAATGGCATGAAGAAACAAGCTGGAGTAGCCATTCTAATATCTGATAAGATTGACTTCCAACCCAAAGTCATTAAAAAAGACAGGGAGGGACACTTCATACTCATCAAAGGTAAAATCCTCCAAGAGGAACTATCAATCCTGAATATCTATGCTCCAAATACAAAGGCAGCCACATTCATTAAAGAAACTTTAGTAAAGCTCAAAGCACACATTGCACCTCACACAATAATAGTGGGAGACTTCAACACACCACTTTCACCAATGGACAGATCATGGAAACAGAAACTAAACAGGGACACAGTGAAACTAAGAGAAATTATGAATCAAATGGATCTGGCAGATATCTACAGAACATTCTATCCTAAAACAAAAGGATATACCTTCTTCTCAGCACCTCATGGGACCTTCTCCAAAATTGACCACATAATTGGTCACAAAGCAGGCCTCAACAGATATAAAAATATTGAAATTGTTCCATGCATCCTATCAGATCACCATGGACTAAGGCTGATCTTCAATAACAAAATAAATAATAGAAAGCCAACCTTCACGTGGAAACTGAACAACACTCTTCTCAATGATACCTTGGTCAAGGAAGGAATAAAGAAAGAAATTAAGGACTTTTTAGAGTTCAATGAAAATGAAGCCACAACATACCCAAACTTATGGGACGCAATGAAAGCATTTCTAAGAGGAAAACTCATAGCTCTGAGTGCCTCCAAAAGGAAACTGGAGAGAGCACACATTAGCAGCTTGACAACATACCTAAAAGCACTAGAACAAAAGGAAGCAAATTCACCCAAGAGGAGTAGACTGCAGGAAATAATCAAACTCAGGGGTGAAATCAACCAAGTGAAAACAAGAAAAACTATTCAAAGAATCAACCAATCAAGGAGCTGGTTCTTTGAGAAAATCAACAAGATAGATAAACCCTTAGCCAGACTCACTAGAGGGCACAGGGAAAGCATCCTAATTAACAAAATCAGAAATGAAAAAGGAGACATAACAACAGATCCTGAAGACATCCAAAACACCATCAGATCCTTCTACCAAAGGCTATACTCAACAAAACTGGAGAACCTGGATGAAATGGAGAAGTTCTTAGACAGATACCAGGTACCAAAGTTGAATCAAGATCAGGTTAATGATCTAAACAGCCCTATATCCCCCAAAGAAATAGAAGCAGTCATTAATAGTCTCCCAACTAAAAAAAGCCCAGGACCAGATGGGTTTAGTGCAGAGTTCTATCAGACCTTCAAAGAAGATCTAATCCCAGTTCTTCACAAACTATTCCACAAAATAGAAACAGAAGGTACTCTACCCAACTCCTTCTATGAAGCCACAATTACTCTGATACCTAAACCACAAAAAGACCCAACAAAGATAGAAAACTTCAGACCAATATCCCTTATGAATATTGATGCAAAAATCCTCAATAAAGTTCTTGCTAACCGAATCCAAGAACACATCAAAACAATCATCCATCCTGACCAAGTAGGTTTCATCCCAGGGATGCAGGGATGGTTCAATATACGGAAATCCATCAACGTAATCCAGTATATAAACAAACTCAAAGACAAAAACCACATGGTCATCTCGTTAGATGCGGAAAAAGCATTTGACAAGATCCAACACCCATTCATGATAAAAGTCTTGGAAAGATCAGGAATTCAAGGCCCATACCTAAACATGATAAAAGCAATCTACAGCAAACCAGTAGCCAACATCAAAGTAAATGGTCAGAAGCTTGAAGCAATCCCTCTAAAATCAGGGACTAGACAAGGCTGTCCACTTTCTCCATACCTATTCAACATTGTACTTGAAGTCCTAGCCAGAGCAATTCGATAACAAAAGGAGATCAAAGGGATACAAATTGGAAAAGATGAAGTCAAAATATCACTTTTTGCAGATGATATGATAGTATATATAAGTGACCCTAAAAATTCCACCAGAGAACTCCTAAGCCTGATAAACAGCTTCGGTGAAGTAGTTGGATATAAAATTAACTCAAACAAATCAATGGCCTTTCTCTACACAAAGAATAAACAGGCTGAGAAAGAAATTAGGGAAACAACACCCTTCTCAATAGTCACAAATAATATAAAATATCTTGGCGTGACTCTAACTAAGGAAGTGAAAGATCTGTATAATAAAAACTTCAAGTCTCTGAAGAAAGAAATTATAGAAGATCTCAGAAGATGGAAAGATCTCCCATGCTCATGGATTGGCAGGATCAACATTGTAAAAATGGCTATCTTGCCAAAAGCAATCTACAGATTCAATGCAATCCCCATCAAAATTCCAAATCAATTCTTCAACGAATTAGAAAGTGCAATCTGCAAATTCATCTGGAATAACAAAAAACCTAGGATAGCAAAAACTCTTCTCAAGGATAAAAGAACCTCTGGTGGAATCACCATGCCGGACCTAAAGCTCTACTACAGAGCAATTGTGATAAAAACTGCTTGGTACTGGTATAGTGACAGACAAATAGACCAATGGAATAGAATTGAAGACCCAGAAATGAACCCACACACCTATGGTCACTTGATCTTCGACAAGGGAGCTAAAAACATCCAGTGGAAGAAAGACAGCATTTTCAACAAATGGTGCTGGCACAACTGGTTGTTAACATGTAGAAGAATGCGAATAGATCCATTCCTATCTCCTTGTACTAAGGTCAAGTCTAAGTGGATCAAGGAACTTCACATAAAACCAGAGACACTGAAACTTATAGAGGAGAAAGTGGGGAAAAGCCTTGAAGATATGGGCACAGGGGAAAAATTCCTGAATAGAACAGTAATGGCTTGTGCTGTAAGATCGAGAATTGACAAGTGGGACCTCATGAAACTACAAAGCTTCTGCAAGGCTAAAGACACCATCAATAAGACAAAAAAACCACCAACAGATTGGGAAAGGATCTTCACCTATCCTAAATCAGATAAGGGACTAATATCCAATATATATAAAGAACTCAAGAAGGTGGACTCCAGAAAGTCAAATAACCCCATTAAAAAATGGGGTTCAGAACTGAACAAAGAATTCTCACCTGAGGAATACCGAATGGCAGAGAAGCACCTGAAAAAATGTTCAACATCCTTAATCATCAGGGAAATGCAAATCAAAACAACCCTGAGATTCCACCTCACACCAGTCAGAATGGCTAAGATCAAAAATTCAGGTGACAGCAGATGCTGGCGAGGATGTGGAGAAAGAGGAACACTCCTCCATTGTTGGTGGGATTGCAAGCTTGTACAACCACTCTGGAAATCAGTCTGGCGGTTCCTCAGAAAATTGGACATAGTACTACCGGAGGATCCAGCAATACCTCTCCTGGGCATATATCCAGAAGATGTCCCAACCGGTAAAAAGGACACATGCTCCACTATGTTCATAGCAGCCCTATTTATAATAGCCAGAAGCTGGAAAGAACCCAGATGTCCCTCAACAGAGGAATGGATACAGAAATTATGGTACATTTACACAATGGAGTACTACTCAGCTATTAAAAAGAATGAATTTATGAAATTCCTAGCCAAATGGATGGACCTGGAGGGCATCATCTTGAGTGAAGTAACACAATCACAAAAGAACTCACACAATATGTATTCATTGATAAGTGGATATTAGCCCAAAACTTAGGATACCCAAGATATAAGATACAATTTGATAAACGCATGAAACTCAAGAAGAATGAAGACCAAAGTGTGGACACTGTGCACCTTCTTAGAATTGGGAACAAAACACCCAGGGAAGGAGTTACAGAGACAAAGTTCGTAGCTGTGATGAAAGGATGGGCCATTTAGAGACTGCTGTATCCAGGGATCCGTCCCATAATCAGCTTCTAAACGCTGACACCATTGCATACACTAGCAAGATTTTGCTGAAAGGACCCAAATATAGCTGTCTCTTGTGAGATGATGCCGGGGCCTAGCAAACACAGGAGTGGATGTTCACAGTCAGCTATTGGATGTATCACAGGGCTCCCAATGGAGAAGCTAGAGAAAGTACCCAAGGAGCTAAAGGGATCTGCAACCCTATTGTTGGAACAACATGATGTACTAACCAGAACCCTGGAGCTCTTGTCTCTAGCTGCACATGTATCGAAAGATGGCCTAGTCGGCCATCAATGGAAAGAGAGGCCCATTGGACTTGCAAACTTTATATGCCCCAATATAGGGGAATGCCAGGGCCAAAAGAATGGGAATGGGTGGGTAGGGAAGTGGGGGGCGCTATGGGGGACTTTTGGGATAATATTGGAAATGTAATTGAGGAAAATATGTAATAAAAATATAAAAAAAAAGAATATGCAGCACATTAAAATCCAAGGTTCCCACTCACTTCTATCTGCTACTCTTTATGACACTAGAAGCAACTTGGACTCCTCTCATATCTGTGACCCCCATGAGGATGAATAAAACAATGTATTAAAAGATGTTGCTGCCGGGCATGGTGTCACACACCTTTCATCCCAGCACTTGGGAGGCAGAGGCAGGTGAATTTCTGAGTTCGAGGCCAGCCTGGTCTACAGAGTGAGTTCCAGGACAGCCAAGGCTATACAGAGAAACCCTGTCTCAAAAACAAACAAACAAACAAAAAAAGAAAAAAGATGTTGCTAATGCACAAGGCACAGGCGAGTTGCAAGAAATGAGTGTGTGGGTGTATTTGCTTCTGTTTTAATGTAGAGATGACAAGAACCTGAAGTATTTCAGAGAAAACACACAGAGGAACTTAGATGCATAGTTGGATCTCTCAACCACCATGTTAATATTAGAGTCCTGATTTTTAAGATGCAGATAGGGCTTAATTTGAAGAGGTGACCAGCCCCCTCCAAGAAAACAACCTTCACTCAGCACTGAGCCTATGGACCCAGGCTAATGTATAGTTCCTGTTAATACTGTTGGGTTTTCTCTACTTGACTATGATATGAAGAGCACGTGGAAAATCTTTGCTTTGGTAAAATACTGCTTATTCTACCTACCTGTTTTTGATTTTGGATTTGACTAGTATGCATAAATGAAACCAAAATTTTCAGCGACTTACATTGTATTATTTAATACCACTTTTTAAAAAGTGTACCATAATAATTTACTAGTGTTGTTTTTGAAGAATCGTTTTCCTTTAGATTAATTTTTCTCAGAAGCAGTTTGAATTTTACTATCAAACAACTTAATCAAAACAAGCCAGCCTGCCATTATTTCTACTGTCAATCACAGATACACAGAAAGCTATTGCCTACCATGTTGAACACAGCTTTTGTCTCCATTATATAGTTTCTCTCATCTTTCAAACATGCTTGCATCCACCTTAATTTTGAGCTCACTTCCTATAGACTCACAGTGATATGTGCCATAGGGAATAACTTGGGGACTCTAGTAAGTAGGATGATAAAGTAAAACACTGTTATTGGTGACTTAGTCCTTTGGATATGGTCCTCTTCACCGCTCTTGCTTCAGTGGCACACTGGGAACCTGCCAAGGTGTCCAGCCCATGACTAGCACTCTTGTAGAGCCAGTGCGGTAGAGACAGGGAGGTAGTGCGGTAGAGACTGCTCAGACTTTCCTTGGAGGTCTAATGTGGAATAAGAGCTTGATTCTGATTCTGAACTGCATCGATACTGTCCCTCCTGTTACTAACATCCGGGAAGCAACAGCAGCTATCTTTTTTCTTGTTCCTCTTGGAACATGTAGAGATCAGAGATGAGTGTGGGTATATCTGTCCTCCCAAGCAGTGGACATGGAGGCACATTGAGTCATGGAGTCTCTGCATGAATTTGATTTGATGAAAACAGCAGCATGATGCCCTGCTCTCCTCAGAGGGCTTAGAGACATTCCAACAGACACTGAAGGTTCGTTGTTCTCCTCTTTTTCCTCCTCCTCCTCCTCCTCCTCAGGCATTACACAGCCACAGGCTTAAGCTCTACAGAGTCCCCTGGGTCTGAGCATAGGAGAAGCACTGGGCTATACAGCTCTGAGTAAATTCTATAGGCAACCCATGAGAACACAGAGTATTATACATCTGAGTAAATTCTATAGGCAACCCATGAGAGCAGGGAGTATTAAAGATCTCAGTAAATTCTATAGGCAACCTATGAGAACAAGGAGTATTACAGAGCTGAGTACCTTAGAACAATAGATGATGTGTGTCTAGCTTCTTAAACAATAGCTAAACCAAAACAAGTGATGCAGTACAAAACAACAGAACGGCATACTTCTTTAAATATAATGTTTTTTTACTTCTTACCAAAGGAACACTGGGCTGGGTTGTCTTTCTTTGCTGTGTGCACTGATTGGACAGTGGAAGTGGTTTCATTATCTTATCCACCAGCTGCCTGTTGCTTTGTGAAGACTCTGACATTCTTCCCCTACCTATTCTCTTGTCCGACTCCACCCCTTTTTTCTTAAGACAGTATCTCACTGTAGCTTTCCTTGAACTTACAGCAATCCTCCTCCACCAGCCTCCCAGATCACTGGATTTACAGGCAAAAGTTGCCACACCTGGATTTTAAACATTTCTTAATAAGATTTTCATGCGTTCATTTTGTTTCCCTTAAGACATGGCACGAGTTGTATTTGAGAACACAGATCTTAAATGTGCTTCTACTTTGCACAGTTTGCAAAACAACACATTTAGTTTATGGAGGATTAGTCAAGAAAACATTAGCTAGACTACAAAGAAGAGAGGGAAGCCCCAAACAAATGAAACCACCAACGAAAGTCCATAATACAGCTGATATGCAGACATACAAAAGGTTATGAGGAGCCACTGTAAATAACAATAAACCCCAGTGAGTGCCCATGATCATACGTCACTTGACATCTGCTTGAATGTGTGAGCTTGGCTCCTTCACATTCTGTCACTTGATGGTCTCCAGAGCCATACCACACTGTGGCATTTATAATAATGCCTATGCTGTTTTAAAAAATGAAAGACTATTTCTCATCTGATACTCCAGGCAATCTTGTAACTGTAGGTACCTATACAACAAAAGGAACATTGTACACTTCCAACCATTCTTATTCTAAGTGGGAAGAGTGAGAGCACAACAAGAAATGATCAGAACAGAGCAGAATTAAAACCCCAAGCACTACATCCTGAAGATCCATGTCCTGCATCTGGGGCTAAAATGGAATTTTCAGTCTCCAATAACCTTAGTTAATCTCATCCCTATAACTCTACTACTTATAGCACAGAAAACCTCTCTTGAACTTAATTCACTACATCCTTACAGCTTTCCTCACCATACATGGTCCAGCATCCCCATTGTACTGGCTGGTTTTGTGTGTCAACTTGGCACAAGCAGGAGTTATCACAGAGAAAGGAGCCTCCCTTGAGAAAATGCCTCCATGAGATCCAGATGTAAGGCATTTTCTCAATTAGTGATCTAGGGTGGGAGGACCCATAGTGGGTGGTGTCATCCCTAGGCTGGTAGTCCTGGGTTCTATTAGAAAGGAAGCTGAGCAAGCCAGGGGAAGCCAGCCAGTCAGCAGCATCCCTCTATGGCCTCTGCATCAGCTCCTGCTTCCTGACCAGCTTGAGTTCCAGTCCTGACTTCCTTTGGTGATAAACAGCAATGTGGAAGTGTAAGCTGAATAAACCCTTTCCTCCCCAACTTGCTTCTTGGTCATGATGTTTGTGCAGGAATAGAAACCCTGACTAAGACACCCATCATCCTGTGACCTCTATTGTTTCACTTTCACAGATTCACACAGTAGCACGCCAGGGCCTCCACTGGGAATCTTTAATTGTAATACTATTGCCTAGCTTCAGTGGCTTTCTTGAGGCATGGTGAAAGACTCCATTATGCCTCTATTCTTTTATGACTACAAAACCAGTTCTATAGGGCAATGTTGCAAAATTTTCTTGCAAGCTCTGGATGGAACTTGGCCCCCTTAGAGCACAGTTCAGTTAGCTCCTGTGTAGAAACACTATTCTAGATCATGGTCACCAAGGAAGATCTGCATTCTCAGTCCAGGCTCTCTCCTTTCAAATAAGTTCACATTTTCACCAACTAGATCCATTAATGGATGGGCCCTTGTCTCCGGACATATTCCCTATTGCCTTAGTATGTAAAAGAATAGTTTTCTGTAACAAGTACACCTCACGTTTATCAAGGCATTAGCTACAAAGTGACTTGCTCAAGCTCTTCTCCTACATGACAAAGTATGCATTTTTACATCTCTCTGCCCAAGTCATTTTCTCTTTTTCACTGTACAAACAGATGAACAGGAAAAGGCAGTCAGGCTGCAGGCTGAAAACTCTCTCATCTTGAATTCACAAACAAGTCAGTCTGTTTATCCTTAAACTTAACTCAAGTTTATCTTTTTTTTAGTCAATTTTTTATTAGGTATTTTCCTCATTTACATTTCAAATGCTATCCCAAAAGCCCCCCCCCCATGCCCTCCCACCCTACTCCCCTATCCACCCACTCCCACTTCTTGGCCCTGGCATTCCCCTATACTGAGGCATATAAAGTTTGCAAGACCAATGGGCCTCTCTTTCCACTGATAGCCAACTAGGCCATCTTCTGCTACATATGCAGCTAGAGACACGAGCTCCGGGGGGTACTGGTTAGTTCATATTGTTGTTCCACCTATAGGGTTGCACCCCTTTAGCTCCTTAACTCAAGAAGTTTATCTTTAAATGAGTTTATCTTTAAACTAAACTCAAGATCTTAGGACATGAAGAGAATGACACCAGCTCCTTTGCTAAAATATCATGAGGTGACAATGGTCCAATCTCAGTTCCTGATAGTCACTTTGTTCCTTCATGAAACCTCCTCACCCAAGCTTCTACTAACTGCCGGTCAACATTCTTGACTTCCAAGCTCCCTTCAGAATTCCCATTAAGGTCTGCTTCCATCATGTTAAGGCTTTTCCAGACGAATGTACCAAGCTCTTCCATTTTGTATATGGTGTCAGGAAGCAAAGGAAGGTGAATCGTTTCACTTAGCTCACGTGCTCATTTTTATTCAGCCCAGGGCTCCAACCCCAGGGAATAGTGCTACTGGCTTTTAGGGTAGGTCTAACCATTTTGATTATCTTGATCAAGATAATCCCTCACAGGTATACCTAGAAGCATGTCTCCTAGGTGATTGATTCTAAGTCCCGCTACGTTAACAGTCAAGACAGTCTGTAAGATGAAAAACTCCTAAACCTTCATATTCGGGGTCAAGTTGCTGACATTATTCTTCAGGTCCACCCTGAGCCACAAGGTAGCCAAAGGAGACCTTTTGGGAACATCTTGGCTTGGTTCTGCTGGGAAGCACACCAACCAAGGCAATGGGAAACTTAGGAGTCAAATCCAAAATTTTTCAACAAATCATAAAAGTCAGATGCAAAACTTCTAGAAATATGCAAAAAACTAAGTTAGAGTCATGAATAAAAAAGATGATTAGACAAATAATACATGAAAAAGTTAAGTGAGATAGCAAACACTCCCCTCAAAACAAAAACCCAGGATCTGATGGTTTTATGGGTGAATGTTGTCATGCACATGAAGAACCAATACTGTCAATTCTTGTCAAGCCCTTCTAGAGCATTTCCAAACACATTCTTAAGTTCAGCCAACACCCTCTTCTACCATGCAGAATAAGGAGACTGTAGGAGATAAAATTACAGCTCAACATCCCCAGTGAACACAGGAACACAAATCTTCCAAGGAAAGTTACTGAGACAACAGGTGAGAAGAAGCAGTAACCAAGATCACATGGGACCAACCCTGGGAAAGCCAATGGTTTGATGGATGCTGATCAATAAATGTCATAGATCACAATCACAGAACAAAGGATGAAACTCCAGGAACATTTTAACTGATCTGGGAGAAACATATGACAGGATTCAGCATTGTTTCATAATAAAAGGCCCCTAAAGTTTATCAAGAAGGAGTGTGCCTACACATAACCAAGGTGGTAAAACACAGGACAGTTCATAGATGAAGTCGCAAAGAACCACCAAGCTGAGGAGTTCTTGTTTGAGATCAGGAATGAGACAAACATGGCCCTCCTCACAGTTTCTATTTAACGTGGTACTGGGTGCATAGCCAGATCAATTCCACAAGAAAAATAAATAAATAGAAAATTTCAAATGTGGGAGGAAGATGTGAAATTGTCTATCTGATAATGATATAATCATATATACAAAACCTTAGGCCTTAACACACATATACAGAGACACATACATGTAACACACAGACACATATACTACACCACACACACACATATACATCCTGCACATAAATACATACAGATGGGCACATATACAACACACACACACACACACACACTCACACACACTGAGCCCAGTTAGAACTGATGTGGAAAACACTATATCAGAAATACATGAGGAGTATCATTTACTGAGGAGGGAGTAGAGTTTAAGAAGAGGGAAGAAGGAAGGGAGGGAGAGATGACAGAGAAGGGGGAGGAAGGAATTAACAGAGGAGAAGGAAGGATGGAGGAATGGAGACAAAGAGAAAGAAGGGAGGGAGGAGGGACAAATGAGGAAGAAAGGGGAGAAAAAGATAGAGAGAAGTGTTGCAGACTAACCTCTTTTGGGTCTCCTATCTGCGAGGATCAGGTTTCTGGTGGCAGATGGGCAAAGGAGTCAGCAAGTGACAAACAGACTCAGACTCAGAGAGTTTGTTGGATCTGAATGTGTCCTCCAAAGGAACACCAGACTTTTTTATACAGAAGAAAACCAAGAAAAGCCAGGCTGAACACATCTGCCAAGTTACAGTGACACAAAACAAAAGGAATGTATACATCAAAAGATGGTGGGGACCAGGCCGCTGTTTACCACTAAGAAAGGAGCCAGGTGTAATGCTAGTCTATTTTTAAGCCCACCACCAGGAGTTCTTAGTAAATGCCTGATTATGCTGTTCCTTTGGGCCCAGTGAAGAAACCTGTCCCAGGGGGATTCCCTAACTCTTTCATGTTTAACCCACCTTTTCTAGGCCATTGAGTATTCCCTTGTTTGGGTGAGACTTGGCTATTGTCTTAAGTAATCACTCTGCAGACTAGCCCTGAGCTATTCTAGCTCCGTTCTTTGTAGTGCCTAATTAGTTTCACCCACTCTACTAGAAGTGAATTTGAATGTTAGGTAACATTCTTACTGAATTCCTAGCTCATGGGCTTCAAGGATTTTCTTTTTCTTTTCTTTCTTTTTTTTTTTTTTAGCAGGATATCAGGAATCGCTTTATTGTTAATTTTTAGAACAGTAATATTTGATTTAAACAACTGTTTCTTTTTTTCCCCAGAAACCAATAAATGTCAATAGCTCCACGGCTAGAGGTGGGGCCTTATGTCTTCATGTTAAAGTGCTGATTGACCAAGCCAACACTGTTCTCTACTGCTGTGCCCCCTCCCATCTCTTTCCATCTCATACCCATTCAAGTCTCTTCTACGATTACATATCAGACACTGACCTTGGAACTCTGGTGGAGGCCTGCCTATGTCAGAATTCAATCTTTAAAGGCACTTATAATAAAACAATACTGAAAGAGAGCATACACCATACTAACACAGGGACAGAGTTTGAGTATAAGGGCTATGAGAATGCCAAGGTTCCAGGAGGCTGAGTTTCCTTGAAACTCTTTGCCTCGTGACTGCCTCCAGGCTTTTCGACCCCAACAGGCATACTTCACTGGAATTCACTTGAATGAATAAATGACGGCAGGAAAAGGTGAGGAAAGGTGAGTGAGCAGAGGGTCTGCCTCTTCTTCTTGAACATTACTTGAGTCCTGTTTCAACAGCTCCATTCTGTTGCTTTTTGCTTCTGAGAAACAGACCCCCAAATGACCCATACACACTGAGGCCACACCAACCACAGGTTTGAGGCAGAGAGCCCCACTCTACACTGCTTGTGTGCATCCAACAGTGAGCACTCACCTCCTCACTTCCAGAACAGCAACGTCCTCTACCTTCTGTAGTTCATGTTTCTCTTGCCTGTAGTAAACCCATCTTCCTCCACTAGCCACCAATACTCAGAAACCACCATGTCACCCTTGAGCAAACATGAAACCAGCAACATTAGCAATCCAATAGGCACTCCAAGAATCCCCCTAATTATGTTTAAGGTTTGCATAATTGCACACATTGTGCTGTGTCTTGATGTGTACATTTGCTTCAGTATTCTCTCTTTTAGACTGTAAAGTAGAAGGTGGAGAAGTATCATTTTAATGATGTTTGCACAAGACTCAGCAGGAAACTTCAGCTAGGGAAACAAGGTGGAGCGGAGTCATCTGGGAGATCAGACGTGTGTGTTTTTCCAAACAAACAATCCAGTGTTTGCTAGGCTTCTTGTCTATGCAGACACCAGAAGCCAGCATTTATTTGGTTTTACTTCACATATATGCATCACCAACACCTCTGGCCCTCAGAGAACACCAACAGAAGGACCACATATCTATATAGATATGTGCTCAGCACACTTAGTCCTTTCCCAAGTTCATAACAACTGGTGACTGTGGGGAAACCCTGTTCTGCCAGGATTCTGAACTGCTCAGCCTTGCTCACTAGCCAGCTGCTCATTCTTTGTGCACACAGTGCCACCTTGATCTCTCACATGCCCACAGTGGCAGCTTGTGTCTAGACTTGCCTGTAACAGAGCAGGTTGTGAGCAGTCACAGACCCGCTTGGCAGCATCTTGAAGAGAATGAGACAAGAATGAGAGGCACGTCAGGTGTCTGGGCCATACCGTGCTGCCCTGTCTTGTTATTTTCCTGTGTTAGCATAAAAGAAAATTGTTGGTCATTACAGCATCCTTAACATCTCCACAATCCTTTAGTATACAGTATAAAAATCGTTAATTACTGCAATAAAGGAGCAACACCTATTCTCCACTCAGTGTCTTGGTTCCTCTTCTATGAATCTCTCCCAGGGGCCCTATAATTGCTTTAGCCAACCATTAACCCAATGCAGTGAACTAATAGAGAGTATATTATTGTTTAAATAATGCATTTCCTTGGAATATACAATTATGCTGTGTAGACAGGAATCATGAGAGGAATATAATTTAGCACAGGGCTTTGGCAAGTACATTGGGTTTCTTGTCGACATTTTGAGGCTTGGCCAAACTCTCTGACAGTAATATACCCATTTCCTTAGACCATCTGGAACAGGGTCAGTGACACATAAACTCTATCTTCCCTTGGGTCTCCATTCATGATTAGGCTTTGCTTTCATTGGTTAGCCAGTGACCTTCATCCCTTGACTAATAATTGGACTGAGTGATCATTCTGTTTCCATTGACACAGAAAAGGGATGCCAGCCTTCACCCAGGCTGCTGGATTTGAGTTGCATGTAGTAGATGCTTACTGGAGAGTGATTGTAGTCAGAGACTGTGGGGTTTTGAGATGTGTAAACTGAAGACTTGACTTTTAAGATACAGGGAATTGCTATAAAATTCTTGATGGTTATATAGTGTTTGATACAGTTGTGTCTTACCTGGGACCTGCAGACAGCATGCATCTTATGTGAGCTATAAATGTGACCCAACACACAATGCCAAAACTTTGAACACCCCTGATGTAGTCAGCCAGCAGCTGCCAGCTCAGACTGAACAGAGGATGCTTCCAAGGGCAAGCAGCTCACCTCCCCATAGATGCAACCCAGCTCCAGAAGAAGATTGTCAGTGTATCTACAGTTCAAGCAAGAGACTCAGACCACTGAGGTACTGATCAGCCCAGGTACTGATCAGTCAGAGAGACAGAGAGACAGAGAACCAATGATCATGTGAGAGTTGGGACTATGACATGGAGCTCCTGGACACAAGTGTGCTTCCCTGTCATGGCTTGATGTATCAACTGGGACTAGAACATTGTGATTGGTTGTGATTTTCTCTGGTGGTCTCCATCTATCGCAAAGAGACATTTCCTTGATGAGTGTCTTAGGGCTTTACTGCTGTGAACACACACCATGACCATGGCAAGTCTTATGAATGACAACATTTAATTGGGGCTGGCTTACAGGTTCAGAAGTTCAGCCCATTATCATCAATGTGAGAACATGGCAGCATCTAAGCAGGCATGATGCAGGCAGAGCTGAGAGTTCTACATCTTCATCTGAAGGCTGCTAGTGGAAGACTGGCTTCTAGGCAGCTAGGAGTAGGGTCTTAAAGCCCATGCCCACAGTAACACGCCTACTCCAACAAGGCCACACCTACTCCAACAGGGTCACACCTCCTAATAGTGCCACTCCCTGGGCTGAGCATATACAAACCATAGCAATGAGTAAGGAGAAATGTTTAAAGTATAGGTGGGAATTATTCTCATTTAGGAGGACCACCAACAGACATGCTGATGTGAAGGGGTAAGCTTAGGAGGAGACCTCAACTCTAGACAATGAACAACAGGTAGCAAAAAATGCTGAGGGAAGACTTCCAGGGGAAGAACAGAGTTACCCACCAAATGGTCATCCCTGATAGGACTGCACACACACACACACACACACACACACACACACACACACACACACACACACACTCAGATATACACAGAGAGAGAGAGACAGAGAGAGACAGAGAACCAATGAAAGAAAAAGACCATGAATTGTTTGGGAGCTATTAAGGCAACACAATTGTCCTGGTCTCTGAATTGGGCTTCTCCCCCCGAGAAGAAAAGGGGGTCAAAATCAGGCCACCGACACACTGCTCAGAGAACAACCACAGATTGTTCCAGCCCTAAGTCAGCACCGGATGTCCTGACCACAAGATGTACCCTGATACCACCAAGTTCCTGCTTCCCTGTGTAGTTGCCAAAAGAAAAATTTCTGCTGCCCCATCCCTCCTGCTGAGAAGTACTTCCCCTTTTTGCTTATGCATTTAAGCCTTGAGCCTTGCTAAATATAGTGATACCTTGATGCTAATCAGACTGGTTCCCTGTCGTTCCTCCCACTTGGTGTCCATCGCTCCCTTCCCCCATTTGGTTCTTAGGAGAAGGTCCCCTCAAGACCCTCGAATAACTGGACCTGCTGGACGGGTCAATGAATTTCAAAAAATGTAAGGAGGGGTCCATGAGAGGGTTTGGAGGAAGAAGAGGCAAGGGGAGAAATTATTATCTTTTAACAGTAGGAGCTAGAAAAGTAAGATGAACTTTTGATGGAATTACTAAATCGTATGCCAATTACTCTATTTCCAATGGCATGGGTCTAGCTGAGCCTGTGTGCATGTTTGTAGACATGTAGCCAAGTATACTCGAGCATGCAAATGTGGATACATCAATGCATGTGTGCATGTGTGTGCAAGATGTGAGGGATATATGTGTGTTCATACATACGTGCATGTATGCAAAAGTGAATCAATGTGCTTGTAGATGCACATATATTACAGAACAAGTGACTTACTTGATACCAAGTACCCGAGACCATTGTTGTTCCCTTAAACATGCACTGCAATAAGAAGGTGGAGCATGACTGAGAAAGACACCTGAAGTTAACCTCTGGCCCCTTCCCACCTATGTACAAACTTTATATCCATCTGTCTGTCTACCTATCATCTTTCTTTCTCTCTCACTTTGTGTGTGTGTGTCTATGTGTGCAATTTCTATTTCTTAAATTAATTTGTATATTTGTATTGAGCTTATTTGGTGTTTTGTGTGTTCACTTATAAAGTTGGCTTTTGCTTTTATTGTGAAAAGGCAGACGATCACATTAAATCCACTGGAGCTGGAGTTACAGGAGGTTGTGAGCTACTCAGCGTGGTGCTTGGAATAGAACGCGAGCCCTCTGGGAGAACAGCAAGTGCTTCTAACCACTGGGAAATCTCTCCAGCTCAAGATTTTGCATTTTATAATGTTCTTGATAATGTTTTCATTGTATTTCTAATGATGTTTTCTTCTGATTTACATGTCCTTTCTAGAAGTTTCTTGAGTTGATAACATGTTTGTGTTTTTATTCCTTTGGCAACTTTTTGTGCTATGGTCTTTACCTGCTCTCTGTGGCCTGATGGTCTCACTGGCCTGTGAGCACTCCTGCAAGCTATAATGATGAACCTTGAGTGATTGGCTCTCACTCTTTGGGGATGTGGGGGCTATTCTGAAGGGCTGTGGCCCACTCAATTTGGGACATCGCTCCTAAGACTGAGTTGTAGTCATCATTATGTAAGTATATATGAGTGATGAAGAATCATTTATCTTTGCCCTAAAGTTTTATAAATTATATCTAGAAACCTTAATAAAAAATCAGGACACATAACTCATGGACATGCCACAGTCTGTGGAGTGGCATAAGGATTGAATAAGGTGGACAAATGGTTTTATACTTTCACTCTTTAAAAGGAAAGAACTGGCTGGTGGGATGGCACAATGCGTAAAGGTGCCAAGAAGCATGGTCTGTTCCGCTCCCCAGGACCCAGATCATAGAGGAAGGGATCATCTCTTCCTAGTTGAGCTCTGACTTCCATAAGTGGCTATAACATGTAACCTCTGACAATGGAGTCTAAATAAATTAAACTGTAGTAAAATTTTAAAAGGAAGTAAAGCTAGGCTAGTTGTACCCTAAGCTACTTCAAGAAACTAGACCTATGATATGCAAACCAACTGGGAGTAAGAAAATAAAAGAAAAATTAATTAAATTTAAAAGCACAGAACAACTCAGTCTTAGGAGCGATGTCCCAAATCTCCCTGAGTGCTCTGTAACACAGCGCAGAAAGTCACAGGTGCTTCCTGTCTCCATGGATGTGCCTTTCTGGAGAGTTTACATCCTTGTTTCATACAAGAGGTATTGAAAATCTTCAGTGCGGACGCCTTCTCTTCTGGATAATGCAAAACCCAAAGCAACAGAAAATGTATAAGTGGGCAAACTAGAGAAGTGCATACAAATGGCCATGTATGTGCATCTGTTCATCATGCATTTATGTGTGTATGCACAGATGCAAGCGTGAGCACATGTGCACATATGTGTGCACCTGTGCAGGATCTCACCAAAAGTTGTGTTTCTGCATCCACACTGCAGCCTCCAGCTATGCTCCTCCCTATGAAAGGCCTCCCTATGTCTGAGCTGTACATCCTGTGTGTTCATCAATGATGGTCTCAGAGTTATCCCAGTGCTTTGATGTTGTGCACAGTGCTGTGATAAGCCTGGGTAGAGAAGCTCCATGAAGACCATCAGTCTTGATTCTCTTAGATGTATCCTTGGCAGCAGCATCACTCTGTCACAAAGTCACATTTAGGACCTTAAACAACTGCCCAGCTGTTGCCCAGCACTGACCTTTGATACTTCTCTGGCAGTAGGCAAGGGTTTGGTTCCTCACGTCTTCACTGGCACCCAACATTGCCAGCTTATAACATAATAATAATGAATTATTTGAATAATGAAATGCAGTTGATTTGCACATCATAGGTCTAGATTCTTGAAGCACAGCTTCAGGTATACTTTGAAGTTTACTTAAGTGACTGTGTAAGGAACACATAGATTTGCTACAGCTCCCCATGGCCAGCATCCCCTACAGATTGGTGGCAGTGTCAGGTGCTGGTCTTCCTCTGACACAGGCGTCTGAAGCCCATGGCTTGTCCTAAGGCTCACTAAGATATTGTAGATGAATGAAGATGTCTAATGCCATGGATCTAGCATGATAATGTCATGCATAGAAAATGTTCTACCCTACACACCCTGTGTGTTGATTCCCCCCCAAAGTCAGGCCACCACTCACCTCCTTAATGATTCTGCCTTGTCTGGAAGGTCATGCAGTTAGAATCACAACATATATATTTCTTTCCTTCAAATTCAGTTACATGTACTTATAGTTCTCCATGTCTTCTTGTCTTGTGGTTCAGTGACTCATTTCTCAGCAGCATAGAGCATCTTTCGTGTAGACTTGAAGCCAGTCCTCAGTAGATACCACAATTTATTCCTTAGCTTACTGTGTGGCTTCTCAATTATGAACAAAGCTGCTATCTACATCCATGTGCTGGTTCTGTGTGGCCTGAATCCTAGGCATAATTATGTGGTTGTATAATAACAGTATCCCTAGTTTTATGAGCTAAAAAGTGTATTCTGAAACAGCTATACCCTTCTGTGTTCCCACTGGTATAGCATCATGGCCCACTTTTTATGTCAGCATCTCGTTGTTTGGAATATTACAACTTTGTGACATATCAAATCAGGTTGTTTAATATCTCAAGATTTGTTCTTCTTGCTCAAGATTTCTTTGACTGTTCAGGATCCTTGAAGCTAGGTGTTGTTTTCTGCTTTATGGAATAAAATGTTTTGGAGATTTTCACAGGATCCCGTTGAATCTCTGAATCAATTTTAACTATGTAGAAACTTTAACAATATCAATTCTTTCAACCCAAGAACTCAGTGTATCTTTCCATACATTTATATTTTATTCAAGAATGATTTTTAGTCTTTTATATAAAGATGTATACCTCCTGGATGAAATCTACTTCTATTTTATTTTGGTGCAACCAAATATGGGATTGGTTTCTCAACTTCTTTGTTTTGCTATTCTGCTGGTCATGTGTGGGAATGTAATTGGTGTTTGCATGCTGATTTCTTTGTTGACAGCCAAGACTGACTCAGTCCCCCTCCCTCCAAAAAGGACAAAAGAAATCTAGTTCCATGTTCTTGCCCAGGTGTAGACTTGTCAAGGTCCAGGCTGGGGCAGGGGCCAACTCTTGAAAGAGTTAAGGTTTTGGGCCTGGAAAGTTGATATTCCCTCGAAGAGACTGAGGTTATCCTGCCCAAGGAGGCTTGCTGTGTGCTTGATCTCTGACATTCTTGAGAAAACCTGTTCTTTTTGTACATCATTGCTTGATTAGCACCTTGCTGGCTAAATCCCATTGTATGATGGGTTTTGCTGTTCCTGTTCCTTTTCTTTTCCACACATAATATTCAAGATGCTGTATTTCTTAATAAATTTTCTTACATGACACATCAGCTTGTGTGAGACATTCTGACTCCAAACTTTCCTATTTTCTCTATCTTACCATCCACTGGTCCTCCTCCTTAAGACCCTGTCATTGACCTTCTGATCCAGGTCAATTTTGTATGTTTCAACTTAATGAATTTGTCTCATTTTAGCGACTTTGTGGTGAAATTTTTGTTTTTATACACCAACTCCTATTGTTAAGTGTTTAGCTTTTGTTAATCTTAACACATTTATTTTATCTTCTTGCTTGATTGCTCTGTATAGTATTTCTAGTTCCACACTGAGCAGAATATGCCAGAATGATTACCCTGGTTTGTCCCTGATCATACAGGAAATGCTTTCAAGCTTTTATAATCAAATGTGATTTTAGCCTTGGACTTGCCATATGTGGCATTTATTGTGTTAGATGCATACCTTTAGTGTTTATGTAGGAAGAACTTCTACCAAGACAGCATGCTAAGCTTTTACACATGCATTCTGTGCCTGCGAGACTCTTACATGTTTTTTTTTACCCTCAGCTCTGTTCATGTGTTTCTTTCTGTTAACCTCTCTGTGCTTTTGATCTCCTCTGTTATCTGATCTTATTCTTACATGATGTTATTATTATTAGGAAGGTGTCTGTTGATTATGTCAAACTTTTTGTGCATTTCAGATATTTATAGGCCTCCACAATTTTATTCTTCTGAAAATCTCTAATTTTGCTATAGCTGAGAAATATGTTCCATGTGATTTTAATCTTTTAAACTCTTTTACTTATGGTTTGGTACATGGTCAAGCATCAAGAATACCTGTTTCGGCTGTGTGCTTAAAAACAAGTGGAAGCTACTGCTTAGGAGAAGCTTTCAAAAGCATCAGCTAATCATCTGCCCTTAAATTTTCTCTCATTTTACACTGACACTGGACTGTTGATATCTCCAGCCATAGCTGTTGAGTTGTTCATGTCTCTTGTGATTCTTTTGAATTTTACTCTATGTGTTTGGGGTTCCATTATGTATTCATTTAAAGCCATTATATCTTTCTGGCATTTCAATGAAATAATCTGTTTCTTCTCTAGGTTATGAGTGTTTTTGAGATATTTTTTGAAAGTCTGCAATTTTTTCCCCTGACTTTATAACCTCACCCCAGCTTTCCAGTTATGACCATGTGTGACAAGTTTATATTAATTCATGCAGTAGTCCTGGGCAGCAGAGGCTGTGTGATTGGAGCTGAATAACAGCCCAGGGCTTCTCTACTCAGGGTGATCATTGCCAGGTAGGAAATCTGCTCTTTCTCAGAAAGAAAGAAAATATGAGATCCACAAGTCTGACTCAGGGGGAAGACGTGGCTGCTCATGGTGTGTTGCTCATGACAGGAGGAAGCACAAAGGACCTGCTCAATGGACTAGATAAATTAATAATAATAATAATAATAATGGTGGTGGTGGTAAAATAGTACCTCCAAAACAACTTTTCTCAGGTCTGAATCACATACTGGTCGCTTATGCAGAGTTTATCAGTAATGGGTCAAGCAAGTCGCTTTTTTGGAACAGCTGACCACCTTTCTTGGGCACGGCTCCTCTCTGCAGCTGGGACTTGGAAAAGAGAAATTAATTTATTAATGCAGTTCTTTGGGTGTGCAAAATCTCATGGTGACGTGTGTAATGAGCCTCTCCATAAACTGAGGGGGGAAGACTCATTATAAAGGTGTCCTCAGGAGCAGCCAGTGGGGGGAGCCATGTGTGGCTTGATAATGAGGGCCCGATGACAGGTGTGGAAACAGACCTCCTAGTCACAGCTGGAGCAGCCTGTGCTGCATAGAAATCCAGCTTGTCACTGTTGCTCCATGACAGAGGGTGAGCTCCTCTCTCTAGGAAGAGTCCCACTCATGTAGAGACCCCAGTGGATCTACATTTGAGTGTGACTTCAGCAAAATCTTTCTGAAAACTCCTTTCTTAGAGTCTCCTGCTTGAAGTGTCTTAGGACGTCTCTTGGCAAACTTCAGATTTAAACACAAAAGCATAAGAAAACAAAAGCCTCCTACATGGTCTGTTCTCTCTCTCTCTCTCTCTCTCTCTCTCTCTCTCTCTCTCTCTCTTTCTCTTGCCCTCTCTCGCTCTCTCACTCTCTCACTCTGTGTGTGTGTTGTGTGTTGCATGTGTGTGCGTGTGTGTGCATGTGCCCCATAGCCCTTAGAGGAACAGCAACTTGTCAATAGAAGCCCATGTTCTGGGACACGATAACTTTACAAAGTTGTGATCTGTGAACCGTTTTTCCCTCTGAGACAGAAAGACAACTGATGGGCTTTCCAGTGAACCAGTCAGCCTTGGAAACAGCAACCTGCACCTGAACCTTCAAGCCTCCATTTCCTGCTTTTATGAAGTAGCTTGTTTCAGTGATGGCTCAGCATACAGTGAGCAAGAGATTTTCATCTTCTTAATTTCTTAAACTTTTCAATCTTCAACACTATGTCCTTGGTTCTTCCCACTGTGTTCAAAGTGATATCTGAAATAGACCCTCTAGTTACCAAGCTTTAAGTCACTTTTCAGAGACAGTAGGAAGTGTAAGGGCTCTGTGAGATGAAACTCGAGGAGGCTTCTTGTGGAGTTTCACCTCTAAGGCTTTGGCTTGAGACTCAGAATAACCAGGAAAAAGACATTTGTGCAACAATTCCTGTGGCTGCAATAAATGGAACCTGAGCCATATGCAATTCCTAAAATGTTTTGTTTAAGAAAGGACAGTAAACATCACCCCCAGGGTGGGTCTGACTGTATACCCCAGGCTGGTTTTGAACCCATAGTTCACTTGCTTTTGCCTCCCTCCTGGGTTTGAGATTACAGTGTAAGACCCAACAGTGAGCAATTACTGGTTTTCTTTGTATTACAACTTAGCTAAAATTGATAAGAACAGCAAACCAAAAAAGAGAAAGAAAATTAGATCTCTTAGCACACAAATTCACCTTGTAATGTGGGTTAAAGAGCATTTCCCCACAGATAGGAAGATGACCCAGTGGGTAACGTCTTTCCTACATAAACATGAGGGCCTGAGCTTGGATCTTTAGAACACATTTAAGGCCAGAAACAGTAGTATAGGCTTATATTCTCTGCACCCGTACTACAAGATGGGGAAAGAAACAGGAAAATTCCCAGCAGCTCATGGGCCAGTTAACCTGGTGTAACAGAGAGAGACAATTAGAGATTCTGTCTCAAAGTAAGAGGGAAAGTAAAGACTGACACCCAATGTTGTCCTCTGATGGCCACACATGCACAGCTGACACATGCACACCCGTGCTCACAGGTAAACTTGCACACATGTGCATACATTCACTCACTTCATATTACATGCACATAAAAGGTTAAAAATAATTAGTACCTATCTTCCCAGAACAAATAAAGCAATGTCAGTCTCAGTGATGAGTGTTCTCTCTGCGGAATGGGCTGTGTCTCCATTGGAATGGGCTGTGTCTCCATTGGAATGGGCTGTGTCTCCATTGGAATGGACTGTGTCTTCATGGAACATGTGGAGACTGACACACATTGTGTAAGCTTCTCAGAGCAAGGTGTTAGCTGTAGTTACGAAACATGTATAACACATTCTATTACACATCCTGGTAGGTGGCCTGCTTTTATGCATACACATCAGTATGATCCAGCCTGTGTGAAACCACTTAAAATGAGGCTCCCAAAAGCATAGTGATTCAGGTAGACTCCCATAGTAACTGTAGAAGGTTCCTCACTAGAACTGCATGATCCCAGGCCTCTGCCCACCTGATTTCCAATATCTAGCAGGCTCACATTGTGCACAAAAGACCCTGAAGAAGTCCAAGGCAAAAGAATATTTAGGACTCTCTAGGAAACAAAAGGAATTATCAGCTGGGTGCTCTTCCCCAGATTAATAAAAGCCTACAGATCAAGGATGCTAGAGGCCCTGGCCCCATCCCCAGAATCTGATGGAAGAGGAAAATAAAACCACTGGAAGGCCCTACACATATGACCTCACCTCTGACCACACCCAAGGCCCAACTGTTGCTAGAACACACGTGCATGCATGTGAACATTTAACGGGCAGGATTTCCCTTGCTGCGATATTGTCAGCACTGCAAAGAGCTGAAAAGACTTTCTTGCAGTATTTGAAAAGGTCACTAAATTCACCTGGAAAGCTGCTGTCATATGGTAGAAGAGTAGTTCTCCAGTGTATCTATGCAGATTCACGATGGCGTCACCCAGGAGTGTCAATCAAATCATCAACCAGTATTTGCATCAGAAGTCCATTTCACTCAGCACATAGACACTCAGCAGAGAGAGCCTAAAATAAGCTGCTATGTGTACATATAAACACCCGACCCTATGCAGCTCCACTGAGCCCCTCTCAGGGAGGGTCTGCTAATTCACCAACAATATATCCCACAGAGGTGCGCCTCTTGGCAAGAGTAGCTTTCTACTTCCCCCAACAGTGAGGGCAGAACGCAGGTGTAATGTGCCCTCGTTTTCATCTACACAGACCTTGTTGCTACTTCCTGCCTGAGTCATTGGAGACCCTGCACTTGGGGATTCCATGTCTGGCGTACAAGGATCTTGATATTTCCCTGATAGGTGTCTTATTCTGATATCACCACACCTGTTTTCCTGAGGATAGCTTCGGACCTCTGTATCAACCACTTGACTATAGACTCAATATCATTCTAGACACAGAGTGAAAGGTAATAGGCTGCTGGAGGTATACAAACATGTATGGCTCCTTGTCCTTCCCAGAGGCTAACTGCTTCTTGGGAAAACACAACCATAGAAAATGAGCTGATAACATCCCTAGGATGTCCCCTCCAATGAGCCTAATGAAAGGCAAAGTGAGTCTGAAACTTAAAGGCTGAGACAGAGAGCCCTGGCAGTGTCAAGCTGGCTTATGATTCTGACCCAGCATCCTGTAGGGTTGGGGATGGACAAGACTGGCATTCTCCATGAACATGTATGTTTCTTGTAGCTTTCTCTCAAGAACCTTAGTTGGAACTTCATTTCTGGGCCTGTGGGACTCGTCTTTGGGGAAAAAAAAATCATGTTGTATGTCTGCCTTTTCTGTCGTCATCTTTTGGAATTTCTGCTGTTGGTACCAGTCTCAGCAGAAAACAAAATGTGGAACCTGGCTGTTACTTGTGTGCATTTGCCCAGTGTGACACAGCCACCCAAGATAATGTGGTACAGCTCAAAGGCTCCATCCTACCAACCAAGGATCTACTGATGCCAAGGTGGTAAAATGTGACCTTCCCTTGGCCCCAAAGCCCACAGGTAGAGTATGTTCCCCCTACCTAGTGGGCAGGCAGACACTATGATTGCAGACTGGGGATGTCAGTTGTCCATTTTTTTTTTGGTGAGCCTTAGAGGCCCAAAATGGCCTCCTCCTGGGCTTTCAGGGATGCTTCCCCACATTTTAATACAGTGTGGCCCCTGGTACCACTTCCAAGCCAGTGCCAATAATTCTGCTGTAACTTGATAACATTAAGCCAAAGTTTGTGAGCTACTTTTTCCCCACAGTAGGCTAAACCAGTGGTTTTCAGTCCATGAGTCACAATCCCTTTGGGATACACATACTAGATACCTTCATAACAGATATTTACATTATAATTCATAACAGTAGCAAAATTACAGTTTTGAAGTAGCAATGAAATAATGTTATGGTTTGGGGTCACCACAACATGAGGAACTATATTAAAGAGTAACAGTATTAGGAAGGTTGAGAACCACTGGCTAACACATATCCCTTCAATTCATACATTGATGCTTTAAGTTCCAGGACCTCCTAATGTGGCTCTATTTGGAGGCCAGTCTTCAATTGCTGATTAAACTAAAATGAAATCGCTAACATTGCCTTCACTCAATGGAAGACCCAGAATGTGGGAATAATCGAGACACCACACAAGGCCACAGGGGAAAGACAAGCCACATCTGTAAAGACACATCTGGTCCTCACTCTAAGCCACCAAGACAGGAGGAAACAAATGTCTGCTGTTGCTATGCTGTGGTCACCAAGCAGATAGAGGTTTGCAGTGATGTCTCTGTGTGCATTCACATAAACTGGGTGCTTCTGTCTTTTCAAACACATGCTAGTTCCTAAGTCATACTATGAAGAACACGGAAATGTGTGCCTCATCCCTTGGCATACCAATACATGTATAAAATTTTCAAACTATTTGATCAGCATATGTCACTCCAGAAAGACGTGTGTGTTTATCTTGCAGATGAGTGTGAAAGGCTCTGCACCCACCATGGGCATGCAGCTCAGAAGCCAAAGATCAGATGAAAGAGGAAGCACAGAGGTTACACCCTGGGGACAAAGTATAAGCAAGACATGTAAAACCTCCCGGCCATCCAGAAGAGCCATGGAGAAGACGACATTCATTATGTTGGTTTCATGCAGCCGGCTTGCATATTGAAAATGAAGGGGACCTGAGCAAAATCAGAGTCCGAAAAGGCCAGCTGCTTTTCTTGCTTTTGTTCCTTTGCAAAGCAGCCATTGATAATCAACACACAAACAGGGGGTGGGCCCTGTGGTCAGTGCACCTTTTAAATAGAGTGAGAAGGTAGTGTCAGGCAAAGCAGCAAGGGTTCCCAGTGTTCTTTGGACTGACCTTTCTGTAATTGTGCATTCTGGACAAACAGACTGCAGGCACAGGGCTGGGAAGGTCTTCCTCCCACCTCTCAGCAAAATGAGCTCCCTTTTAAAGTGAAAAAGCATTATTGATCAAAGAGAGGGGTGGCTCCCTATGTAAAGAAGGCACAGCTGGTGTTGCCCCGTGCCTCATGCAGGCGACACCGATGCCCCCTCTTATTAAAAACTGGCCAGATTGCATTCCAAGTCCAGCCTGCAAAGTTAATGATAAGCTCACAATAAAGCACCAACATGGATGTGAGCCTTGTAATACACCCTGATTACTTGCGTTTTCATTAGTGGCCGAGCAGCGGGCTGGCTGGATGGTATTTGACACACAGACGGACGCTCCCAGGCGCTCTGCGCAAAGCAGCCCCACTTCAAAGTCTTTGCCCTGCTGGTTTGGTTTACACCTGAGCCAATTAGCTGGGGAGATCAGAAGAGGCCTGAAAATGGAGCTGAGTCCTTATTTCTGGGTTGGAGAAAGTCACTTGATCCCAGGTAAAAAGATACCAGGAGAACAATAGCAGAGAAAGTGAGAGGGGATGGGAGCAGAGGGTGGCGGGCACTGTGTACACACAGGGAGAGCCCAGGACTGGCCAAGAACAGGCTGGAGCAAGGCCTGGCCCTCACTCAGGGGGTTTGTTGGGCTTTTGTTGGCAACAAAGGGGCTAATTGAAACGAAACAGTCTGCAGTCTGTTTGTTGGCACATCAAATATGCTGTAAGATATGCTGATGCGTGCTCCCCCTGAATTATTGAACATCACAGCTTCCAGAAATAAGACAGGCAGGCAAGGCTGAGAGAGGTGCTGACAGGGCCACACTGATGTTTTGAAGGCCAACTGCTTGGATGCTAAGGATCACCCCAGTGCTGGGGCACTTCTGGGTTCCCCTGAAACTGTGAAAGGCACCAAACCTAGGAGAGAGAGAAGAGCCAGCCTCTACCCTCTCCACAGGGCGATCCTGTCAGAGGAGAGCTGGTGTGGCATTATCTGCTGGACCAAATGTTCCAAGCACTTCTGGAAGAGTACATCTTTGGTGTTGGGGACAAATGAAGTGGAACCTGCTGGGTCAGAGCCCTGTCCTGCAGTCGCTAAGCCACAAAACAGAAGAAGGAGCCACTGAAGGAAATGGCAAAAAGACAAAAAGACACATTGTGAGTCATTTTAAAGCAGTTCATGAACATGGGCATGCTCACTGTATTTGTGAGCCTGTGTTCCTATGTGTGCACAATCCTGTTGCATAGATGTATATATATATCATAGTGAGGAGATCCTCAAGTCCCAGGGGCCAGAACACTTTTGTGGAGTTAACCTGGGCCTTGATGCAGTGCTTCGTAGGTTAAGGTATTTTTCTCCCTTCAGTGAATAAGACTTATACTTTCCTTGTACTTTGCAAAAGAATGTCTCCTTGGGATCCTAAGATATCGTTCATGTCAGGAAATAGAAGATGTGACTGAGTAGTCAGAAGTCACTGTGCAAACCCAGGACCCTCTCTCTACTGAGCCTTGGAATGCAGGCACAGGAGTCACTTCCATGGAAGACAGAAGGATCATAGTCTAAGGGCCCAGGCAACAAAGCCAGCCCGAAACAAGGCATCACCAACCAGAGGTCTAAACATCAGCCCTACATAAGGAAAATGTTGAACAGAGAACGTGTGGTGTGACTAGCGACACTGTATTGAAGCTCCTAGGATTTACAGTGCTCTGCTGGTGATTTGGCCCTGAGCCCTGGAGGCAGTGGTTGCTTGAGATCAGAAACATTACCTGACTGCCAACTGAGCTGGACCTCACACCCTGCACCCACCTCAATGAACTGAAATGGTACATTTAATTTTCATATGTAGAATGCGTGTAGACAAGGCCTCTTCTTCTTAGTGTTTTGGTAGGCACAGATACAGACAGTACTGGGTGCCAGGTACTATTCAAGTTCATCTTCCATGCTGGTTTGGATGCCTGCTTCTTCTCCAGCCTTGGAAGCAGCCTTCAATATTAAGTAGACTGGATGAGATGAGATGAGATGAGATGAGATTAAGTTGGAACCCCACACACAGCAAGATACAATGGATAAGCCATAGATGGACTACAAGAAATAAAATGTACATGAATGGAGCAGAAAGCAAAGACCAAGGTGAGCTGAGATGCCTCAAAGATCTACAGAGGAGACCTATAGGGATCTGTCCCATAAGGAGGGCAACTCCTTCCATGAAGAAGAGGAGGAAGAGACTGAGTAGAGTCTGAGGATAAGAGTCAGGTCTAGCAGAGTCTGGAAACAGGTAATGAGTGTCCTTACATGGAGCTAGAGGTCCCAGAAAAGAGTCTGCCATTCTCAGTGACTAGCTGGAAGCTGGTTATGGAAGGGTGGCCCATTCAGTTTCAGTGATGAACTTGGATCATGAAGGGTGAGCTGTCTGTTGGTGGCATGCTCTGCAACTGGAGATCTGAAAGGAGCATCTCAAAGTCTATGTTATGAACATAGCTTAGCTAACACTAAGGAAGACTAGAGAAGAGGAACCGAGGAGCAGATGAATATTCAAACAGCCTAACTGCAGGTCCAATGCAATTATAGCAAGAATTGCACTCAATGTAAATGACTAAATGCTGTGATAAACACCGAGATTTTTCCAGACTAATCAGTGAAACAAGAACCACCAGTGATCATTCATCCAGATCAAGAATAAACTGAAAAAGGAAGATAGGCAGGTTCTTGTGCTTTCTTACCAAAGCTAAAATGCACTCCCGCTGTCATACATGTAGATCTAATCAAGGAGCACCTAGGAGCCAGTGGGCAGATGGTGGCATGGTGGGAACACTGGAACATCGTGAAAATCTATCTATCGAAAATGTGTATGAAGCCAGCTGCTGACATAGAAAGTGATACATGCCCCAAACTGACCCTGTCATTCAAGTTTGTCTCTAGAAACCACTGAGTGCTGCGCATCTTTCCTTAGTCAC
The DNA here is from genome assembly GCF_978045245.1 of Mus caroli. NCBI lineage: Eukaryota > Metazoa > Chordata > Mammalia > Rodentia > Muridae > Mus > Mus caroli. The sequence continues at coordinate 48,497,007 of NW_028227270.1, read as the reverse complement.
TGACTTGCTGCTGATATTCATGGTGTCTGGGCCTCATTCCAACTTGGAATCTGCATACACCTGAAGGGAGATATGGTGCTAGGTGTCAGACCCACTATATTTTCTGGTCTGTTTCAAGTACTAGGCACAGCCACCTCAATGTTTCTGAAACACCTTGCTTTTAATATTATACCAGCTTTTTCTACTGACTTCAGTGAAGCGATATAAGCTGACAACTGATAAATTACAATGTCTTCAGACCTCTCCTCCCAGCAACTATTATTTGCTCCCTGCTCCCCCTCAGTATGGCCTTGGACTTAATTCACTCAGATGTCACCATGTCTGGGCATAGGGAACTTCCATTGTATAGATTGCATTCAGTGTCTGCTTTTTATGCCAGTAATTAAAGTCCAAGAAAGAAAAGACATGAACAGTGTCTCCAGAACAGACATAAACTCAATAATGGACAGAATTTTTAAGGAGATAGATGATGATAGATGAGAGAGAGATGACAGATATGTGGTAGATGAATAAGTACATAGATGACAAATAGGTGGAAGGTTTATAAATACATGATAAATGGTGTCTAATAAGTAAATAGATGATATATAGATGATCAATGATAGGTTTAGATAAATATATAGATTAGAGATAGATAGCAGGTAGAAATATTAAATATATGTAAATAATAAATATATAAAATATAGATGATAGTTAAGTGATACAATTGATTGTAGATAGATGATAGATATGTGATACATAGATAGAAAGATAATAGAAAAATAATGACATATAGATAATAGATAGATGATAGATAGACAAATGATAGATGAGAGAGAGGGGGAGAGAGAGGGGGGGTAGTGGCTGGTTTTGTGTGTGTACTTGACACAAGCTGGAGTTATCACGGAGAAAGGAACCTTCCTTGAGGAAGTGCCTCCATGAGATCCAGTTGTAAGGCATTTTCTCAATTAGTGATCAAAGGGGGAGGTCCCAGCCCATTGCGGGTGCTGCCATCCATGGCCTCTGCATCAGATCCTGCCTCCAAGTTCCCTCCCTGTATGAGTTCTTGTCCTGGCTTCCTTTGGGGATGAACAGCAATGTGGAAGTGTAAGCTGAATAAATCCCTTCCTCCCCAACTTGCTTCTTTGTCATGATGTGTGCAGGAATACAAGCCCTGACTAAAACAATAGGTGATAGATAGATAGATAGATAGATAGATAGATAGATAGATAGATAGATAGATTATATATAGATGATAAGAAAAACATAAATAAGTAGGGGTAGATAGAGAAGAAGCTGCAGAAAGATGATGCAATTAAGTGGCCAACTACTTCCCATCGTTCTTCTAGACTTCCTTTACAGGCAGGTTCCACATGTTCCTCAGGCTAAAGGTATCTCTAGACAGAAAGGAGGTTAAGCAGGAACATTTTCGGGAAATTTCCTTACCATATGATGTTCTTTTCAAAAAAAAAATTGGGGAAGAGCTTTTGGTGACAAACATCTCTGCAGCCATCAGAGAGAACCCAGCATATTTACACAAGAATATTTTGTCTGTGTCTGGGTGCCTGAAATGTTAACATGTTTCTTCCAGGATTAAGATCTAAGGAGAGGGCTGTGGTCCTCAAGTCAGAGATTGGTTCCCAGGAAAAGCATAGCACTGTGCAGTGTGTGAAGACCCATTTGATGCTGGCCTTTGAAGCCTCACACTTCTTACCTCATGGCCTTTGTTTCCCCACAGTTACTTCCACTCTTCTCAGAAGGGAACCGGTTTCTACTTAGAGTCAGGTACCTTCTTTTCTCTCCACAGCTACTGCTGTTTCTACTCAGAGACTTCCCCAGGTACCTGTAACCACCTTGTCCATCCGTCATGCAACCTGACCACTTCCAGCAGACCCCAGCTCTCAGTGATGGACCTGTGCCTGTGCCTCATCAAACAAAACAAAACAAAAAACCCAGCATTTATGAAATGCTGTATTCTCACCCTACCGTACACTGTACACTGCAAAGAAAGTCCAACAGGGGCTAGAAGGGCAGGTCTCACATGCCTTCTCTGGTCAAGCTGCTGTGTACTCTCAGACAGCACTGCTCACAGAACAACCACAGCCAAGTTAGTAATAGCTTCCAGTTAGGGTTGGTTGAGAGTTCAATTGGGTTAGCACGAAGCACTTAGCATATTGGGGGAGGATATGAAGACAGGCAACAGAAGCAAGGGGGCTGATGACACAACACAGAAGACAGGAGAAACAGTTGTGAACCATGGATTCAAATCACACTCCCTTCTGGGCTGACTAGAATTCACCCTTGCTGGTCCTGGTTCAATTGCCAAATCGGAGTTGCCAAATCAGAGTGGCTTCTGCAGCATCACGGGCTTCATGCCACTGACAGGATTCTCATTCTTATACCCACTGCAATCCCAAGTACACCAAAACCCCCTAAGTAAAGAGGGTCCCTTTAGGAACACATTTGGGAGATTGGTTAAACAACCTACTAGAGAGAAAACCCTTGGCTTTCTGCCTTTGATGACAATATAATGAAACAAGTAATTAACTTCCACTCAAGAAAAGTCTAAAGATTCATCTAAGAACAGAAATAAGTACCTCTAGGTGACCCACACCCTCCCTATCTGCAGTGATGACTTGATCATCTAACAGCCCATTGCTACACTATCTGCCTGTCCATTTGACCTCAGTTCATATTGTCTGTCTTAGTTAGGGTTTTACTGCTATTAACAGACACCATGACCAAGGCAAAAAAACAACATTTAATTGGGGCCGGCTTACAGGTTCAGAGGTTAAGTCCATTATTGTGGGAGCATGGCAGTATCCAGGCAGGCATGGTGCAGGAGGAGCTGAGAGTTCTATGTCTTCATCCAAAGGCTGCTAGTGGAAGACTGACTTCCAGGCAACTAGGGAGAGGATTTTATACCCACACCCACAGTGACACACCCATTCTAACCAGGTCACACCTATTCCAACAAGGCCACACCTTCAGATGGTGCCACTCCCTGGTCCAAGGATATACAAACCATCACATTGTATATGTCCTCAAGATTGCATACATGATGTATCCCATGACACTGCCACCTGTATCCTATAGCTGATGATTGCAGTTCACTAATTCACTCCGGATCCTGATTTTATTCTCCAAAGGAAACCAAGAGCCTTTTAAAACCACTGTCTTTCACTGCAGTGAAATTTGGTTTTGTCGGAATAATTCATTTTTCACTTTCAACTTGAGCTGTATCTCTTAAATAGTGTCTGATGTGTTGGATACTGTGATAAAACAGTCTGTTAAGTCAGGGGTGGTGTTGCACTGCTGGCACCTCAAGAGACTGAGGCAGGGGCATTGCCAGGTTGAATGCCAGCTTGGGCTACACAGTGAGGACCTTTATCTGAAAACAGAAGTGTAGGGTGGTGAAATGTTCAATGCTTGTCCACGGTGACTCATAGAAGCCCAACAGGAGGCTTGGCAAAGGCCCCAGTGGACCCATCCCTGAGGGTACTCATTACACCCACCAGGTCAGTGGTCGCTGCACAAAGAGGGACTTTCTGAGATTCCACCTCACACCAGTCAGAATGGCTAAGATCAAAAATTCAGGTGACAGCAGATGCTGGCGAGGTTGTGGAGAAAGAGGAACGCTCCTCCATTGTTGGTGGGATTGCAAGCTTGTACAACCACTCTGGAAATCAGTCTGGCGGCTCCTTAGAAAATTGGACATAGAACTACTGGAGGATCCAGCAACACCTCTCCTGAGCATATATCCAGAAGATGTTCCAACCAGTAAGAAGGACACATGCTCCACTATGTTCATAGCAGCCTTATTTATAATAGCCAGAAGCTGGAAAGAACCCAGATGCCCCTCAACAGAGGAATGGATACAGAAAATGTGGTACATTTACACAATGGAGTACTACTCAGCTATTAAAAAGAATGAATTTATGAAATTCCTAGGCAAAGGGATGGACCTGGAGGGCATCATCCTGAGTGACGTAACACAATCACAAAGGAACTCACACAATATGTACTCACTGATAAGTGGATATTAGCCCAAAACTTAGGATACCCAAGATACATAATACAATCTGCTAAGCACATGAAACTCAAGAAGAATGAAGACCAAAGTGGGGTCACTGTACCCCTTCTTAGAATTGGGAACAAAACATCCATGGAAGGAGTTACAGAGACAAAGTTTGGAGCTGTGATGAAAGGATGGACCATCTAGAGACTGCCATACCCAGGGATCCATCCCATAATCAGCTTCCAAACGCTGACACCATTGCATACACTAGCAAGATTTTGCTGAAAGGACCCTGATATAGCTGTCTCTTGTGAGACTATGCCGGGGCCTAGCAAACACAGAAGTGGATGCTCACAGTCAGCTACCTAAAATATAACTGACAATTTCATGGTCCCAAGGTTTAGATTATGATGTGACCACAAGCTGAAAATCCAGATATGGCTACTTTGCTGTTTGGATATGCTGAGGAAAGAAAAGCATATTCTATGTAAATCCACATTCACATAGAGCAAAATATTTTCATTGTTTTATCTGATTTAATTGGACCTTACCTGAAAGCCTCGTTCTTTACTCATTTTGATATGAATGAGGTCTGTAAATCAACACATAAAATTTAACAACAACAACAACCTGGGGTCTCAATCTTGGAAACTAAGTATGTTATTTTAAAAGAAGCTAAGTTATGAAAATTAAGATAAATAGTGGTAGTTTTGAGAAGATCATGTGATGATTCAAGAGTTTTAAAAATGAGTTTCATCTGCAAAGCTTCTGCAAGGCAAAATACACCATCAATAAAACAAAAAAACCACCAACAGATTTGGAAAGGATCTTTACCTATCCTAAATCAGATAAGGGACTAATATCCAATATATATAAAGAACTCAAGAAGGTGGACTCCAGAAAGTCAAATAACCCCATTAAAAAATGGGGCTCAGAACTGAACAAAGAATTCTCACCTGAGGAATACCGAATGGCAGAGAAGCACCTGAAAAAATGTTCAACATCCTTAATCATCAGGGAAATGCAAATCAAAACAACCCTGAGATTCCACCTCACACCAGTCAGAATGGCTAAGATCAAAAATTCAGGTGACAGCAGATGCTGGCAAGGATGTGGAGAAAGAGGAACACTCCTCCATTGTTGGTGGGATTGCAAGCTTGTACAACCACTCTGGAAATCAGTCTGGCGGTTCCTCAGAAAATTGGACATAGTACTACCGGAGGATCCAGCAATACCTCTCCTGGGCATATATCCAGAAGATGTCCCAACCGGAAAGAAGGACACATGCTCCACTATGTTCATAGCAGCCCTATTTATAATAGCCAGAAGCTGGAAAGAACCCAGATGTCCCTCAACAGAGGAATGGATACAGAAATTATGGTACATTTACACAATGGAGTACTACTCAGCTATTAAAAAGAATGAATTTATGAATTTCCTAGCCAAATGGATGGACCTGGAGGGCATCATCTTGAGTGAGGTAACACAATCACAAAGGAACTCACACAATATGTATTCACTGATAAGTGGATATTAGCCCAAAACTTAGGATACCCAAGATATAAGATACAATTTGCTAAACGCATGAAACTCAAGAAGAATGAAGACCAAAGTGTGGACACTGTGCCCCTTCTTAGAATTGGGAACAAAACACCCATGGAAGGAGTTACAGAGACAAAGTTTGGAGCTGTGATGAAAGGATGGACCATCTGGAGACTGCCATACCCAGGGATCCATCCCATAATCAGCTTCCAAACACTGACACCATTGCATACACTAGCAAGATTTTGCTGAAAGGACCCAAATATAGCTGTCTCTTGTGAGCAAACACAGGAGTGGATGCTCACAGTCAGCTATTGGATGGATCACAGGGCTCCCAATGGAGAAGCTAGAGAAAGTACCCAAGGAGCTAAAGGGATCTGCAACCCTATAGTTGGAACAACATGATGAACTAACCAGTACCCCGGAGCTCTTGTCTCTAGCTGCATATGTATCGAAAGATGGCCTAGTCGGCCATCACTGGAAAGAGAGGCCCATTGGACTTGCAAACTTTATATGCTCCAATATAGGGGAATGCCAGGGCCAAAAGAATGGGAATGGGTGGGTAGGGAAGTAGGGGGCGCTATGGGGGACTTTTGGGAAAGCATTGGAAATGTAATTGAGGAAAATATGTAATAAAAAATATTAAAAATTAAAAAAATGAGTTTCATATCCTTGAATAATTATAAAACATTTCATTCTTTTAGAGGTAACATTGACTCTTCCACCACCATCCAGTTCTCTTAATTATTTTCTTTAGGTTTTAGATTCCTTTATTTTTATTTTGTGTGCATGAGCATCCTCCTGCCCACATTTCTGTGCACCATGTATATGTCAGGTGCATGTGTAAGCCAGAAGAGGGCACAATATACCTTGCAGATGAAGTTAGCAATGAATGTCAGCCACTATGTGGGTGCTGAGAACCAAATGCTCTTTTTCTGCAAGAGTAGCCACTGATCTTAACCAGAGCCAGCTCTCTACTCCCAATCATTTGATTCTTAATACTGAATCTTAAGGAACCAAATATGACTGCAGTTTCATATATCAATATTAAATAAAAGAAAAGAAAGTCCCCAGTGCCAGGAACCATTTTATTTTCTAATAAATCACAAGGACTGGGTGTGAGGCCGCTGGTCCTTGAAAAGAGTGGTTGGCAACTGCTTCCTTCTTTCCAGCAAGTTTTCAAGGATGAGAGAGGCTCCTGCAGTGTGGAGGGCCTCCCTGCAAGGCATGGAGCTCATGGGAGTTTACATGGTGCTGAAGAGATGCCTTCCAAGGTCTGGAGTTGTAAGATTCCCACCTAGTGCTGGAGAACATTCTTGTAAGATCTGAAGCCTGGTTCTGGAGAACCTCCTTCCAAGGTCTGAAGCCTGTAGGAGCCTGCCTGGTGCAGGAGAGATTGCTTGTAAGGTCTGGAGCCTGTAGGAGACTACCTGGTGGTGGACAATCCCCTTGAAAGGTGTAGAGTCCATGGGAGCATGTCTGGTGCTAGAGAATCCTCCTTGGAAGGTCTGGAATTCATGGAATCCTTTCTGGTACTGCAGAACCCCATTTGCAAGATCTTAAGATCATGGAAGTCTGAGTGGTGCTGGAGAACCTCCTTACAAAGTCTGGAGCCCATGGATCCCTGCCTTGTGCCTGAGAACCTCCTTGTAAGATCTGGAGCCCATCGGAAACTGCCTATGTGCTACATAACATATTTTAGGGGTCCGAAACACATGGAATCCTTGTCTGGTACTGTAGAACCCCTTTGCCAGGTCTGAAGACCATGGGAACCTGCCTAGGTGGTAGATAACCTCATTATAGGGTCTGGAGCCCATAGTGGGGGAGGGCTCATTGGGTGTTGAAGAGCCTCTTTACAGTGTCTGGAGCCCATGGGAGCCTGTATTGTGCTACAGAGACTGCAAGGTCTGTGAACTGTGGGGACCCTGCCTATTTCTCAAGATCTGGAGCCTGTGGGAGCAGGCATGGGTGCTGGAGAGTCTTTGGTGCTGCTGAGAGGTTGACGAATGAGCTCATATTTGAAATCTGTGTTCAAAACTCCAGATATTTCCTGTGTGGCTTAGCATTCCACATGCCCTTCTTCCCTCAAGCAATACTTCATTCTTTACCAAGCCAGAAAGCCGGCACTGGAATGTCTATTTAAAGGGGCTTCTGAAGTATACATAGATGAGTAGGGTTAGAGGCAGCTATTCAGTTACATGGAGACTGATATCAGTCTAGGGAAGAGTCACACAGGCCTACCTACCCACTGGCCCCCAGCTGATCTTGGAGAACATTCCACTGTGAAGAGTTGTGCTCAGGTTCCCTTCTTATATTGATTTTTCACACCTAATGTGAACTCAAACATTGAACACAAAAAAAGAAATTAAGAGAAAGGGGGAATTATCTGGATAATTCATTACTAAATCACAAAATAAAACAATACACGTTTGTGTCTAAGCCTCTGACTTTGTATGGGAATTCTCTAAAGATTCCTGGGAGTCCTGCCCAAGTCACCCGAGTCCACGTGTCAGGCTCCCTTCCTTCTCACAGTCTAAAGTTCCACAATGCTTGATGCTCTGCCCCCCAGGTGCCTTCGAGTCCTAATGCCATCATGGAATGGAAGCAATCTGGGAACATGATTCCTACAAGAGGTTTAACAATATTTCCACATGTAATTCTTTCATGCCTCAGTAAAAAAAAAAACAAAAAAAACAAAAACAAAAACAAAAAAAAAACAAAAAAACAAAAAAAAACAAAGCAACCTCATTTGTATTTTACAAGGTGACACAGATCCAAAGTTTTTGTTCTTTATTTTGGTTTGGTGTGTGTGTGTGTGTGTGTGTGTGTGTGTGTGTGTGTGTGTGTGTGTGTGTGTGTTTGTGTGTGTTTTAATAGCTTCTCTTGCAGTCAAGACTGGCTACCAACTCACTGTGAAACCATGAAAGAAAATGAAGTTCTGACCTTTCTACCTCTATCTTCCAAGCCCTGGGATTATAGGCATGCACTACTATGTTCAGTGTATGTGAAGCTAAAATTCAAACCCAGATTTTATGCAAGCTAAGCAGGTGCTGGACCATCCATGTTACATCCTCATTGTTCCAATGAGGAAACAGGCTCACTTCCTTTTTTTTCCCAGAGCTTAGCTCCTCCTCCCCCTCCCCCTCCTCCTCTTCCTCCTCCTCCTCTTCCTCCTCCTCCTCTTCCTCCTCCTCCTCTTCGGGAGTACAGCAAGCCCTGTTGTGTCCTCTGGTTAGCTCTGGGAAACCCATGCTTAGCCTCCTCTATAGCCAGCTGATCATGGATTAGTTAACTGCTGGCTGCAGAGCCTGGCTGAGGAAACCTGTCTGTTACCTCCTCCCCTTCCCTTGCTCTGGATAATGTACACATGCCCAAGTACATGTCTTTTCTAATAAAAACTCACAGTCCAGCACACAGAAGTCTGGAGACCATTTCACCTTTGACTGTGGCAAAAGACCATCCCATCTTTCCCTTTCTCGAGAGCCCTGAAACCACACCCTTGAGGGATGCACAGAACCGGAGCCAACACAGCTAGTTGACTTGACTTCCTAGTTCCCCTTAGGAGCAGCATCTTCTTCAACAGATGTTTTCAAAGTAATGAAGCAGAAACATGCATTATTGACAATGCTGTATGCTTCCCCAGTGTGTATGTGTCTGTCAGTACAGAACAGAGTGCTCAAAAAATGCACCACTATCATTTAGTTTGCAAAATAGGAAACACACATCCTGGCTAACTGTGGAAAGGAATGGAGGCCCTAGAAGCCCCGGGGTCCCTTGAAATACTCCAACAAGTTGTTCTGTGGGTGATGGAGTCTCCTGTGACAGGAGTATAGGGAACAAGTCTCCATCTCATTCCTGGAATTGGAAGTCTCTTAAATTTGCAGAGATATCTTTTTGCCAGTGTCGACTAAGTCCTGGACTAGGACACTTTTTTATATGGCATTTAACTGGAAACACCCAGATCTGTTCTGTGTCCAGACTCCTCAAGCCTGGTGGTCCCTCCTGCCATACACACACTGGACAGTTGCTCAGACTAGGCGAGCAGAGTATTTGAGCACGTGCATTGCGACTGATCATGCCTTTGCCACCTCCTGCAGAGCCTTGCTGTGAATCTGAAGTTCCTTTACCTCCTCCAGCATCTCACTAACCCTCTCCTAGCTCAAATCAGCCCCTGCCAGTGACCATCTCACTTTCTGTCATCACGGTACTATTTAAATTTCTCTCTTTCTATGGCCAGCATGCTTCAATCAGTATGAGCTAAGCTTCATCCATGTTTAGTCTATTAGAGATGGCTAGTATTCAACAATGCATATGTACCCTATATTCATCTGCTGGTAGATACTCAGGGTTAGTGCCTGACAGGACTAACACACACATTATTGCAATGAACATAGGTACACACATCTCTGGGACATAGGATACACAACTACAGTGAAATTGTTGGGTCATATGGGTGATAGCCTTCACACTGCTTTCAATAGTAGCTGAACTCATTGTTTCTCCTACTACATAGCATAGCATAGGGCTCCCTCTTCACACTGCCCCCCAACATGTGGATCTCTCATCTACTTGAAGGCAATCTTTTAATGGATGTGGAATTCAGGCCTATATTCTCAACTGACTGTAAGTGATCCTAAGGAATTTATAAAGCTCAATTATAAGCTGTTGGAAGAAATTAATTTCCATGTGATTTTTAAAATGTGGGGTGTAATTGGAATTTGCTTTTAGAACATTTTTTAACTTGGTTCTTCAAATTTGTCTCATTGTCCCATGCCTGTCACTCATATCTCCACCTGCTGCTCTGCATTGCTCCCTTGAAGATCAGGTGTGAGGGGAAGTGGTAGTTAGAGTGTACTGCTATCACCAAAGAGGCAGATTCTCAGGTCCTACGGGCTGTTCACACAAAAGGATGGATCCTTGACGTTTGTTTGCTGGGAACTATGCTGCCTTGGCCTTAAAGGTAAAGATCTGTTCTGTTATTTTTTTGAGCACATAATTTCAGGGTTCTTTCCTGGCTACAGGTGCTACTGATAAAGCCATCAGTATGACCAAGTCATCCCAGCTCTGTTGAGTCTGATCTGATAGAGACAGATGACTAACAAAGAGAAAGCCATGGGTCCTAGTAACAGCACCCTCTTAGTTGGTGTTCTAATGCTGTGAAGAAACACCATGACCAAGCAACTCTTATAAAAGAAAACATTTAACTGGAGGCTTGCTTACAGTTTCAGGGGTTTAATCCAAATGAGCAGTATGGCAGGGAGTATGACTGCACACAAGCAGACATGGCACTGGGGTAGTAGCTGACAGTTCTACATCTGGATGTGCAGCCAGCAGAGAGAGAGAGAGAGAGAGAGAGAGAGAGAGAGAGAGAGAGAGAGAGAGAGAGAGAGAGAGAAGAAGAGAGAGAGGGACTGGGCCTGTCTTGGGCTTTTGAAACCTCAAGGCTAGGGTGCTTTGGAAAAGGAAGAACCAGGAAAGAGAAAGATGGAGAAGGAAAAATTAATTTAAAAAGCAAAACCAAAAGAAAGAAACATAGTGAGCATTTCATTTTGATATTAAGTGGCATTTGTGGTAATGTAGATATTTTTGACAAATCCTAAAAAAGAAAAGTCTCCATCTAACATTTTCCACCTTTTGAGAGAACTTGGATTTTAAAAATAAGAAACATTTTTATATTGGATTTGAGTCATGGCTAGGGCACGGAGGTGGCACAGCCAATCAATACCCTTTCAAACAAGAAGCATAAACCTCACTTTTAAAATGTTGATGTGCTCAAGAGTTATACTGTAAATTCTTTGAGTGAGAAACATGAATTGAGGTAAAGTTATTGTTTTGGGAAGGTGGAGGAAAATGGCATTTTTTGAAGAGGAGACAACACACGCTTAAAGGCTGAAAGAAGGCGGCGGCTCCCCAAGCCACCAGTCTGGTCCAGCAAAGAGGGTGCTGAGTCACTGTGCTCCCCCTCTGCCCCAGACTCCCTGACAGCCCATAAAAGATAAGAGTCAAACAGAAAAGCCAACAAGAAGAGACTCTAGATATAAGGTCCAAAGAAGAGCAGAAGCTAAAGGCTAAATTAGATAGTAATCACTCTGATCCAAGCACACGCCTCCTCAAGGGCCAAGAGTAAATCTGGGTTCTCGCCTGCCTATGGCTGTGTTGAGATGCTCCACACACACTATGCCAGAGGAGACTGAGCTGAAAGACCAAGCTCCCATCATCATGAACAAGGCATGGCCGCCAAAGTCCTGGCTCCATGGAAACTATATGAGCTGCTTCATATCCATCAATTCTCAGTGATGAAAGACAGCACCAGATGTCAAAGGTGGACAAGAAGATCCTGGATATGAAGATGCAGGCATGTGCCAGAAAACTAAAGGGGAAGCTGGACTCAGAGTCTCACAGTGGTGTGTGAAAACATTGGAAATTTAGTCTCAACTCACCCAAGACACTGAGAACCAAGATCACATCCTGGATGAGACAGGCAGGGACAGACAATTCCCAGGGGTTGATATTAAAGTGTTCAAATCTTCTGAAATGAACCTTCAACAAAAGAAAATGCAAAAATAACCAAAGGGAGACTTTACAACTAAGACTAAAGTGACTTCAGAAAAAGAGTTAAGTAGGTTCACATGACATCTGGGGTACAGAATCAGAAACTTGAAGAGAGGATAATAGAAATCCCTCTAGTGACTGAATGAGAGAAGGCAGGCTGGGAACAGTTATCAGCGACCTGTGGGACTGCAGCTGTTACTAAGGTGACTGGACTTAGATAAAAAGAGAAATAAAGGACTGAAACATTCTGTAAAACATAATGACTATAAAAGTGAAAATCTACATGCTGAAGAAGCAGAGCAGAGTGTCCACAGAATAAAATCTCCAACATGATAGGGCCCCAAAAGAGATATGTGAAGATGTCTGTAGACAAATATCTGTAAGCTAAAGATGCTGAGAAGTCTTAGAGGAGGTGAGAGAAAACACTTGCCTGGGAGAAGATATGGTTCATGCAGCGGCTTCTCTCACAGGAGCTTGGATGACGGGAGGAAAGGTGGCATTTTCAAGTGCTAGGATGAAAGCTCTGTCCACTCAGAATCCATACTAAAGAATGGTGTTCTTAAAAAATGATGGGTGTGACAGGACATGCTCATTTGAGAGAAAGCATTGACATTGTAACTTTGGAGACATGCAAGGGAACCTAGGGCCAAGCACGTCCCTCACTTCCTGGTGAGGGACCCCACTGACCTTTTCCACCTTTCTCAAGTGGTGCTTATGATAGGACCAGCAGCAACAACTTTGCTTAGTTTTATTCTGCACGTGTGTGCTTTATCCTGCATATCAAATATTTACACTATCATTTGTAACAGTAGCAAAATTGCAGTTATGAAGTGGCGACTAAAATAATTTTATTGTTGGGGGTCAGCACAACATGAGCAACTGTATTAGGAAGGTTGAGAGCTGCTGCTCTAGAGATTTATACAGGTGTCAGAGCTATACAGACTGGTTAATAGTTAAAAGCAGCTCTGAGTCCATGGACTGAAAAATGGCAGCCTCTACCACAAGGTCTATAAGAAGCACAATCGCCTTCCTCACCTCTGAGGCTTCATTTCCACCCATCGATAACCGAGAAAGCTTCCTTCCCACTCTGGTTCCTTTGCTCTGAATATTTTTAAGCACTGTGGTTATAATTTAGCTTTTCTGAAAACCCAAGTCTAAATTAATTATAGTTCTGCTAAAGGGGGAAAAAGATATTAGATGGCCAAGCTGAAGTAAAATGAGTCAACTTTTTCTCTCCTTATTAGATTTTAATGGTATTATTATAATAATTAAGCTTTTCATTAATTTCTTCATGCTTATTGAGTTACAGTTCCCTGCAGATTTGAATCATATTTAACATGTAATTATGGCAGTCCATTTTTAGAAGGAAATATGGATGTAGGGTATGGAGTCACTAGGCTTCTGAGCTGAGAGAGCCAGGCAACTGGGCATGGTGGCACACCTGTGAACCCAGCACTTGGGAGACTGAGGCAAAAATGATTGAGAGTTCGAGGCCAGCTTGGGATACAAACCTAGATATTGCCAACATTGTCAAGAAAGAAAGAAATGTGAAAGAAAGAGATAAAGGAAGAAAGGAAAGAAGAGAAGAAAAGAAGGAAGAAAGGAAAGGAAGGGAAGGGAAGGGAAGGGAAGGGAAGGGAAGGGAAGGGAAGGGAAGGGAAGGGAAGGGAAGGGAAGGGAAGGGAAGGGAAGGGAAGGGAAGGGAAGGGAAGGGAAGGGAAGGGAAGGGAAGGGAAGGGAAGGGAAGGAAAGGAAAGGAAAGGAAAGGAAAGGAAAGGAAAGGAAAGGAAAGGAAAGGAAAGGAAAGGAAAGGAAAGGAAAGGAAAGGAAAGGAAAGGAAAGGAAAGGAAAGGAAAGGGATGGAAAGGAAACAAAGTGATGGAATTGTTTTCTGCAGCAACCCAGTATGATCTTATCACTACACATGTATGTATGTCAGACTAGGGAGAAAGCAGGCTAGTGTCCTCCAGGTTTGGGGACTGTTGGGGAGCCACCGGTCCCCGCATAGACTTGCGTGCTGTAGTCAAAGCTACCCAGAGAGCATTACTTGCCCCTGATCCATCTCTTAAGCAGCTTGTGCTGACCTGTTACTCTGAATTCATGCTGTTTACAGCACTCTGCTCCCAGCGTACATTCACACCCCCCCACACACACACTCACACAATCAGACACAGTGCCACTGACCAAAGCTCTATAAATCCATACTGGATCCACGGACTCGTAGATGTGGCCTTGTTGGAGGAAGTATGTCATTGTGAGCATGGGCTTTAAAACTCTTGTCCTAGCTGCCTGGAAGCCAGTCTTCTAGTGGCTTTCAGATGAAGAAGTAGAATTCTCAGCTCCTCCTGTACCATACCTGCCTGAATGCTGCCACGTTCCTGCCTTGATAATAATGGACTGAACCTCTAAACCTGTAAGCCAGCCCCAATTGAATGTTGTTCTTATAAGGGTTGTGTTGGTCATGATGTCTGTTCACAGCAGTAAAACCCTAACTAAGACAATATCTCCTTTCACATCCAGAATAGATTTTTTTCCTCCACTCCCAGTACCTTTTCAAGTTCTTCTTGTGAACTTCCATCTGCTCCCACATCTGCCTGGATCCATGTGACCATTGCTGAGACCAGACTCAGCCCTGGATAGTGTTCTCACATAAATGATCTTCCTTCTTGTTTGTCCCAAGGGCCACAGTGACTTTCTAGGATGATTCTGATCCCAGCCACTCTTGAGAATGTGACCCATGTGCATGTCTGTCTGATGGCAGGAATGCTCAGAGCAGCAGTAGGAAGAGGTGACATTTAAAGTATAAAGTATGGCTGGGAACCTTCTCTGGCTGAGGTCTGACAACTCATTTGGCCCGAGAAAGCTGACTACATAAAGGAGGATTCGGGGAAACTCCACAGGGGTCCCTGGACCACTAGCCATACCTATGGTCATCTCTGTATATAGGAATCCACCATGTCCTTCATGGTAGACAGAGATTTTATCCCAGATAGGCAATACAAAATCCTGACCATTCTCACCTAGGTTTAATACACCGAAAGAGAAGCTGTGGTTGCCCAGTTTACTTAAGCGACACTTCATTATCCTGCCTGGTGTGTCCTGGACTCTAATGTCTGTAGGGCATTGGATAGCCAGGAAAGTCACAGGGTTACAGCTCATACAAGGTCAAGGTGCTGCTTAAAAACAGATTTAGCATGATCTGGAGAAGGGAAGGCAAATGAGGTGATCGCCTAAATATCACCATATAAATGAAGACAGCCTGGGAGATGGTAAAATGTTTCTTTCTTTTTATTATTATGTATTTTCCTCAATTACATTTCCAATGCTCTCCCAAAAGTCCCCAGTACCCTCCCCCCCCCACTTCCCTATCCACCCATTCCCATTTTTTTGGCCCTGGCATTCCCCGGTACTGGGGAATATAAAGTTTGTGTGTCCAATGGGCCTCTCTTTCCAGTGATGGCCGACTAGGCCATCTTTTGATACATATGCAGCTTGAGTCAAGAGCTCCAGGGTACTGATTAGTTCATAATGTTGTTCCACCTATAGGGTTGCAGATCCCTTTAGCTCCTTGGGTACTTTCTCTAGCTCCTCCATTGGGAGCCCTGTGATCCATCCAATAGCTGACTGTGAGCATCCACTTCTGTGTTTGCTAGGCCCTGGCATAGTCTCACAAGAGACAGCTATATCTGGGACCTTTCAGCAAAATCTTGCTAGTGTATGCAATGGTGTCAGCGTTTGGAAGCTGACTATGGGGTGGATCCCTGGATATGGCAGTCTCTAGATGGTCCATCCTTTCGTCACAGCTCCAAACTTTGTCTCTGTATCTCCTTCCATGGGTGTTTTGTTCCCAATTCTAAGAAGGGGCACAGTGTCCCCACTTTGGTTTTCATTATTCTTGAGTTTCATGCGTTTAGCAAATTGTATCTTATATCTTGGGTATCCTAAGTTTTGGGCTAATATCCACTTATCAGTGAATACATATTGTGTGAGTTCCTTTGTGATTGTGTTACCTCACTCAGGATGATGCCCTCCAGGTCCATCCATTTGGCTAGGAATTTCATAAATTCATTCTTTTTAATAGCTGAGTAGTACTCCATTGTGTAAATGTACCACATTTTCTGTACCCATTCCTCTGTTGAGGGGCATCTGGGTTCTTTCCAGCTTCTGGCTATTATAAATAAGGCTGCTATGAACATAGTGGAGAATGTGTCCTTCTTACCTGTTGGGACATCTTCTGGATATATGCCCAGGAGAGGTATTGCTGGATCCTCCCGTAGTACTATGTCCAATTTTCTAAGGAACTGCCAGACTGATTTCCAGAGTGGTTGTACAAGCCTGCAATCCCACCAACAATGGAGGAGTGTTCCTCTTTCTCCACAACCTCGCCAGCATCTGCTGTCACCTGAATTTTTGATCTTAGCCATTCTGACTGGTGTGAGGTGGAATCTCAGGGTTGTTTTGATTTGCATTTCCCTGATGATTAAGGATGTTGAACATTTTTTCAGGTGCTTCTCTGCCATTCGGTATTCCTCAGGTGAGAATTCTTTGTTCAGTTCTGAGCCCCATTTTTAATGGGGTTATTTCATTTTCTGGAGTCCATCTTCTTGAGTTCTTTATATATATTGGATATTAGTCCCCTATCTGATTTAGGATAGGTAAAGATCCTTTCCCAATCTGTTGGTGGCCTTTTTGTCTTATTGACGATGTCTTTTGCCTTGCAGAAGCTTTGCAGTTTCATGAGGTCCCATTTGTCAATTCTCAATTTTACTGCTCAAGCCATTGCTGTTCTATTCAGGAATTTTTCCCCTGTGCCCATAGATTCAAGGCTTTTCCCCACTTTCTCCTCTATAAGTTTCAGTGTCTCTGGTTTTATGTGAAGTTCCTTGATCCACTTAGATTTGACCTTAGTAAAGGAGGTAGGAATGGATCAATTCGCATTCTTCTACATGATAACAAGCAGTTAAAATGTTTCAAAATGCTTCTCTTATACAGAACGGTTTGCAAGTTGTAGTTACCGAATACTCACCTGCATACAGCAGCAGTGTCTTACTTTGAAAGCTATGTGGAATCTCAAATCACAGCATATCACAGAAGATCTGGACAGGAGAGCACATCTTGGGTTGAATACACATAGTAGGCTTCCTGCCCCGATATGGAAATCGTACATTTGCGTTTTGTGTAAAAAGTCTTGTGACAATCATGCAATGGCATTTAAAGTGCAGCAGCTTACATTCAGGCTCAGCTAGCATTTGTTCCTTCAGGACGGATGGGGGACCAAGTCATGTGCCCTCCACTTCACTCCTCAAAAGGAGTAAATAAAAACCGTGAGCCTTTGAGATACGGGTTCCTATCTGCATTAACATTGAACCACACAGGGTTGGGCTCTCTGTGGTCTTACTGATAAAACCAGACAGGGGAACACAACAAACGAAGATGAGGGCTTCCTTCTCCGAAGATTTAGAGTGTTCTCAGTTGCTACATTCAATAAGTCAAAAACTGAAATGAGGCAAAGACAATACAGTGTTCTCGAGTCACCTTCTCTGACTTCCCTGCATCTCCTCATTGTATCAGCTGGCTGTACAGTATGGACAAGACATGGAAATGTCTCCTCCAATGTCAAGAGATGCTATTTATTTCTCTTCTGCCTTGCCCTGTCCCTGTCCCTGGGCTGACTCCTAAAGCTTTGACATAAGATGGATATGAAATGAAGAGTTTGAAAGCCTCCACAGCAGGTGTAGAGACCTCTCTCAATAACAGGCCAGGGTCTTTAATGCCATTTTATTCCCATAGTACAGCAGGAAAACATTAGTTCCCTGGCCCAGCCCTAATTCCCAAGGCTTTCCCCCTTCCTGTTGCCACAGAATATGACCTTGGTGGCTCAACTGTGACATTTAAAGGCACCTGTCCAGAGAGGCAGAAGATAGTCACCCAGGGGACAATAGTCCACTGCCCTGAGCACCTAGAAATTGCCTTCATGTCAAACTTGACAGGCAAGGCTTCTTCCAGCATTGAACAGACTCTGTGTTTGGTTCAGGAGGCCTCCCTGACGAGCAAGCTCTTTGCACATGAGTTATCTGGAGGCAGACATACCTATAGTTATACTGACCAAGGTCAGCTGCCTTTCTATGAGTGGGTCTCCTGAACACCAGGACCTGTCGGCCCATGTGACTTGGGAATGACACCATCCCACCTCCATCAGGACACTCAGAATAGTGCAGGACTGTTTTCTTGGTATTTTCCATCTGTGGCCAGTGGAATCTACATATGCAGAAACCACAGGCATGGAGGCTGATTATTCCTAGGAAACACAGGGTTGGTGGCCAGCTAGTGTTCTATGTGTCCCACACAACTACAGGTCCCCAGGGGGATCAGTAGGGCTGTCTGTGGAGCCCTGGGTACTCATGGTCCCACCTTGTGTTCAGTTATCACTCTCTGTGTGGGTTTCTGTGGCTGACCACAGAAAGGCCTCTGGAACATCTGGAAGCTTCCATTAATGCTCTGCATTCCTGACTTCTTGAATTTCTTTGCTATCCAGAGAAGGGGAAGAGAAGCTGGAAGGTGTTACTATGGGAGGTATTTCTGCTGTAACCACAAGGCTCCACTCCCTGGACCCTTGTTGGGCTGGATGGACTGGTGTATTTGACACCCTGGCCACAAAAGAATGTCCATAATCCTTACCCCAAGGACCTCACCCATCCACAACCCAAGCAGTCTCTTCAAACAGCTGTTTCATCTCATAAACAATGAATTCTGTGATATCACACAGCCCTCAAAACTTGAGTGTGACCCTGTCTTCCACCAGCCTGGTCTGGATACCTTAAAGGACCCTGAAAACACTAGTCAGGTTGGCCACTCTGCCTCTGCTCTGCTGGTGCCTTTCTGGGGATGTCCTTTGTGCCTAACACATCAGTAGAATTCGGGGCAACAGACCAGGGTTTCCTAATCTATTCTGAGGGATTTAGGAATCAAGAAAAACTTAATACAGGTTTACTGAAAATTGTCACCACCTCAGGTTGGTCTGAGAAGGACAGGTACTGTGAGAGAGGGCAGATGGTGACTAGCCTCACCACCTAAGTCAAATGTGGCCCAACACTGCCTCCATGTGTCACAGCCTTGGGATATAAACAAAGGAATCCTAACTTCAAAGTAAGTGCTTGGAATAAACAGTTAAGTGCCTGCCAGTCACAGGAGTCCAGTTTCAGACAGCTAGAGATGGGATCAGGTCATAGGAGGTTGATCACTTCTAAACCAGTTTCAGCAGCCACATTCCAGCCAATCACAGTTGTCATGTCTATCCAGCTACAAAGGGAGCTGAGTCATTCTTAGCTGGACAGACAGACTGACTGACATGGCATACGACTACACCATCCACTGGAGTTGCTGGGAGGAGCTCTCTAAATCTCTCCCAGCACTTGGGGTTACTTGCTCAATAAATTTGATTGAAATTAATTCTGTTGTTTAACTTACCTGGAGCTTTCTCTAAGTGATAGTCTGGTAGCTTCCATAACTAAACCTCCCCCCCTCCCATTTGTGATGGGCAGTTTTCTAAAGCTAACCATGGAAGGTTCAACACAGCAATCTTCCTGTTTGGAATAAAGTCATCCAAGGAATATGTAAGAGTGGCTTGCCTGATCATCTCCTCTTTGCTGGTACTGGGATGAGAGAACACAGCAAAGGGTCAGTCAGGCAAGGCTGAAAGTGACTGGAAGGTTCCATCTCATGCTGAGGGTATCTTCGTGTGACCATGGTTTCTAAGCTCCTACAGCAAAGTTCCCATAGATCAGTTGTCCCAAGGAACGCCTCCCAGTATCACCCAGAGCCAGTTGCTGACTCCGCACCTGCACAGCTGCTCCTTCCTGTAAGTCTGCAGAAAATGCTGCTTAATAAACATTCATGAGCTCTCAGAAGCAGCCACTCATCTTTCAGAAAGCTGTGCTGGCAATGATGGCTCCTGAAACACATTCTACCTGAGTGCTCCTGGCCAGGTGGATGAGTCTCCTTCCAACCTGCAGACTCTTTGTGGAGAGAATTTGTTTGGCATGGCTGAGCTGCTCACATCAGTATTATATTGAAGAAAAAAAAGCAGCAATTTTAAACACTGTGGACAGACTCATGTCGTTCGTACCTGCAGTTTCTTTTCCAAGTGGGCTCAGAGCAGATAGCTCTCAAAAGTGCAGGTCTATCCCTTCCACAATCAGAGAGTGATACCTTTCTTGAATCCCTTCCAAAGACCACCCTGTAGCCAGTACATATTCCCTAAGGCTGTTTGGTTGTCTTTGGCAAACCATCCCTGGCTCAGGCTGCAGAGGCTGCTCAGCGGGTTTGAAGAGTAAACACAAATGATATTGTTCTTGATAAGCTGAGAACGTGTCCCTCCCTGGTATCAACAGTAAACATGGAGCCTTCTGGGCCTTGTGGTGCCTGTCCTCCTGTTTAATGACTATCCCTGTAAAACAGGAAGAACATGATGTCATCTGCTATATTTCACCCTAGGCAGTTAGTGGCTGGTGGCTCCTCAGAAGGTCCCAATGCTTATGGGTTAAATGAGAAGGCAAGCTTTCTCCTCAGCAGGCCAGCTCCTTCACCTTCCTGGATGACCTAGCTGGGAGATTCCTGTCTCTGTCTATCAGCGGAAAGGAAAATTCATCTCAGGAGATTCTCCCTAGTCAGTGGAATGTCCACAGATAATCAGATGAAACGAACCATCAATTGGCTGTGAAGGCATCTGTATCCTGTGACACCATGTCTTAGTCATTCCAGACAGAAGGACAGCTGTGTAGTGATAGCTGCCCAGTGTGATCTGAAGAAGGACATCTCAGGTCTTTGAAGCACACATGGCACAGAATTTTTTTAGACTGTTAGGACTGCCCCCACTGGGCGTGATAAGACAAATACCGGCATGTACAGGCCCCTGCCATTCTGTCTCTCTCCTTATCACAAGGTTTTGGCTCCACAAGGTGTAAGAATTCAACAGGTGCCTGAGCAACATCTTGAGGCATCTCCTACCCCTTGAAATAGAACCCTTCCTATATCCCAGGTGAAGACACCACAGGGTGAAGACAGTCACACAAGAGGCTCTAACTCTAAAGTAAGGCTGCTCTCTGGAATAAAATTTTCTTTTATCTTAACCAACTTTAAAAAAAAAGACTTAAAAATGGACTTTTTTTTAATCATATAGGACTTCTTTGTTCAAAAGCCAAATTTGGATCAGTATCCCACTTTGGGGACAGTATGCTGGAGGGATGTGAAACAAAGTTGATATAAATTAAATTAGTAACTGAATATCAAGTAAAGTCTTTGTCCCCTAGGGATTCTCTAGTATTTTCCCTTTAAAGTGCTACCCAAAAGTACAGGTATGAATAATTTTCATTTTTACAAAAACTATGAATGGTAAAGACATTTAAGCAATCACACAAAAGGGTGACAAATTCATGTGTGAGTAGTGGAGAGACCAATCATGCTTGCTGATATGAGAGGCTGCTGAAAGGCCATGGCCCCCACAGGAGCACTTGTAGCGGGCCTCGGGAGATGGGCAGCCCCTGTGAGCAGATCTGCAGCCAGGCTGATGATCCCAGAAAGGAAAACATACGATAAGATGAAACCTTCAAGGGAACACCCCTGCAGCTGCATCTCGACAACCCTAAGGTAGAAATGACCCAAAGTCTTTCCAGTGGCTAAGGACATCCTGGTTCCCATGGCACACTGGAGAAGAAAGACCTCAGATGTTACTCAAGAGGAACTCAGCACCATCCAGCAGCAGGGCCCGCCCACCTGCCACTCAGAATGCCCACAAGACATTCAGGAAATGATGGGCACAAGGCAGGAGCATTAGTGCGACCCATGGCCAGGATGAGGCAGTAAGGGTAAGAGTGTGCTCTACATGCCACAGATGAGTCCTTTCCATGGAGTGAGACAAGAGCTACATTTGGAGATAAGCTGTTCAGACCAACTACAAACAGCTACATGTGCCCACAACCAAACAAACACACACACACACACACACACACACACACACACACACACACACACACTTACATGCTCATGCGAATGTAGATAGGCATGCACACATGCTGCATGCACACATGTGTACAAGAGCAAACACAGTTAGCTGGTTCGGTAGGTAGAGGAGACTGCTGCCAAGCTTGACAACCTGAGTTCAATCCTTGGACCCATATGGTAGAAGAAAACCAACTCCCACAAACTGTCTGACCTCCACATATGTGCCTTTGCACATGTGTATCACCCTTCCCCACACAAAGTAAGTAATTACGTGATGTAATAAAAATTTAAAAGAGTATATGCTGTAAACACACAGAAATGCAGTGAATTAGTGATATCTAAAAACCTGTGTCGTTGTTAAAACTGTAGATCCAATTATACTTTCTGGATCTGACATTTCCTGTTATGATGTCTTCACTGGGGACTCTGTGTGAGGCAGAGAGAAAGCTTATTAATTTAAAACTATCATAATCTACAGTTACTCAAAGCAATTTTTCTTTACTTTTTTTTGGTGACTATGCACACATACTGTACAGCATGTAAATGCATGCATAGATGTGGCATATGTGCATAAAAGTGATAGAGGGCTTCAGAGAAAGCCAGCACAGGTAGGAGTTCTCATGGGCTGGCTTCTCATTCGCTACAAATCCACATATATCAGAGCAGGTGGATCATATGAATAAGAGCAGGATTTGGGTGGAGGCAAATTTCAGCACTGAACCCCCAGGGTCCACAGCATCTGATCACTTGGCTACTTGCCTTCTTTCTACCTTTTATATTGGATCTGAACCACCAGAATACTCTACAAGTAACAGAGTTTTAGCAAATATATATCTAAAGCCTAGCTTTTAAAACCCTGTTTGAGGCATAGGCCCATGCTGAATTTAGAAATTGAGTTTTAGCTCAATTTGAGAGAAAGCTTATTAATTTAAAACTATCATAATCTACAGTTACTCAAAGCAATTTTTCTTTACTTTTTTTTGGTGACTATGCACACATACTGTACAGCATGTAAATGCATGCATAGATGTGGCATATGTGCATAAAAGTGATAGAGGGCTTCAGAGAAAGCCAGCACAGGTAGGAGTGTTGTAGTGTTGGACGATCTTAGGGCTCTGGCTTCTTCTCTTTATCCAACGCCTGAATTGATAGGTTCTCTATCTTGCTCAAGATATCTCAAACCTCCATGCTCACCGGTATCCTCCCATCTCTCTCTTCTCATTGAGATCCCTCTGAAGACGCCACTGGGCTCTGCTCCTCAGTAAGCAAAGAACCCACAGGTCAGGGTGTCTCTTCTTGAGGAGCTCCTTCCTCTGGCCTTCCATCTCTGGATGGTATCCCCACTCCAGACAAACATATCCCCAGCTGTATCTGACAAACCCATCCCTTACCATCGGTGTGTGGCTCCCAAAACACCATTACTGTAATACAGAGAGTGGTATTGTTCTTAATGAGATCCTAGTCAAGGCTCATTTGGCCAGGAGCCCTCCCCAGTGGCTATAGGAGTTGTAGGGTGGAAGTAGTGGACAGTGTAGACATCCTTCAGCAAGCTCCTCTTACTTACATAGGATGTTTGATGTCATGGGTACTCCTGTTGGATGTAAGCCATCTGGATGTCTTGTAACAGGTACTTCAATGGCCGTCCTGCACGTGCTGTTACCCAGTCCCTCAATCTTGGACTCAGTCACAGGAATATATACCACTGCCCCACACTGCCCTCTCTGGTGGAACCTGACCACTCTAGGATTATGGGGAATATAACATCTTGAAACATCATTGCTGTATGGATTGTGTCCTGCTCCAGATGTGCATAGGTGCAATGGCATGGGTGCTGTGTCTTCCTTGTTGTCCTGCTACAGAGTGGCTCCCACTGTGTTAGATATATGTATATATCACATCAAACTATCATTTCCTGATGAGCTGCCCCATCATACCCCACTCTCAGCTAACCCCAAATGATGGCAGTACTTCATCAGGGAAGGTCAAGTCTTAGGACACTAAGGAAGGTAAAATAAACAAGGTAGCCACTAGGCATAGTATTCTGCAGGAAAGAATAAAGGCTCTCACCTCAACAAAGTCAAAGGCCAGTTGTCAGGAGACCATCCAAATCACAGCTCCTCTCTCTCAACATACCGCACCTCTAATTCTGTTTTGCTGTGTAAATTACAAAATGAAGTCTGAGGAATGATGTGCTCATCATATCAGGACAGTAAAATATCTTGTGACTCGTTGTAAAGCAAAGGGTCTCTCAGCTCTCCTTCCTTTGTCATTACCCCACAGCAAACAAGAAGAGAAAAGAAGAGGAGGAAGATAAAAAGAAATGTAAGAAGGAGTAGAAGGAGGAGGAGAAGGAGAGGGAGAAGGAAAAGGAGAAATTACCAGCTTTGAGACTAGAGAACAGATTGTGAGCCTGATCTAGCATTAATGGAAATGAACTTTAATGTAAAGTACTCCTCATCCACATAGCTGGAGAAGTAGCACCAAAGACAAATAAATTGATGATTGGGAATAAGTAGACAAATGCTGTCTGCTAAGGTTGTTTATTGCATTTCAATATCAAACATATTCAGAGAAGAAACCAAAAGTCTGCAGCTAACTGAGGACAGGATGTTTGCAGAGAGTTTGTTGTTAACACAGGAGATAGGCCAGACTGCTCTCTGGTGGTATCATACTGGACCATCTCCACAGTTCCAAAACAGAATAACCTAGCCAGACACCAGCTCCTTAGTAGCCCTCCTGGTGTTTAGCATGCCTGATGCCACCGTTTGCACGAGAGCAGCTACCAAATTACATACAGCCCTGTGTATCTGCTCTGCACAAAGGTGTGTCCTTATGCTATCATACAAACATGCATCATATGCCTTAGTTTATACCTTGTACTTTCTTCATGGAAGGAGAATGGGCAGCTCAGGCACATGTTAGAGTGTTGGATACTCTTATACCCAGAGGTATAAGAGTAATAATAGAGTAATGCAACATTTATACCCAGAGGAGGAGTATAAATGTTGCATTTCCTGATACAACAGTGAGGATGTCACTCACCTATCCAGTAGCACGTCCCACGAGGAGATCTTGATTCTTCTTGGACTCTGAAGTGTGTGCCTCAAGTATGCATCTGATTTATATCACCTACTCAATGAAATGCACACATATTTTCTTGTATTTTGCAGTGAGAACAAGAACGGTTTATACCAGATATTATTCCACAAATATATTCTAAGGGCACCTGCTTCTCTCTTGCTTTCTGTAGTGGAAGAAAACATTCCTGATCCTGGGTAATCACCCTATTAGGTATGGACTCCTATGCCATCTGAAGCATTACTTTATGGTGAGTAGACCAAGGATGCTGAACCAAACTCCCTAAATCTAGTAGAATTTGTTCATCTACCATACTCTCATCTGGGTTTTCTTACTCCATTCATTTACTCTTCCATCCATCCATCCAACCATCCATCCATCTATCCATCCACTCACCCATCCACCCACCCATCCATCCATCATCCACCCATCCATCCATCCATCCACCCACCCACCCATTCATCCATCCACCCACCCACCCACCCATCTATCCATCTATCCATTCATCCATCTATCCATCCATTCTTCCTTCCATTCTTCCTTATATTCATCTACTTAGTTACTTATACTCTCACCTGTCCTCTCCCTCATCCTTTCTTCTATCCTTCTACTCATCCACTCTTCCATCCACCTGTCCATCTACTTATTCCTCCATCCAATGCTTTACCCATCCACACTTGCCTTTCCACCTGTCAATCTTTACACCCATTTATCCATAAACTTTCCACCCACATATCAATCTATCTAGTCACCCACCCACTACTCTACCCATCCATCTATCAATTCATCCATCCATCCATTAGACCACTCACCCTTCCTCTTCTTACTCAGGAAGTTTCACAGAATTGTTGTTTAATCTGTGACATGTCAGAACCTGTCTTCCAGATGGAAGGCGGTACCTTGCACAAAGTGGATAGCCCTGACCTCAGTGTGGCCAGATAGGAAGAATAAATCTTGTGTCCTTTCCCAGGCACACAGAGGGGTTTGTGCCTCTAGGGGTTTGGCCTGTCCAAGTCTCTTGAGCATAGAATCCGTGGACAGAGAAAGAAGGCATGCTTCTCTTTCACAGCACAAGCAAGGTCTTGGAGATGCAATAGCACAGTGAAGGAGGACCGCAGAAGTGTGCCTGTTGACCTTTAATGAACACACAGAGTCCGCTAACCCATCTTGGACCTGGTGCCTTTGTGTGTAGCGAGATGCAGACAAGCAGTGACATGACACTTGACCTCTCCATAATGAATGTGATGATGTTCCCTGTTACTTCTGCCCACGAGGCTAAATTGAGACTCTAAATAAATAAATAAACAAATAACCCTCTCCACGGAGGTCAATTAATTCTGTAGCTCTACTGAGCTGCTTAGGTACACGGAAGCTGGAAGCCATTACTACCTAAAAGCCTCAGTAGATAGCCAAGACGTGTGCTGGGGTCTGCAGAGGTCTCTGCTGCAGATAGTGGGCTCCAAACCTGTGACCCCATGCATGGTCTGAGCCTCAACACGTGTGATTCTTCTCTGAAGGTCAGTTTCTGGTCAGTTCTGGGGACAGGAAGAAGGCTCAATATGTAATCTAATTGCTTCTCCTCCACCCTCAGGTCTGCATATTATATTATATTGAAAAGTAATTATGCAGCGAAAGTAAAATGTCAGCGGTACTGTCTGGCAAGCAGTGGCACAGATGTGAATTATTCTCTTCCCTGCGTCTTGCAGACATCTCTATACCTCTCTCGTCACACACCACGGTGTGTGCTCATGGGCCTGAGTATTTATGCACACGAGATGAGATTTTTCAGGTTTTTTTTTCTTTCCTTTCTCCTTGCAGCATCAAGATCCCAAGCTGAGTGGCCTTGTTGGCAATGATTGATCACCCAATATCTAATTAAACCTGATCCAATCACTTATTATGCAGAGTGGAACAAACAAACTGAAGGCAACTGTCAGCCTGGTGATTGATGATCCGGCCAACCCGGCTTTTGTGGCTCCTAATGTCCCGACGCTTGTTACAACCAGGCAGAGCCACCACGCTGGACCAAGCGCCTGTCACCCCCCCCCCACACACACACACATACACACAACTAAACTTTAAAATGTGTGCTGGGTGGGAAGGGAATAAGGAACCTGGAAGATCCTAAGAACAGGATTTTGTTGGTGTGAGCCCTATAATGTAGTCAACACGCCCCAGAATGGGTCCCCAAACAATCACCAGTTGAGAGAGGTTCAAGCCTGACAGTCATGCAGGTGGCTGTGTCTTTGTGTCTGTGTGGAGTATGATTGTGGAAAGCAGCTATGTCCACCGGGTTGTGTGCTTCTTCATAAACCCACTTGTGCACCCAGAAGCTGCAGGGGCAGCTGTGCCAGCAGATACCCCTTAGGGAGACTGACAAATAAGACATTAGCATAACCCTAGTGGGGTAAAAATTCCTTTTCTATTGTCTGCCAGGCAGGATTCTCTTAGCAACACTCATTTATAAATTTTTCAGTTTTAATGTTTTAATTATTTAAAATGCAAATAGGTTCAAGAAGAAAGCAGACAAAATATAGATTCCCTGGTGAGAGCCTCTGAGGGGTGTGGGCTTCATGTCTCTTCCACACAGCCTTGATTCTCTGCTCTCCTGAGACCCAAGATTCCTGGCATCAGGGGGTCCTTCAGGAATATGATCAGCTTGAATGGCTGTATGCCCTGGAGTAAGCCACACAAGCTGGGAGACTGAATGAATTTGAAGTTAATTCCATGTTGTAAGTTAGCAGCATCTTGGATCCTGTGTTTAACAGGGCTCTATTGCATCCACACATGAGGACCAGAGGTCTGCAGACACACACCGGGAGATTGTCCTCACCTCAGAGGTGCTTCTATGGAATATAGAACTGTGCAAGTCAGCACCAGCCAGTGGGGACTGTCCTCAGTGCAGAGGGGAGATTGGAACTGAGTGTGCTTTCATGGGCAGCCTCTTGTTACCTGCCTGAACAGTCATCCCTCAACCCTTCTGACATTCCCAGGGTTGGGTGGAACCTAAGAGACATGGGACCCTCAGACCCAGCCAGTTCTCTGTCTCCAGGGGCAGCTTTGAAAATGACAGAGTCACCCAGAGATGACTGGCTTCCCTGTTATCTGTCCCCCAACCAAGCTATCTCTCCTTACATCAAGGCCATGGGGCAGGGGGCAGGGACTCCCAGGTCCTTTCAGCCTGGGAGACTGATTCTGTTTCCCTCTCCGTTGATTACACTGCCACCTTCTCAGTCCATTAAAGCAAATGTGAACAGGAGTCACAGTTGTGTTCCTCCTGGGAAGAATTAGTTTTTAGTTTGTTTTCTATCAAATTTTAAGTACTCCTGTGTGGATTCTGGTAGCATATCCAGTGCCTCTTTGAAACACACTAAAACAGCCTGTGGGTGGGTGTTGGTTCCTCCTTGTGGCTTCTCAGAATAGAGAAGGCATAGCTCTGGCATCAAACCCCAGTTTATACCCTGACTTCTTACATTCAGACACACTCATCATCTCTCAGTACTCTCTTCACCTGTAAATTGGATACATCTACCCAGCATCAACTGGAGAAGAAAGATGCTGTGAGCAGAGATGCTCTACTTGAGGGCTGAGTTTGAAATGAGGGAGGCCATGCACTTCAGAAGAGATGATTAGAGGAGGGGCTACAGATTAGAGGAAGGGCTACAGATTAGAGGAGGGCCTACAGATTAGAGGAGGACCTACAGATTAGAGGAGGGGCTACAGATTAGAGGAGGGCCTACAGATTAGAGGAGGGGCTACAGATTAGAGGAGGGGCTACAGATTAGAGGAGGGGCTACAGATGCTTCCCAACTGTGAGAACAGACATTTACCTGAGCACACAGAAGGCGCAGCCATGTGTAGTCAGTGTGCCTCAGACCATCCTTCTCTGAAAACAGAGACTGGCCTCAAAGTTCTGTTGAGCGCTAACTGCTGAGGCTTCCCTAAGTGGATTGCGAGATGCACTCATCTCAACTCCAGAAGCCTCATACACTCCCTCTCCACCAGTGCTTTTCCTGTCACAAGAGCCCACTTTCCTGGCTCCTATGAAAACTCCTCAGGCTAAAACTCCTGATTTAGATTTGATATAATCTATGTAGAGTCTACTTTAATTTCTTTTCTTGTTTTGAGAACATATTATGATGACATCATTTTCCCCTTCCCTTTCCTCCTCTCAAACCCTCCCAGAGACTCCTCTCCTACTGTCTTTTAAATCCATGGCTCCTTTGACCTGTTTAGTCTGTCTAGTGCTGTGTGAGTGTGTGTGTGTGTGTGTGTGTGTTTTCAAGGGTTAATCATTGAGTGTTGGGTAACCACTTGATGTGCTCTTCGTGGGAAAAATGATTTCTATCATTTTCGGATTTCCTTACTTGCCTGTAATTCTTCTCGAGTGTTGAGACCATGTGTGATCCCCACCTCTCCCCCACGTCCATCCTAGCAGATCTATTCGTTTCTTTTCTTTTTTTTAAATTTTTAATATTTTTATTACGTATTTTCCTCAATTACATTTCCAATGCTATCCGAAAAGTCCCCCATGCCCCCCCTACTTCCCTACCCACCCATTCCCATTCTTTTGGCCCTGGCATTCCCCTGTATTGGGGCATATAAAGTTTGCAAGTCCAATGGGCCTCTCTTTCCAGTGATGGCTGACTAGGCCATCTTTCGATACATATGCAGCTAGAGACAAGAGCTCCGGGGTACTGGTTAGTTCATATTGTTGTTCCCCCTATAGGGTTGCAGATCCCTTTAACTCCTTGGGTACTTTCTCTAGCTTCTCCATTGGGAGCCCTGTGATCCATCCAATAGCTGACTGTGAGCATCCACTTCTGTGTTTGCTAGGCCCCGGCATAGTCTCACAAGAGACAGCTATATCTGGGTCCTTTCAGCAAAATCTTGCTAGTGTATGCAATGGTGTCAGCGTTTGGAAGCTGATTATGGGATGGATCCCTGGATATGGCAGTCTCTAGATGGTCCATCATTTCATCACAGCTCCAAACTTTGTCTATGTAACTCCTTCCATGGGTGTTTTGTTCCCAATTCTAAGAAGGGGCATATTCGTTTCATCCTTAGGCAGCCATATTGGTAAGACCTCATGGGTGAAACTTCTGACATGTCCAGGATACATAATCTCACAGCAAACTTCCTGCTCTTCCAGCTCTTAAACGCTCTTTTTGGCTCCTCGTCCACAGTGATCCCTGAGTTTTAGGGAAGGCTGTGCTGAAGCTGTGTCTATCACTTGGGACTTGGAGTCAGAACATTGCAAAGGGAATGCCACTGTGCAGATGAAGAGCAGAAAGTTATTTCTGTCATAAGGTGGGATAGGAAGGACTTGTCTGAACTCTACAGAGCGAATGCTCCCAACAGTGGCCCTGTGACCATAACAGGTTGTCTTGAGGGTTTCCTACCAGCAAGAGACCCTGCCTCAAGGAACAGGTTGGGTAGTATGCAAGGAATTACAACCAAAGTTGTAAAAGTGGCCTCTACATGGGTGTACACACACACACACACACAACCAAAGTTGTATTGTGGCCTCTACATGGGTGTATACACACACACACACACACACACACAACGTTGATACTAGGATTTAAAGTGAAACATACTTACTAATGCCTACCAACAAACTGTTTCAATCTGGCCAGTCTGGGGTTAGAAGAAAACTGGAGCCTTCAGTGGGTTTCCCTGGCTCTGTTTTGTATAAGGCACAGTGAGACTGGCGCCAATGGAGCACAATTTAACCCAGAAAGGTTACCTCAGGCTCAACTTCGGGTGACACTCTCTAAATTTTCATTTCAATTAATCTCTGGCAATTTGGTGTCTGAGCCCCCATGACAGTCGCCTCTGGCTTCTTCAGAGTGACTGCCGAGGAAAAATTATCTGACACATATCAAACAAGCAAGGAACGACACTGGACAGCATTAATCAAAACTTTCTCATTTCCCGAAGAATTAAGCATTAAATAATTAATCCCAGCACTACAGGCGGCTGTAAAAGAGGCCTGATGCCTCCCTGCTGCTAAGAATTTGTCCTTGTCTAAAGGACTAGATTGATATATTTATTATTTATCAGATTAATCATGGCTGGGAACATTATAGATTGGCAGCCGGACCCAGCCCACGATGGTGTCTGATGTTACCTGAAAGGGAGGGTTATTCTATGGTGGTGGTGGAAGTCTAGCAAGACCACTACTCCCAGATCCTCTGTCCAAAGGCAAACATCTCCAAAACATAATCTTTTCAGAGGAGGGAAATAGGAAGAGGAGGAAGAAGAGAATGATGTGAGCCAAAGCCCAGGCTCTGAGGCTCATCCCAGAGTCCCTGTGGCTGTGGAAGGGACATTGCAGAGGTCCCAGGAACCTGGGCATCTGCTCCATATCTCTGCTCTTCAGCCCTGTGCCTGCTTCTGTGGGCTCTGAGCACATCAGGTGCTTCTCTCTCCTTACCACCCTAGAGGCAGTTTTTTCCCTCCCATAGAGAATTGAACGTGTCTGACTGAAGGTAGGAACAAGCAGAACTGGGAGAAAAGAAATGTCTGGGTAAAGATGCCTATAAGGCCTGTACAGTCCTGATCATCTGGATCTCACAGAAATGTCACCAACTTCATCATCCGCTCCAGCAGTCGAGCCTCTCTTGGGTTCCAGTGACCTCTGGTTGACTATGAGCTGAGCAATGTTCACACAGACAGGAATGGAGGCATTGGTGTGCCTGTGTGGAGAAGTGTTTGAAGCCTTAAAGTCTCAGGGCTTATCCACAAGGATTATAAGGCAATTAAGGGATAGTTAGGCAAACAGATTCAGGGAAAGTAGGAAAACAGGCTTACATGGGCATCTCAAGGCCTTTGACAGCTAAAAGGCTTTGTGACATTGTGGCTGGATTGACACACAGCACTTGCCCTGTGGGTCCAAGAGCACAGTTTTGACCCTTGGGATGGAATGGTTAATCCCTGTAAAAATTCCTCACTTCCCACACCCTTTATCAGGGGTGATACCGTTAGTAAGAGGCAATTTAGGATACTTTGCAGTGAGGGAATCATGTCTAAGGGGACCCAGTGACCACCTTGGTTAAGCATAGGGACTACTGCTGGGATTACCTATAAAGAAGGCCTCTGGAGAGACTTCAGGGAGCCCAAACATGCTTCAGCCAAGTGGATAACTACCCTGTGAGGAGTCTGGTCAGCACCTTAATTTCCTAAGTAAGAAATGCAAATAGACTCATACCTATAGAACAATCACATTGCTTAGCATTTACACAGCATTTACTTAGTCATAGAGTAGGGAATGCTGGGGTATTTATTTCACATTTCTATACTCACAGTTGGGGGCAGTGAATGTGAATCAACTGCAGAACATACTCTTAGAGAAGACCCTACAGTGGTTGTAGGCTGCAAAGCCTCCATCCAGGGAGGGAGTATTTCCTCAGCTGTGCAGGAGTTCCCAGAACCACATCCCTCTGTCTACGAAGTATTTTCCAGGTCTACTGACAAGGAATGCAGTTACCTCTGTGGCCTTCGTCCCCTTTCTGTCCCCTTGCTCAACACAGGACCAGCCTCTGAGCACCTGGTCCCTCACTACTTGGATCCGCAAAAGGCATACAGTCCTTGGAGAGAAAAATGGTCGCCATGCACTTCAAGTAAGAATTCACTCTGTTCCTCCTGCTCAAGGTTGGCTCCCCACAGTTCTCAAACACCCTTTTTCAAACATGAAGGTGAAATTAAGTATTCTTATATTTTAAAAAGATGTATTTTATTTTTAATTATGTATGTACTCATGTAGCTAACTGAAGAGGGTAGACATTGGGTTCCTGAGTTACATGTGGCTGTGAGCAGCATGTGTTCATAACCATGCAAACATCTCTGCAGCCCATAGTTTGTAGAGTTTTGTTTTATTGTTGTCTGTTTATTTAATTTGTTTTATTCACATGTACTTGCTGTGCACAAGCCACACCATGTATGTGGTGGTCAGAGGACAACTTTCAGGAATTGGTCCACCTCCTCCACCATGTGTGTCCAGGGATTGAGGTCAGGTCATCAGACTTGGCAGAAAATGCCTTTACAACAGGGGCTCTGGGACTCTAAAATATTTTGTTTTACTAATGGGAAAAATCAAGGCACCAAGAGCTCAATGTGAGTCTCAGTACCACAGCCTTTCCAGACTTAATTCAACTACATGCTGGCCCTTGCTCCAGTAATAATGAACCTGACACAAGGTAATTTCCCCTGTTTCAAAGCTAGCTGGTGTGTACTGGCTGGCTCTGTGTGTCAACTTGACACAAGATGGAGTTATCACATAGGAAGGAGCCTCCCTTGAGGAAATGCCTCCATGAGATCCAGCTGTAAGGCATTTCTTCAATTAGTGATCAAGGGTGGGAGGGCCCATTGTGGGTGGTGCCATTCCTGGGATGGCTTCTATAAGAAAGCAAGCATATGTAGCAGAAGATGGCCTAGTCGGTCATCATTGGAAGGGGAGGCCCTGGGTCTTGCGAAGATTATATGTTCCAGTACAGGGGAATGCCAGGGCCAGGAAGCGGGAGAGGGTGGGTTGGAGAGCAGTGCGTGGTTGGGAGGGTGGGGAGAGGTATAGGGGACTTTCGGGATAGCATTTGAAATGTAAATGAAAAAAATATCTAATAAAACACACACACACACACACACACACACACACACACACACACAGGAAAGCAAGCTGAACAAGCCAGGGGAAGCAAGCTAGTAAGCAACATCCCTCCATGGCCTCTGCATCAGCTTTTGCCTCCAGGTTCCTACCCTATATGAGCTCCTGTCCTGACTTCCTTTGGTGATGAACAGCAATATGGAAGTGTAAGCTGAATAAACTCTTTTCACCCCAACTTGCTTCTTGGTCGTGATAGGGTTTTTTTTGCAGGAATAGAAATCCTGACTAAGACAGAGAGTCTACCTGTGATTCAGGTAGGAATTGTGATGGAATTTAGAAAGGGGGTAGAGATTTGAGCATCTCCATTATCCAGAGAATTTTAAAACCTTTATCTATCACTTGGTTTCCTTTCCCTTACATATGATGAACTAGATAACTGTTTTTACTATTTTCAAAGCAACAGTATATGCTGAGCTCTGTGGAAAAGCAGATGCCACTTGGACAAGACCAGCCACTTGGGAACTGGTATACAGATGCACAGACAGGTAAGGAATGTGACACAGATTTCTGTTGCTGCTAGTCATTGAACCTGCCAGGTGACAAGAGAAGCTGCTACCACTGAGAGGGCCAGAGGGACAGGCACTGGCCACATAGAGATGGACAGCAGAGAACACAGTATGTGGAAAGCCATTCAGGCATAGTCTGAAGTACAGAGTCTAACACTCCTAGGGGAAACCCTGGCACCCAGACCATTAAATGTGACGGTGTCACGAAAATTCTTTGCATCCTTGGAGCTTACAGAGTGAGATAATTGGGGAAGCTGCTCAACTCATGTCATGAATAGAAGCCTCAAGGTTTAGGGCCACAACCAGAAACCTGCTGGAAGTGTTCATGGAAGTCAACTCCTTGGCTCCTTGTGTGTAGAAGGAAGCCACTAAGGGCACTCAGGGAACCATCAGGGAGGTCAGCTAGGTCAGACCCGAGAAGTAAAAATAGTTAAATGGGTAACCGTTAAAAGTGGAACAAACAAACAAACAAACAACAAGAACAAGAATCTGTAGTCTCCACCTCTGGGATGCAAAAGGCATTGCCAAATGTACTCAACTAGAAGATGTGCGAGAGTGGGCATGTCATACATGCACACGTGTGAACCAGGACCACATCCATGAGAGTGTGCATGTAGCACATGTGAGCAAGGAACACATCCGTGAGAGTGTGCATGTAGCACATGTGAGCAAGGAACACATCCGTGAGAGTGTGCATGTCACATGTGTGGCTGTGTGAGCCAGGAGCACACCCACACACTTAAGAAAGAAAGGACACTGGCAACCTATGGCATCCAACATGACTGAAAGAATCTTTAGAACACAGAGTAAGAAAAAATGCTAAAGCTTCAGTTGAAGGGAGGATAAACATCATAATCAGCAGATGGAAGAAAGATGTCCACAAGAAGTCAGCACCACGGACTTAAAGGCAACAAAGTGGGCGAAACCAATGGTGGTGGTGGTGGTGGGGGGGATCATCCTTAATTACCAGTTGTGTGAGTTTAGGGAAAGTAAAGATTTCAGCAGGACCCAGAGCATGCCAGGCTGACCATCTCCACTTGGAGCCCATATACACACACTCACGTATGAACATGAATAGCTTTCAGCTAAACAATGAATCTAAATCCAACCTAGAAGTTCTGTAGTGAAATTGTTTAGAAAGAAGATACAAAGAGCTCCTGAGCACACAGCTCACGGTTACCTCTCATGAGAGGCATTTTGTATGCACCTGTGTCTACAGCTACGTTTACTGTACTTGCGTACTTAGGAATATTTATGTAGATACATATATGTATGTAACAATTAGTGGGAAGAGCAGCCATTAATTTGAAAGAGAGGAAGGTGGGGGAGGGTTTTGCAGGAAGGAAGGGAACATGGAAATAACATAATTATATTTTAATCTAAATAATAAAACAGATTATTTCTTTAGAAAGAGATTAAACAGAAACACACTTTTCGGGATCATAAACCTTATGTGTATTCACATAAATGTGTTTCTACAGGAATAGAGTTCATATCAAGTTCATTATTTTTTAAATTTATCTTTTTTACAGATACAATTGCCCAGTTTGTCACTCCTTCTGAGTACCCCTCAAACACCACTGGTGGCTTTGTAGGCTCTCGTGTGCTCATGTGTTTCATTTAACTCATTCTAATGTTGCCTGTTTAGACTATTCTGAGCATTCATTCTTGTAAGTTGTTCTATACTGAATAATTTTCAACAAATGTCCTTCATCATGACTTAGAGCAACTTGGTGTTGGGTAGAGACAGACTTCCCACCTATGGGAACCAGGAGCCTCCAATGAAGGCTCCCATGGGCTAGAAGATGAGGGGCCTGGGGTTCCTGCAGAGTTAGCTCTGAGCAAGGCTGGCAGAGATTCCCTGACACTCATCCTCCTGCATGCATTCCAGGTCTCTGTCTTGAAACTCACTGATGGGCAGCAACACTGAGCACAGCAATGAGGATGTGGCTTGGTTTTCCCTGGTAGGTTCTCACCAGGCCCCACAGGAATCATTTCCTTTCCTCAGGAGCCTGCAGCCAGCAGATCCAAACCTTTCTCAGCCCGAGAGATGCTGGTGCCCCACTGTCTCCATCGGCACCATTCCTCTCAGAAGCATCTTCCAAGGAGATGTGGTAAAACATCCTGCTCTGGCCCTGTGATTACTAGTTCTCAGATTTCATAGGTGGGGATTGGAGAGATGGCTCAGTTGGTAAAATGGTTGCATTGCAAGCAGGAATACCTGAGTTTGAACTCAGAGTTCAGGTAATTAAAAGCAACATTAGTGGCACATTCTTATAATCCCAGCTCTGGAGAGTCAGGCATGAATCTATCTAGAGCCCTCTGGTTAGCCTTACTACTTGGCAAGTTACAGGCCAATGAAAGACCCTATCTCAAAATAAAGTCTAGTGACATTTGAGGAAAGATATCAGAAGGTATCCTCTAACCTCCCCATTCATACTCACACATCCATACATATGTACAAGTGCATTTATGCACACACACATGTGCATTCATACACACATACACACATGTGCATCACATATACACACATAGTCACACATATACATATATACATACACTCATGTGCATCACATATACATAGCCACACATATACTTATATACATACACTCATATATATACACACATACACAGACATATATGTGCACATACATGCATATATCCACACATGCATGCACAAACAATACACATGTGTATCACATTGTATAAAGATTTATTCACATATACATACATGCATCACATATACAAACATATTCACACATACACACATCTACATACACATATGTACATATGCACATACATATACATATATGTGCACACATACACACATATGCATACATACAGATATACACATGTGCATCACATATACAGATATATTCACCCATTCACACATATACATATACATGTACATACATGCATGTACAGATATACACATACATGTGCACATGCACATACAAATGTGCATCCACACATGCACACACACATACACACATGTGTGTGCACACATACACATACAAGTGTGCATCACATTTTATACAGATACATTTCCACATACACACACATGCATTACTTATATAGACATATTCACATATATACAAATATACACACAGAGAATTTTTGAGTTGGGCACTTGCACTATAGATTTTACTTCACCTGAACAAAATTCCAGAGCTTTCTTAGTGCTATTTATTAATCTTTAAAAGAACAAAAGACAGGAAATAGGGCTGCACAAATTAAGACAGTAACGGAGCATTTCCATCCTCATGGAGGGAGCTGGGCAGCTGGCGCCCGCTTTGATAATAGCACTCTGATCTTATTTTAGTTTTAAGAAATAGGACATTCATCTTATTAAAAATAAATATTTTATACATGTTTTCATAATTTCCTTCATAACAGATTGCTGTTGGAATCGCTCCTCACTTCTATCTTTTTCCATTTGGCTCTGGTTCCGGAGTTTGATTATTTCTTCATTGAAGTTGTTTCATCCCACTGAGCATTAATACTTTGAATTCATGTCATTAATTTCATACCTGACCCTGAGCTATATTTTTATTACATTAAAGAGTTCCAGAGTAGATTGTATTCATTTAGAAATCAGGATTAGGGGGAAATCCAGCCAGGAATAGAGAGCGGCTTCTCCGTTCTGTGTGTGTGTATTGTTTCTCTCTGTGGCTGACGAAGGTCTGAGTGAACATCCTACACTAGAAAGCTGGACAGCAGCATTCTTGTCTCTTTGGGTAGGCAGGTACTTGGTCCCACAAGCAGCCTACACTTTCTCCCAAGCCTACAACACTTTAGTCAACCATCAATGGACTTGGGCTACAACATATTCAGAGCAGAGACTCCTGGGACACCACAGACACTAACACTGTATTCTTGGCTTCAGGGCTTCTCTTGGATGGCAAAGATACAAAGACCATGTACCCAGAGATCAAGGCTGAGGGCAGGCAGTGAAATAGCTCTGCTACCACGTCTAAGGAGTCGAATGCCTGCAGGTCACCCTTGACATGAGCATCAGCCACTGAGCTGTGTCCTTTGATCAGTATTTAATCTTCACACCGAACAAGCCACATCATTGTCCAGCATGTGTCACAGAATCATCTGTGTCCAGCACGTGTCATAGAACTACCTGTGTCCAGCACACCTCATGGAAATCAACTGCATCTGACACACATCACAGAATCACCTGTTTGTCCCACTGTCCCTTAAAGTCAGCCCACTTCAGGACCACCGAAGGGTTTCTTGGTCCTTGAGAACAAGTGACACAATTGAACTAAAGGCACAAAAAGAACAGACGTGCCTTAAATGGTGCCTTAGTATGGGTTCCATATTTAAACATATTCAAGGTTCCATCACTTCCTCTTCCTAAAGGTCAGCCTGGTGGTTCTGACTCTTTCTTACTCCTTTCTACTTGCAACATGGAGTGAAGAGTGATATTCAGGACCAGGTGGAATGTTGTCCTGGGGAAGCAAAAAGAAGATGCTAGACACTATCACTGCTTTGGGTGGGCACTGACCACTTCATACAGAATACCCAGGACACAGGTAGAATTACAACCCACCAGGAGCCCTCACTGCAGGGGCCTCAGCTTTGGCAGTCTTAGGTCAGCCATCCCCCAGCCAAAGCCTCCACACCAAGCCATGACTCTCATTGCTATTTCATAGCATGAGTTCAGGTTAAGTACACTGCCTGATCCCCCAAATTTCTCAATACAGTTAGGAGCATATCTACTAGAGGTGACTTCTCCCCATCTCTGCTCTATGGCTCCCCACCTCCCCAATTCTTGGTAGGACCTGGTTCAATCTGGGGGTTCCTCTCTATACCAGCTTTTCATTTATCTAGAACTGGGTTTCCTGGCCCAAGGCACCAGAAAGAACAGCTTGCCAAGAGCATGCAGCTATGTTGTCAATGCTTCATTGCGACCCCAAAGTTCCTTTCAGCTCTAGAAAAGCAGCTGGCATCACAACTGTACTGTTGCAAGTCAGTTAACAACAGCATATGCAGTTCTGCTGTGTAAACTCACATGAATGCACACATATCCTGCATACACATATTAACATGAGTGTGCACACACATATGCACAGTTGTCTCGTCTTCTCTTTTCTGACCTGGATCACTAGAAATCACATGAGAAGTGCCCTGTTAACTTCCTATTTGCAAGAAGGGTGAGCCACAAATGGCCATTCATAGCCCAAGATGAGCCTACTAACCAGGATCTGAGAACGACAACTTGCAGGAGACTCTGCCCTGCTGCCCCAGTCCTTGAGCATCACTGCTTTTCTAGAAGACTCTGATACTTCTCCAGTTATTGATATAAAGACCTGGGTGAGAGAAGAGTAAGACTAAGACCCATACAGAGGAGCACATGCAGGGAGATTAGCAATTGGCACATCCAAAACCCAGGGCACTGACCATCCAGTCAAGGCTATGTGCACTCTGTCTCCTCTGTGCACCTGAGCGACAGCACACTCAGTCACAGGGCAGAGGCCATTTAATGGAGGTGGGAGGCCCTGTGTGTCTGAGATCCTGCTGCTGGTAATTCCTTAGGCAAACAGCAGAGCTCTGCATGCGGGCACCAGAGGGAGCACCATCAGGTGTTCTATTTACAGACATTTAATTACATTTTCTGTTAGAATTTGCTCTCTGAAGAATTCAGGACAGCAGCATGGCACTACCATGCCTCCCCGTGTCCCTGGCGGCTTCATTCTGAGCACCAGGCTCTCTCAGGTTTCCATGCATCACCTGTGAATTGAGCTGAAGGGAGGGCAAGAGGGCACTACAAGTTTGCCACTGCCCTACTAGACACTTCTATCCCACCAGCTGACTTTCCACTCCCTGTCATCAATGTGTTAGCTTGTGAAAGAAAGAGAATACAAGGACAAACATTGATGTATTCTTT
This sequence comes from Mus caroli, assembly GCF_978045245.1. NCBI lineage: Eukaryota > Metazoa > Chordata > Mammalia > Rodentia > Muridae > Mus > Mus caroli. Next base: position 48,456,769 of record NW_028227270.1, on the reverse strand, counting down.
TGGACAAAGTCCTTGACGACTATTTAGGAGCCTTCTGTTTATCCAGCAGTGAAATTTTAGCCATGAGATACCTGGCGCTTCACTGACAGTGACCTCATATTCTTCTGCCAAAGAGAGACAGCACCTGTTGGCCACATCAGGCAGAACACTGTCCTTATAGGAGGATCAGTATCAGCCACAGAGGATTGTACTGCATGCATACATTAACATGTAGGAGAGTAGAGAATCCTCACAGAGACACTGTCCTAGATCTAGGTCCCATATTTGGTGGCACCCTGTGTTTCCTGTGGTCATTTCTTGGCCTGGAGTCAGACACAGGAATGATGCTCACAGTTGGAGAGAAGTGAGATCACAGCCCACATCTTCTGTTATCTAAGCAGTTGAGGATCAGAAGGACTGGTCCAGGAAGCTGAGTGGCTTCAAGAGGGACACGGTGGGTACAGAAACATGGGAGAGTGCATGTAGACCTGGTCTGTCTGCAAGGCAAAGAGCTGCTAGGTGCCATTCCCATTTTCTCTTGAAACGTGAAGAAGAAGAAGAAGAAGAAGAAGAAGAAGAAGAAGAAGAAGAAGAAGAAGAAGAAGAAGAAGAAGAAGAAGAAGAAGAAGAACAAGAAGAAGAACAAGAAGAAGAACAAGAAGAAGAAGAACAAGAAGAAGAACAAGAACAAGAACAAGAAGAACAAGAAGAAGAAGAACAAGAACAAGAACAAGAACAAGAACAAGAACAAGAAGGAGGAGGAGGAGGGGGGAGTGGGAGGGGGAGGAGGAGGAGGAGGTGGCTGGCTAACACGGGGACCTTGGTGGCTGGCTAATATGGGGATTTTGGTGGCTGGGTAACATGGGAACTCTGGTGGCTGACTAACATGGGAATCTTAGTAGTTGGCTAACATGGTGCAGAACTGGGTGCTTGAGGCCATGAGGTGAAATGAGACAACTAGAGCTCAGTTCAGGTCTCCAGACACACACAGAGGCATGTACAAACACGGACATATTTACACATGCAAAGGAATGTATACATAGACACAACTATACACACTGAGGCATGTATACAGACATATCCACATACACAAGAGCATGAACACACAGATAAATATAAACATAAAGGGTTATGAACACACAGAAACATATACAGGCACAGAGTCATATACACACAGACAAATCTACACACAATATACAAAGTCACATAGAAATATGTGGGAAATAGATTATAGAAATATTTCTGTGGGAACACACAGAAATAAATATACAAATATACATCTACAGATGTAGATATTTATATACATAGACATATGCAAGTATAGAGAAGCACACAAAGATATTTATACACACTGATATATGTGCACACGTACACAGACATACATCCTCTCACCATACACACACAAGCCCCCATATCTACATACACATATAAGCGCACATATACACAGATACAACATATATCCACATACATGCAATATACATGCACACATACTTACATATTATCCAGTCTTCCACTTCACAGATGCACACATGCACATGTGTGTGTCAGCACATAGACACAAGCATACCCAGACACATTCAGGGCAAGTCCACATATGTTATCACCATAGGCCTGCTCCTACACAAGTAAGCACCTTGCAGGATTAGACCTCTGCTTTGAACCTGCAATTCTGTCTCTTCAGCATAGATGGTTTCTTTCTAAGGCACTGGCTTCTTAAACACAGACTTGTTGTGCCAGCCTAAAGAGAAAATTGTTATGGACATTGTGACAATGACAAGATTGATGCCAATTGACTTCCTGTCACCTAAAGAGCTGGATAAGTGCTTCACTTACACACCCACCAGAAGCACACATGCATACAGACAAACGTGCAGATACACAAATACTCTGTCAAGCACACATGTGTGAAATGCAGGTGACTGTCTACACAGGCCTGAGACTGGTCCTACAGTCAGGAGCCCATACCTCCAGCCAACTTCATCCTGGCTCCTGAAGAAATTTCCAGAACCTCTGCTATGTTTGGTATGACAATGATAAAAAAAGACATACAATGTCCACATATGATACAAGTGTGCTCACTCCATGTGTACTCATATACACATGAGCACACACAGACACACACAGAGACACACACACATGCATTTGATCCATTGCCTGACAAGCAAAGCCTTTGGTCATTACGCCTGTGTCTTCTCACCATCTGGTATCTGTGAATCAAGCAAACTGGGTAAGAGGGTGCACTGAATAGGCTTCTTATAAGGAAGGGGAAATATGCTTCTCAAAATTAAGTGCTTCTCTGAGAGCAAGAACTTTATGGGCAAGCCTTTGCCTTGAGTCCTCTGATCTCCATGCTTCAAGGTGTGACTGCCACCTATGGAATGAAGTCAGAGCCTTGCACTGCCTCCAACAGTCACATGACATGTGTAAGGAGCAGAGGGTTGGGGGGAGCTCAATAAAGACATTTTGTTTCTGCTTCTTGTGCCTGTTTATTTATTTATTTATTTATTTATTTATTTTTGCCTGTATCATAAGGGCTGCTGTCAAAGTTTTAAATTTTATTAAATTTCTTAACTTACATCTTAAATTCTGTATGTAAAGGTCTTAATATTTCTCTGGGGAAATGATGAATAAATGATTCTCACAAATGTAAACACTAGAGGATGTAATTATAAAGGTGTATTCAAGGATGTAAAGGCCTTGCCTTTAAAAAGACAAACTTTGAATCTTAGTTTCAGCCAAAAAGTAATTGCCTAAAGGGGGGTTCCTGATAAACTCCCATCTTGTTCCCCAAATGCACAGTCACTAAAATTTCCCCGATTTTTAATTTTGTTTTGCTCTGTTTTGCTTTTCTCTGCTCTTCCCAGCAACCACAGTAGAAGCTGAGAAGACAGTGGCTCTAGACTGTTCTGTCCTTCCCTGACTGGGCCTCAGCAATTAATTTCTATTCATTGATAAAAAGGATTCTAACTATAGGTAGGAGATGTTGGCACCCTCCCCGAATCCTCTCTGCTGTTCAGAGGCCCTGAGCTTTCCAACATATGTCACCTGTGATTTTAATCACAACTGCATTTTTTTATGGGAGGGGCAAGCAGGAGAAGCAGAGAACAGACTACCACACACAAATACAGACACACAAATGTACACACGTGCACACACGCGCACAATAGGAGAGGGAGAAAGAAAGAGAAGAAAAGGAGAGACCATCAAAAAAGTTTGTGTCAGTCTTTTTAAAAATCCATTTGTGATCACAAATGAAACACTTCCCATCTCTTAATGGGTAGCTTGCTTGGTTTTATTACCAACCACGCAAAGCAAGACCCTGTCAAAAGAAGCGCTGTGCGGAGGTCTCTGCTTTCCATTAAAATAATTTCAAAAAGCGCTTTTTTTCCCTCCCCTGAAAGAACCCATTTTGCAAGATGATTTAGCTCAAAATCTGCTGGGAGTAACCCTTGGCATAAAGTCAGATTGTGTTGGAGTTAGGCCTAAATTCATACATCAATTATTTACTGTCGACGCCGATTGTATAAGTGTAGAAAATTACTAGGAATGATATTTTCTCTCAGGCAGAAAAAATGTGATACAGCGGACCCACCCCTCCTAATGTGCCGCCCACTGACCAGGCCCAGAATTATTTATGCATTAGAAAACAGTGCGCCGGGGCAAAGGGGAAAAGACAGGGAGAGACAGACACATTATTTTAAACCTTTCATAACACCCATAAATATTTCATAACAAATAAATAAAGAATGTCGGGCCGTGTGGAGACAGCTGTAGAGGCACGGTTCAGTGCTCCGCCGGGCTCCGGGGACCCCGCGCTTAGCCTCGGTTAAGCCCCCATTTCTTTTTAATCATCCACTTAGTGCATTATGGGTAGGGGCTCTGCAGGTGAGCGGGAATGCTGAAGGTTACAGAGGGAGTGCCGCTTTTCCACGGGAACCAGTGTTTTCCTTTCCCGTTTAATCTTTCAGACAGACACACAGGAAGGGAGCCTTTTACGGTCTGTAACCCTATGGGGATGGGGTGGGGGACCTTGCTTAGGGTTTCCATGCTGCCCCTGTGGCACTATGGTTTCCTCCAAATGAAAAGTACTGACTTGGCAGAGCACCCAGTTCACTTCAGGGAGCGAGCACAGGTAAAGGTTGAGACTGTGCAAGGAGATTGCTACTGAAGGTGCCTCCTGCCTTACAGAGATTGGAACCCTGTAGTGACACTTGGTGACCAAAAATAAAAAATAAAAAAATAAAATTAATAAAAGAAGTGAGGAGAGGAGGAAGAAAGGGAGGCTCACAGACCTCAGAGCAGCACACTGTCTTGTGATGGAGCACCTAAAGGCTAGTAGAGTATGTGTGTGCCTAGCCAAGATGCACTGGCTGTACCGCCCCACAAATTTTGTGTTGTTCACCATGAAACAGAGGCCTGAAACGCTGGCCACACTGCTCACAAACACATGTGCTGTGTGCTCTGGTGCCATGCTCAAATACAAAGAGAAGAAGTGTCCTGTGAGTCCTGTGTCACAGGTCTTCAAAGGGACCTTCAGCAGTGGGCAAACATTCATGGTCACCAAGGAAAACTATGTGGGCTGTGGCCTCAGTTTCTCTATTCGACATACAGGTACTGGTGATGCAGGAGTTTACACAGTTCATCTTACAAATATGGTGGCTGGTCAGGTGTTTCATCACCTGACTGACAAGGGCGGGGCTCAGAGGTGATTCCCAGGCTTCTTCCTAGGATAAGTCTTATTCTGTGGCCTCTTGATCATAGGCATGAACTAATGTGGCACATGACACAGCTGCTTTCTGTTGTGATCAAGGCATGCCAGGTTGCAGGTGTACTGCGCCACAGGTGTGTTGGGCTGCATTTACACTGGGACCTAAGTGTGCTTGAACACAGGTGCTTGGAGCTCTAGGTATACTTTTGCTTCAAGTATGCTGGATTGCAGGTATGTTGGTATCCAGATGTCAGAGGCTGCAGGTGAACTTGACTCTAAATGTACTTGACCACATGTGCTGTAGGTGGGCTAGGCTGTCGATTTGCTGGGCTGGGCTGCAGTTGTATTGGGCTACAGGTATGCTGGAACACATGTGGCTAGTTCCGTGTCAGGCCAGATGTCTTGTTCCAAGAAGACAGCCTACACCTTATTAGGCCTTTCCCAGTCCCTCATCTATTGTTTTGCCTATGATTCAAGCCTCTGGAAGCTGTCTCTATATAGGGTCTAAACCTAGGACTAGTAGACGGGAAGAACAAGACAGGGTCATGTTGAAGACCAGGTCACCTAGAGATCGTACCAATGGCCACTGAAGTCTTGTTTTCCTTAAGCTACAGAGGAAAGTCTCCACTACACTCTCCTACAAGACTGCTCTTGGGGATCTTTAAATGCCTCTGCATTGAAAGCTGAGTGTCTCTGCTCCCAGGACATGACTAGGAAGAACTTTTTAGAAGTGAGTTAATCACAAGAACAGATATCATAGATGTATGGACTTAAAGAGCTGGAACATGGCTTCCCTACTCTTGAGATCACAGAGGAGATGAACACCAAAAGGAGACCTGGAAGTCTATCAGGCTGACCTTGACCTCAGCCTCCAGGACCCTAGGAATACAGCTCATCCTCTACCCTCTGTGGTGTGCTTGTCACACAGCCATGGTTACACAGTAAGCTTGTGTGTGGCTGCTCCCTGGGAAATGCTCTGTTGTGGAAAGGTCAGGAGCTCCAGGCCTTAGCTAGAGGTCTTCAGCTGGCTTCAGATTTCAGGACTCTGAGTTTTATCCACTGACCAAATCCCAACATTCTGTGTCCCAGAAACAAATTCCAGCTTTGGGCCAATTCTTAAAGATGCCCATATTTGGACCCCATTATGTGTGCAGCATCTCTCCCAGAGAAGGCCCACTTCTATGCAGTATATTCAGGCCTCCACTCTGGGACTTCCTGGAGAAGGGTTCACTGTGAAAACTCCTTTACCGAGTCATGGCTTGAAGTTTTAATAAACCTCTCATTACTTTTTAAGCATCAGAGGATGTAATAAAGATCTCAAATAACCTGCTAAATATTTATCTCATTAATACTTAAGCACACATTTATTTCTTACTAATTATTGAATATGTTACTGGGGTTTGTTTACTGGGTCTCATCAGCAGTAACATTGGTGTATGGGACATGGGTATCTAGTCCTGCTGCTTCCAGCCCTGAGGCAAACACTGCACCCCTTCCTCTCTCACTGTCACAGATATCAGAGACTGCTGTCCCTGCATGTAGTATATATCCCCCAAAAAGTGAGATTGGAGAACTCCCTTATCCATTGTCAGGACTCCTGAGTATTTTGCACACTCCTGGTCCCGGAAAAAAGAAGTTATAGAATGTTACCTGGGAGACATAAAAATGGAAGGATTTCCAGGTGTTGTGAAGATGAAGGAAGGGAAACACTGGAAGAGAAAGGGCAGTGACAGAGAGGAGGCCTGACCAGATTCCCAGTCAACATGGAAAATGCAGGGTTTGCATTTGTTGCATAGGGTAGAGGCCTTGCCAAGCTGGCTGCCTGCCGCCTGCTTATGCATTTCCTACTATTTCCTACTATACTGTTTCAGAGCTACTGTCATTCACAGACCAAGCTTTTCTGAACAACCATTTCAGTTACAGCACAGCAAAGATGGCTGTTGGAGATTTGCTTTGCTGATGTCTGATGCAAACTCCTTTTTAACAGGAGGCAGTGCTTTCAGAAGGATATTCCTGAGAGACTGGAAATTGGAAAGTTTGATGGGTGAGGGTTTAGGGTTTTTTCCCCCAGGGATTCTTGTTACATTAGAATTCTTGATATATTAAAACTTGGTAGCAGCCTTGGGAGGACTCCATCAGTTTTGATTTTTTTTTTGTACAGGTATATATTGATATTTTGTGACTATCTTGGTATATCTTTTAGAACAAAACAGAGCCTAGAAAATTTCAACATATCTAAAGTGTTTGCTTGTGATTCTTCCTGGAATCCCGTGCAGTTGTCCCGGGCTGGAGCCAGGAAGCCTCGGGATGAACTTGTCCCATGATGACTTTGACTCTGAAAAGACCAGGGAGTTGAGGCTGGGGAAATTCTGATTCCTCTGGATACGACAGTCATTTTACTAGAATAACGGTTATTCCCTGGGGCTTCCTCCTGGGGCTTGGTAGATTTGTACCTCATAGGCACAGACAGATGACTGCCCAGATGTCCTGGGTGTTCCTGAAAAAACGAGCAAGCCAGGCAGTGCCACACAGAGAGTTCTTTACTGCTATCCAACCAGATGTCACTGGGGTCTAGGCTTCCAAGAACTACAGGGACCTCAGAGTTCAGAGAAATTCCTGCCATTGCAATAGCAGAAAAACAGATGTGCTGAAACCAGAGATTTGTCTTGATCCATGAGGGTCCCAGGCAAACTGCTATTCTGAAATCTATAATGAGAGAAATCCAGAAAACCATAGATCAGCCCTAAAGACCAGAAATGCAGGCATTGGTCATGCCAGCCCCAACTTCTTGGACCTTACTACCAGGAATTCCTCTGAGCTCTCTTGATGAGACTGCTGAATGCCCTTTATGGTGTGCCTGGGATGAGAAAAAGAGGGGACTTTAAACACTGTGACACCAGCCTAGTGGCCATGCCATGACAAAATTCTGGCCTGGATATATAAGAGACATGGAGAAGAGGGGACTATAAACACTGTGACACCAGCCTAGAGGTCATGTCATGACAAAGGTCTGTCCTGGCTATGTCAGAGCCATGGACAGTTCTTCTCCAAGGGCTTCCTAAACCTAGGAAGGACAGAAGAGAAGAGGGGACAAAATGTCTGTGACACTGGTACTCCAAGAACAAAACTCTCCACAGTCTTCTACCACCAGAGGGAAGCCTGGTGTAGTAACAGTGGGACAGCAAAAAGAGATGCTGAACACAAGCTGCCAGATGAAGAGCTAGTAAAGCTTCAACCTAAAACCCACACTCATATCCTGTTCACCTCAGATCCAATCCAGAAGGCATGCCAAAAGGCAGAATAGGCAACCTGAAAGACAGAGCTAGCCTGGATGGCAGACTCCATGATGGTAACAGCACCAAGGATGGATAGCAGGTAAGGAGGTGACCATAGCAAGATGTCAGGAGTTCTAGGGAGAGAGGCAGCATCCAGGTCACATAGGCATGGAGATTCAGACTCAGAAGAGGAGGCTGTAAAGTAAGCAAGGAGAAGAGAAAGAGGACACCTGCCAGAGCACCAGCCCCTCCAGCAGCTGAGGGAACCATGGATGGAAGATGAGCTGGGGATGAGAAAGCAGAGTGAATATCAGAAGTAAGCTCAGCGCAGAACTGCTTCTGTTAGTGACAAACCTCCAACCTCAGAGAGTACAGAGCAGCAAACCCTGAAAGGGTGGAGTTACAGGAGCGAGGAGACAGGGCAAATAAGACATGGGCATACCATTTCCAAACTGCAGAGAGCCAAGGACAACAAAAACAGACTTGGTTAAAATCACAGAGAAGACACCTCACCCACAAAGACCAAGGGGAAGTACCAGAGTGCGACCCTTATCAGGCACCCCACGAGTAAGAAAGAAGCAGAGTACAAGATTGTGATTGTTAGCAGAAAAATCCTAGAAGTGCATAATTAGTAAAATAAGTCTTTAAATGAGAGAGAATACAAAAAAAAGTCTCTAAAGGAATTTAGCCGTGTTTAATCTGGCCTTCAAAGAAATAACAGCAAAAGGTGAGAAGGCTTTAGAACCCTCTGCTATCAGGACATTGTATGTACATACAAGGGACCCATATTGTTTGCAATTAAACTCTGATTAGTCCAGACAGACACTGACAACAACTGATCTTTTGCAACGTTTGGCTTATGAATTAAGAGAGGTGATTTAAAAAAAAATCAAAATATGTTTGATTTCAACCACAGGAGTCAGAAATAAAAGTCCCCAGAAATGAACTGAAAACAGCCACTGCATCAACGGCAATAATCAGAAAATTGTCAGAAACATGATTTGTTTGAACCCAACAAAATTGTAATCATTCTGAACTGATTGTCCCAAATGTCACAATGCAAGAGGCCAGCAGAGTTCAGCGAGTTCAGAAAACTGTTCTGCCAAGTCTGTGTTGAGGATGGAGACACAGAGGACACATGGAGGTGGCTAGAGAGCAACTTTGCATGCTCACATGGATTCTGAGGACTGAGAGAGCAGCAGGGGTTTTCAGATAAAACATGATGGTTCTATAGTGCTATGCCCAGTCAACCTGGCAAAATATGGGAACTAGAAATTTGGAAAAAAAAAAAAAAGACCACTGTTGGAGCTAGGGACCTCAGACACCTGGCAGTCAGTGGTAGGTCAAGAACACAGAAAATCCATAAAGATGCTGTCAACCAAACCATACTCCTAAGGAGCCTGATTCGCTGAGTGTTTTAGAACATTCCATCCACCAGCAGCAATAATGATTCTTCTCGAGCTCAGATAGAACATTATTCATGAGTGGCAGCCATCTGACCCACAGAGCACCTAACCCACCCACCAGAGTGGAAGACACAGGGGACGTGTTCTCAGATGCCAGTCAGATTGAAAGAGAAGTCCCCAACAGAAACAGTCCCAAAGACTTAGAACTTAGGTTTTACGAATTGTTTCAGTTAGCCCACAAAACAATGTTTCCCTGTGACAACTTCATACATGCACGCCATTGGACCTTGATTTGCTTTGCTCCACATTCTCCCCCATCCATCCTCTTGAAGGTTCTTTCCTCCCTCAGCAAACAATGGGGTGGGAGTAACACACGGGCAACAGGACTCTCAAGAACAATGTAAAGGTGTTTTGAACCGAATGAAAATGAAAACACAGGAGCCAGATTTCTGAACTAAAGAGAAGCGCTGAGAGCAAAAGAACAGCATGGTAGACACATAGGAAGGAAATCGGTGTTCTTAGCTTCCACAGCGACGAGCCCAAGAAGGGCAGCTTGAGCTTTTCTAAGCTTTTCTAAGCTGAAGGAAGGGGGCAATCACATGAGGGCAGAAACCTGTGAGCGGTAAAGTAGAAAAGACCAGGACGTGGAGTTGATTCTTTAGTAGCACCAGAAGGACTCATAAACGATGTCATAAAACTCCTCTGGAAAACAGAGTGAGAGGGAAAGCCTCGTCAGATCATAAGTGGCTCGGTTATCTGTCAAGTGAGAAACTTGGGAATCACCCAACAGAAGTCACAAGATCCGTTGATTTCAACCAGAAATCTTTCCAAATATTTGAAGAAAAATAACATCAGTGTTCCATATCTTCCCAGAAGCTATGAACAGAAGACAAAACTTGTTAGGTCATTCTGGGACAACAACCCTATTAAAGAACATGGTCAGAGCTTCAGGAAGGAAGACTACAAAATAATATCTACAGTGAAATAGAAAATGTCCTCAATTATTATAATATCAGACAATCAAAAAGATTATTATCATATAATTCCTAAAAGGGACCATATCAATGAGTGCATAAGACCATTTGACAAATGCCAGTTTTAATACACAGAAAAAAAAGGAAAAAGAGAAAATAAACCTCATAGCAATCAGAGAATAATTTTCCACAGTTTAATTTTTTTATTTATGAAATGTACACAGGTACAATTACCTACCCTAAAAAAATAAAAATTGGACACTTTCCCTCTAAGACCAAAGCACACATCACATAGTATGTTATTTTATTGTGCATATAAATGTGTTGAAAGCTCTAGCTGGTGAAATATGCTACCCACTCACCCATCCCCCCCCAAAGAAAAACAAAACCTACCTAAGTAAAATGCAAAGCACTCAGCTCGAGATAAAAAGGAATAATAGTGACTGTTTGCCATGGTGTGATAACTCACTTAGGAAATTTACAATTAAAAAATTCTGAAGTTCACCAATCAATTTTACAAGGTTGTAAGGTAGGTAGTTAATAAACAGAATCTAATCACTCTCTCCTATTACAGAAAAGAGTTGAAAATAAGGTTTGGAATAAGGCTGCTTATCATGGCACAAAGCAGAAGCATAACTAGTTACAACCCCAAAGAAGACCCAGAGTCCCTGAGAGCGATTTCAGAATGAACAGAGGCAAAACGAGATCCAAAATAAACAGAGAGAGGACCCATGTTTCTGTACTAGAAAATTCAGTAATGTTAAACACCATTGCTATTGCCTGGATAGCTGGTTTCCACAACATCCCAGAAAAGGATTTCAGAGAGAAAAAAGCTGCATACACACACACACACACACACACACACACACACACATAACATTTAAAACAGCCAAACTGCTCTGAAGAAGAGCAGAGTTGGCCACAGTTTCAGGTGTTAGATCTAGGGTACAGTAGAGTCCAGAACAGACACAAAAGGAATTATCTGGTCTTTGATAAGCAGCAACTCTGTGGAGAAGCAATGTCTTTTCTATCAAAGAGGCTAGAAAAATGGATCCCTGTGCACAAAACACACACACTGTGGTACAGAGTGTGCACTCTTAAAAAAAAAATACCAACTCAAGCCCATCAAAAATACCAGCTCAAGTTGGAACACATTTCTATATATAAAATGCTAAATTATAACACTTTCTGACAAAAAAAATGTAAATCTTGGCTCTGGTGGTAATTTTTTAAATAGAACACTAATAACCCAGTACACATGCACACACACACACACATGCACACACACACACACATGCACACACACACATGCACACACACACGCACACACACACACAAATACATGTCATGCTTTTGTTGTGTTTTGCTTTCCAATGTCTATGAAAACTTCTCTAACAAAAGCAACCTGGGGAGGAAAGGGTTTCTGTTTTGCATGCCCAGGTCACACTCCATCACTGAGGGAGGTCACGGCAGGTACTCAGGGCAGGAACCTCCAGGCAGGAACCTTCTGGCTCACGTTCAGCTAGGTTTCCAAAAGAACTCAGGTCCTGCTGCCTATGGATGTTATGCAAAGGCTGTGAAGAGAAACACTTCCTCTTTTTGTCACTGCAAAACTGCAGATCTGAATGAGACAGGATGGTGGTGCAAGCAGGCACTCACTAAAATGGCTGAGAGAGGTAGACAGTAGAGTTAGCACAGGCAGCAGTCGGGAGGGCCGAGCAGGTGGACCACCGGAAGCTTGCATTTAACTATCAACAGAAATGCATTGCTTGTGGTTTTAGAGGTTGGCAGGCCCAAGATCAGGGCACCTGCAGAGCACCCTGGTTTTGAGGACATGAGACTGTCACTTATGATACTGTCATGGTGAATGAAAATCATTCTGCATGTGTCGAAACCCACACAGCTTCACAGAGCTCAGTAAACATTGACGGATTCAAGTTTTAAAAACGGCTTAATTGTGATCAGAATCGCACTTTACCTCTAGACACACCGAATCATTCCATGACAGAAAAAGACATTACACAACAGCCACTGTCTTCCTCAGGGTTACTACTGCTGTGATGAAACACTGTAACCAAAAATGAGTTGGGGTTTATTCAGCTTACAGCTCCACATCGCTGTTCATCACTGAAAGAAGTCAGAGCAGGAACTCAGGCAGGGCAGGAACTGATGGCCGGAGCTGAAGCCATGGAAGGGTTCTGCTTAGTGGCTTGCTCCTCGTGGCTTTCTCAGCCTGCTTTCTTATAGAACCCAGTCCAGGAATGGCATCTACAAAGGGCTGGCTCCTCCCTCATCAATCACCAATTAAGAAAATGCCCTTCAGGCTCGTGTATAGCCCAATTTTATGGAGGCATTTTCTCAGCTGAGGTTCCCTGCATTCTGGTAAGCGTAGCCTGTGTCAAATTGACATAACACTAGCCAGTACAAGCCCAGGTACAGTGCACATATACCTCGATAGTGATTCTTTAAGCTCTGGGCAGGGACATTAGTTCCATTCCTATGACTATATTTTTAAAAATTACCTGAGGCAATCAAGTTCAAAAGGGGAAAGGTTCATTCCGGCCTGTAGGTTTTGGATTTTGTGATCAGGTGGCTGCAAAATCATGGCATGGTTACAGAGGGCATGCGGTGCCCTCTGTAGGACTGGGTGACTAGTGACTGGGAATGTAGGAAAGAAATAGGACTTGAGTTCCACATTGCACATCAAGAGCATGCGTCCAATGACCTAAGACTCCCAACAGAATCATCTACTAGATTTTCTGTTAGCATTCTATATGGATACCAGTTCTTTGAGCCTTTGGACTTTGAGAACTACCTAATACTTAACATATAACAGAAAGCATGAAAGGAGAACTACCTCATATTTACATACAAAAGAAAGCATGAAAGGAAAGGTTGGGGTGGAGGAAAGAAGGGAGAGAGGAGGGGGGAAGGAGGAAAGGAAGGATGGGAACTATCAGAAGCAAGTGGACTGAGCTGAACTCAGCCAAGTTAAATGCCTACTAAGGAAAACAAAAGTGACTGGCACTCACTACGGCACAAAGAAGAATTCAGTCTCTACTGCATAATTAATGGTATCACATAATACAAAATGGGTAAATGGGGGAAAATAAAAACTGAGACTAACTTAACATAGCACAGACATTGGAATGACAAGTCAGCTAGGACATGCTGTCACCATACTCTTTCTTATCTCCAGTCCACCCTGGGACCAGGGGGAAACATCCAGCAGCACTATATACCATGCTGCTGATCCAGGAGTGTTACGAGGCTCAGATGCATTAAAACATTTTAGAACATGAGGCTTTGTTCAGACTTTGCTCTTCCATAACTGCAGTCTCCACACAGACAAGCAAAACAATAAGAACAGCTGAAAGGCAAACAGTCAGCCAAAGGGGAAGTCCAGTGTTCTGTTCACCAAAGACCGGGCAGAGGGAAGCTTGTCAGCAGCACTGACTGCGAGTCACTCCACACTTTGTCTAACAGGGCCCTTCCTGAGGTTCAACGGTTCCACCAGAGCAAGGCTGAGCACATGGGACAGAAACTGTCATGGTCTCCTTGCCAGAGGCCTTCCTTGCTGGAACTTGGAGCAGCCTCACATCCAGCCGTGTGAATTAACAGTCACATAAGACACATCCAATGTACTGGTGAGGAAAAGAGCAAAAGGGTCTAGAGAAGGGACATCTTCAAACTCATAGGCATCTAACATGATGTGGATTGACAGGCCATGCATCCACTAAAAAAGTTCACCTTGCATAGAGAGAGGCTATGAGGTCCTGAGGCAGAGACTAAGGGTGAGTCAAAGTGTGGGTGTTCTATGGGTAACCCTTACAGTGAGAACATGTAGAGAGTGGTAGGTGAGGCATGGGCTTTCCTGAATGCATATGCCCTCAGCTTACCATCACAGGAGGTGTTGGAATGGATTCTTCCTTTAGCATCTTAACAAACATAAGACTCTCATGTCTATCCAGCTTTTTAGATGTTCAGATACAGATACTTAAATCAACAGCATTTATGAGTGTCAAGAAGAATAAGACATTCTGGCATACATGCCCCACTTCAGGAGAAGCAGGACCTAGGAGACAGGTGACTACAGAGTTCACTGAAGCCCTAAGTGCTGCGGAGTGCTGAGTCTTAGCCATCTGCCCTCAGATCCCAGAGTCCAGAAGGCACCCCTGGAAAAACACAACTTTCCACTTGTTCATCTGTGCTTCCCAGGACCCAGCCAAGCCTCTCTCATCAGAGGCCATGTCTGAGAATGCATGATTCTCCTAGTACTTTTCCGTAGTTCTTTCCCTCAATAAGTAGGGTGAGGGGTAGGAAACAGAATCCAAGGTCACCTTGGTCAATTTCACAGCAGCTTCTCTAGGAAGGACAATGGGTCAGGAGTGCAGAAAGGCTGCCTGGGTTTGCTACTTTGCAGTTCTAAACTCCACTCATAAAACCCAAGGAGCCTAATCTGGGAGTAAGATTGGTTTGGTGGGTGCTTCAGGAGCTGCCAGAAGCTAAGAACGGCTACAGGTCAGTCCCTGCTCCATCCCCTGGATTGATTCTAAAATTACAATTCATTGTGGTGCTCAAACCACACACACACACACACATACCTACAATTCCAGCAATGCTAAAATACATTATGCCAATGACCAAATACATCTTATTATGTTCTTCTCTCTGCCAAAGGGATAAATCATCCCGCCACAGCCCAGCTGAGTCACTTATGATCAAAGGCACCGGCTTTCCTAAGACACGGTGATAACCCACATCACTTGGACTTCTGACTGTGCCTATTCACAATCATCCTGATAGAGGTCACATGACTTCCTCTGTGGAGCCTAAAACACCATGGAAGAAAAGCATGTGAAATTGAGATTAAAGCAATCCTCACAGCTGTCAGGCTACCAATACCATTTGCCAAAATTGAACCAAGTATCTCCACTCAGGTCCCAGTCACTCATAGCTCTCAAGTACATCCATAGTTATGGAAGCCTGACCTTAAATACATCCTGAGGCTAGTGGCCAAAAAAAAAAAATCACTGGAGAGTGACTAAGGTATCCAGTGTTGACCTATGGTCCCCACATAAATATATACACAAGTGTGTTGGATAACTTTTATCTTTTATGTATGTGCACATAGACATGCACATATACATATGAACACACATGTGCGTAATGTGTATGTGTGTGTGTGTATCTATATCACACAAAAAAGAGGAGTCTTTGTCTGGCTTCATTCTTTTCAGAAGTTTGGACTACCACTGTGTCCTAGCCATACATCTGAAGACTGCAAATGGTCACATTTGAGTGACACAAGCTGCTAACATCACAGGATGCATGCAGAATGAGCTGCCTGGCCTGTCTCACAACTGGGTGTTGTGAGGGCTCAATTTAGAAGTCAAGTAACAGGGTATGGAACCTTCTGCTCATCTTGAGCAGCTTCTTATCTGGACTGCAGCTGGAAGTAGATAATTTGGTGTCCCTAGATTTAAACACAGAATTACTGGTCAGGAAGAATGGAGTTTACAGAGAACCTGAGTGGCCTCAACTCCATCACTTGCTCTAGATAAACAGATGAAAACTGCCATGTCCCACACTGAGTGTACACACATCATTGTGAGTAAACTCACAATGGAAGATTGTTAACACTGTTGTATTTCCAGAACTCAATAGAACTGACAGCTAAAAACTCACCAAGAATTTGAGTTGGAAAATATGTCCAATGTGTATATAATTAATGAAAGCAGGACAAATTGCACCAAGAACCATGGATGCACACACAGCTCAAGCAGAAGAAATAACTCACCCAGTGAAATAACTACTGGGCCTGATGGATCCCAGCACCCCTCAGAAGAATGGGAGCATGCAGGCCGTGTAACCCAATCACAGTGACAGCTAATTAGACAAAAATAACAATAGCTAGATATTTACTTTACAAGCTTTCAAACTAAAGCACTGCCAAATCACTGCTGTCAAAATGAGATCAACCAGGATAGCTCGATTCCCTCTCCAAAGTTCAGGGAACATAATGGTCAAGAGAGGATGAGACAAATGTAGGAGCTGAACACAGGGAAGATACACAATAAAATTTGTCTCCTGGATATGACATAATCACTACACTCACTGCAGTTGTGGTTATTCACAACATTGGATCTGCCAACATTTCCTCATGGGTGAGGGATGGACTCTTAAGGCCACACCCCTCTTAGAGGGACTATAAGGAATAAACACTTGTTGGAAGATAAGTGTTTTTCTTGAGTGATATAATCACTGATAAGTCGACCTTGTTCCACTACCACTCCATCCTCACTCAGGGAAGAAACTGTAATTAGGGGCCCCTTACAAAAAGAAGGCATGAAAAAAAGGAGAGACTTTGAAAAGAAAGAGGCAGAGGGATAAGTTATGAAAAAAGAACCAACAAAAACAAACATGTCATATAAATGTATAAAACTATAAAACAACTAAAACTGAAAAATAAAATTATAATAGAAAGTGATAAAACACTTTTAATTCAAAAACAAGAAAAGGTTACCTATGGGGATTCTAGACTCTAAGATGACAGGTAACAAGAAGATGCATGTCTGTGTTTCACCTTTTAGAGCTTGAAGACAAGAGACATTAGAAAAATGCCCACAACCCACACTTCAGCTGGACACAGGCTTCACTGGGCCTGTCAAGGCTGCCAGGTTGAGGATACAGCCCTGTAAATCTAAGAAGACTTATGTGCTGCAGTGGCCAGGACAGGGGATTCAGACATGCTCAAAAGGTGATGGCTTACCCTAATTATATGCAAGTTACCAAAGCAGGAGTTTGGGTGAAGAGAAAAGAATCATGGGAGTGACATGTGACCGGAAGTAAAGACTAAAATGGCTTTAAGAATCTTGTGGAGTCAGAGGATGAGTCGGTTTGCTTATCCCACTCACCCCTGTCCTGACCCCAATCTGCCCTCCACTTGCTGATGGTGGGTAACATCTAAGCCTTACCCCTTCCCGTGGTTGGAACAATGTGAGACATGCGTGGTTATGGACTCAGGAAGTCCCTGAGTGAGCCAGAAAACTGGGAAAGACCAGGCTGCTCTCTTCCCTACCTCCCTGGTGTCTGCTGTGAGCACCCTTTCATGTGTGCCACTCACTCCTCTACAGTTAACCTTAAATAGAGGACCTCGGAGAACACACATGGAAACTAGAGGAAAACTGTGTGCTCAGAACAGTCAAGACAGCTGAGCCATGGAGTGTCACAGGGTGGATGTCAGTGTGTCCAGCAGTCATTTGTAGAAAGAATATTTAGCTATTTGGGGTTTAAGAGAAACAATCATTTTGAGCTTCAAAGGTTTGTAACATCAATGCTTTATGAGAAGATGCATTCCAGAATGTATTCAAGCCCAGTTAGATTTCAGTTTGTTGAGAAACACCCCTCTCCTCACTATTTTGTGTATAACCTCCATACCTACTGAGCACATGCTATAATTCTCTCCCTTTTCCTTTATCTCTTGTTCCTACAAGTCAGCTTGAATAAAAGAACCATTATCAGCAGGCCCACAATGGGCCCAGACATCCTCAGTCAAGATGTTCCACAGATGAAATATTGATCCATCCTCTGTGGGCAATAACACTCCATGAATGAGCACATTGAAGTTAATGGGTCCAGCCACACAAGGTGCACATGAGGCATTCAGCCACTCCAAGAGGCCCGGACATGAGGCATAATTAGATCCCACAACTATAAGCATCAACATTGTGTTTATTTATGGTCTATAACCAATAGTCATCTGTGAGAGATACACTGAAATTTTATTTTGTAAACCAGCATTGGTAGGTGGGGGGTGGGGGGGACTTTGCCTCCTTTAGGGAGTTCTGAGAATTAACCCTGTCCTGGCACTCTCTGTTCTGCAGAAGGAAATTAGGATTTGGATAGACACAAGTGTTAGTGGGGACTGACAACCTTCTTAGCACAGCTTCTAATCCTGAGAGAGGCACATAGGGAGGAGTCTACTAGAGATGCAGAGCCAGAAGACTTTCGCCATTGGCAGCATGCTACTCTATACTATAAACTTACCTGTCCTGACAACACAGACAGGAAAGGTACCAAGCGATTGGTAGAAAGACGGAGGCACGGAGCAGAGAACTGAAATCATTACTATCCTTGCAGAGATGTTCAGACTGGAACTAAATTTAAGAGATTAATGGGTTAAAAATCCTTTTGGAAGATACATCCAAATGGTATCCCATCAAGGTACTTGTCTCACTATGAGAGAATCCTGATGCCTACTGTAATGTGGATGCAAAATGCTCCCCAGGCCCAATGTCAGCAGGAACTTGGCCCACAAAGTGGCACTTTTTGGGAAGTAGGGGAACCTTGAAGCCTTGGTGCCCAGTAGGAGGTTATCAGATCTTTGGAGTCCTCTGCAAAGGGGCTGTGGGACCCTCTTCTCTATCTCTTTGCTTCCTGTTTAAAATGTTCCTGCTCATCAGCACACAGTATCTCTCTATGGTGGCTGTCTTAGTCAGGTTTGTATTCCTGCGCACAATATCATGACCAAGAAGCAAGTTGGAGAGAAAAGGATTTATTCGGCTTAACACTTCCATACTGCTGTTCATCACCAAAGTCAGGACTGGAACTCACCCAGGGCAAGAACTTGGAGGCAGGAGCTGATGCAGAAGCCATGGAGGGGTGCTGTTTACTGAACTGCTTCCCCTGGCTTGCTCAGCTTGCTTTCTTATAGAACCCAGGACTACCAACCCAGGGATGGTACCACCCACAATGAACCAGGTCCTGCCCCCTTATTACTAATTGAGATAACTCCTTACAGCTGGATCTCATGGAGGCATTTCATCAAGGTAGGCTCCTTTCTCTGGGGTAACTCCAGATTGTGTTGACACACAAAACCAGCCAGTACAGTGGCCACCACCTAAAGCTCCAACCAGAGGCTAGAGAAGACAGGCTGCCTGTTCTTTGGCTTCAGACCTCCAATGCCATGAACTACCTCTCGTTTGGCTTGCATTGGGGATTTTATTATGGACAAAGACTTACTGACATCCCTGAAAGACACCAGTTCAGGACCGTTGGGGACAATACAGAAGGTCTCCACATACTTTCACATTCCTCACATGTAAAGAACATCACCCCCCATCCCAGAGGCAGCATCTACTAGTTAGTACTGCTCGAAAGTCTCAGAGAGTGCTTCCTGTCTGTCATTCTAGTAGACAAGGAGCATTCCCATATAAGTCATCTCTTTACCCCAGAAGAGAATGGGACCCCAGGCAGGGAAGAAAGGCAACTGCAAGTAGAGGAGAAGGAAGTTCAGCCACTGAGCGGGACCTGGAAGCCTGGCCTTGGAGTTTGAGAGCTGCCAAGAAGCCTTATAGTTTGACTTTGCCTCCTGAAAACTCTAGAAAGGTTCACTTGGACCATGTGGACCCAGGTTCTTGCATAGCTCCTGAGTCTTCAGTAACAGCCACTGATTCCTATCCTTTGGGAGAACAAGGCTGTGCCTTCTCATGATGGGGCCTGGCAGATACACTAAGAAAAGGGATAAGAGCTGAGTTTCCATACTGTAGGGTATGTGGTCTGTGAGTCAAGGGGCAGGGACTACTATAAGACATTGAAATGAAGCATTGGCAATGCATTCCAAGGCCAAGATGGTGACCGGAACTAGCAACTAGTTTAGTTGGCTCTGGGTCCAAGTCACGTGATATTTCATGATTAAGTACCATGACACACATGACAAGACTAGTGGTAGTATGCTAAGTAGGCTGAGCCTTGGAGGGGCTTGTGATGAAACCTTCTTGCAAATGCAAGTCATGTTCAAGCCCAAAGTGTTCTGTCTGGAAGGTGATGAGTGCACCTAGGACCCAAGAGTGACTGATGATGGGTACTCCACACACTTGATAAATAGAATAGATGGGTATGTAAATGAGTGGGTGGGCCATTAACACACCTAGGGACAGCTTAGGAGAACTGGTTTATTTATTGGGGGTGAGAAAGGAATGTTTATACCCCTGGGGAGGTGGTCAGGGTCTCTGGGGCAAGGTTTGTGTGGCCATGTACAACTGGTCAAGGCAGGAGTGTTAGAAGATGCTTCATCTTCATATGCGGGGACTTTAGGATCCCAGGGGGTAGAAACCTTACAAGATCAAACAAGGAGTGAAGGCTGATAATTGTCAGGGTAATAAATTCTTGCCAGGAATGATGTTGGGGGAATCTGGCTTTATGTGACAGGATGGGAGGTAGAAGGAAGCCAACTCCTGCCATTCTCCTGTTTGAGGTAATCCATGGTTGAAGCTCCTTCAATCTTTTTTCATAAGGCCATTACAGTCCCACAGATGAATGGATGGATGGGTGGATAGATGGATGGTCTCTTAGTTTGGGTTTTCCTGATGTGAACAGACACCGTGACCAAGGAAACTCTTATAAGGACAATGTTTAATTGGTGCTGGCTTACAGGATCAGAGGTTCAGTCAATTATCATCAAGGCAGGAGCATAGCAGTAAGTCCAGGCAGGTATGGTGCAGGAGGAGCTGAGAATTTTACATCTTCCTCTGAAGGCTACTAGCAAAATACTAGCTTCCAGGCTATTAGGATGAGTGTCATAAGCCCAGACCCACAGTGACACACCTACTCCAACAAGGCCACACCTTCTAATAGTGCTACCCCCTGGGCTGAGCATATACAAACCATCACAGATGGATGGATGGATGGATGGATGGATGGATGGATGGATGGATGAGCTGATCCTTGAATTAATATTATATACTCTAGAACCTGAAGTTTACCAGAACATTGGTCTACAAGTACTGTTCCTCTCCCACTTCCCATCTAAATATACTATATTTAGTATATAAACACACACACACACACACACAAACATACTCAAACATATATAAACATATACACACACATACACACAAACATACTCAAACATATACACATACACACAAACACAGATTATTGCTAGGTCACTATCCTGGCCCTACTAACATATCTGATGTTCATAAATGACACAGAGTCAGGAGTGGGGGCACACACCTTTAATCCCAGCACTCGGGAGGCAGAGGCAGGCGGATTTCTGAGTTCGAGGCCAGCCTGGTCTACAAAGTGAGCTCCAGGACAGCCAGAGCTATACAGAGAAACCGTGTCTCAAAAAACCAAAAACCAAAACAAAACATAAATGACACAGATACACATACAATAGGGAGGAAAGAATCTACAGGAGGGTCAGGGCCTGAGCAGATTCCCCTTCTAACCTCAACAGGAACTAGAGCTCCCCACATATCCATCATGGCCTTCCAGTCCCCAGCACTGGAAGAAACACTTTTCTGTGATTTAAAAGTTACCAGGCCTATGGTCTTTGTCGGAGTGGCCCAGTTAAGACAGGATAGAAAGCGATTGGATGTAAATGAATCAAAATGACTATGACCTGGCCACTAATGAGGCTGATTGATGGACCACCAGGTTCAGTCCACATCCTCTGCTTAGTGCTGCAAGCTGAAACATGTCCCCCAAGAATCTACTAGGTTTTAACCCATCAGGACATGGCCTATAAAGAACCAAATAAGATTAAATGAGGTTCCTCAAGTGGGTCCAAAAGCAGCTGACCAAGTGTGACCTCTGTCATCTTTCAGGCATGCTGGCTCCTTCTGAAAGGACAGGAGGCCACAGTGACTCCTGCTTGTCAAGTGGAAAGAGCTGTTCTTTGGGGATCCCTAGCATCTTCAGCCCTTCCGTGACTATCATTTTAAAGTTGGACACAAAACAGGCCACTTTTAAAATTAATTTTTAATCATGTGTAATAATCTGAGTGGCTCTGGTCTCTGCGTGCAGAATTAGAATTGCTCTGATAGAAAAAAAGGGAATATTTGTGAGGAGTTTATGAGCAAAGTTGACCTGAGGCTTCCTGAGGCTGATTGAGAAATCGTAGACAACTTAACCCTTCCCTGCCTAGCTCCCCATTGTCCCAAAGAAAGTCTCAAGTAACTTTGCTTTTATCGTATAGTCAAAAGCTGAAATGGCTTCCAGTCCAAAAAAAAAAAAAAAAAGCTTCAATATTAAATGGTGACAGATTTATTCCACAGGCAGGAGGTGAGTGGCCTTCCAGTAACATTTTTCCATTCATGAGTGGACAGAGTACCCTGGTTCTAACAGTGAGTGTGTGTGAACCATGTCTGCTTCTTCCCACAGGTGCACAGGGCACAGAGTATGTATGCTCTCCTCAAATAAAGACCCTGGAGAGATTGCCATGGATCCCTGAAGCTCTCGCCAACACTAAGCCACTCAGGCAGGGCACACTAATACTTGCTCACACCCGTGTCCTTTGCCATGCAGAAGGTGTGCTGTGCATGACCTATCAATTACTGATAAGAATATCCACTAATGATGTCAATTGACTTGAGAGCCCTGGCTCTATGCCCAGGGTAGCAGCTTGGTGTCAGAACTTTTCTAGGTTGTCAGGCTATAGGTGCTATTCCCTGACCTGCAAATAAAATATAAGACCAAACATGAAATAAAATACAAAATCCAGTGACTAAGAATTGGAGCTGGGAGATAACCCTGCTAGTTAAGTACTTACTGGGCAAACATGAGGAGCAGAGTCTAAATCTCAGAATCTCTGAGTGTCAGAGTCTGGTAAAAAAAAAAAAAAAAAAAAGGCTGGCATAGTTGCACTGAAGAGAAGTGCATGGAATCTGGGTGGAAGGAGGCAGAGGCTAGTAAGGCCCCTCAGATACAGCCAAGCTGCCTCCCTAAGATGTGGGGCTGGTGATGAGTCCTCAGGTAAACTGTGCTGGAGCTCTCGAGTCACCCCTGTGACCATCACAAGACAGTAGTAACAACAGAGACTGTCTGACCAGGGTACCCAGGCCAACAGCAGTAGGAGAACCTTTCAGAGTCTCCTGCCCATCTGTGCTTCACTTGTGCCCTCACCTGTTCTCCTTGGCTTTGCTTCTGAAATACCTGCCCCATCAAGCAGCTGCTTCCTCAAGACAATAAGCCAGCTTTGGTGTCAGTCAGACCCCAAGCCCCAGGGGAGCTCAGCTCACTCCACTTCTTGGTCCCAGAGTCTACTCTGAGTCTGGGAAAGTCACAGACTACCTCTTACAAAACCATCAGTGAGTCCTGTGTTAAGTCACAAAGGAATAGGCTGCCACCAAGAAGGAAGCCCGGTGCCAGTCTAACAGAACAAAATGTATGACTTCCAGAATGTCACTGCCCTACATCAGAGGCCAGGTATTTCTGTAAGATTGCTGGAGTGTTTTGAATATTGAGCTGGACATGGCTGGGGGGGGAGCCTCTAAATGCCCCCAAATAGTCAAATCTCCTAATAGCTAAGAAAATCTGCTTGTTTAGCCTTGAAAATGAAATGCTCCACCAAGCATGGTGGTACACACCTTTGATCCCAGAACTTTTAAGGCAGAGGCAGGCAGATCTCTGTGTGTCTCAGCCTGGCCTACATCATATATTCCAAGCTAGCTAGGGTTACATAAGACCCAGTCTAGCTGCATATGAATCAGAAGATGGCCTAGTCGGCCATCAGTGGAAAGAGAGGCCCATTGGTTGTGCAAACTTTATCTGCCTCAGTACAGGGGAACTCCAGGGCCAAGAAGTGGGAGTGGGTGGGTGGAGGAGTGGGTGGAGGAGCATGTGGGGGACTTTTGGGATAACATTGGAAATGTAAATGAAATAAATACCCAATAAAAAAAGAAAAAGAAAGGAAGGAAGGAAGGAAAGGAAAGGAAAGGAAAGGAAAGGAAAGGAAAGGAAAGGAAAGGAAAGGAAAGGAAAGGAAAGGAAAGGAAAGGAAAGGAAAGAAAGAGGGAGGGAGGGAGGGAGGGAGGGAGGGAGGGAGGGAGGGAGGGAGGAAGGAAGGAAGGAAGGAAGGAAGGAAGGAAGGAAGGAAGGAAGAGTTTTAATCACAATGAAACGAAACAAGGCCACAGGGTAAACTACTGCATGCATTCAGCTCTGCAAAGTATGAAAGATTACATAGGCTCCATACATGCACAAGTACTTTAATTAAAATATTTACCAAACCTTTACTTACAATATCAATTTATTAATTATAGTAAGGGGGGAACTTTCTTAAGAAAATTAGTTCTCTGCTTTCAAAGGGACCCAGAATGAAGAGGGCTGCTGACAGGAGACAGGATCTGAGTGCTTTACGGAGGAGAAAAGTTTGCATGCACAACCAATGCTGTTTACTCCCCCTCAGCCTCCAGTTGCACTATTGCCCCCTCTGAGGCTTTCCTGAGAATTCCACAGTCTCTCTATGCTCGGGAAGGCTGTGACCTCAACCTCCCTGAAAGCTGACTGCAGTCATCCCTCTGCAATGGTCCCTGGCTGCCCTCCCTTCACTTCTTAGGAAGCAGAGCAAGGACAGCCAGCCAGTGACCAGAGTGTGGGTTCCTGAAAAGATGGTGGCAGGCTCCAGGAGGATGTGTGAGACAGAGCCACCTGCTGGCTGGGCTGGACACTGCAGCCATCTCTGGTGCTCAGGACCAAAGGTTTGGCATCTGGAATTTGCTCCTGGTCTGGGGTGATATACATGCACACACGGTATGAAGCTGTGCAGGTGAGTTCCAGAGATAGCCCCGCCAGTTCAACTCTGCAGCCTGTCCTCTGGAGCCAGCACACCAGCCCCAAGAAGAATCCACTTAGAAGGGAAGAAGCCATCATGAGGAACTGGTGACCTTGTATCTGTGGTTGTGTTACTGAGTTAGCTGAGCACCTAGCATGAGCTAAAAGGCTTCCATATCATTCTTCAAATGCAAACCTTCCTAACATCCTGAAACCTTAGTTTTGGAAAAAAACAAGATACAAGTTGGGTAGCAGGGCTGGAGTCTACCCAGGTGTGGAGGAAGATGGTCTGCTCCAGACCTTCCTCATTCACTCCATCCTGAATCACACAGCAGGATATGGTCTGCTTTGGACACCCTTGCTGACTTGCCCCTATCAGTCAGCAGCCCCCAAAACAAATGCTCCTGGGACTCTACTAGGGTGACTCAAATATGTGTCATTGTGTCTGTCCCCTGAGTCTCTACTAGGGTGACACAAATATGTATCATTGTGTCTGTCCCCTGAGCTCATGAATTCCTTGTGTGAGTGGCACTTAGCTCATCTTAAAATGTGGCACAGAGATTGGATTCTGGAACACAGTTGGTAGCAATGGTTCTTCCTGTCGAATTACCAATGGCAAGATTACACAGGCATGATCCAGATGTGAGGGGAGGGCAGCAGCTATATCTTTTCTCTGAAGACATCCACAGGGGACATCTTTGGCCCTGATCCAGGAGGCTCCCAGGTGACAGGTGGCTTCTAGCTATATGATCTACTCTGCTGTTAAGTGGTAGTCAGCCTGTGTGTTTGGAAAGGGACAGGGATGGGGATGTCCACAGGCTTCAAAATGATCCTGCTGGCAGGTTCCCTGCAGCCAGTGGCCTCTAGGGTATAAGTTTATACTGCAGTACTGGGCTTTTTAGGTCCCTGGAGTGAGGACTCACCCATCTTTTCAGCTGCTAACACCCCGGCTGCCACCTCAAGTCCAGCCTTTGGAATGTGCTCTTAGATAACATTAAGCAATGGTTCCCAAGGAAAACTAACAACAGAACAACTCACCGCCCCACAGAGGTTCTGAGTGGTGAAAGGAGTGCAGTCCCTAGCCTCTGAATAGACTTGTTAAGTAGCATGGCTGATGGATGCTGCGTGGGAGGGAGGCCAGGCCAGCTGAGCTGAACAGGATGGGCCTTCCACAAGGTGGACTGAGAGCCAAGCTCGGCCCCCTCCGGTATTTTTCTCCATTTCTGCCATGCAAAGATAATCAGGTTTATGTAAAGTATGTGTGCTCTTTTGACAGCCCTGTCCCTCATTAATTCAATCACCCCCATCCCCATTGTTCCCCGAGTGTTTGAAATGCGGATGGGGACCCGCTCCTCTAATCCTGTCAATCACTGTTAGCATTTTCCCGCAGTTGCCATGGCTGGGGCCAAAGTTCATGAAAACACAGAATGAGAGCCAACAAAACAAGAATAAAGACTTATTTGAGGTACTCTTTTTAAAGGACATCGACCATGCACAAAACATGGGAAGTGAATGTAGACAAGTTTGGACACTCTGTTCCTAGAGAGGAAAGAGGGCAGAAACAGAATTTGAAAATCAAATAGGCCCATGAAAACTTGACCCAAGAGTCTCTGGGAAAAACCCGGTGAATTGCTCCCTCGTAGAACAATGTTCTTTCTTTCGTGTGTTCTTCACGGGGACAATGGTTCATATATTATAACACATGCCACCGGGGTCTTTACACTGTTGTAAGCCAGCTCAGTCCCCCGAATGCTGATAGCGGACAACAGGAGATTGTGTGCCTGTAATGCGCTCTTTCTCTGGCCTCACTAAAAACAAGGACTGGGAAAATTATTCATGCATAGAGGCCCGACAAAGCAAGATGGAGATTTGAAATGCCACACAGCGAAATCATGTGACAACCTCAAAAAAGAAGAAGAAGAAGAAGAAGAAGAAGAAGAAGAAGAAGAAGAAGAAGAAGAAGAAGAAGAAGAAGAAGAAGAAGGACAATATGCATTCACCCCGAGACATTGTTAAATTCCCATTTCATCCACATCAATGTTCTGGCAGCCAAGTGGCTGCCTCCTCTTGGGGCCTGTCTGGGGGACTGACTAGGGGTGGAGTAAAGCCCTGGTGGAAATGGCCAATGTTTCTGCTCCTCAAGATGTTTGATACCCAAGTCTGTGCCCCATAGCCCTTGGCACCCTCTGTGGGGCATCACTGCCTCCAGTCTAGATGCCTGGTGTCACTAAAGGACAGAGACTGTGCCCCTCCCAACCACTGCCACCTCCGTGCCTTCAAACTCCTGGGGCTGCATACCTCCTCTCCTCTTAGCCACTCTGGATGCTCCCTGTCCATCTGTGACTGTGTACATGTGGCCTGTCCATTATTACTGTCACCCTCATGTGCTCTTTGGCTTCTCCTAATCCCCACAACCTCCCACAAGGAAATCTGTGGGACAGGGTGGAGGGCTCCTCCTGTTTCAACTCTTGGCTTGCAGCTCAAAAGCACCTCCTGCCAAAAGGCAGAATAGCCACAGAACCTGAACTCAGTAACAATGCACACAGTTGCTAATGTCCAGGGACCTTGTGTAGGAGATAGTCTATGTGCCTATATAATCCCATTTTAAGCAGTGCTGAGGTTGGAACAAAGTCCTCTGATCTGCTAATCTCTCGCCCTGCTCACTGAGTTACATGTGCATAGCCCTCAGCCTCTGCATGAGCAAAAGCTCAACTCCACAGACACCCAGCCCAAGCCAGCTGTCAGGTCCTGCCTCTCTGATCATTTTGTTTGTGACCTTCTCTTACATGTCAAAGCAATGGCAGTGAGTATTGATTTGGATGCAGACATGGCATGTAGAGATGTGATCCGTGGATATCTGTGTTTATGGAGGGGGAGCAGGGTCACAAGCATTGACTTAAGAATAGAACAAATCTCCAAGTTAAGAAAGCAATAATTTTTGAGTATTAAAAATTCTCTTCTTACCCATCCCCCCATAGTATCATACACTGGGGGGTGTCTCCCCAGGATCAGACCCCTGTGTCTTCCCTAAAGGAATCCAGCTTGGTTTTTTTTTTCTTATCTAGTTCCTTTCTGGTATCACTTCCTCCTCTAAGGATGTTTATCCCCAAAGATGGTGAGGTTTTCATCTCTGACCTACAGCTGTCACTGTGGATCCTGAGAAAGCTCCTGGGAGCATCAGAAAGCCCGATCTGATGTAGACTCCACAAACTGGACCACCAAGGAGGTCTGCTTTCAAAGGTCCTGACACTCAGAGACTTTGTAACTACAGATGTTTCTTTCCATCTTTTCCTGTTGAGCAATTAATAAGTAATGCTAACTCAGCTACTTGCATATGTTTCCCTTGACTTCATCATTCTTGCAAAAGCTTACATAGTTCCCTGTTTAATCAAATGGTACATTAGTTTAATAAAGAAAAAAAAGAGAAAGAAAGAAAGAAACCAATCCTATTCATTTTCACGCTCCAACACTTGGCAGGCTGTTTTTTAGAGTCTGGATTTATCCCCCTACATCTCGAAGAGCTCAGAGTTCCTTATAATAGATTCTCTGTGAGCACATTTATAATTAATTACTTTACTCTGGTGCTGACCTCTCCAGTCATCTTGGGACACAGGGTGAGCTATTTCCACCTCCACTCTGGGCTTGCCTTCCTCCTCTTCCTCCTCCCTCCTCCTCACCTTCCTCTCTCCTCCTCTTTCTTCTTCTTCCTCTCTTTCTTCTTCTCCTCTCTCTCTTCCTCTTCTCTGCTTTTGGGGACATTTCAGCCAGGTTTCAGTTTCTCACAACCACCAAAGGAGTGAAGATGAGCTCAATTATTTCAGATCCGACCTTTCAAGACTTTGAATGTAAAGTTACAGTACGTAGGACGTCAGTGTGTGAAGGTTTGGAAAGGGGCCATCTGAATCTGCACAGATGCTGACCCGGCAGCGAGGTGTGTTTGTGGTTTAGAATTGTGAAGTGGTTTGCAAATCCCGTAGATTTTCTTTTTATGAAACTGAGGTTTTGCAGCTCTTTCGAATTTGAGAATCTGGAATTAAACTAGAAATAATATAGAAATAGTATGAAACCATCTAAGTATGTTGCAGGCAGAAATGGGTCTGTGCAGAATATCCAGAAGAACATACAAGTCAAAAGTGTGCAGACCTTGAATGTGAAAATCAGCCTAGTCCTTAAACATAGAGATATGGATTACATACCTATGGAGGGCACTATAAATTTAAAATACCATAGGTTGAAAATGTGTTAAATGTTTACAATTTAATGAACATCATAGCTTACTGCCCATGTTTCTATTGGTCTACAATAGGGCAAAATTATCTAACACAAAGCCATGTTTTTAAATACCAAGCATCTCATCTATTCCTAGATGGGTGTTTTCAGGAAACATACAAAGTAAAATACAGCCCTAAGGTGGGTGACAGGGGGACAGCAAAGAGTGTCAGCTGTTACCTTCACAGCAGCAGAGCTGGCAGGGTCCCGGGTTTGATGCACTGCCCAATGCAGCGAGTTCACAGTGCACAGAGCTAGATAGATTGCAAGGGGCAAAATCTGAACCACAGGTTCTCCTGAGTGTGAATTAATTTTGCACCATCACAATGTAAAACATCTGTGAGCCATGAGCCAGTGCCCCTACCTGTCCATCCTGCCCTGGTCATCTGATGACGACAGCAAAGAAAAGGAACCAGGAATCCACAAGAAAGTAATACTGGCATCTGTGCTCTTCAGGAGGGATTGTGCCACCAACCGCCTCCCAAGGCTGGTGTGAACATCCCTACAGCAGCTCTCTGCATTAACCTTTCTATGTAGGCTCTAGCCTTCCTTCCTATGTGACTTGATCTATCAGACAAGAGTTGGAGATAATACCAAGTAGTCCAAGCACTTGCTCTTTGCATCTACCTCACCCTTGACCCTTCACTAGCTCTCAAGCTGAGCTGAAACCAAAATCCTGATTGTTTACAACAAGGAAACTAGAAAATGCTTGCTCACTCTACCTCAGTCTGCCTTCTGTCCAGTCAGTTCGGCCCTCCTGACAACCCCTTGTACAGAATGGAAATAAGAAGGCATATTCCTGGTTACTTGATACTGTTGGTCTTCTTATGAGGTTGCCATCCCCATCAGCTCTTCAATCCTTCCCCTAACTCTTCCATAGGGGTCCTCTAACTTGGCCCAATGGTTGGCTGTAAGTATCTCTCTGCTGGTAGAGCTTCTCAGAGGACAGCCATGGTAGGCTTCTGTCTGCAAGCACAAGGACAGCAGGTATGCCTGCTAATCTACATCAAGACTGTTGGGCCTGAGTGGCCAAACTGACAGAGAGGGCAGTACCTCCTCTGCTTTCAGAAGGAATACTGGCTTGGCTAGTTAGTTTTATGTCAGCTTGACACAGAGTTGCCTGGGAAGAGGGAAACTCAATCGAGAAAATGCTCCAGATTGAGCTGCAAGCAAATCTACCAGGGCTTTTTTTTTTTTTTTAAATAAATTTACTGATGTTGGAAGACCTAGCTCATCTTTGGATAGATGGTTCTGTATTTGTGTAAGAAGCAAACTGACCAAGCCAAATGAGGACGCTAGTAAGCAGCATTCTTCTGTCATCTGAGCATCAGTTTCTACTTCCAGGTTCCTGCTTGAGTTCCTGCCCCGACTTCCCTCTGTAATGAACTATGACCTGGAAGTATAAGCCAAATAAACACTTTCCTCTCAATCTGCTTTTCATCAGTGTTTGATCACAGCAACAGGAAGCAAAGTAGCACATGAGGTTTTCAAGAAGGGACCACCAGGACAAGATCTGCTCTGTTTTCACAGGAGGCAGCTGGGATCTACGAATATCTAGGGATGGAGCAAACCATGGGTTAAAGCTGGTGCCTATGTTAAGACATGATATTTCTCACTATGGAGAAATGTACTTGACTCAAAGTCATGTCCTGCACTTCTTCTGTCTTCATCTGTAATCACCTTGGAAGATGGCTTAACCCAGCCTGCCCTTCCCTTGCCAAAACTTGGGCAGCACCAGATCCAGGTGGAATTGCATCTAAACAAGAGGCAAGCTTGTTCTCTGGAAATAGAAGTGCAAGAGGGAAGGAACTGCTTGGCTGGCTGGATAGAGATTTGCAGTTTCAGTCTTCATTCCCCATGCTGTGTGTGTGTGTGCGTGTGCGTGTGCGTGTGCGTGTGCATGTGTGTGTGTGTGTGTGTGTGTGTGTGCAGCACCAACTCAGAGGCCCTTGCTGCCCATGAAGAGACTGAGCAAGGCACACACAGTTTCCACTCATAGAATAAAGAGGGAACAGAGCCAACTTCTGTGATGTGTGGTACTGAAGGAAAATAGATTGGACTTTCTGTCAGTGAGATAAACGTCCAAGAAAAACAACTGAAAGTAAGAAAGGTTTCTTCTGCCTGCTTCCAGTCTCTGCTTGCTGGCCTGGGTCAAGATAGACACCACAGAGGAAAGGCATGAGGGAGGAAAGGCTCTCACCTCATGGCAACCAGCAAGCAGCAAGAGGCACGTCCTCCGTGGCCCAACTTCTCCCAGGTATGCCTTATTGCTTCAGTTTCCAAAACCTAAATTGAGCTGCTCCCTGGGAACAGTTCACAGCTACAAGCAAATAGAAGGTCCTAAAGTCACTCAAACATTTGCCCCAGGAGACTCACTTCACACCCTGTGGACCTTTGCACGGACCGGACCTTGTTTGTCTATTGGGCACCAGGGACTTTCTCTAGATGTGTCAATACAGGTGACTGAGTTGACTGACAGCCAGATCTGGAGAAGTAAATCCCTCTTGCTTAATTCCAGAACCTTATTATAAGGTGCCTGCCTGAGTACAAATCCACTAGCCTGCTCTCTGCCCCTTCGCCTTCTGAGGATATAAATGGCACCTGAAACTAAGCACATTTTCCTCCATCCACGGTGTATGACTACAGGAAATAGGGCATGACCTGCATTGCTCAGAATGCCTCTTAGACTCTTCTTCAGAAAAGTCATCCAAGGTCCCTAAAGCATTTGAGAAGACTGAGCTGAGCCATATGCCCTGTACTGGCTGGTTTTGTGTGTCAACTTGACAGAAGCTGGAGTTATCACAGAGAAAGGAGCCTCCCTTGAGTAAATGCCTCCAGGAGATCCAGCTGTAAGGCATTTTCTCAATTAGTGATCTAGGTGGAAGGGTCCATTGTGGGTGGTACCATGCCTGGGCTGGTAGTCTTGGTTTCTATAAGAAAGCAAGCTGACCAAACCCAGACACTACTGCATATGCCAGCAAGATTTTGCTGAAGGGACCCTGGTATAGCTGTCTCGTATGAGGCTATGCCAGTGCCTGGCAAATACAGAAGTGGATGTTCACAGTCATCTATAAGATGTATCACAGGGCCTCCAATAAAGGAGCTAGAGAAAGCACCCAAGGAGCTGAAGGGGTCTGCAACCCTATTGGTGGAACAACAATATGAACTAACCAGTACCCCCAGAGCTCATGTCTCTAGCTGCATATGTATGTATATATCTATAAAGAAAGCTGAGCAAATAGGGGAAGCAATCCAATAAGTAACATCCCTCCATGGCCTCTGAATCAACTACCGCTTCCTGACTCACTTGAGTTCTAGTCCTGACTTCCGTTGGTGATGAACAGCAATGTAGAAGTGTGAGCTGAATAAACCCTTTCCTCCCCAACGTGCTTCTTGGTCATGATGTTTTGTGCAGGAATAGAAACCCTGACTAAGACATGCCCCATATGTTCCAAAGCCATGTAAGCCAGCAGGGGGCTGTGACAGAGAAGAGTGGCATATCCTTTTCAGCCACCAGTTCTTTGAAGCTCATGAGGCAGGGTGGGTGATAGCAGCCTTGAAGCTGAAGAACCCCATGTCCTATGGCCCTTTCCTCTCTCTTCAGAATGGGTGTTACTTCTGGTGATATTTGAGCTGCCCTATCCCCATGTTCTAGGTGCTCCACTCCCCTTGACTTTCACACCACAAAGCAGGGGGCAGAATTAATGAACTTCTGTTGCACTGGAGTTCTGTGGTCGTGTGCTCTCTGTCCAGCCTTGAGCGTAGACACCAGAACTACTGATGCTCAGGGGCTGCCTGGGCATGTGCTCTGTATCCAGCTGTGAGGATAGATAACATGTGCACAGGAGCTAGGTATGCATGTGTTCTGTGTCCAGCCATGACACCAGTCCAGGACACATGTACTACTTAGTATAGGGCTGCGGTTGTGAGATACCCAGTGATACCTGTTCTCCTGGAGAGAACGGGAAGAGGAGAGAACACAGCAGGTGAATGAATGAATTTTAGGCACCTTGATTATTTCAAGAAAACAGGGCAAGGCAGCTCACAGTGCAAGCCCAGCCCCATGGGGGAGGGGAGGCAGAGCTGGATTAGCAAAGCCAAACTGTGTCCCCTTTGAAGAGCCCTTGATGCCATTCGACTGTGTCGGATTGTTAAAAAACGCTAACATTGTGCCTGTTCATTTTCGTCACCTGCTCTTGATTAATCCCCTTCTAAATGGCATCTGTAGACCCTGAAATCTCATACCACTTAATTAAATTAGCAACACATTTGTCTCCCCCGTTTTCCTATCAAAGGGTTGTGCTCAGGAGAAATAAAACCTTTGTTCCCTGCTACTCCGTATAATTTACACTCTTTTCTCTCCCTTCCCTCATCCAGCTCCTGGCTCAGATGCTAAATTGTAGCTGGTAATAGGGAGCTATTAGGGGTAGCGAAGCGTGTCAAGGAAGCAGCCAGTGGGCCCTGCTGAAAGAGCCGGGCTCCCAGGAAACTGTAAGGTCAGGAGTCTTGTGCCCACATCACACAGCATGTCTTTGTATCCATAGTCACACCTTAAAACTGGGACATTTGACATCCACAAACAGAGGGAAGAAAGCTGTCCCTGGGCAGAGAGATGGAGGCAGAGATGGGTTTAGGAGGCAGAACTGCATGAAGCTTGCATAGAGCTACCCCTGAGCAGAGGTAAATGCAGACCCAGGGAGCTGATCTACACTCCTCAGCCAGAATCACAGACAGGCCGGGGCTTTGTTGTCCAAGCATGACTAGGTACCCATGGAGGAGACTGTTTAAACTCACTTAACCCAAGTGTTTTACCCCCTAGTAATCCAGACTAACGACTAACCAGAGCTGCGTTTAAGTGGATGGGAACAAATGGTCTTCTAGAGAAAGTTCTAAAAGCCTATGCACTTGACCATTAGACTGCAGCTATGCACGTTAAAGGCAGTGAGCCCCCTGTATCCACAGCCTCATGTTCAGGAATTCAGACAGTCTGTGGCTGAACCTTGGTGCTCTTTGTGTTGTGAATGCTGGGTAGACCTCGACTCTGCCACAGCCCTCCCAGGATTCTAAAAGCATGCTACAGTAGCCCCACAAATTTCTACTTCCTAGCCTAACATAAAGGGGCATCATCAAGACTGTAGGCAGAGTCTGTGCTTTCATACATAGGGAAGCCACTAAGGTTCCGTGTGACCTTGGGATCATCCACAACACAAATATCTGCCAAGGCAGGGTGCAATCTGTGATGAAGAAATTCTGCATGGGTCTGGAGGAATGTCAATCTTCTCTTAGCTTCTTGTGCTCTTCCTGGTCTTCCCAAGTCCCAAGTTGCCCCCAAGGAGACCATAGGGTGTATACTGGCATTCTGAAGACAAAAGAGAACCTAGGCTCCATATCTTCATACTGCTGAGTTACAGTGTACAATTGCTGTACCAATTACAGTACAGTGCACACCAGTGCAGCCTGGACCCCAAGTACATTAGGTCTACTCATGACTAAAGGCAAAGAATGGAGCTCAAATGGATCCAATCAGAACAGGAATCAAAAACCACATACAAGGGGCAGGAAATAAGAAGGATAGAAGGAACCAAGTTACTGTGGTGTGTGTGTGTCTGTGTGCATGTTTGTGTGTGTTTCTCTGTGTGTTTCTCTGTGTGTGTGTCTGTGTGTGTGTGTCTGTGTGTGTAGGCCACAGTAGAACCCCAGGCATTATACCTCAGTGCTATCTACCTTCTCTCGAGATGAAGTCTCTCACTGGCCTTGTTTACCTATGAGGGTAGAAGAGCTGGTTAGAAAACCCCAGGGATCTGCCTTTCCGTCTTCCTAGCACTGGAGTTACACACTTGTGTCACCATGCCTGTCTTCTTATGTGCATTGTGGGACTTGAACAGGAGTCCTCATGCATGCAAGGCAAACACTTTACCAGCCCCTGCAGTGCATCTTAAAGGCAAATGAGTGAAATTAGGAAAAGAGGTTTGTTGACAAGCAAGGCCAGCCTGGGCATCTGTTTGGAAATCCGTGTACACATTGCCATCTCCTCACACAGCAGCGATTCCTCAGAGCCTGCCACGATCTTTATGTGACAGCAGCACATGATGTCACATCCTCACAGGTCCTGTTCCCTTAGGAAGACAACTTAGCATCAGTGTTCCCTTAACACGAGCATGCCATTCTTGCTAATGATAACATATCAGAAGGCTATTACCAACGGCTTATCTGGCAAATGGTGTACCCGAGTAGGGTTTTCTAGAGGCACTTTGGAAATACACCAAATTAAGTCCTGTTCATTATTAAAGCCAAGACTCCCTTACTCGTTATTTCAACTCAAAATGCAATTTACTAAAAGGAACCCAGTGGTGAGCTCACATTTGACGACTCACAGGTGGTCATGATGGCAGGGGGAAGGTGTGGGTGGAGGAAAGTATTCCTAAGGATGAGCTGGGGTGAAATGTTACACTCTCGGCAGGAGCACTAACCTCGGAATGGTTCTCCGGGCAGCCGGGCAGCCGGGCAGCCGGGCAGCCGGGCAGCCGGGCAGCCGGGGCAGGCACAGAGGAGCTTTCTTTGGATCAGCTAGGAAAGAGATGGCAGTTCTAGATGCTCACCATGGTCTAGCTCCCACCCAGCAGAGGACAGGACTCCTGTCTCCTCTTTAGGAAAATGATGCTTATTCAATACCTAACCCCTGACTCCCAGGGCTACTTCTCTCTCTTTGCAGACCAGGGCTATGAGAAAAATAAACTCAGCAAGCTAGAGCACAGAATCCAGGAGAGCAGAAACTCTTTGGAGACCAAGACTGCCAGACAGCCTGGCTAAATGGTGCCTCATGAGTGAGTCAGGCCAGTGGGCCCAACTTGCTCAGACTCCACCTTGGAGTCTGTGGGGGTGGGGGATGGGGGGGAAGGGCGGGTGGCACCACACAAGAATATGGGATGGTCCAAAAGATGCTTCTACAACTTGCTGCCAAGTAGATTTCTGTTGGTCTTGCTACCCCGTGATGTGGTGCTTCCGACTCACCAGAGGAAATAACCATATACACCTTTTCTTAGAAAAACAACTCCATCCATGTATTTGCCAGACCTCCAGCTCACTGCAAGTCTTCAAACTTCATTTGCCAGAACTCCACAGAGACTGATACTGTCTCTAGCACATCCTGACTTTGGCTGGCATTGAGTTTGCAATCCACAATCCTGGGACAGACCTCCTCTGATCCAGGAATCTGTGTGGTTCTGCCTAGATCCAAGGGTCAGGTACATGCTTGCTGTTACTAAACCTTCTGGTTTGATTTATTCTCATTGCTGTTAGATACTTACCTTACCATCTAACGAGCTCTGCTGGGCTGCAAAGTTTTTTGCAGAAACTTCCGATGACCCAGAGGGGCCTACTAGAGAGATCCCTGTCTTTTTGTTGAGACTCTGTAGAGTCTCTCCGCTAATGAGCCTTTTTTTTTGCCTAAGAAATACTTATACTTCCCTGAGTACATAGGTATATAAAATAAACAATAAAACTAAATATTTACTGACTTAAAACTTACAAGGAAATATATTTTAAACCAATATTTGGTATAATCACTTCATTTATTAAAGATTAAAGCAAATTTGCATACTAATAGGTTGTATAATCTTGTTTATTTTTGCATAAAGAATTAGCTATTGGCTGAATATTTGATCTTACAGGACACATCATCTTCAACATTGTTGACTGGTATTTTCTTTCTTTTTTTTTTTTTTTTTTTAAACACGAACAAAACACTTTTAAAGGATGGCAGCCATGTTAAACTCAAAAGCTGGCCTTACAAACCCTAGCCCATCATGGTCAGACCCGTAGTCCTGAGCCAAGTTTACACTTGGTTCACTGTTACAAAAGAAGGAAAAGAGACATTCTATTTATTTATTTTTTTTTATTTTTAATATTTTTATTACATATTTTCCTCAATTACATTTCCAATGCTATCCCTAAAGTCCCCCATAGCGCCCCCCACTTCCCTACCCACCCATTCCCATTCTTTTGGCCCTGGCATTCCCCTATATTGGGGCATATAAAGTTTGCAAGTCCAATGGGCCTCTCTTTCCATTGATGGCCGACTAGGCCATCTTTCGATACATATGCAGCTAGAGACAAGAGCTCCGGGGTTCTGGTTAGTACATCATGTTGTTCCAACTATAGGGTTGCAGATCCCTTTAGCTCCTTGGGTACTTTCTCTAGCTTCTCTATTGGGAGCCCTGTGATACATGACAATTCATTTTATAATTGTCAATAAGGAAAATACACTTCTTAGAAATACAAACTACAAAATGGCAGAAGTATGTTTAGGGCCATTTTGCTAATTTTTGGAATGTTAAGCCAAAATCCATTTAGGTATTTTAAATTAAGTTAAAGCAAGAAACTGAAACTGAAATGTTTAATAAAACATTCTTAGTACAGACATCCAGCATCGTGTACCAAACAACTCTAGGACTCTTGACTTTCTATCTCAGACACCCATTGGACTACTCAGACCACAGCCTATAAGCCAGTTTAATAAAACATAAACACACACTCTTACACACAGACACACCCAGACACTCATACACACACACACACTCACACACTCATACACACAGGCAAATGTATACACTCACTCACAGACATTCATACACACACATACACACAAAGAGGTACACACACAGCCACATATATTCACACACACTCATACACAAATATGAATACATACCCAGACACACACACATACCCACTCAGACACTCAGACACGCTACCACACTCACCTCTCTCTCTCTCTCTCTCTCTCTCTCTCTCTCTCTCTCTCTCTCTCTCTCTCTCTCTCTCTCTCTCCCTCTCTCTCTCTCTCTCTCCCCAGACAGACAGACAGACAGACAGACAGAAACACACACACACACAAACACACACACATCTTTTCTGTTCCATTTTTTTAGAGAATCCAGACTAATACAGGAAGCTAACTTTTCAATAGGACATCTCCCAAGCATAAAGTTGATACAGTTGACTTTTTTTTGTGAAAAAAAAAACTTGCCTTTTGGCTTTTGATTACAATAATTACATTATTTTCCCCTTCCCTAACCTCCATTGAAAAACTCCCATCAACCTCTCATTGCTCTCTTTCAATTCAAGACCTCCTCTTTCATTACTTGTTATTACATACAAACACATATATGCATATTACCAAGCACATCAGTACAACCTGTTCAGTCTGTACAGTGTTACTTGTGTGTATGTTCTCAGGGCTGACCATCAGTTTTGGATATGCAATTGGTGTGCTCTTCCCTGGAGAAGACTATTTCTCATGCTCTCAGCATTCCTTAGGTATGGCTTCTGACATCATTAAGAGAGGCAACCTCACACCAACTTGCTTTTCTGGCCCTTACAACCTTTCTGCCTCTTATTCCACATTGATCCCTTAGGTGCAGGAGTTGTTTTGTAGATGTACCAGTTGGGCTCTACAACTGTGCAGTTTGATTGGCTGTCTCTTTTTCTGTAATGTCCCCATTTCTTGCAAAGAGAAGCTTCCTAGATGGAAAGTTCTGCCACCATCTGGTTAGTTTTTTGTTTTAGTCAAAATTATGAGCTGGCCCATGGTGTCCTTATTCCTGGTCTTCTGACAAAGTTCTGCTGGTGACCATTTTCAAAGTGATTTTTCTCTATATAATTTGGGAAGGCCCCTGAGTTGAAAGCTTGGTTCCCGGGCTCTGATGCTATTGGCAGAGAGTGGAACTTAGGAAACTGTGCCTTGAGAGGGGTCCTGATGTCAATGCTCTTAAAGAGAATTAGGGGACTCCATCTCTTTCGCTCTTTCATTCTGGGTTCATCAGGTGAGCAGTATTGATCCACCAAGTATTGCACCCTGCTGTGACATCTCACCAAAAGCAAATGAGGCTGGTCTGGCATGGTCCAGCATTTCCATAACTTCAACCAAAAATCGACCTTCTCCCTGATAAACTAACAACACCAGATGTTTCATTTTAGTGATGGAAAGTTAGTAACATGCCTCTCTGAGGCTTTGTACTTAGTCCAATGTGTCTGCTGAGAAAAGGAGAATAGGGGTGTGATCTTCATGTGTGTTTGTCACACACCACATAGGACAGCTGGAGAGGTGGACAGGTATTATCCCACCTCACCCAGGTAATGATGACTATCATAAAAACCAGTAATAACAAATGCTGGTGAAGATGATGGGAAATGGAGTGCCCTATTTACTGCTGATGAGAATTTAACTCATGTGCTCTCTGTGAAAACCATAGGCAAGCTATATGATCCAACTCTACCAACTCGGGGTGTTTTCCAGAGAGAATGGTGGGTGGGTGGCAGGGAGGGGAGTGGGTTGGAGGATGATCATGGACAAAGTACACGATGTATTTGAAATTTGTCTGGCAATGTATACAATGAATGTATGCCAATGAGGTAACAAATCAGGCAGGGTTGTGTGGCACTGAGATGTTCATGGAATTAAACGAACAACAACAAAAATAGAATAAAATTAATGAGAAAAATGGAGAAGGAAAATAGGCAAACAAAAATAATAGAATATAAAACTTCCTAAAGTTAAGAATTTTACAGTAAAAACCCAGTGGCCCCAAACCAACAACGAACCCTACAAAACATAATAACACAAAGCCAAAGAGCTCCAAAGCACAAGCCCCGGGGACGAGAAACAGTAGCTCCAGGAAGAGAAGCAGGAATAAGCATCTGGGTTGTGGAATTCCTCAGAAAACCTATCCTGCCAAA
Organism: Mus caroli; assembly: GCF_978045245.1. Lineage (NCBI taxonomy): Eukaryota > Metazoa > Chordata > Mammalia > Rodentia > Muridae > Mus > Mus caroli. The sequence goes on along the minus strand of NW_028227270.1, from coordinate 48,416,862 downwards.
CCTGATGAAAGCTGGTTTCTAAGAATGAAGGCAAAATTCCAGATATTCCCAGAGGAACACACAGCAAGTATCTACAAACAGAAAGAATATGAAGCCGGGCATGGTGGCGCACACCTTTAATCCCAGCACTTGGGAGGCAGAGGCAGGCAGATTTCTGAGTTCGAGGCCAGCCTGACCTACAGAGTGAGTTCCAGGACAGCCAGGGTTACACAGAGAAACCTGTCTTGAAAAACTGAAAAAAAAAAAGGAAGAAAGAAAAGAAAAGAAGAGAAGAGAAGAGAAGAGAAGAGAAGAGAAGAGAAGAGAAGAGAAGAGAAGAGAAGAGAAGAGAAGAGAAGAGAAGAGAAGACAAAGAAAAAAAAGAAAAAAAGAGAAAAAAAGAAAGAATATGTAAGTCACATGCTATCCTGGATACTCCTGGACTGGAGAAGATGGTAGGGTGATGTTGACAGTGGTGTGAAAGACATAGATGCCAGCTTCAGCAATCCAGTTATGTGATACACACTAATAAATGCATTCCATTGCTGCCTTTGTTTTTTATTCTAACAAGAGGGAACATCTCAAAAGTCTTTTATAATCTTGGTCATTTTTCTTTGGAGTTATTATCTGAGCACTTTTTACCATGGCTCAGCCCAGTGTGCAGATGTTTATATGAGTCTACATGTATATATTTGACCTTTCACACATACATGTATGTGCAGTGGTGTGCAGGTGTGTGTAGGTATGTGTGTGTTTCCATTTCTACACTTATGCCTGTGTGTGCAAGTGTGTGTGTATATGTGTGTGTGTTTTATCTATGATTTGTGCATGCCTACATCCATGAATTGTGGGAATTTTAGTGTACAAGTGTGTGTGTGTATTTTATCTTGATCATGTGCATGCCTACATCCATGAATTGTGGGATGTACACTGCATGTCTGTGAGGTATACAGCTATGTCCATGTGTGCTTGGCTTTATGTATGTGGTGTGGATATAAATGTGTGTCTTGTAACAGATCACTTCTGTTCACCCAGAGACCAAAGAGTAGTAAATCCCAACTGGGCCAGCAGTCTCTGAGATGAGATACTCGCCTCTGGCATCTAGATCCTGGGACAGCTCCTGACTAGAATGCGGCACTTCTAATTATACAGGTAAGGACTAAGAGTAAGTCTCATGTGTCAATTTTTTCTTGTGGCTTGACACCTTTCAGGTCATCTAAATGTTCTGACCTCTGTGTATCTTTCATCCTTTGTTCACCTCCCCCAGATGTCAGAGTTCACTCACTCCACACCCACAGAATCCTCGTGCTGTCTCTAAGGGCTGACCCAGTGAGTTTAAAAAGCTCTAAGTTAAGGTGAGCTGCAGCCAGGAAAATCTCCCCAGATCCAGCCATGGCACCACCAAGAGCCAAGGGCCCCCATTTCCAGGCCTGCCACATGCCTTTTGTCTCCTGATATGAAAAGGAAGTTTGCAAAGCCCCAGAGGCCGAGTAGTCAATTTACTCATAAAGGGAACAATGTATTATTACGATGGAACTCATCTCTTCAATTGGATGCTGAGAAGGGAAGTTTTAAAAGTCACATATAATTTGATTTAATAGGGTTGTGCTCCTGCTCAGCAGGAAAATGGGATGCAGACGGAGTGTGATCCTCATTTAAATATCCTCATACGAGAGATGACGTGCCCCATCAATCTCCCTATGACAAGGAGGCCGGCTGGGATTATTGATGTTTAGTAGCCGCAAGATTATAAACAGGGAAATTGAAAGTGATCCTTAATTGACAGGGCCTGACTACTACCGTGGGAAAGTGTGGTCTTGGTCCCACTGGGTATGTGGGGAGACCTGCAGGTGAGTGGCTAGCACAACACTAGCAGGAAAGATCCAGTAAAGGCTTATTTAAATGTTCCACAACACCTGCTCCACAGAGGGGAGCACACAGAGCAAGATGAGGTTCTCTTCCCTAATAGCACAGCTACAGGAAGCTAAGCCCTCTCAACAGTCCTTGTGCAGATCAGGGACAAGGACACACGTAGGCTGGGTAATGCTGTCCAGACCAAGGCCTGAGATCCGAATACCACACAGCCTGTGGGGCAGGCACCTTCAGTGTCTCTGCCCTTGGAGGAGGCTCAGGAGAGCCAGGCTTCAAGTTTGAAATCTAATCACCCAGCCCCAGGACGCTAAGATCTTCATAGGGCCATCCTATTCAATGGGTTTCTATCAGGGAAAGGCCATGGTTAAGTTATCCGCAGAATTCATGCACAGAAATGTATGCATAGATATAGGCCCTACTCAGACCTTGGGACAGTATGACAGCAACCAAACCACCCATTTGGACAGTGTCCAGAATATCTTGGCCTCGACCTATCCAATGTCCCTTCACTGACAGCCAGCCCTAAGATGACACTCAAAAACACACTGAGGATCAAAAGGGCAAGCCCTCCAGGGAGAGACAGACAGCTAGAAAAAGGTTTAGGAAGCTGGGGCCAGGTTTCCAGACTGGTGGTGGCCCAGATTAGCAAGAACTTTCAAGTGAAGGCCATTTAACCCTTAAGCTTTAGGGTGTAATACTTTTAGAAAGAAGGATCTTCATCTTTTAGAAATCCTTGAACGGTCTCATTACAAGAACAGAGCAAGTAGGGACCAAGGCTGAGTGGATGGATTGATCAGCAGGAGGCAAGCTAGGAGCTGGGCCACACCCCCGGGTTTTTGTTTTGCAAAGGTGTTATTTCTAGCCTGTGACTTCTTGAGATGAGTAGCCTGTTCCAGCACCTAAAACAAGACACCATACAGATATATCTGGAGTACAGTGTTACAGGTTGAATAGACAAGAGCCCAGACCATAGGCTACCAGCCACAGGGTAACAATGGTAAGGAGCTAACTGGGGGCAGGGGTGGGGTGGGGTGAAGCCACTCCTTTGAAATCTTTAAAGGAACTAAGTTTCTGTATAAAGCACAAAGCATACCAAGATCTACTGTCCCTGTGGGTTTTATTATTTTATTTTATTTTACACCACAGGATGTTACCTTCCAAGGTGGACTAGCATCCCCTCTCTAAGAATCTGGCTACTTCGCAGACAATTCTTCCTCTGAGACACCACCAGCTACCTGCGGGACTCCTTGTGTTTAATTAATATGTTTATAAACCAGAGTCTCTTGTGAGGTGATGACTGAGCACAGACCGGATGCATACAGTCGTGAGCTTTGGAATAACCTTCATGGAGCAAGCATGGTGCGATCAAGAAGCCCAGGGCCCCGGCATCCAATAAATCAAACCGTCTGTCCATCCAATTGGCTCTTCCCGTGGAGTGCCTTCCACATCTAAGAAATAGCAGACACTGATTGATTTCCAGCCCAGCCCATCAGGCTCCGTTAATGTTTCATAATGCTAGCATTAATTATGGTACTTCATTAGCCATTTTCCTATGCACCTAGGGAACAGAGCATCTCCAGGCTTTGAAAAAGTAAATATAGTTGGGGGGGGGGGGAGCCTGGCTCATCTCCTTTCAACCACCAGGGAAAGAATGGCCAAAATTCTAAGACTATGTTTTAGGAAAGTTGTGGGAATCTCTCTCAGAACATAGACTGGCCAAATAAACCATTGGGCTGCTGGGGGCAGAGATGTACTGATGGAAGGCACACTCGTGGGTGGGGCTTCTGATTCAGAACAGTCCAGCCTGGGTTTTTCAGATATGACAAATGACTCTGTAGATATCCACAGCTGTTACCAACAAAGTTGATGGAAACTTAGCACAGCCATGAAACCACCACCCAAGGGCAGAACGGTGCTGGCCATGTTTTAACTCTCAAGCCTCTCGATCTCCATTCCCAGCTCAGACCTACACAGTGAAGCATAATTCTGGTCTGTGCACCTGGGCCCTGGGGGAAGCACACGGTCCTCTCTGCTGGAGATGAGTGTGTCCCCTGGACCTGTACATTTCTCTCCTTTAGAACAGATGAGATTCTCCGCTGGCGCACGGCGCATTTCCTGATCAAGTAGCACTCTGCAACCTCCATACTCCTCAAAGACTTCTGAGAACCTCACTGGCTGCTCTTTTTCCTCCTTAAACCTGTCACCTGTAGAGCCAAATCCTATTTGTGGCACATAATGTTTTCACTAGGGAAAAGAAATATTTCAAATTCAGACTATGCCATAGTGACCTGAATTAAATTTCATCAAAATTGTTGGGTGGGCTGGGGGATGGGAGGAGTGGCCACATCTCACTCCATCACCTGACAATTGATGACTAAGATAGTATCACTATTCAGAACCCCAGGAGAATTAAGCCAGTCATATAGCACTTGATGTCACTGTGAGGATTTTATCAACATCAAGGCCTTCAAAATGATTGATATCTATGTCTGGACCTTAAAATGCTTCAACAGTTTGGGGCAAAACTTTGTAATTAAAATTTCCTTGCTGTTTCCTTTATCCCTCACGTGTGATGGATCTAACAATAAATAGAACTACCCTGTGACAGCTGATTTGGAGAATTTGGCATATCTTATTCCAGCACTGGGCAAGACAAATCCCCTACGTTGTCTAAGTAATGAATCATGCCATTTATTAACCCCAAACTTGGGTATTTGTTTCTTGCAGCAAGCATACCAGCCTCATCAATGTAAGGATAGTGGCATGGCCCCTAGAGGAGTTGAATGGAAGGGACAGTAATTTCCCCTCCCCCTTTTATTGAAAATAGACTTTTTCCCTTACATTATCTATCTTGATTACTGTTTCCCCTCCCTCTACTCCTCCCAGTCCCCCCCCCACTATTTCTCCTCCCATCCAGATGTACCCTCTTTCTGTCTCTCATTAAAAAAAACAAATATTTTATTTTATTATCTAAAGGATATATCCAAAGGCTTATTACCCTTTAGATAATAATAAAGCAAGATAAAATAAAAACTTAACACGTTGAAATAAAACAAAACAAACAAAAGGGAAAGAGGCCAAGAAAAGGCACGAGACACAGATACAGAGGCAGAGACCCTCCTGTTCACACTCAGGAATCCCATAAAAAACACTAAACTGGAAGTCATATATGTGCAAAGGACACTCTTTCTGCAGGACTCCCTGAGTCCTGAGAAATGGGGCTTAATCGAGATATCCAATTTAAGCCTTAGTGTTCCCAAATTTCTAACTCTCTGCATAATATCTGACAGTGGATTTCCATATTTGTTCTCATCTGTGGGAGGAGAGAACCTCTCTGAAGGTGGTTAAGCAAGGCATGGATCTGAGGATAGCAGAATGTCATAGGAATCGTTTTATTGCTACATTGTTCTTGTCCTTTTGTTTGTTTGTTTGTTTTTGTTTGAAGATCAGTAATATTTGGTTTGTCATAGGTCCATGGTCTATCTAGTCTCAAGTTCTTGGTCACTCACACAGTGTTAGGCATGAGTTCCATCTCATTGTATGAGCCTTAAATCAAATCAGATATTGGTTGGTTATTTTTACAAAGCTTTGCGCCACTATTGCTGTGAAGAGATATCATTATCAAGGCAATTCTATTAGAAGAAAGTATTGGGGGGCGGGGAATGACTCACAACTTCAGAGGTTTAGTCCATTATCTTTATAGTGAGAAGCATAGTGGCATGCAGGTAGGTGTTGGAGCAGTAGATCCATAGCTACATCAATAGCAAAGAGAAAGCCTAGGCCTGGCATGGGCTTTTGACGCCTCAAAGCCCCATCCTCAGTTATGCAACACTCAAGAAGGTCACACACCCTAATCCTTCTAATCCTTTCAAGGAGTTTCACTACTTGGTGTCTAAGTACTCAAACACAGGAGTCTTTAGGGCTATTTGTATTCAAACCACCACATTCCACTCCCTAAGGAAGTGGCTTCCATAGGCTTGTAGCCATATCATAATGCAAAATGCATTCAGTTCAACTTGAAAAGTCCCCATAGGCTTTCAGTCTCAATACTGTTTAAAAATACAAAGTCTCTCCTGAGACCATGGTAATCTCTTCACTGTAAGATCAAAATAAAAAGGCAGACCACATGCTTCTCACGAAAAGAGGACAGAATATACGTTACCATTCCGAAAAGAAGGAAAGGGAGCATAGGAGAAAATACTGGACAAAACCAAGACCAAAACTAGAAAGGCAAACTTGAAATTCTGTATCTCCATGTCCAGTGTCAAAGTGCTCATCAGAACTTTGTTGGCTGAGACATACTTCTCTCACTTGGGCTGGTTGTACACCCTGTTAGCAGCTCTTCCTGAAAAGTATCCCAAAACCCTGACATCTCCAACATCTTGGAGTCTCTAACACAATCCAGGCTTCACCTCACAGCTTCATGCAATTGCCTTTCTGGGCCTCCATGCAGGGACATCCCTGACATGTACTTGTCCTCAGCAGCTTCTCTTACCCACAAAGGAAGATTCCACAGCTCTTGTATTCTTGACTCTGAAGCCAGGACTTCATGGCTGAAGCTGCCAAGTTCTGCCACTTGATGGGGCTGGAACTTGGTCTGCTTGCTCAGTTACTTCTGTACCAGCTTTCTGTTGTTGATGGTTTTCTTCCCTGATTAAGCATTTCTTTAATTCTTTTCATGATTTAGAAGTTTAGCTGAGAGAGGTCTTTCCCTGAGGTCAGCACTCCCAATATTCCATTTAGCATCAGGCTTTTATTATTTTTTTTTAAATGTTTTATCTCCTTGAGCAGTGGAGAAAACTCCATTATACCATCCGGTGCTCATTTTCTCCTCAAGCTGTATATTTTATATTTCTCTTTTACCTAAAGCTTACTCCTTTTCATTATAGATCTGCAAAAGAGCGATTACCAACAACCATGCAACGAGTCAATTGGGTTACCTGACTCTGCATGATTTTTTTCCCTATTCACATCCATTTATTTCTGAATTTGCCAAAGTCCAGCATCAGCTTGAGAGAGAATCCTGAAGTGTATGGGGTTGATGTTAGGATGACTTGGAGTTAGTCATGGATGCAAGCTGACAACTCTGCAGTCTGCTCAAGAGAGCTCTCTTGCAGACCAAAGATGAGTCTTTTATTTACTACAACTTCATACACTACTTCCTTAGAAATTGCATAACAGCTTAATCATTTACCCCCGGTACCCTTTGGATCATTCCAAGAATCAGCATTTACTGCCTGGTTTTGTGTGTCAACTTGATACAAGCTGGAGTTATCACAGAGGAAAGCACCTCCCTTGAGGAAATGCCACCATGAGATTCAGATGTAAGGCATTTTCTCAATGAGTGATTAAGGGAAGGGCCCATTGTGGGTGGTGCCATCCCTGGGCTGGTGGTCCTGGGTTCTATAAGAAAGCAGGCTAGACAAGCCAGGGGAAGCAAGCCAGTAAGCAGCATCCATCCATGGCCTCTTCTTCAGCTCTTGCCTCCAAGTTCCTCCTCTGTGTGAGTTCCTGTCCTGACTTCCTTTGGTGATGAACAGCAATGTAGAAGTGTGAGCTGAATAAACCCTTCCCTCCCCAACTTGCTTATTGGTCATGATGTTTTGTGCAGGAATATAAACCCTGACTAAGACAAGCATTTTATGACCTTAGTCCCTTGACTTTTAGAAATAGAAACTGAAATACAGAGCACATTGGAGGCAAGTGCATTTTTTTTTAACATAGCAAGTCCTATTCTGTTCACTGGGTACACTGCTTGTGGTTGCCAAGTCTAGAAAAACAGACTATTTTATGTGAGAAAGTTAGCTCTAAGTACAATGGATAGATAGATACATAGATAGATAGATAGATAGATAGATAGATACATACATACATACATACATACATACAGTAGATAGATGTAAATATAGAGACATAGATATGTACATATTCAATTTAATGAGCTCTTGCTTATGCCAACGCAAGCAGCATTGAAGCTCATTTTACAGTTCAGGTCCCATGGGAAGAGTGCCCAGTGCTCTTAGTCACTGAGCTACCTCTCTAGTCCAGATTTTTTTCTTTTTGATCACATCAACTTTAAGGCTTATTTAAAGTATTAAACAATCCCAGAAAGTAGGAATATCATTAAGCCATCACCTTTTTTCTTTGTTCCAGACTTTATGTCTATGTCCAACTTCTACTTTGATCATACATATAGCTACCTCCTTTAGGGAGTAGAATATCTGAATTAAATGTAGTTGTTGATGGCTTCTGTGAAGGAGACTACCACTTACCACTATTACTATATAACCATCTATCTGAGTCTTGGGTTTTTTTTTTAACTATTCTTTTCTCTTTCACAATCCAGATTTTTTCCTCAATTGACCAAATCATGTCTCCTTAGTATCTTTCTGACTGAGCTGACTCATTAGTGTAGCTGTCTCTGTTCTTTCAGGTCTACGAAGCTCCTCATACAATTCACATTGCATCTGTATATTTTGCATTGCTGAGAAATCCTGTAAAGAATAGTCCTTACACTGACATATGTATTTTTGAACTCATGTTTTCAGAGTTCTTTTCCACAGTCTTAAGGGCTGTCCTGAAGGTCACAGCCACCACCATTTTGCTAAGGAACACCGGACATGTTCTCATTTCCAGAATTATGCTGTTTCTGATTATCATGGAGTCACTTGACAGAGAGAACATTCCCCCAAAGGAGGAACATGGAGTAAAAGATGTACATTATTATGCAAATGAACTTCACGCCTACAGAAATCATCAGCACCTGAGGAGACCAACATCCCGCTGTCTCTGCTCCAGAGGCTAGAACCATGTCACATCATCCCTTCCACAATCATGCTGGACCCAGCACAAATTTCATGATTACATTTTTTAACAGCTGAGTAATACTCCATTGTATAAATGTTCCACATTTTCCTTATCTATTCTTCTGTTGAAGTATATCTAGGTTATTTATAACTTTTGGCTATTATGAATGGAGCAGCAATGAATATGGAGGAGCACGTGTCTCTGAGGTAGGATGAAGTATCCATTGGGTATATGCCCAAGAGTGGCATAGCTAGATCTTGAGGTATATCTATCTCCATCTTCTTGAGGAACTGCCACACTGATTTCCATGGTGTCTGTGCCAATTTGCAATGGATGAGTTTCCTTTGCTCTATATCCTCACCAGCATGAGGAGATATCATTTGTGTTACTGACCTTAATCATTCTGACAGACATAAGATAGAATCTCAAAGTAGTTTTGATTTGCAGTTCCCTGGTGGCTAAGGGTATTGAGCATTAAGTGTTTCTCAGTCATTTGAGTTTCCTCTTTAGAGAAATTTCTCTTTAGATATGTGCCCCCATTTTAAATTGGGTTATTCATTCTCATACTATCTAGTTTCTTGCATTCTTCATATATTGGATATTAGCACTCTATTTGATGAGGAATTGGTAAAATAAAATCTTTTCTTATTCTGTAGCTGCTTTGTCTGATTGACAGTGTCCTTTGCCTTTCAGACACTTTTCAGTTTTGTGAGGTCCCATTTATTAATTGTTGATCTCAGTGCCTGCTTTAATGGTGTTCCATTCAGAAAGCCCTTTCTTATGTCAACAAGTTCAAGTCTATTGCCTGCTTTCTTTTTTTACCAGGCTCAATGTCTCTGGTTTCATGTTGAGGTCTTTGATGCGTTTGGAGCTGAGTTTTGTGCAGGGTAGTAAGTATGGATATGTTTGGATTCTTTTACACATGGCCATCCAGTTTTACCAGCACCATTTATTGAAGATGGTATCTTTTGTGTAACGTGTATTTCTTGCTTCTTTATTAAAAGATCAGATGTCCATAGGTGTACGAATTTTTGTCTGAGTCTTCAATTTCATTCCACTAATAAGTTTTGTGCTAAAACCATGATGTTTTTACTACTATAGCTCTGAAGTACAATTTAAAGTCAGGATGGTAATACCTCCTTTTATTATTCAGTATTATTTTGGCTATCCTGGTTTTGTGTGTGTGTGTGTGTGTGTGTTTCTACATGAAGGTGAAAATTGCCCTTCTTAAGATCAGTGAAGAATTCTGTTGGCATAAGTAGCTTCTGGATGAGGTGGGTCCCTAGACTTCTGCTTATGTGTGAACTATGTATGGGTCCTGTGAACACCCAAGGGGTAAGCAGAAACCTCATCCTCCAGCTAAGAGGCCATGGCATATAAAGCTAGCTATCTGTGACTCTATCTTTGGTATCTCATTGAGACCAGAGAAGGATGTCTTCTGTGGGGAGAGGACTGGACACAAAGTGCATGGCTAACAGAAGAAGAGGTTAAGACAGACTGGTCGTTAAACAAACAAACTCCTCAAGTGCTGCCGCTACTTATTTTGTATATAGTACTAAAAAAAAAAAAAGCTTTACTAGGAAAAAAATTTACTAGGAAATAATAATAAAATAGTGTAGTCCTAAGAACATAGAAATTAAGTTCAGCTACTCATGTCCTAACCCATCCCATTCTATTCTGTAGACATTGCATATAATCTGGGACATTGCATATCATCACTTCTCAATGACAGCTAGTGTCTGGAGAGCAGAAAGAGGAATTTGTAAAATACAAACATTCCTTCATTGTTACCTATACTCATGTTGGGTTTAAAAGTAGTAGGAAAAAATCAGATCACAAAAATAGAATATTTTTTTTTGTTGTGCAAAATATTTTGTGTATGAACTGTTCAAATTTAGCAAATAGGCTGACCAGGACAGAAACTACTGCAACACTGGCTTAGAAGTCACAGCTCCACACCAATTTTATCTCAAGACAGAGGTGGGTCAGAATTGCTACAGTGATTCTAACATGCAAATAGACTTATGTGTCAAATTGTATGTACCAAGCATTTGCTAATTGACTCTCCCTAAGTAAGCCTGAAATCCTAATGCTTGTCTGACAGATACTAACATAATAAAAGTGAAATCTTATTGTACATGAAGTTCACACTGACCAGAAAAGCAACTGGGGCACACAGCTCAAAATGGATGTTGAGAATGATACTGGTGATGGTAACACATGGTAAACTTTACGTTGTCAATGTTGATGACTTAGTTAGGGTTTTACTGTTTTGAAGAAACATCATGACCAAGGCAACTCTTATTTTTTTTTTTTTTGGATGAAAATGTCCTTTATTCATAACATAGAAGTGAATGATACCATGCCTATTTTTTCTTTCATAGACTTATGATGAGAAATTATTATAAACTAAGATTGACACTGAATAATTACATGATTTCATACACTTTCATTGAGTCCATAGTTATAATAAGTTTTTTTTTTCTTTTTTTTTTTTTAATATTTTTATTACATATTTTCCTCAATTACATTTCCAATACTATCCCAAAAGTCCCCCATAGCGCCCCCCACTTCCCTACCCACCCATTCCCATTCTTTTGGCCCTGGCATTCCCCTATATTGGGGCATATAAAGTTTGCAAGTCCAATGGGCCTCTCTTTCCATTGATGGCTGACTAGGCCATCTTTCGATACATATGCAGCTAGAGACAAGAGCTCCAGGGTTCTGGTTAGTACATCATGTTGTTCCAACAATAGGGTTGCAGATCCCTTTAGCTCCTTGGGTACTTTCTCTAGCTTCTCCATTGGGAGCCCTGTGATACATCCAATAGCTGACTGTGAACATCCACTCCTGTGTTTGCTAGGCCCCGGCATCGTCTCACAAGAGACAGCTATATTTGGGTCCTTTCAGCAAGATCTTACTAGTGTATGCAATGGTGTCAGCGTTTAGAAGCTGATTATGGGACGGATCCCTGGATACAGCAGTCTCTAAATGGTCCATCCTTTCATCACAGCTACGAACTTTGTCTCTGTAACTCCTTCCCTGGGTGTTTTGTTCCCAATTCTAAGAAGGTGCACAATGTCCACACTTTGGTCTTCATTCTTCTTGAGTTTCATGCGTTTAGCAAATTGTATCTTATATCTTGGGTATCCTAAGTTTTGGGCTAATATCCACTTATCAGTGAATACATATTGTGTGAGTTCTTTTGTGATTGTGTTACTTCACTCAAGATGATGCCCTCCAGGTCCATCCATTTGGCTAGGAATTTCATAAATTCATTCTTTTTAATAGCTGAGTAGTACTCCATTGTGTAAATGTACCATAATTTCTGTATCCATTCCTCTGTTGAGGGACATCTGGGTTCTTTCCAGCTTCTGGCTATTATAAATAGGGCTGCTATGAACATAGTGGAGCATGTGTCCTTTTTACCGGTTGGAACATCTTCTGGATATATGCCCAGGAGAGGTATTGCTGGATCCTCCGGTAGTACTATGTCCAATTTTCTGAGGAACCGCCAGACTGATTTCCAGAGTGGTTGTACAAGCTTGCAATCCCACCAACAATGGAGGAGTGTTCCACTTTCTCCACATCCTCGCCAGCATCTGCTGTCACCTGAATTTTTGATCTTAGCCATTCTGACTGGTGTGAGGTGGAATCTCAGGGTTGTTTTGATTTGCATTTCCCTGATGATTAAGGATGTTGAACATTTTTTCAGGTGCTTCTCTGCCATTCGGTATTCCTCAGGTGAGAATTCTTTGTTCAGTTCTGAGCCCCATTTTTTAATGGGGTTATTTGACTTTCTGGAGTCCACCTTCTTGAGTTCTTTATATATATTGGATATTAGTCCCTTATCTGATTTAGGATAGGTGAAGATCCTTTCCCAATCTGTTGGTGGTTTTTTTGTCTTATTGATGGTGTCTTTAGCCTTGCAGAAGCTTTGTAGTTTCATGAGGTCCCACTTGTCAATTCTCGATCTTACAGCACAAGCCATTACTGTTCGATTCAGGAATTTTTCCCCTGTGCCCATATCTTCAAGGCTTTTCCCCACTTTCTCCTCTATAAGTTTCAGTGTCTCTGGTTAAGGCAACTCTTATAAGGACAACATTTAATTGGGGCTTTTATACAGGTTCAGAGACTCAGTCAATTATCATCAAGGCAAGAGCATGACAGCATCCAGGCAGGCTTCGTGCTGGAGAAGGAGCTGAGAGCTCTATATCTTGATCTATAAGCAGCAAAAGGAGACTGCTACACTAGGCATAGCTGCAGCATATGAGACTTTAAAGCCCACCTCCACAGTGACACACTTCCTCCAACAGAGTCATACCTACTCCAACAAGGCTGCACCTTCTAATAGTGCCACTCCCTATGGGCCAAACATTTAAACACATGAGTTTATGGAGGCCATTCCTATTCAAACCACCACAGTATTGAACATGAAACAGGTCACATAAACAGGCAAATGTTAGACATAAACTGTCATGCTGCTCAGAGCCCTCAGCTCCCAGAACACAGCCTCTTCTTGACACACCTACTGACTGTGCTACTTCTCCATCTCCTACAGGATAAACTCTGTCAAAGAGACCATCTACTCATCCCTCCATGCTTGTCCACTGCCATTCTCCTGCCAGGAGATGAGCAGGAACATCAATCTCAGATGATTCTGCAGGCATCTATAGAGCCAGACCTCAAGAGAACAGCATTTAATGTCTAATGTCAATGCATATGCTTTGTACAACCACAGGCAACCACTTTTCTTTGTTCAGTTGACGTACTTTCATATTTCTTTCTCAGGAATTCTAGAATATTGGTGACATCAACATATTACCAATGGAAAGGGACTCTTCTGATCAGCACGACCCAGTTGTACAATGTAACAGACTTCAGGGTCCTGGTTCCTGTGTTCTTGGGCAATGGTCCTCACTCTCATCCTTCCCAATGTCTCCTCATCCTCCCCTCTTTGACTTTCAGCTCCTCCCTACAATAACTCCAACCCACAAAAGAGAACATAGCTCTCTCTTTGACTCTGGCTTACTTCACGTGATAATATCTCCAGCACTAACAATTACAAGATTTCATTTTTTTATTTTTTTGGCCAAGTAATACTTCATTGTGAACACAATAGATTTATCTTCTCCGCCACCTAATAACATCTAAGATAATATACAGGAGCTCATTTAGAAAAGAAAAAAGAGCACTGTAAAGGTAAATGACACTTTTCTGCTAAGCAATATTCTTAACATACCATTTGAAGAAAAGTCACAGTAGCTCTTTAAAAGCTCTATAATGCCTAAAATATAGTTCAAAACAACGTCACAAAGAAGCGTGGACCCACATTCCCAGAGAATGAGATGACTTGAAGACTGTCAACAATAATTTCAATATTTAGATTCGGGTTCAAAGTAACCACTAAAAAGATTTACAGGTAACAAACCACAAAATACAAAATAGAATCATAGATAAGGAGAATAACTTAATAAATGGAACAGATGAGAGAAAAATAGCAAAATTGCAGGGGAAGAAGGCACAGGTTCCATCCCTAACACCACACTAGGAAGGTAGAGGCAGAAGAACAATAAGGACAAGGTCATACTCAACTATGGAGCAAGCTTGATGCCAGCTTGGGTTACATAACAGAGAGAGAGAGAGAGAACAAGAGAGAACTAACTAAATCAATAGTTAAATGGTTCAAATTTCCTCAATTAGAAGCAGATTAATTTAAAAAGTGAAACTGAAGTATCCTTCAACAATCAACAAATACCCAATTTTAAATATGAAGAACAGATAGGGAGGATGGCATCCTAAAAAAATGAACAAAGGGTTTAGTGAAGGTAATTCCAGAGAAAGGACATTTTAGAGCAAAGAATGCTATTGAGGATAAGGAATATCACTTCATGATAACAGAGCATGATAGCCAACAATAACATGTATGCAAGTAATAATAGAATTCAAAATTCACACAACAAAAACTGATTTTAGAAAAATGCGTAGTCATGTTACAGATGTCAACACCTTTTCACCAGTAATTTATCAAGCAAGCAGACAAAAACTCAGTGAGAATACGAAGTAGCTGAAATGACTGTGAACTTCTGAGCTGAGTCGTATACTCACAGGGACCACTCCAGGCCAGGTGCATATGGTAAGACCAGTGCTTCTAGCACTTTGCAGCCTCCTACTGTTTCAAATGCAGCAGAGCTACTTGTTTCAAAGATGCACTGAGCACTTACTAAGCATGTGAGCTTTCCATCACCATGATAAACACATTTGACAACCAACTTAAAGGATAGGGTTATAGGGTTATTGCTGCTCATGGTTTGTAGGGCCTTAGTCCACAGCTTGTGACTGGGAATGAGGGAAAAACAAATGGAGGTGAAGAGATAGAGAGGAAGAGAAAGAAAGATGGGGGGAGAGATAGAGAGATCAAGAAAATAGAGAAACAAGAAGGAATGGAGAGGAAGGGAAGAAGCCAGGATTCCAATACCTCCTTCAAGCCTTGACCCCCCCAGTAGCTTAACTTCCTTCCATGAAGCCCTACTTCCTGGAGACTGCACCAACCTTACTTAGTAAAACCACAAGGGCAGGACCAAACTTTGCAAACATGGACACTTCAGGTCTAAACTCAGAGCAGAAAGATATGTCGTATTCTTGAGGTATAAGACAAGCCTTAGTAATGATGAAAGGATTCAAGTCACACACATCACACAGATATTCTCCAGCCACATCAGAATTAAAACGGAAATCAGGAATAGAAAAAAAAAACTAGCAAATACCTACATATTTGTAAATTAAACAAAGCACTTAAAGAAGTATTGTTTTAGAAAGTGCTGTAAGAAGAATCAATATAACTCTGTTATGTTCATAGAGCAGTGCCATATTCAGCCATCATTAAAGAAGCTTCCTCCTGTAGCAAACAGGAACAAATATAGAGAGACCCGCGGGCAGACATCACACAGAGAGTGAGAGACCTTGGAACATTCAGTCCTAAATGGGATATCTCCAATAACCCCACCCCCAGAGCAGGGAACCCAAAAAAAGAGAAAGTAGAAAGGAATGTAAAAGCAAAAAGGGATGAAGGACACACACACACCGAGAAAGAGAGAGAGAGAAAGAGAGAGAGAGAAAGAGAGAGAGAGAGAGAGAGAGAGAGAGAGAACAAAAAACAAAAACAAAAACAAAAAACCCAACAAGGCCCCTAAAACAACCAAGCAAGCCTCATAAGAACACACAGAGACTGAAGCAGCATGCCCGGATCCAGGACAGGTCTCTACCAGGTCCTCTGTGCTTACATTATAGTTTCCAGTTTCATGGAATCCCTGTGTGTGGGAATAAGTAGTCTCTGATTCTGGTGCCTTCTCCTCAGCTTATCCTTTCTCCTCTTTGTCTCGTTCAACTTCATTCTGATGGTTTTGTTTTATCTTATATGCTATTGTGTATATTTTTAAAAAGATGAATGAATGAACAATGGCTGAATGAGTGAATGAATGAATGAAAATCTAGCTACTAGGAAAAAGGTTAAGAACTGAACCCTATGTTTACCTGCTAGAAGAGGGAAATTCAGTTGCCTCCCATGAGTGACACCAAGTACTCCAAGGCACTCCAAGGCAGCCTCGTGTTCAGGAGTAGCTGACTAACAAGCAATGGACTCCACAGTGGTTTTGTATGCTTTTATTTGCCTACAGTTTGGTGGTTTTTTTTTTCTTTCCTGGGTTTTTAAATTTTTTTTCTAATGTTATTTTATTTTGTTTTCTTGTTTTGGGGGCTTTTTAGTGTATTGGGGTTTTGCCTGTTTATTTGAGAAGGAACTTACAGTTGGGTGGAGGGGAAGGATCTCGAAGGACTTGGAGGAGGGGAATAATATGATCAAAATATATTTAAATTTTTAAATTATTTTAAATGATAAAGAAAATAAAAATAAAAATTTCAAATCTAAATTAAAAGTTAAGAAAATATTTTAACTTAATGGGAATCAGGACAACATATCAAATCTGCACGGCTGCCATTTTAGTGGGACAGGGCTAGGAGCCTTACCATTCCTTTGCAATGCTAAAATGTCTACAGTAGAGAAGAAAAATCTCAACTATTAACTTGATGTATTTAATTGCAATGTAGAAAAATAGCAACTTCAACCTGACATAAGAATAAAAGATAAAGATCACACAAATTAATGGCACAAGAGAAAAGTAACAAAAAAAAATCGTGGCTAACTCGATTTAGAACCAAATTCTGGTTCTTAGGGTTTATCAGTAAAACTGATGATCCTGAAACGATGTTGACCAGGGACAGTAGTGAGCACAAATGATTGACCTCGGGAAGGAGAACTCACTGTAGAGCCTATAGATATTTAAAAAGGAAAATAGCATAATAGCTAGCTCTGTGCTCTTAAATTTGACAACATAAATAAAAATAAAACGAATGTGTACATGTATGCTCACACGCATGTGTGTGTATGTGCTTCTGTGTATGTGTGTGTTAAACATGCATAAATAAATCTTAGAAAAAATAAATAGGTAGTGTAAATAGTTTTCTATCTACCATAGAATCAAATTCACTGCTCTATTTCTCCAAACAATTAAAAGTAGTAATTATCAGTTTTACACAAAAAGCTGAAGAAAAGGGAATCCATCTTCCAGGGCTGTAGTTTCACTGCAAGAGAGGCTGTTCTTCCTCAGCCTCTGATGTGAGGTCCACACCTCCTCTGTTCCCAGCTCCCTAGACACAGTAGCAGCTGCATCCATTCCAGCTGCCATGCTTAGCACTTGGTCAGGATGCACCTGTTTTTTCACGAGAAAACAGTGCCAGCTTCCATACTGAGTTCTCAGGATGAAAATGGAAAAATTCAGACCCCATAAAGTCACTTGAAAACCACAAAGATGGATCCCAGTGAGATTCCACTAGGACCAGTTGCTTCTTAACAATATTCAGCAAGTAAACCCACTAAGACAGGATAACTTTGCTATGATACAGAATGGTCCCTTTCTACTTACTTCAACCTGAATATCATCACAGGTGTTGCACACCCCTCCAGGAGTGTGCCTTCCCTTCAACCTCTCTCATAGACACTTGTCTGGGCACAAGAACTGTGTACAGAGTGATTTGAACCATGCGGAGAAATTAATAAGAAGCAACATTCACACCACCAGCATCTGAGTGACCTGTGCTGGTTACATAATCATTTAGCTATGAGGCAGATGCGACCATTGACCCTGCTGCAATTTGGAACCAGATCATAGAGAAGTGATGACTTTTCCAAAGCTGCTCAACATGAGATGCCCACTCTGTCACACAGCACCTCCATGTACCTCTAGGCTAGGCTCTCATGGCTGTCTTACCAATTATCGCTCAGTACCAAATTGCCCTCTCTTCTTTTGTACTTGATTCCTAAACCCCCTCCTTGAGCAGCGTGGGATGTTTGCACCATGTCTTAGTTAGGCTTTGTATTCCTGCACAAAACATCATGACCAATTAGCAAGTTGGGGAGGAAAGGGTTTATTCAGCTTCTGCTTCCACATTGCTGTTCATCACCAAAGGAAGTCAAGACAGGAACTCACAATGGGCAGGAACTTGGAGGCAGGAGCTGATGCAGAGGCCATGCAGGGGTGCTACTTACAGGATTGCTTCTCCTGGCTTGCTCAGCCTGATTTCTTAAAGAACCCAGGACTACCAGTCCAGGGATGGCACCACACACACACAATGGGCTGGGCCCTCTCCCCCTTGATCACTAATTAAGAAAATGCCTTATAGCTGGATCTCATGGAGGCATTTCCTCAAGGGAGGCTCCTTTCTCTGTGATAACTCCAGCTTGTGTTAAGTTGACACAAAAACACCCAGTACATGCCATCTATGAAATTCATACCAAGTGAGAATTTCTTTGTGGATGCTCTGGAACCCAGGTGACAGGGCTGTCCTTTTCCAAATATCCTGGGATGACCCTTCCTACTCTTCCAGCCTTGATAGCTCCAGAGACCCCTAGGCAGGAGGCCCTCACTCAGTCTCTGCTCCATATTACATAAATTGCCACGTGAGTCCTTTTCAGATTCTCGGAGACCCTTGTCTGGATATAAGCCCCATAGCGAGCAAGAAGTGAACTCGGTCTCAGTGTTTAGCCTGTTCATAAAGACCCTTTACCCTGGGGCACAGTCACTCACTCCTGAGGAAGGACTTGAGTTTACCCTTCAGAAGATGACATTTGACTCTCAACAAACCCTAGGTCACTGTCACGCCTAGAAGAGAAAGTCACAGTGCATATTTCAAAGAGTAATTCCCAAGGGTCTTCTCAGACCCCAAGCTCTGTGTGAGACAGCCAACATGAGGACAAGAAGGACCTCAATCTGGTCGAATCACTACCACCTGGGATCCTTTGGCCTTAAGCTCACGCCTTCCTCTGTACACCAGCTCCAAGACACTTCTGAAGGTGTGGTGGTTTGAATGAGAATGGCCCCCATAGACTTAGATATGTGAACATTTGGTTCTCACTTGGTGGTGCTGTGTAGGGAGGTGGCAGAGCATTGCTGGAGAAAATATATCTCCAGGGGCAGGCTTTGGCGTTTTACAGTCTGACCATACTTCCTGTTCACACTATCTGCTCCATGTTCTCCTTTCAAGATGAGTGTTCTCGGCTTCCTGCTTTGGCTTCCATACATACCGACTGCTTGTTGCCATTTCTTCCCCCGCTATACCAGACCCTTACCCTCTGGAACCATAGCCAAAATAAACAACTTCTTCCATAAGCCCTGGTGTTTATCACAACAACAGAAAGGCAACTAACACAGAAGATGGGGTCCTCTCTCTGAGCATAAGTCTTCTATAGCTAAGATGAAATGGCAGGGTCCTGGTGTGGCAAAGAACACCTACTATGAGCACAGTGGGAGAGTCAGGCCCCAGAGAAAGATGTCACAGTGCCATAGTAGGCAGGTGGCCACCAATGTCTATCTGGAGGGGGTGTGGCCAGGTAGGTCAAAGGTCATGCTGGCCAAGAATGGAGAACATGAAAAGTTCAGACTGATGGCTGTTCAGGAGCAGCCCAACTGTGGCATGCATCCATGGCAACCCCCAAAGTAGCCACAATTAGCTAGTCAACTATGCCCAGTTCTTTGGTTATCACATCTCCAAGTCCCTACCAGAAGGTAACTAACATCATGTTCAATGTTTCCCAGTGAATGTTGTGAAATACCTACTTTGTTCTTTTGCCTTGGTGTCCAGGATGCTCAGGTGCAATGCCCCCACCTTCTTCCTAGCGAATGGGACCTGTCGTGCAGAGTTACAAGTCCAGATACTTAAAAGGCTGAGTTGGGAAGACTGCGAGTTCAAGGCCATCCTATTCAACATAATATGACCCTGTCTCAAAACACAAAGTGTTAATGAACAGAAAAGAAAGAGACTGAGAGAAACCACTTAATGCACACTTCATTCACAGTCATGGTCAGGCATCTGAAAGAAATCTCTTCATAAGCTGCAGGATGCATACCTTACAAACCACAGAGATTACAGTTATGGGAGTGCTGGTTGGTGACTTATAAACACATCAGAACATCCCAGCCAGGGCCAAATGGTCCTCTGTGTTAATGACTTCTAATGCTGTGATAAAACACCATGACAAGTGATTTGAAGACTCAGACACAAAGTTTCTATATTTTCTACCCTTGATGCACGATGATACTTTTATTGCCTTATCACATTTACACTAGGGGGAGAAACCACTAAAAAGATAATAAGCCAACAAAGAACTGTGAGAGTTTACTTAGTTCTCTGCAGGTGATGCAGATTGCTAACAGGCCTTGGATCTCTTAGAATTCCAGGGATACCCTGGCTTTGGCTGAAAAACAGTGTCTCCCAAAACCACAGCAGATTTGGGCAGTAAACATGGTACATAAATCATCACCTACTGTACCTTCTTCCCAGAGGTGATCCAGGGATGAGGCTATAAAAACATTTTGAGATGCTGATGCTGATATTCATGTTTTGATGCTCTCCTTTGCAGATCGCCACAGGAGCAAGTGTCAGGGCCAATCACAGAATCCGCTTTTATCTTTCCTTGCCCCTCCGATCACTAAAGTCTCAGCATGCACAGAAACTTCTCTCTAGAACATTCTGCAGCCCCCTTTCACCGAGCAACTCCTCAACCTAGCCTTATGGAGATGTACGTCGTAGGAGTGAGTTTTCCTGTAAAGTCTAAAATTTCTTCTCTCTGTTCGGCACCAGAACATTAATAACCCAGACATTCACTTCTGTACCAGTCCATGATCACCTACCCACCCCTAGCCCCCTGGCACTGAAGGCTCCTTCTACAAACATAGGCAGAGGGCTGCAATAGAACCTGTCTGCAGATCCTGAGCCAGTCCAGACAACCGCAAAGCAGATGGATGGTACTCCTGACAGCCCTTCCCTGGCAGGGTCCTGATCCTTGGGCTCCAGAGAAAGCCTGCACAAAGGCTAACAGGCTTCGTGGAAATGAAAACATCATTTCTCCTTCCACCCATTTCAGTGAAGCCTGAGACTGCCTCTGATAATTAATCCTCTGGGAGAAATCAATACTACAACTGCTTGAAGAAGAAACAACCCATAGCAAAATAAACTTTGCAAAGACGCTTCAGCGTCTTCTGCAGGCCAGCGGCGTCGTCTGCAGCGGATGCAGAAGCCACACTCTTGCTGCCTTTTCTCCAAAAGAAGCCCCACCCCCAAAAGCAACCACTACAAACCACTTTATTCTATGAAATACTGGTAATAAATGAGGGCTTTGTTCTCCAGGCCTGTCTGTTTTCATTTTCCTCTGGGTACCCAGAAAGAGTGTAACTCTAACAGTCAGAAGTGGCTTGGAAGAGATTCAGGTGTGTTGGGCTTATGGATACCGAGGGAAATTCAGATTTATTCTATGGTCCTTTTCTAATCCAGGGTGTTGTTTTGTCTCATTTTTGTTCTGTTTTACATCTCGTTATTATTACTTTTCATTTGCCTTCTCCCTTAGAAAGACACCCTGAGGTGCTCAATGACCCTGGCCACATACTGTATATTTGTCTGTAATCTACTGTGACATGTTGCAGCTTCACACGTGGCTTGAAGGAGGATTCTTGAAAAGTGAACCCACAGAGCAAACCCCAGATGGCTGATCATCATAACCATCAAGCTTTGGGAAGGAAACTCCAAAAAACAAATGTTTCTCACTGGACAGCCTTTGAGATCATCCATGGCCAGCTCTACCTGGGTAGATTGTCTCTAAGGAAACAGAATGCATAGGGTATTACCCTACGTTTGTCACCTGCACATGCTTTCGGAATACAGCATGGGATATACTAACTTGATACCTGTATGTGGAAGAAGGAAGGAGCATGGAAAAAATACTAAGTATTTTGATTTTCTATAATTAAATTTCCATTTCTATAAGCTCAGAAAACTTCTTATGCCAAGTAAACATCGCTGTGGTTTCCAGCGTGTCTCCTCCAGAATCTGAACTGAAGTGTTTCGGGCAATCATGTTGCCCATGTTATGACACGCAGTACTCAAAGCATGTTTGTTGTGTGTTTCAAAACCAAGGCTATAATGGAGTCCTGCCATGCACCACAGCCAGGGACGCCGTGAAATCCATACACGTTGGACTTTTAATTAAGCTTTTAGTTCAGAAATCATTCACTGTTGCCAATTTTCCACGACCCTCATACTCAGTCAGATGTGTTCCCCGATGGAGTCATGACCCATGGTTTCAGAAGGTGCCTTTGGATGCCGAGCCTCTCACCCTTTCTATTGCTCCCTCAGTAGAAACTGAAATCAAAGAAGTGGCTGGCCTGGAAAATAGGACGTTGAAGCCCAAAGGTTTAGATTCTTCAAAAGCAGGAAGCTTTGCAGCAATGAGCAGAGTGCAGACAGTGCACACACTTCTCTTTCCCCAGCCTCTCCATGCTATGAAAGTGAAAGCGAAAGTGAAAGTGAAAGTGAAAGTGAACCGGTCTAGGGATTGTTGAGCCGTGAACTGGTCAAAAGTACCTAACAGGAAAAGCCCTCCAGAAACACATTAAGAGGAAGAAAGAATATATGCCATTGTGGGGGCAGGGCGGGGAGACAAAACTGCAAGTTTACTTGAGTAGAATGGGAAAGGAACACTGGCTTGTGGTCTTGCTCAAGTCTGAGTCTGTCCTGCCGGGTTCCATGCTTTGACCCATGTTCCAGGCAATACAAACTTTGAGGAAGGTCTCTACTCTCATTCATGCCTCCTGCAAAAAAGGGTATCACGGGCTCACTTTCTACAAAAGTCACTGTGCTTACTCTGAAGAGGCAAGACTATTACACAAGCTTTCCTCCTCTTGCAAGCACTCTTAACTGATATACAGAAAACACACCTGAGAGGTCTCCTGTCCGCACTCCCACCCCCTGCCTCCTCAGAAGCACTGTGCCTTCTCCCTGGGGCTCAGGATAGATTGGGATGGTTTTGGAATCTCCCTCTGGGGAGATGCGAGAACTCTTTTCTTGGCAGAAGTTGGTTTTCCGATATTGATTTGCTCCCCACTCACCTGCACCCGCAGAGCTGCAGCGCCTGCATTTATTTATAATGCTGCAGCAACACCAGCTCCAATTATAATGATTAACTTGACAAAGCTGTAACCACTGGGCAGAGCGAATCTCCAGAGCTGCCCGTCACTGTAGCTGTAGTCCCCTGAGAGGTGTCTTGAAGAGGAGACATCTGGGGAGAGGGCCTGGAAGAGGCTCGTCCAGACATAGAAGGGCTTGAGTCCAGTTCTGTGTGTGGGTGCCTGCATTTGCCACCCAGGAGTCAAGAGGGATCCCTATACGCAAGAGTTCTCAAAGTAGCCCAGGAGTTGAAAGAGCAAAAGCAAGTCCTGGCACATTGCCCAGACTGGTGTGCCCACTGATGGGAACTCTGGCAGAGGCAGGACAGAGGCCCTCACGGCGCTCTGCTCTGAACATTCCTCCCAAGTGGCCCTGGTTTAGCAATAACAGCACTGCCTCCCCATACGTGCCCTTCCTCTCTGCTTGCTCGGGACACTGCCCACAAGCCCCGGCCAAGAGACCAGTGTCAAAAGTAGGATTCTAGAACTGATGGATGGGGGCTCCTCGGATCTGCCTCAATTATCCACTAGCAAAGGCTGTTATTCTTCAGCTACAAGTGGTAGTCATGTCTGAGTGGCCCTGTTTGTGAGGCTTTGCCCTGGCTTGTCCACTTAAAAGATCATTAATCACCGCCCCAGTTTATAAATCACAGAGGCCGGCTCACCGTGCGCAATGATGAGGTTGAAGCGCCCAAGAGTACTTAGCGAATTCCCAGACCCAGCCAGCGCTCTTTCTCTCCGCCTCCAGCAGCCTGGCCATCCATCATCCTGCACCCACTGAGGCAGAAGCGCAGTGACAGAAGAAAGCCTGGGAGCCAAACAATATGATCGCTTAAGACTAGGGCCAGAGAGCTCTTTAAAATTTCCAACCAGTTCCTTAGCCTTTTGTGTTAACAAAACCTATTCATTTCGGGATTTGGCAGTTCAAATTATTTCAGACAAGACCCCAAGACAAATGGCTATATGATAGAGTCACACAGGCACAGTGGCAGCTAGGGGGAAAAAATGGAGGCTGCTGCTGGTGAGTGATGAGAAATAAGGGCTGACGGGTCTGGAGGCTTGGCGTCCACTTCTTTGCCTCGTCTGGGCAGCACAGACCACCGAGGATGGCCAGTGCCTTCCAGAACTGGAGAAGCCCTCCTCGACTCTTCAACACGTGCTTTCTCGGAACGCATGTGTGGAGAGAGGCCTGGGACACAGATTGTTAAAGCAGTTAAACCTCGCAAGCAATGGCAAGGAAGCTAGAAGGGGATATTTTCCTTCCCACTTGGCATTACCCGCTAAACTAGTTTTACATATTTCCAACATTTTCCCCTGGAAGGAGAAATCTTAAATTGTCCATTGTCCAGAAGAAAGTGTGAGAGGGGTACTTAAGTGGAGCTGACAGCTCCCATTTCCCGCACTCTGGCTGAGAGCGGTTTGAACGGCTGGGAAATTGTGTTTGAAGCGATGTAATGACGTGTAATCATTTCCTGTCGGCGTGTCAATGAGAAGCCTAGAGAGTGGCATGGTAACATATAGGGGCTACACCATGGAAAGGTAGGTGTGAGGGAGAGCAGAGTAGGAAGGATCCTGTGGGCTCTTCAGATGCAGAAACTGATGGGAGCATGATTGTAAGGAGCAGGTGAGGGGTCTGAGGAAAGCTGGCCAGGGAGCAGCCCTCCAGAGTCCTACCCAATCCAGCTGGCTTTCCCATCAATTCTATGTGGCTGTCTCAAGCCACTACCTTAGGAATGGTCCAATTGGCAAGTCTGCTAGCCAGGGTGAAAGGGGGCTCAGGGTCTGGGCAGAAGCTGATGTCACAAATGATTCTCGCACCCCCACCCCATTCAGAAACTGTCCCTGTGACCCATAAGTGTATGTTCACTGTTACCTGAACCAAACAAAGGGAAACCCTGCAGCACATCTGTAAAGAAAAACACAAATCCAAAGCAGCTCCGCTGTCTATGTATGCCTGTCTCAAAGGAAGTGCCTCTGCATAGCCCCACGGTGAAGGGCACATGCTCTCTGCCTGCCTCCCCACCTATACACTCCTTCAGCTAGAAAAAAAAAATGCACTTGGGTAATTCCAGGTGTTCACCTTCATATTCATCTTCCCTAGGAAAAGCATGTAGAAAGATTTGTGACTTATCTCTGCCCTGGAAGCCTCAAGCCAGCTCTCCAGCCAGACCAATGACCAAATCCACAGGGTACAGATTTCAGAAGGAAGCCTGAGGGACAGGCCAACTGACCCTGTCATTCAGCATGATGTCATCAACACAAGGCAGTGACTTCTCTAAGCCCCCAGGAATCTGTCCTCACTCCAGAACGTAACAGTCTCAAAAGGTGATTTTGGCAAGCCTACCATGGAGCTGTTCCCAGCCACCACCACCACCCCTCCCCGCCCCAAGAGCCCTGAGGCTGCCTAACTGCCTAGCAGAATGAGGGTGACAGCTCGTCATGCTCAGACCCGCTCCTTGGCCAACAATGAAGGGCTCTGAGCTTCCTGTTTTAAAAATACATATAACGGCCTTTAAATGAGTGCCCAGTCATTAAATAATTAAACAATCTCCTTCTTGTGCCTAATCCAGCCCCCATTCATCACCTTTCTGACTTTCCAACTAACTGTGGTACACACAAGTGGCTCAAGTGCGCTAAAGGATCTCTGTAGCCCTGCCCCCACCTCATCCCCATCACCACCAGATTCCCTCTCCTATCTCTATCTCCTATCTGTAGGACAGAGTAGGGGGCGGTTGATCAGAGAAATGAATTAATAAGGATTTTTGAAGGCTGCCATTGCTTGTCATAGCAAGCCACTGGAGCCTCCTTCCACTCCTAAAAGAGTTTCTAATTGTGAGATTCCACTCCCCCGTGCCTGTGAGAATGGGTGTCAGTGGCCAAGTGACCAGCCACTATAAAGCTGAGACAACTGTTTAATGGTCTGCTACTTCCAGAGTCCCCTGAGACCCATGAGGTCGGTTAAAGTCTAGGCACAGTAAGAATGTACATCCCTGTACCACATGACTACAGACCGCTGCCATTGGCTCTGCTGACATCACTGACGGTTGTCCCCCTGTTCTTTAAGCAGTTGTGGTTCCTTACTTGGTGGTCCCTTCCCACACAACCACTTCACCAGTTTCTTGGGGGCTACTCCAGGTTGCCACTAAATTTCAGTGTGTTGCCTGTACCACAGTGTACTGACTGGAAGAGAGGCAGCACAGTAGGGAAAAGGAGTGACCTCAGGGGTCAGGGGTCTATCTACCACCTGTAGAATAAACTTTTCCACCTGTCGTCACCTGAGACTAGACAGAACCCAAGAGATGGGTGTCTCTAGACTCTGCTTTCTTGGCAGCCAGGAGGAGACTGGATAGACCTGCCACCATGGCAACCATCTCCAAAGTGAGCCCCTAGTCCCATGCCTGATAGGTCATGAGAGATATCTAAGAAGGCTGTTGGGTGATTCCCCCCTAGCAGCTAGGCTGTTGGAGTCCAAGAACTCCATGAGAAGCAGGTTTGGAGACAGTCCTTAACTGCTGGCTGTGTGAAGTATCTGAGAATCATGAGAGCCTTGGGGGTAGGAGGGAGGCGGGAGAGGAGCACAGGACCATGAAAAAGAACACATGAGGGGAGAGAACCAAGTATGGGGCCTGGGAAGGGCAGTGCAATGGACAGGAGCCTAGGAGACTAGTGCTACAGACAGGTGTCCCTGGGACAGACAGTGCCATTACTGAAGTCCTGAGAGGAAGGATAGTCACAGGTGGAAACCTTGGAGGGAACAGTTCTCCAGACAGCCTTGGAAGGACACTGCCATGGCTGGATGCTCTCTCAGCATACTTCAGATGCTCACCTTATCCGCCATCAGCCCTGCAAACTATGGATAGATATATCACTCTTACTCAAGGCCTCATCCCCACCCTTCCGTACCTATGTTCTCTCATATGCTGAGCAGCTGCCTATGCATGAGCCCATAAAGCGACTCTAAGGCTGCTGCTGTTTGAGCGTCAAGTCACTGCATGTGCAATTGTGGCACAGTTGGCCCACAGGAGTCCCGGGATCCAGTTCTTATCTTCATGCCACTGGGCAGCCTCCACTGGGCCCCACGCACTCTTGGTACTGTCATCCAGGTCTGCTGTGTTCTGAACCAAATCCCATTCACCAGGCCAAGTATCTCATGCCAGGATCACTCTCAGCACAGAGCCTCTCAGAGTCCTATTCTCAGTCTGGTCACATTCCCCACCCCACCTACTGTTTAAACTGGCCCTCTTGTTCTTACTGGGCCCTGCCCCTAATTTAACCTCATCTTCGTTCAGTCTCAGACAAGACTTGGTCTTTCAAGTCATCCAACATTGTCCAGATGCCACAGCCAACCCCTTGCCAACTGAGTCCTTCCCTCCTGAGACTTCCCTGCTTTCAAACCACCCTTTCTCCATCTCTGCCACCTCTGCTGTGTCATTGCTATCAATGCCAGAGCATTGTAGCCTGCCCTACATCCCCTTCTAACACACAGAGCTGAGTTGTCTAAGTATGCTAGCTCTGTGGATGTGGTTGGTTATTCAAGATGCAGGGACCTGGTCAGAGATTTACCACCCTGCACCTTAACTGACCCATCTGCAAAACAAGGTCTGTGAAGGAACTAATCTCAGAATTTCTGAACCAAATCCATTGGACGGTGTCAGCTCTTGCCAGGCTCATATATACGCATTTCAAGCACAGTCACTGGGACCACCTCCTTATACCCTTAACATGCTCTTGAGCACACCATTCTCACCATAGTTGTTCATCCTAAGGTCACATTTAGAAACACATCGCACCATTGTGATGCAGCCTTGATCGCTTTCCTACTTTCTGTCCCATTGTACATCCACGTTGCTGCAAACACCAACACCCATGCCCTTTCCAGCTCTGAGGCCCAGGCCCCTGCCTTCTCCCTGGAATGTCTCCATTCCAGCTATCCACTCAGCAAACCCCACACAAATCCTGCCTCTCAAGACAACACACCTTCGCCTCAGTGACTCTCCTATTGTCACTGAGGCCTTTTAGAAGGAGCCTAGGGACCAAACTGATTTCTTCTTTGCTATACATCAAAGAAATCGGGACCGGTATCTGGCCAAGGCTCTTCGTCTCTGAAGCTGGAGTAAGTATGTGCTGTCCTTTGATCTTAAGCCTAGGCCCCAGGAGGCTTGCTGATTAGGTTGATACATGTAATTGCTACCAATGGTACAAAATGTGAGGCATTATGGCAGACGTATGTGAACATGGATGTGAGTGGGTATGTTCATATGCATGAATGGGTACATGTGAATGTGTTCATATGTGTACATGTGGTGTGCAGGACTATATATGGTTCAGTGAGTGTATTCATGCAACGTGTGAATGCATTAGTTCTATGGTACATGTGAGTGTGCATGTGTGAGTATGCGTGGGTGCATTTACATGTGTGTGTCTATACAAGTGCAGGTATGAGTATATCCACACCGAGTGAATGCAACTGTGTGTAAGTGAGCACCTTGCGTATGTGTGAACACACTCTTGCAAAATGAGAAGAGGCATTTTCCTCTACAGCTTTCAATAGGCACTGTGTACCCTATGCTTTCCAAGTATAACCAGTGTAAACAGAGTAAGAGGTGGAGCAGAGCCAGGAGCAGATCCGGATCCCAAAGACTGCCTGAGACCCAGAGCACGTTCAGGTCAGATTGTTGGCATTTGAAGCCTGTGTGTCCAATTTTGAGTCAACATATGCTTCTCTTCCTCCCAATAGGCCAGGAAAAGGAGAATATTCGAAGATTTCTGTCTGTAGCACCCAAGTAGGAACCTCAAAAGCTCACTGTGAACCTACCAGGTCTTCCTACAGCAAAAGCAGGTGACCACAGTCATAGGTGCAATGTGGCTGTCCCGAGAGCAAAGAGCCAGGCATTCCATATGACCCAAGAGAAATTTTAGAAAATAGTTTAAGTACCCAAGATCTTGGTGACTTATAACCTCTGAGGACCAAGAATGTGTGTGACAGATAGGTATACAGCTGGAGTTTGACATCTCCTGATAAGGTTAGACTGAGATCTCCTTCCTCAGTCTCCATCAAGATTCACACACAGAATATGCACAAGTATACACACTCAGAACACACACACACACATGCCTTTATGTGAATGTATACTCTCATGTGTACACACCCATTTCCATAATACATACAAATTCACATGTTCAAGAGCACAGGAGTGGTGTTCATCCCATATTCACTACCTTTGAAGAATTTGTTGAAATAAATTTTCTCTTGTTTTTATTTTTACTGGCACTTGATGTCTTTGTGGTATTATATTATTATTGGGTATACTTTGTCAAAAATTATAGACCAAGAAGAAGCAATTATGTACAGAGTATGAATTATGAAATTGTTAAGTAAATTTCATAGATGTTAATTACAGGGACAGAGCAGTAGGCTCACCTTCCTTTTATTCATTGAAAGTAGACATCTGTGTGCATGTTCTTTTTGTTTTTATTAGAAACAGCAGGCATTTCGCCCAGCCCCTTAGCTTATTGCCACATCAGAAAAGGTCTCTCTGGTGAAGATTTGGGATTAGAGGTCCTGGTAGAGTGTCTGTCCTACTTGA
Organism: Mus caroli; assembly: GCF_978045245.1. NCBI lineage: Eukaryota > Metazoa > Chordata > Mammalia > Rodentia > Muridae > Mus > Mus caroli. The sequence goes on along the minus strand of NW_028227270.1, from coordinate 48,387,065 downwards.
CAACAAGAGTGAGTGCCAGCTTGGGAAGAGGGCTCTGCTAACATCCACTCCCAGCAACTCAAGGACAAATTGCTCAACATTTCCCCTGTCCTACTTTCTGATCTAGGGAATCCTGGCTGATGTCAGAATACAGTGTGTATTCTGTAGTGTCATGTACTTAACAGACGATCTAAGATTTAGACTCTTATATCCTTCTGTGAGTTCCATAACTCAAAGGGGAAATATGATAATAAAAAGAGCCTGAATACAAGAGACACATAAAACAGTCAACCTAACAAATACATGCATAGACAACCTAACAGAAATATGCATATATGACCAACTAACAGGCATACATATGAATTGACAAGCCAACTGAACACATACATGAATGACTGATCCAACAGATTCACACATGAACAGGGTGAACAGTTAGCCAAACACATCCATGGATGGAAAGTCAAGCCAACATGCACATGCATGAATGATCAACAAAATATACACAGACACTAACAGTCAACTCTACATACTAATACATTTAAATGGCCAATCCAAAAGAAATAGAAATTTTCATGGACAGTCAAACCAAGAGATACACATGAATAATATACTCAACAGAAACATAAATAGTCATCCAAATAGCCATCCTCATGTATGTATATCATGCATAGACAAATGCATGAACAGTCAAACCAACAAACACACACATAAACTGTTGGCCTAGTATGTATGACCAATAGACACACACATGAACAGTCAACACAAAACACACACATACACAAACATTCAAGAAAACAGGCACACACAACATTAACATTCCAACACAACAGGCACATACATGAAGTCAACTCAAAGACACACACATGAACAATCACGTCAACAGACATAAGCAGTCATGAAAGACAATGGTAGTTGATACCACCCATGGGCAAGTATCTAGAACCTTGGTAAAACCAGTAATCAGTGCTGTCACCAAAATAGCAGGCACAGAACTAGAGACTGGAAGGAGTCAAGATGTCTACATGAACCAGGCTTGTAGTTACCACATGGTGAGAGCCATCCACTGTGAGTTGACCCTGAAATCTACAAGGATACTCTCATAGAATGAGAGGTCAAGAGGTTATAATAACCAGAAAACAGATGAGCCATAAACAGCCTGAGGAAGCAGGGAGAGAGCAGCTAGCAGACAGTCAGGAAAGTCCCTCTGAGCATGAGTCAGAGGTCAGTCTGGGGCAAAAACATTCCAGACAGGTGGATGGAGCTGAGAGGTGTGCACCAGAAGTTGTATACAGGGCCAGAGCTGGAGGTGGAACAGAAAGGAAGGGTTTGCAGATCAAGGTCAGACTGGGAATTCTCTCTGTTGCAATAGAGAGGTCAACAGCAGGGTAATGAGGTCTACGTGTTAAATTAATACCCATCTGGTTGCTGCTCAGGAAACCGAAAAAAGAACATTCCCCAGGGCCCACCTGGAACCCATACAGCTGCATCTTGCCAAAAGATCACCATTAGGTTTTTCGTGAAGCTGATGGGATTTGCCAGTGGTGCATGCATATGTGTGTGTTTATGTGTGTGAGACAACAGAATCACTTAAATGACAACTGAAGCCACAGCTACTGAGAAAACCTGGAGAGAAATAGAGCAAGTATTCAGGACAATAGTCCTGGTGTCAGGATTTTTTTTAAATCCTTCAATGTCACTCCACACTTTTAAAGATGAGATTAGAAAAAGTCAAGGCCACGTATGTATCTGTGGCCAGGTCTTCGGATACATTGGCAGAACTCCAGGCCTGAGCATTCTTATCCCTGAAGTGTGGGCTACAGAGGCCAGCAATCTCAGCAGTGACATCATCTCGAGTATAAGACAGCAGTACTGTGAGTGTGAGATCCAGTCTTGTCTAGCTCTCCTTGTGTATACTGGAGCTGGTTGTACTGTTGATGCTTGAACCAAGGCTCACTGAACCCCTCTTGGAGCTTTCCTGGTCAGACATTAACTTGTGTGTCTGGAGATTGAACCATTCTCTCTTTTTTCATTACTGTAATAATTAATTGGGGTGGGGGTTATCATGTTTATTCAGTAAAACGGAATCTGGCTCTTGCCCATGGATCAGGTAAGGAAAGGGCTATTCCATGCAAGGCTCGCCTCTTTCTCGGGTATGGACACAAACACCCAAAGATAAAGGTCTTTTCCAGCTGGCCTGCTTTTCCTGTGCTAGTTGTCAGGCCGCTTATCTCCACTTTCCCCAGAAGTACAGCTGTTCCTGCACAGGGAAAGGCAGTGTTCTCAGTACCACATGGACTCCAACCACATAGTGCTAACCAAGAGCCATGTCAGTGGATGGAATGCCCATTTTGAAAGGAGAAAAATGTCTCAAAACAGTAGGCAGTTTGTTTCAGTGTCAGGCCAAGAGCAAAGCAGTGTTAGGAGGAGAAAAAAAAAAATTAGCCTGTGGGCTATGAAATACCTGAAAGCAACAAAGTGCAGAAGTAGGTGGAAAAAGAAAACGTCCTATAAATGGCTCAATTCCCATTTAAATTACAAAGCAATAATTTTCCCTTTTGAAGTCACTATTCAGAAATGCAGAATAGACAGAAACAAATTAGAAGCTATCTATAAATAGATGTAAGTCAAATATGGGAATTATATTTGAAAACCATTAGTACTCTTTATAAAGACATATGAGACTGTGAGAATGAACATCTGCAACTCCTGCTTCCACCATGAGAGAGTATCAGTGTCCGTCATAGTGTCCATGTGTCCTTCCCTTAAATAACTACAGACCTTTTGATACTGGCAGAAGGACAATTTGTATGGCTCTAAAGCTCTTCCAGAGATATAGGTATTTTTAAATAGGAAAGCTCTGAATAAAGAGCAATTTAGAGGAGCTAGCAGCTTCCTTAGACCTAGGAATAAGTTTAAAGTACAAGCAATGGAAGTGTATAAAGCCCCAGGGAACTCACTGTGTAACCAGCATGAAACAAGGGCCACAGACTAGAGGCCCAGTGAAGATGGTAAGCAGAGAAAGTGGCTGTCACGTGACCAGGTGAAGCTCAGAGATTCTCAAGGAGAGTTCATATGACCTGCCTAAGCAGATGAGCTAGAGTAGTCAAGCTATGCCATTCCATACAGCAAAGTTCCCTGCTGCAGTATCCACTTAAGTATGAGAAGATGAACTACAAAAGTGGTCACCAGTGGAAAAGGAACAACCAGCCCTTCTGTGAGGATGTTTTGCAGACAAAGTACAGGCAGCCATCGAATAAGGAGCTGCACAAAAAAGGAGATGTACAACAAAGGAGTTGTACATTCTGAGCTTATGATCATGGAACCATGAATACAGCAAGACATTCCAGGAACTGTCTGTCATGGAAAAGCCACCAATCACCTGCCATGTGACCCCAGAAAGAGGTTTCTGGCCCTTAGTAGAATGTGTGTAAAACATGAACACTGACCAGAGGGGACAAGTTCTCAGAGAAGCAGCAAATGTGAACCTCTGGTTTCACCAAGAGACACCAACTAGCAAACCATGCTGCAAGGATTCTCTATTCCCCATCAGCAGCCTGTTCCTGTGCCTCTGTCACAGCAGGTCCAGGTCACAGAACACAGAACTCCGATGACCTCTGGGTCACAGTGTGCTGAAGATCAGAGATGTGAAACACCCAATATCAATCAAAATTCTTTGAGATACATTTCCCAGAGTGTCCCACTAGCATATCTGCCAGGCTTTTGGGTGATCTAGCAGAAGGAAACAAGTGTTGCATCTGTGGCTACCACTAAAAGAAAGTTTCAGTCTATCAACAGGAGACCCAGGTCAAGCATCAAATACTACTGTAATATACACTAAGCAAAACTACAAATTCAGTGCGGATGAGAAGGTGACACCATCTAACGGTCAAAGAGGATAGACAGGGCCAGTGAGATGGCCAAGTCTGACAGCCCGCATTTGACCTCTAGATAGAAAGTGAGAACCCACTTGTACTGGCTATTTTTGTGTCAACTTGACACAGCTGGAATTATCACAGAGAAAGGATCTTCAGTTGAGGAAATGCCTCCATGAGATCCAACTGTAAGGCATTTTCTCAATTAGTGATCAAGGGGGAAAGGCCCCTAGTGGGTGGGACCATCCCTGGGCTGGTAGTCTTGGGTTCTATAAGAGAGTAGGCTGAGCAAGCCAGGGGAGGCAAGCCAGTAAAGAACATCCCTCCATGGCCTCTGCATCAGCTCCTGCTCCCTGACCTGTTTGAGTTCCAGTCCTGACTTCCTTTGGTGATGAACAGCAGCATGGAAGTGTAAGCCGAATAAACCCTTTCCTCCCCAACTTGCTTCTTGGTCATGATGTTTGTGCAGGAATAGAAACCCTGACTAAGACACCACTTCATGTGGTCCTTTGGCCTCCATACATGCATCACACATGTACACACAAATAAATAAATAGCCTAAATAAATTAATTAAAATCAATTTATATAGGAGATGAATGGGTGGGTGGGTGGGTGGGTGGGTGGATGAATGGATAGATGGGTGGATGAAGGTAAGAAAGGAAGGAAAAGATTTTATATAAATATAAAGTATTTATTTTTTTATTTATATACAAAGCATAGCTGCCTATGTGCAAAGGAAACATCAGCTGTTTACTGAGGAAGATGTGGCCAACATGCCCACTGAGAAGGCTGGAGCAGCAGGAGACAGCTGACTCCAGACTTCAATGTCTCCTCGATGTTCCCAAGCTTTGCCCTCTCTTATCCCATGTCTTCCAGACAAACAAGAAAGTGAGAGTCCCTCTCCTCCTCAAGCCTGGGTGAGAGTCAAATCAAAAGCCCTTGTGTTTTCCTCAAGTCTTCACAGTTGTATAAAGCCATCACTAGATATCCCTTTTCTGCAGACATTTTCTGGACTTGTAATTCTCTACTGCTGTCCCCAAAGAGCCTCACTGTGCAGTCACCAGCTTTGGATGCTCTGGGTCCAGAGGTCTAATCACTACCTACTCCAGACACAATCTGAGTGGCACAGCAGGAGGAAATGGGACATCTGATCATCCTTTTCCTGGTTGAGTTTACTGGAAATTTAGATAAGCTGTCTTCATCACTGGGAGTGGTTCAGGGAAAGCCATAGGCTTCTTTCCTGAACAGTATCCAGTGTTATGACACCAGAGGCTGTGGCTGCCTGCAGTTCCTCTTCAGTTCTTTCTGGAAAGTCATCTCCTGCTCTCCCTGAAGCTAGAAGGCCACACATTCCTGGTCTCTTCCTGCTCTTTCTGGGAGGTCATCTCCTGCCCTCCCTGAGGCTTCAGGGCCACACCAAACATGAGTGGGTTCAAGCAGTTTTCTCTCCTGCTTTATTTATTTGAGCCATGTCATCAGACACATGACTTCTGCATGTAACCCAGGTCTTCAGGGCTCCAATATTCGTGCTGTCTATTATCCCTCTTGTCTCCTCCCACCTGTCAAATCTATTCCCACTTCCTGATGGAATCCTACACTCAGCCGCAGACAGCCCAGAGGTGAGGATTAATATTTCAAGAGAGGTTGATGATAATTCCATGATAACTTTATTGGTTGAGCTCTGTGGGAAGATATGATATGCTCCAGGTCTGGGAGGTGTGAGGCAATGTGCTGTTTTAGGCATTTAGGAAGGTTGATGAGATCTCCTTTCTCCTGTATGTATTCTGTGCATGTCAGCCCCATGGAGTGGTTCTGGACTCTCTTCCAGAGAAAAGCAGGCTCTCACGTCTGGGAACGTTCTGTTGGGAAATTCTGGAATCACCCCTACTCTGCTCTGGCCACAGAGGCTTGAGTGACATCAGGTGAGACTTGGTCATTGCTAAGGACAACTTGTGATTTTGATGAGCTGATGCTTGTTAGTAAAGGAAATTTAGGGCCTACATCCTAACATAGCTGGAAAAACTGTCCGTTCGGCATGGGAGTAAGGGCTACCATCCAGGGAAACTGGGATACTGTTTATGTAGTTACTGTTCTACTACATTGATGAAACAGACTGACCAAGTCAACTTTTAAAGAAAGCATTTGATCGGGGCCTTACTTAGAGTTTCAGAGGATTAGTCCATGATTATTGTGGTGGGGAGCCTGGCAGCAGGCAGTCAGGCATGGCACTGGGACAGTGGCTAAGATCTCACATCTGATCCACAAGCTCTAGGCAGAGAAAGAGTGAGGCTGGACCTGAAACCTCAAAACCCACCCCTTCAATAAGGCCACACCGCCTAATCTTTTCCAAACAATTCCACTAACTGGGGACCAAATCTTCAAATATGAGTCTATCTATGGGTACCATTCTCATCCAAACCATCACATTAGGTAAAGCACATTAGCAGGCAGAGCACTTCTATGAAAAGTCCCCCTTTGCTTACCTGCACCAAGAAGTAGAAAAGTTCCCATGCATCTCTCTATGGAGGCAAGCTGTCTTCAAGCACTCTGTTAACTTCAGAACGTTCACTTGACTGGATTGCTTTTTAGAGGCAAAAAAAAAGAAAACAGGCAAACCTATGTAATGAAGGTCTAGAGAAGCCTGTTTTGAGAGATTCAATCCTGACCCTTTCATCAAAATCCATTGTGAATCTGTTTCAGACTTAGCAACAAAAGGAGTCAGTAGACATCTGATTGTCCCTTATCAGCAATTCATAAGATATCTACTTTTCCACTGGTCTTTGGCTCATCTTAAAGGTTGCCCCACTGACCAGTTGAGTCCAGGCCAGCAGCAGGTCTCTGAGTCCAAGTGCATTTATGGGTCCATAAGAGTGTAAGGACCATGGAGTTGCTTTGATGCTTCCAGCATGCTATGGATCAGCAGGAGAAGGAGGCTTTGCATGTCCAGTTCAGGCCTAGGCCAGGTATCAGAAGGACTGCGGGATTGAAATCAAGTCTCCTGTGGTTAGAAATGGAGAATTCTCAAAAACAAACTGGAGTCCTTCAAATGGAAGAATCATAGCACAGTGAAACTCAGAAAGTCATGAAGATCTTATGTGAGGAGGACTTTGGCTTAGAGACTTGGAAGAAGACCATTTCGCAGGGGGATGAGTTACACACAATGAAGTGTGAGGGCTGAAGGCAGGAGTGCAGTATGGGGGTATTCAAGGTTACAAACCTGTACTGTGTTTTGTTTTCATCTGTGTTTTGTTGTGGATCTGGTTTATTGCTCATATTATGTTAATTGGATTCCCAAATTATACCGGAATTCGAATGTCTGTATGTGGGATGCTGATGGTGCCTGTCCTCAGCTAGATCTAGTTGGTAAATAAAGTTTCTGGCACTGGGCAGGGAGACAGAATTGGGACTTTGAGGTTCCTGGGGAAGAAACAAGAGGGAAGAGGAGAGTCACCATTGCTGGGGAGGAGACGGTCCCAGCCTGAGAAGTGTAGGACAATGAGACAGAGACACTGCCCCCATGTAAGAGTTGGGGATCATGGCGCATGAAGGCTGCAGGCCTGGGTCCCTGTCAGCTAGGATGGAAGATAGGTTATAGTAAATAATAATTCAGGAATATCAAAGGGGAGAGTGTGTTAGCCTCAAGGAGTTTTGGAAGTGCCCAGCCATTGCTCTGTTTAAGGCAAAGAACAGACATGGTATGCACTCTCTGATGAGTGGATAGTAACAGGAAAGTTTGGAATACCCAAGAAACAATTTACAGACCACATGAAGCTCAAGAATAAGGAAGACCAAATTGTGGGTGCTTCAGTCCTTCTTATAAAGGGGAATAAAATACTCACAGAAGCAAATAGGGAAACATAGTGTAGAGCAGAAACTAAAGAAAAGGCCATCCAGAGACTGTTCCACCTGGGGATTCATCCCATATACAGTCACCAAACACCAAACCCTGACACTATTTTTGATGGCAAGAAATGCTTGCTGAAAGGAGTCTGATATAGCTGTCTCCTCAGAGGCCTTGCCAGAGCCTTACAAATACAGAGGCAGATGCTTAAAGCCAACCATTAGACTGAGTGCAGGGTCTCCAATGGAGGAGTCAAAGAAAGGACTGAAGGAGCTGAAGGGGTTTTCAATCACATAGGAAGAACAACAATGTCAACCAACCAGAACCCCCAGAACTCCCAGGGACTAAGCCACCAACCAAGGAGTACACATGGCTCCAGCTGCACATGTAGCAGAGGATGGCCTTGTCAGGCACCAGTGAGAGGAGAGGTCCTTCTTCCTATGAAGGCTTGATAGATGCCCCAGTATAGGGGAATTGAGGGCAGGGAGGCAGGAGTGGGTGGGTGGGTGGGTGGAGGAACACCTTCATAGAAGCAGGGGGAGGGGAGATGAGATAAGGAATTTCTGGGGGGAGGGGGAATTGGAAAAGGGGATAACATTTGAAATATAAATAAAGAAAATATCCAATAAAAACTATAAGGCTGCATATGTGTGTGTGTAAGTATGTGTGTGTGTTGAGGATCCAAAACATTTGGGCGGGTAGCAAGTAGCAGGTGCACACACACACACACACACACACACACACACCAGGGAGTTTAGAGCAGATTCACTTTATTACCTCGTTTGTCCAACTTATTCTGATAAGTAATCATGCCCTAGCACCAGGCTTGCCAGTGATCACAGAGGGTGCTGGAGAGGAGGTGTATGTTTAGCTGCTGTTGGGTCACCCCTTTCCTGAGGGGACACAGAGTCCTGTATGCAAATTACATGGGAAATATTACTGCCAACAGGGAACCAAACAACCAGTGGCTACTGACTAGTGGCCTCCACCCTTGTGTGTGGGCTGCTTAGGGCTCACTTGGGTAATATGTGAGAAGTGGTATCCAGGGCCAGCTGGTACTATAATGACTGCCACAGCAAAGAGGGTGAGCTGCTCTCCCAGGGCCTTGAGGACAAACATGTATGCTGGTATTGTGAGGGTCCGGAAAGCCAGTAGCCAGAAGACTTTAGGGTCCCTGGGAATTAAACAAACAAACAAAAAAGACCAGCATCTCAATGTTACAACTGCTAGTGGCTGGATTCTGCCAGAAGCAAAATGAGGCTTTGCATTCCAGAGATGAAAATACTACAACAGCCAGACCCTGAGCAGAAGCCCCAGCCATTTGGTGCTTGCTTCCGACCCATCTGAAACAGTGAATAAATGGACCGCCATAAGGCATTTGTCAGATGATAGCTACTCATAGTATAGAGACAGGGCCAAATGGGTTAGCTCAGGTTATAGCAGGAACATCGAACTGAAGTATTTGTGATATTTGATTTACAGAAAAGATGAAGAGATGTTCATGGAAAAGACAAGAGAAGACATTTGGCCTAGAAAATACAACACTCTACCCTCCAGCTAAAGATATTCTGTCTTCCCTAACCCTGGGCTTACATATAGAATGTCCTTTATGTCCTTTCTTGTGGGCAATATATGAGTGAGTTAAAGGCTGAGGAGAGGTCTTTCTTTGGGTCACCCAACCCTGGCATGATTAATGTTGATATGAAAGTCAGAGGTTCAGAGAGCCTGGGATAGAGACTCCTAGAAGGAAGGGTCCCATTCACAGAAGGTGAAGGGTAGAATGATATCCACTGGTACTTCCTGCCAACAGACCACAATCAAGAGAGAACATGAGCTCCATGTACCTCAAGTTCCAGGACCTCTGTCCAGCAGGGACTGGGGAGCAATGGTTCTGGGGAGGGCCAGGAGGCCCCTTTCCTCAACTAGTGATGTTTCTTCCCATGTAAGAACATGCTGGTCTCCTCACAGCAGGAGGAGGTTCCTGTCTGTTTACTATATTGCTGTGGCTTTGCTTTCCAAATTAGAAAGACAAGAATAAATAATCGTTTTCAAGATGGGCATTACTCCCAAACTGATTCATTTTCCAATATGTACAGCTTCCCACTCGATTGTTTTAAACCGTACCCTGTGCCGCTCCTACTTCATAATTCTGACAACGGGGTGTTAAAAACAAACCACCCAGCATCTTTCAATTGACATCTATCTGTTTAATAGTTTAAACTCTATTGCTTTCTTAATGTCCTCATAATGCACTATTCATTTTGCTGCTGCATCTCAGGGAAAAAAAAAATCTAATCTTGATCTCCTACTCCCCATTTTTCTTAACTCTTTAATAATAATCGGGCAGTGGCATATCAGGATGGAAATTGCTTCTGAGGAAAGCTGTAATAAATAGATGTCAGACACATTACACGGGATTTGCTTACTTTTGATTTTAAAAGACAACACTGAAGCTGAAAATTTAGAACTCAAAGGATACCTCTCACATTTCCAGGGTTGCAGACTCATTGCAATTGGGGGAACCTCCTTCCGGACCCCCTCAGCTCCCAGCACTATCACCCACCTCCCAAGCACATAGGGATGGTTGCACATCCCTATGCAAAGCCTGGTTCTTGGCAAATGTTGACCCCAAGGTCTGACAGCCTTGTTGTCTGGGAGAATGACATCAGCGAGACATAATTGAGTTTCTGAGGTGACAGTTGGACCCAGCACATCTCCAGCTGGGGTCAGCAGTACCAGGGTCATTGACAGAGAAGATCAGTCTTTCACTTTGCCCACACTCTCCCTTGCATGAATTTCCAGGGATGTATTGATAAGTCCCTGCTTCCAATTGACTGGTCACATCTCAAGAGTACTTCCCAGCTGTCTTAGATGGACTGTGACCTGCTGGTCTTTTATTCCCAACTAGGGATGTGATGGACAGATTTGGAGGAAATGAAGTCTCTTCTCACTGGTTTGTATCTCACTCTGCACTGTGGCTTCCTTGGCTGGAATGTGGTCACAGCCCTCCTTCGAGCTGTGGTGGAAACCGGCTGGTGGGAGACAGGCAGGGCTGTGAAATTGAAAGAACAGGTCCCAATAGCAGAAGTTCAGAGTCTGCAGCAAGCAGCCTGGATCCCCAGTGGTCGGTTATACTTTCTGCTTCTTAGTGATAGCCTATATGGGATACTGTCCCTGTCAGATACACTATGACAATTGTACCCCTGTATCTACAGCCTGCGTATTGCCTGAACTCTACACAGAAATTTTGGCCCAGTATCCTGAGATTAGCCATGTTTTTATGTGTGGTACATGTACCCTCTGTCTGTACCTTAGAAAGAGTGATCAAAAAACATTTATCAAGGGGAAAGATAATACAAGGAGAGTTTAAGAAAAGGAAGAGATGGGAAGACAGAACAGGAGGAGAAGGGCTCTATCACAGGACAATCAAGGACTGTATGCTCATTCCAGAGCAAGCACAGACCTAGACTAGCTTCACACTAATTCACTAAGCATAAGCAGACCTCTGAACTAGCTGTGCCCCAGTCTCCTCAGTGAGTGGGGGTGCAACTTGAATATGATCTCAAATAGAGATCAAGTAACTATAGATGTTGATAAGCAGACTGTGAATGTGAGGTTGGACTGAGTGAATTCTTTCTGAATCATAGACATCTCTGGGCTACAAAAGATCGAATAAGGTCTTGATGGTTTTTACTGTCTGTTCAGAGCCCCAGGGCAGCATCAGATGAACTACCAAGGAAGTAAAGCTGAGCCAGACAATGGCACACAGCTGTGATCTTAGAGGCTGAGGCAGGAGAATCACTTAAGCTTAGGGAGTAGCCTAGAAAGCCTCTACAGAAAAGGAGAGAAGAGAAAGGAGAGAGGAGGGAGGAGAGGAGAGGAGAGGAGAGGAGAGGAGAGGAGAGGAGAGGAGAGGAGAGGAGAGGAGAGGAGAGGAGAGGAGAGGAGAGGAGAGGAGAGGAGAGGAGAGGAAGAGGGAGAGAGGAAGAGGGAGAGTCAGGTTCTGGGGCCCAGGACACTTGTATCTGCTGTTCAGAAATATTGCCACTAGATGGTGCCAGGTCCATTTTTGCAGCAGCACCTACAGGTTCTAGGTAGACTTACCTCACAGGTCAAAAACAGGTGTGTGTGTGTGTGTGTGTGTGTGTGTGTGTGTGTGTGTGTGTGTGTGTGTGTGTTCACTTAATGCTCCTTGTCCATCAGACAAGGCCAGTAGCAAAAGACAGACACCTGGGAGCATGAGTTTACTGCCCCACATCCCACCCCCTCACTGTTGCCCCTGTATACCCTGAAACACAAAGGAGCCTAGGCTGGAAGATCTCTTCCCCCATTTCCTTGAGGTTGGGTGGAAAAAAGGAAGAGAAGATATAGCAGAAGAGGTAATGCATGTTACAACTAAACTGGAAAATGAAACAGGCACCCGTGTACATAGCTACAGAATTTTAAGGCTCCAGAAGTTACATGTAGGGCAATGTGCAAGATCTATAGACTCCAGAAAACTGGCCCCCAAGCCTTACCCATGTCTGGTTTGACCTGGTTCACTCTTGACAGATCCACAAGGCATCATGCAGAGGACTTGCCTTAGGCTTTCTCAAGATGCTTAGGTCTACATCTCCTTGGTTTACACCTAGAAGCCGCTGAACACCACACCAACAACAATATTGTGTACCATTACCTGGACACTGACTTAAAACCTGATACAGAGGATGGAGAGATGGCTTGGTGGTTAAGACCACTTGTTGCTCTTGAAGAGGACCTAAGTTTGATTCCCAGCACCTACATCAGGTAGTTTACAACTGCTTATAAGTCCAGCTCCAAGAGACCCAATGCCCTTTTCTGGATGCTGAGGGAATCTGCACTCATATGCACAAAGATACATGCACACACACACACACACACACACACACACACACACACACACATGCTATAAACCATGTAAAGGGAGCAATGTCCCCTTCTTGTATCCTAACCTCAAGACATCATGGAAAGAAATGGCTCTAACAGTGAAAGTGCCTGGACAGTTGCTGAATGCATTCTTTGAGATGCCTGTCTTTCCAAGTAGAGCATCAGGAACGCAGGCTCAACCACCTCTGGGCACCTGTGATGTGCCAGTTGGTTTGTCTTGGCTTCAGCTCAGTGCCTGGTGCTAGTTCCTCAGAAGATAATTCTTCAATGCCTGGTGTTCGTGCATGCATGAGTTTTTGAAAGTGATGACCATTACACTCCAGGTAGAGCCACAGCCCCCGCAGGTGATGGCTGAGTGTGGGTCTCACTGGAGTTGAGGGATGTAACCCTCACCAACATGGAGCAATGGGTGACAAGGCTGACAAGTTTCTGGTAAACAGCAGGCCCAGCAGCGCTCCATTCACCTGCTCACTCACTCTACTTCCGTTTGCCTGAAAGAAAAGTCTAAGTGGTCTCCCAATAACTTAAGGCCTCAAAATAACAAGTCTTACTCCTGGAATTGGACCCATGCAGTCCCAGTCTCATCACGCTAAGATGGCATGCTCCCCTTCCCAGACCAATTATTCTCACCTGAACTTCACACACAAAGCAACAAGAATTAATTTAGTGAGAACTAGCCTGCTACTCAATTACACTTCAGGAAATAGCCCTCCAGTTCTAAAATCAATAACACTTAACCCACAGCCCTTCAGTCATATGCATGCCTTGCTCAGGAAATGTCCTCTCTTTCTTGTCCAGGACTGGCAGGATCTGGAGCCCCCAGCCATGTACCAGACACCCCAGAAATAGTACTCAGAATTAGCTACATGAAAGGCATGCTAGTGTCCCTCTCTCATCTGTGGTGGCAAGAGGGACAATGACAACTTTACAGCACGAGGTCCCTTCATCTCAAGGAGTTTCTGAGCCAAGAACAAAGCCAAACTTTTAAGAGAGTAATGTTCTGATATGGTTTCTGTTGCCTTGAGAGAGCTCTCTAAACAAAAAGTATTTAGGAAAGGAAAGGATGTTCGGACTTACACTTTAGACAGTCTGAAACACTGAAGGACATCAGGAACATGGAACATAACCCATGGAAGAACACTGCTTACTGGTTCATGCTCAACCACCTTTCTCACACAGCCTAGGACTGCCTGCCCAGGGAATGGTGCCACCCATAGAGGATTGGACCCTTCTTCATCAATTAACAATCAAGAAAACTCCCCACAAACATGCCCACAGGCCAATCATATCTGGGCAATCCCTCAACTGAGATCCCCTCCTCAGGTGACTATAAACATTGTCAAGTTGAAGAAAATCTAAAATTTGTAAGCAATGACAGTCTTTAGTCAATACAGGGTCTTGTGTCTTTTGAACTGGATGGTTGGAGGAATATGGAAGAGTTTGGATTTGCAAGCTTCGTACGAAAGCAGAGCTCAAGTAATGGCCATTTTGTTAAAAGTTCAAATGAACCAAATGCCCAGAGAAATATGGCCCATGAAGGTCTAGCAATGAGATCTCAGTGGGAAGTAAGAGTCCTATCAGGAACCAGAGGCTACATTGCTACATTCTGGCAAGGAATCTGGATGGATTCTGCTGGTTCCTGAGTACTTGGGTGAGGGTGAGTTCAAGAGTAATGAATTCAGTTTGTTCGGTGGAAGATATTTCAAGACAGTATTCTGTTCGGGCTGTATGGCTGCTACTTCTGGTTCTTTGCCAAGTCTCAGTGAGAGAGCTGCAAGCAGAGGAGAAAAACACCAGGCATGTGCGGCCTGGATGAGTCATAGAGGTGAATATAAAGCTAACTCTTTTTCTACTTTTAAGCCTGTTGTGGATTTTTAGGTTTTGGCCTTTGGGTTCAAGGTTTCCTGCTGATAAGTGCATAAAAGTGATAGTTTTTACTTGATAGTGAAAGTGTAAAATCTGACGTGAAGCTTCAGAGCTTCAAAACGGCCATTCCAACTGTGTAGAAGTTTGCTGAGATGTATAGACTTTGGGTCTGGATAATAGCACTGTGTGATCATATAAAAAAATACATATATATATATATATATATATATATATCCTTATGTGATATATGGTGATATATAACTATATATAATATATGATATATAACTGTATATGATATCTGCACATATATCATATAAGGTTATATTATTTATAAGGTTCTATAAATAAGATTATAATATATGTATATATTGTGTTTATTTTATATATAATTATATATAATCTTATATGGAGTAAAAGTTTTGAGGAAAGAGCTGTGGGCATGATTAAAATTGCAGACAAGGAGTGTGTGAAGAAAGCAGCTGTAACTGTGAAAGATTAAAAGTATTAAAGAAAAGCCAGGTGCTCTGCAGCTGGAAAGAGGGAAGGGTCCCTGAGGGCAAGACCCACTCACCAGAGGTGCCAACTCATCAAAATGCAAATATTCCTGAAAGAGCCTAAACTGAGACTGCCACCAAAAGGGTTCCCTGCTGGAAATAACTACTAGAGAAGCATTTCCTTCGATTTAGGCACCACGTCAGACTTAGATTTGTGATCTAAGAGTGTCAGCCTACATTTGAAGATTGGAGCAGAATCTGAGAGTAGCAGCTACATGAGGCTGGTCCCACAGACATGCAAGATGTAACGGAGAACCCAGGTTCCACAAAGCTTCTGCGATGAGGCAGTGTGTGGCAGGAGGTGCCTTTGCATAAAGCTTTGAAGGCGAAGCCTATGTTATAGCTAAAACCCCTAAGTTGCAATGCTGGATGTGGCAGGAACTCTGTCAAGGAGAACTGCAAGTGTGGGGTGGAGTCAGTCCAAGAGCGGTCACATGTGCTGAAGATAGCAGAGATGAAGGGGTAGGGCTGCCGAAGACCAGTGAAGCCCAGATGATTCCATCACAGTCCCCCACTGCTGAGCATGATCTGCAGGGTCTGGTGTTTGCTGAATTTGGGTCTTGTTTCCGCTCTTATCTCTCCTTTTCCATCCACCTATTCTCCAAATTGAGCATGTGACTGTCTAGTCTACATTGTTATATATTGGCTGTATGTGACTTGTTGTACAAGGATCAGAGTTAAGACATTGCTTTAAGAACAGATTGGACTTAGGGATTTTGAATAGTGTTTGAGCTGTTAAAGACTGTGGAGGCTTTTGAAGCAGAAGAATGCCTTTTGCATCATGAGATGACTGTAAGCCTATGGAATCCAGAACACATGTGGTTTGAATAGAAAATGCCTTCAAAGGATTATATGTCTGAACACTTAGTCCCCAGCAGATGGTGCTGTTTTGGGAGATTTTGGAAGCTTTAGAAAGTGAGGCCGTATGGAAGGAAGCTGTCCACTGAGGGCAAGCCCTGAGGTTTCACTCTCTGCTTCCTGACTGTGGATACAATGTCATGAGCCTCCTCTAACTCCTCGTATCATACATTACCCACCATGATGGGCTGGATTCCCTCAAACGGTGAGCTACTACAAATCTTTCCTTTTTTAAATTGCTTGTCAAAATATTGTCAGGTATTTTGTAACAGGAAAAAAAAAGCACTTAATGCTTGTGACCCCAAAATACATTTCTTTATTCTGTGTACCAGGCAAAGGGAGGCCCTCACTCTTTCAGATGGTTAACATTCATTTGTACCAGCTGAAGCATGTTAATAAACTGTTTCATACATTTGTCTTGTGCATGTCCCTCCTTTGGCAGCAGAGTGTATGACACTGATAGAAGAAAATGGTCTGACAGGCAGGTCAGCTGCACACAGGTTACAGTAGGAGGACTCAACTTACACTCAACAGACCTGACCTTCACTCCTGCTCACCAGGACACCTGACACACATGTGGGTAATATGGCAGAGTCATACTTTTCCCAGGACCTTGTTTCAAGTTGGTCATAGCTCAACACTATGACGAGACATTTCTTAGTATGAGCTGGGTCTTAAACACAGCCCATGGAGTAGAATATTATTACAGGTCTTTGTTACATGTACTGGGTGTGATGACTTGACTTCTGGTACTAACATGTCCATCTAGATGATACTAGAATTAGGTGACAAACATCAGACTCTGTTGGACCAGGAAAGATATGGAGTCCTTCAAGTAGCTCCTAATAGAAGCACCTACATCAATAGTCTGGAGTTGTATGCATTTTAATGCCTATTGGAGTGTTTGGGAATCTGTGTCATCTAACATCACAATGATGGGGCCATTCTAACCCAATGTCCCACTCTACATAACAGCACTGCTACCCCATCCAATAGCATCCCTCTTGAGAAGAGTGTGGGAATCCCTGATTCATCTTTGCAATAAGCACACATTTCAATAATAACAAGGTAACTGACAATGGAACTTTCAGAGCAATTGGGGCTGACCCGATGGCTTGAAGCCATCAACAAAGGGTCATTGAAACCCTCAAGGAGAAGACACTCTGGAGAAGTAAGCCTCCTGTGACTGGGATATAGGCTCAAAACTGTGATAAAGGAGCTATCTAAGGGAAGAAACCTACTTAATTGCAGTACCCTTTGAAAAGGCCCCCAGTGACATGAGAGGCTAGGGGTGGGAGGGGATGAGGGAGTGGATACAGTACATTTGAGGAAGGAGGCAGGCAAGATATGGCCATCGTGTAGACAGCTTGATATAGGAAAGGAAGTCAAGGCCAACACCAATTTCTTGCTCCAGTGACACAGGTGATACACATTGGGCTTCTCACTGACAAGATCAGCACAAGCAATAGAATACATTCGTTCAAGTAATGACCACTGCTGTGGGGATGTGACAGTATGGTGGACTGCAGGTGGGTTCCTACAGAATCATGGCTGACATTCCAACTCTTCAAGATCATAGAATTAGGATATAGAAACTATGAAGTGGTATCAGGGTAAGAAAAAAGACATAATTAGTATCTCACACAAGAGCCCCTTTACCTTCTCCTTTACATGTGAGGACACAGCGAGAAAGTGTGTTTATTCTGGGGACCAAGAAAAAGCTGTTCTTGGTACATACAGAGTCTGCTGGTGCCTTTGGATTCCCATCCCTATTGATCCTTGACCTTGGATGTTGGTTATGCAGAACTAGTAATCAATGGTGTTGCTGATTTGGGCAACATTCTATCATGCTGTTACAGCAGCTCAAAAGACAGAGACTTTTGGGAACTTTTGGGAATGACTTTGGGAACCTTGAAGATGCTGCCTAATCTGAGACTCCCATGATTCATTGAGTGTAATTCACTATGATTGCTGTGGATGGACACTTCTGAACTGTCTCCACTCAGAGCCCCATACCACTCAGGAATGGCTACCTTCTATTTCCCAGAAGGACTCTGGATTGTCATGTTGCTTTGCTCATGCTTCCTATGTGCTTAGCACCTGGCATGTAGGTACAGATATAGGAAAGGAAGTCAAGGTCAACACCAGTTTCTTGCTCCAGTGACACAGGTGATACACATTGGGCAAGTCTGGCTGTGGTTCCAGAAACGCTGTGTATTGGGAGACCTAGGGCTGAAAGGGGTTGTTCCCCAAGCCAGAAATCCTAACATAATAATAAAGGCAGACTATAAGCAGGTAGGATGAAACAGATCTGGAGAATAAGAAACCAGGTTATGTCATAAACGTGACAGAGGGGAAAAACAACTCTCTATCCTTATAAAAGTGGGTACTGCTCACACAGAACGGATTCTTGTGAATAGAAAGAGAAGAAGCGAGGTAGTTAGGTAAGTGGGTGGCATTAGTGAGAGCAGCCCTGTCAGCATCAAGTGTCACACAAGTAGCATGCCAGGGCTCCTTGCATAAGCTTTCATCTTCAGATTTGATATGTAGGTAAGGAAGACCTTGAACTTCTGATCATTCTGTCTCTGACTCCTGAGTGCTAAAAATATAGGTAAGTGCCAATCAGACCCAATTTATGTGTTACTGGACCCTCATGATGCTAGTCACACACTCACATACTGAGCTACAGACCCAAATCAATCGTTTATGTCTGTGTATAAAAAACAAGTCAGACTCTGGTATCTCTATTCAGAAAAGTACCTTGGGTTCAGCTTCATGGGGCCATCCTTCTCCCATGGTAGGAAGGGAGAAACATGTCAGATTCAGTAGCCACCGGTATGTGACTGTCCATAACTCTATGGAATTGCCCTGGCTAGTTTTGTGTGTCAACTAGACACAAGCTAGAGTAATAATAAAAAGCCTTAGTTGAAGAAATGCCTTCATGAGCTCCAGCTGTAAGACATTTTCTCAATTAGTGATCAGTGAGTGAGGGCCTACCCATTGTGGGTGGTGTCATCCCTGGGCTGGTGGTTCTGAGTTCTATTTAAAAAAAAAGCTGAGCAAGTCATATGAAGCAAGTCATTAAGCAGCACCTCCAAGACTTCTGCATCAGCTTCTGTCTCCAGGTTCCATCCCTCCATGAGTTCCTGTACTAGATTCCTCCAGGGATGGCTATGATCTACAAGTATAAGCCAAATAAACCCTCCCCCCCCCCAGCTTGCTTTTGCTTATGGTGTTTTGTTGAATCAATAGAACACCCAAGATACAATTTTCAAAACACAAGAAAATCAAGAAGAGGGAAGACCAATGGGTGGATACTTCATTCCTCATTAGAATAGGGAACAAAATACCCGTGAAAGGAGTTACAGAGACAAAGTTTGGAGCTAAGACGAAAGGATGGACTATCCAGAGACTACCTCACCCAGGGATCCATTCCATAATCAGCCACCAAACCCAGACACTATTGCATATGCCAGAAAGATTTTGATGAAGGGACCCTGATACAGCTGTCTCATATGAGGCTATGCCAGCGCCTGGCAAATACAGAAGTGGATGCTCACAGTCATCTATAAGATGGAACACAGGGCTCCCAATGTAGGAGCTAGAGAAAGCACCCAAGGAGCTGAAGGGGTCTGTAACCCTATAGATGGAACAACAATATGAACTAACCAGTACCCCCAGAGCTCGTGTCTCTAGCTGCATATGTAGCAGAAGATGGCCTAGTCAGCCATCACTGGGAAGAGAGGACCCTTGATATTGCAAACTTTATATGTCCCAGTACAGGGGAATGCCAGGGCCAAGAAGCAGGAGTGGGTAGGTAAGGGAGCAGGGCAGGGGAAGGGTATAGGGAACTTTCTGGATAGCATTTGAAATTTGAAATGTATATAAAGAAAATATCTAATAAAAAGAAAAGAAAAGAAAACCTAACTAAGAGAGAGATCTTTAAGTTTTGTTACTGCCATGCCTTCCAGTGCTCAGTGGGAAACAGAACCTGAGGTCTGAAGCCCCTTGCTTACAGTGCCCCCTTCCAAGTCCTTGAAGAATTTACTTTGCTCTGTGCATAAATGAAGGGACTAGGAGGCCAGATAAAGCACAGGCCCCTGTTAAGAGTCATGGCCTTTGTGGTAGTCTTGACTCCAGAAGTTAAGATCACTGGAGACAGAGGCCAAAAGACATAGAGTTTGGAAAGAGCCCAAGGAGAAGCCATGGCCAGGAGACCATCCACTATACACTGGTCCCTTCATGGGAAAGACTCTATTACTGAAGTGTCTTCCACTCAGCCAATGATCAAATCCAAGATCTGACCTCTCCACCCTCCAGAACATCCCAGACTGTTTACAGGTGACTTACAAAAGAGGAAGAAATGCAGGTTTGTCATACCAGTGGGGGATGTTTCCCTCCTGAAGTACCCTAGCGGTTCAGTGATTCCTGACTGAGCCAACATGCTCTGTGATCCTTTCAGTGCAATTCAAAACATGGTCACTGAGGTTTCCAGCTGTGTGTCTGTGTGTGTCTGTGTGTGTCTGTGTGTGTGAGTGTCTGTGTGGATGTTCATATGTGTATGTGTATGTGTCTGACTGTCTGTCTGCATGTGTGTGCGTCTGTGTCTGTGTGGATGTGCATGTGTATGGATGTATGTGTGTGTGTATGTGTGTGTATGTGTGTGCATGTCTGAGTGTCTGTGTGGATGTGCATGTATGTAAATGTGTGTCTCTCTGTCTGTGTGTGTCTGTGTGGATATGTGTGTGTATATGTGTTTGTCTCCATGTGTCTGTGTCTGTATCTCTGTGTGGCTGTGTGTGTGTGCATGTGAGTGTGTGGGGGCATACCTAGCCTTTCTCATAAAAGCAGCAGGAAGTCACTGAATGAACCCTGTCCCTAGCTTCCTCTGATTGTCCCCCTCAGTCAGTTCTAGCACCAACAGGAACCAGCAGCGGTGAGTGGCCCTCGGTAACCCGACTGGAGTACATGCACCTCTCTATTGACCTTTTGCTCAGTTACAAGAAGCAGGTACAACTTAGCTTTATATAGTTTGTGTTTATGAACATTCTCCTATCTCTGTCCCTTCTGCTTCCAATCTCAGCCCTGTATATTGTAGTTGTACAGTTTCCCCAAATTACCACAGTGCTCATGATGCTGTGCAGAAATAGTACATGGCACTTGGGACCAGAAATCCAAAATCCAGCACGGGCTGTGACTCTCAGACCCTGGCCTGGGCAATGGGAAGGTAATAAAGAGAGGAGCTTTGCTAGAGCATTTCTATTGTTAAATAAGATTCTTTGTGACTTGTAAAAAAGGGGGGAACACAATGAAGAATTATCAGTGCATCCCCCACAGAGGTAATCTACACGTGTTTATTTAATAAACAGAAGATGTCTTTATTATACACATTTGATTTCCATATGCAGCCATTTCCTTATCTATCACCTGTATCTAAGCAGGACGCTTTATAGGAATCTGAAAATGAAAAACGCAGCGCCAGGCAAAGGAAACTCATTTAATGTCGAGAGCAGTCAAAATCAAGATTTCTTTATTTGTAGTAACAACGCTGTTAAATCAGAAAATTACTCTCCCTTTCTGCGCGTCCCTCTCCCTTTACAATTCAGTTGTTTGATCATAAATTGTCGGGGGCTGTGACTTGTCTCCTCTACTTTCCACACTGGCCAAGACAGATTAAAAACTCCGGCACACCACCGGCCGGTCTTGGCATACCATTAGCATATATATGAGATTTGAGACATTTTCTAATATTCTCCAGCAGGACTCATCTGTCAGCCAGGTGATGAATTATAAAAATTCTTAGCTTGTTTAGGAAATAAAGGGGAGGGAGGAGAAAAGGAGGAGAGAGAGAGAGAGAGATGAAAGGATGCACATCGTCCTTTCCTTCGCACATAGTATGCTGGAATGGGCTCCCAGGTATGCATCATGTCTGTAGGGAAAGATATCTGCATGCATCAAGTAAGAAACCACCTGCCCAGGACCCAGGCTGACTGGCATGGTCCCAGAAGGAAATGAGTGATGCTCACTTTATGGTCACTCTGCTAAGAGGCCTTGTCACTGTTGCTTCTGAGTCACATGCTGCTCACAGTGAATAAAACATTAGAGATGTGAATTTGAGGCTTGTCTGATGGGCCTTTCAAGAGTAGGCTTCTAGGTAGAAGAGAAGACTAGCACATCTCCTTTTTCAACTATGCTTCCATATGATCGGATACTTCTAGGGACTTGGTCAGCACCCAGGGAGAGCTTCTGAATAAGAGAGTGTACCAACACGAGTTTGTGTGGGGGACCTTGTAGTTCCTGCGTTATGTTTGGTTTTCCCCTCTGAGTTTTGTGTGTATCTTTGCAAATTAGCCTCTGCACAACATAATGTCATGCCTCCCAATTGTCTAACATCTGTGTTACAGGAATGCTCCATCCAGATATACTAAATATCCATCTGGATCCTCATGAGGCCTGTGGTGAGCAAGAGCATAGGAAGCAGTGGACTCTAAGGTCCTGTCTGCTATGATGTTCACAGAATGAGACCTCAGTGGCAACCATCAGAGTGATGCCGACAACACTGGCTCTTTTGGTGTATGTGAGCACCTGGCCTGGCATGCCTTCTAGATGATGCCACTCATGAGTGCAGCTTAGGATTGAAAATGTAGCTCACCATTCTCGCCGGGTGGTGCCTCCCATGTCTAGTATCTTTTGAGTTCTCAGTGGGTTTTCCTGTGTAACTGTGGGTAACGGAGACACCCTTAATACCTCCTTTGAGAGCATTCTGCAGCAGACATGTACACTGTGAAGAGGGATCTTTGGTTCCATGTTTTGAGGCATTTCTCTGATATTTTTTCTATTTGATCAGCTCCATAATTTCTGATCTCATGTTTAGGTCTTTTGTCCATTTTGAGCTGATCTTCATGCCAAGTTTTAGGACCTGAGTTTTAAACTTCTGTATGTGGACATCTGGTTTTCCAAGCACTATTTGGCTAAGGAGCCATTCTTTCTTCTATGTGATTCTTGGAGAGTTCAGCTAAGAGTACATTAGCTGTAGCTGGATGAAATGACTTCTGACAACTCTATTCTGCTCTTCTGGTCTGTTTAGAAGCACATGCCATGTTGTTTGGTTCATTATAGCTCTGCTATCTGCCTTGAAATTAGGAGGTATGATGCCTCCATTGTTACACACTTTGGTTGACACTGCCTTAGCTACCTAGGGTCTTTTTAAAGTTCTGTATATGTTTTTAATTCAAATGGAATTACATCACTGTACTCTTTCTCTTTCTCCCTTCCAACCCCTCCCATGCCCCTTCTCAAATTAATAGTCTCTCTTACTTTGCTTATTATTGTTGGGTTAATATATATGTTTGCAAAAATATGTAAGTTCAACCTGCTGAGTCTGTTTTTGTTGTGTGTTTATGATTCCAGGGCTGACCACTTTGTGTTGTGCAGAGACCCATCCATTGAAGAGGATAATTCTCCCTCTCCCTGACAGTCACCCAACTAGTTGCCTTGTTCTTTGTCTGGGGGTAGGACCCTCTGACATTTTCATCCTTCCCCATGAGCATGCCCAGTGATATGCCCATTGAAGAACCCACTGGCAAGAACAATGGCAGTGAGTAGTACATTTACATCATAGTTCCTTTATCTGTGGCTCAGGGAACATTGTGGAGCATGGGACAGAAAGGTTATAAGAGCCAGAATAACTCCCATTATTCCTACCATTAAACAATTTTGCCTGGAAATGGCTGCTTAAACAAGACCAGAATAATATCAATATCAAGGGGCTTTGATGCGCCCATGTGAACTCTATGAAAAAAGTCACTGGCATTTTGATTTACAGACATCGAGTCTGTAAATCATGGTGGCAGTGTGGCATCTAAATTTCATATTAATTAAATAGGGAAAATAATAATTATTCAAATGTGAGTTGTGAACATCTTTCATTTTTTATATCCTCTGAATCTTTTAACAATTTTCCAGTTTTCACTCTAGACAAACTTACTACTGTGCTTTCATTATCATTTAGTATTCTATCATTTAGTCATTACTGTGAATATCATCTTTGACTGCCCTCTTAGGAATATCAGTACTGGTATACAAGAATGCTACAAAGTAGTCAGTACTGAAACCATATACACACAAACAACAAAAAGCAGACCCAGAAGGTTGTTCTGCCTCTCCTCTGGTGGTGTCTGGAAGCGACTGATAGACTGGCTCAAGGAGGACAAAGCAAAGGCCAGCAGTTTCCCCTCGGGGCATCTTACCCCACTGTGCACAAGGCTGGAAGGGAAAAGCAAGGTCTATGGCTCCAGGTCTCTTCTCAAGGTATCCAAACACTACCAGTACACCAACCCAGAGAGGAAGTCTGAATGGGAGTCGGTCATCCATATTTTCCCTTAGGGCATTAAACACCACTGCACACCAGGCTGGAAGGAAAAATCAGAGCCCTAGACTGATAGGGTCACAGTCCAGTTGGGGGCAAGTGCTAGAAAGGCAGGAGAAAAGAGAAGCTGTCCTCCAGAATCTTAGGGTTATGGGTCTTATGGCTCATTTAGGTAAAGATCTTTCCCATGGTGATCTTTAATGAAACAGCTCTCTGAGACCATCTTAGCTTGTCCATATTTCTTCATTGGGGGTAGATGTAAACACATACACATTTATTCAGGGTGAACTGGAGATTATACTTATATAATTTGGGGGAAGGGCATGAAAATATCCAGGAAGGGAAGGCTGTTGGCTGAAGGCTAAAGCTATTGAGATGCCTCAATAGCATGTAATATTTCAGGTTCTGTGTTACTTGACTGACTGCCTGTCATCACCTTAATTAATGATCATGATTATGTGGAGGCATAGAAGCAAAGAGGGAGCAGCCCTACTCCTGCTGTCTCAGATCTCAGAGATTCTGGGAGTTTGTGCATGCTTCTACCTCACCAGTCTCATGCCCATGAGACTTCCAATGCCGTGTTGAGTAAGAGAAATGAGAGTAGACACCCCTATATTGTTCCTAGCCTTTGAAGACTTGCTATCAGCCCTTCCTGTCTGCCTGATATAGGTTGTGAGTTTATAATTTGTAGTCTGGATCATGCTGCAGCATGTCCTTCCAAGGGCTTTGTGGTGAATAGATGCTGAATTTGTATTGGAACACTCATACATCTCTAGAGTAAATACAAATATACCAGGGAAAGGAAACTTTTTTGACTCATTCTTGGAGTCTGTTACTACCACTGGATGAGAACCTTTGTGTCTGTGCTAACTAGAGATATCAGTCTAAAATTCTTTGTTGGTTGGTACCATTTGTTCTGTTGTCTTGTGCTCTTTGACTGTCAGGGGAAGTCTGATGGTTGACTGGTTGGTTAACTGGTTGGATGGGTGGGTGTTTAGTTGACTGGTTGGTGGGCAGGTTGGTGATTGGTTCACTAGTTGGTTGACTGGTTGATTGTTTGGTTGACTGGTTGCTTGGTTGTTTGGTTAACCGTTTGGTTGACTGTTTGGGTGGGTGGGTGTTTAGTTGACTGGTTGGTGGGTTGGTTGGTTGTTTGACTGGATGATTGTTTAGTTAACTGGTTTCTTGATTGGTTGGTTGACTGTTTTGTTGGATGGGTGGTTAGTTGATTGGTTGGTTGGTTGGTTGTTGGTTCACTGACTGGTTGGTGATTGGTTCACTGGTTGTTTGACTGGTTGGTTGTTCAGTCCACTGGATGATTGTTTTAGTGACTGGTTACTTGGTTGGTTGATTGGTTGGTTGGGTGGGTGGGTATGTGGGTAGGAGGGAGTATGGTTGACTGCTTGGCTAATTAGCTTCATTTGTAGCATTGTATACTTTCACAGTCAGGGTGATGCTAATGGTTGGTTATCTTGTTTCTGGTCTTCCTATGATTTCTTTCTTTATATGATTTCACTGTTCAGGCACTGCCCCACCCCTTTTGAATTTTGTTTTTTTGTTTTGTTTTGTTTTGTTTTTTATATCTAAGAATTAGTCATGACTCTTCTTTAAAATTTTGTGGAATTGAAAATGAAACCAGGAATCTCTGGGATTTTCATTGCTTATACAGCTTCCACTAACCTTTTGTGCTACTGTAGATTAGCTTTAGAGTCTTCCTTTTCACCTCCAATTTAAATCTGAGTCTTCCTTCTTTTTCTTAGTGTAGCTGACAATCCATCAATCCTGTTTACCTTTCCCACTGTTTACATTTTATATTTATTTATTTTAGGCTCCAGTTCATGTATTTCTGCACAGACCTTTTTCTCTTAATCTACTCATTCTGGGTTTAATTTTTTATCATTGTGCTTGGTCCTTTGGGACGTTTCTAGATTATTTATTTGGAATCTTTCTACTGTTTATTGCAAGAACTTACTGCTATAAACATATTAGCAACTGTTGTTTTTTATTTTGATACATTTCATTCCTATTTTAATTTTTAAGAATCTTTTAAATTTCTCTCTTCAGTGACCCCTTGTTTTCTCAGTAAGCTGTTGCTAAGTCTACATATTACTAATAGTTTATAAAGTTTCTTTTGTAAAGACATAGGGTAAGGTCAACCAAAGACTGGAATGGGTCTCTGCTGCATATGTCAATATACAGAGCTTAGATGAAAAACATGTGGTTAAAAGTACATGTATGTAGAAGAAGTTTATGTCTTTACATATTCACTCAATGCCTATACACAAAACCAACATTGTGGTAACACACTAGAATGGAATAAAATCTACAAAAACAGCTATCAATCTAGAGTTTTCTCAAAGTCTTCATACACCTCTTATACTGGAAATGATGTGAATGTGAACTATAAAGCATGGTGGATCTTTTAAAAAAAGTGCTGATAACTTTAAATAATGGGGAAAAATAAAAATAAAGAAAACCTAAAAAGAAAATGTGATTCATGAAAAATGTATTTGGTAACAGATGATAGGCAGTTACATGAAATCCTGCCCATCTGGGCTAGTGTTTTACAGTCATTGGCTGTATTTTGAAGACTTGGACTGCACACCATGCACTGTGACAAATAGCTCCTTTTTAAATTTTGAGACAAGACTCTTCTTGAAGATGTTCTCATTCATTTTCTCATGGCAAAGGTCACTTAGAAGGTCTGTGACTCAGGTACACCAAGAAGAGCACTCCCTGTTCAAATGTCTGTCTCCTCAATCCCTTCCTCACACACTGCAGCAGACCAGAGTTGGTGAGGATGAATCTAGTGATGGAGCAGAGGTATGGCTCTATGAGTGCCATATATGCACTCTATGGCTCTTATAGTCCCTGGATATAGTTGTTACATCCAGTCAGTCACTCTTTGGGCTTCTCCAGGCAACCTCCACGAACTTTCTTCCTGGAAAACAAAAGGTATTCTATATAAACTAAACATGTGTTGTCCCTCTATGAGATGCTGACCCATATTCCCAGAATGCAGTCCACCCATCACCTGTAGGCTTTGGGTTACTGCTATGGGCATTACAGTTTAGAACTTGATTTCAATATTCTCATTGTTGAAATTCACAGCCCTGTAAACTGCAGGATCTTAAATTTAGAGATCTGAGAGATTTCAGGCTTCTGAATTTTAACATCTGGAATTGCCGTCTTCTAGATTATATATTTGTGGATGAGTGTCCCCAAAACACCACATCATTAGTCTGCTTTATTTGACCACTGTGTCCTACATGATGCATATCATGTAACTCCTCTTAGCATGTGGTAATTCTGTATCCTATGCCCACCAACCATCACACAACTAAGATATAACACATGATTAGCAAATTCATGTGAACAACAGGTAGCCCTTGACTAGTACTCATATGATCACTGTTGGGTGTGTCTACTGGGCATGGTCATAGGCCCACCCATGTCCACTACTGAAAAGGCTTGGCCAAGTATTGTTGGCTACTGCAATGTGACAGGCTAGGTTTCACTAATGCGATCAAAGACAGTGGAATAAAAGAAGAACAAAAAAGGAGCATGGACAGAGTGGTCCATGAAACTGTGCTGACCTGGAAAGGAGGACACTGAGAGAATGCACACTAACAGGACACACAGGGTCTCAGTCTGACCTGTGGTGTGGACCCCAAGAGGCAGAGAAAAATGTCTGCCAGTAGCTGTGGTTCACTTGCCTTCCTTTACCTATCATGTTGGGAAAGATTTCACAGGGGGGGTGGATGTGAAATTTCCCCTGAAGAAGCCCATGCATTGGACACTTATCCCTTTGCTGGTGCCAGTGCTATAGAAGTGTCTACATACTTCAGTAGGTGGGACCTGAATGAGGAAGAAGGTCACATAGAGAGGGGCTTGGATGCTATATCCTGTCATCCTCCCCCACTTTCTCATCACCATTAGGTGAGCAGCCTCTGTCACAAGATCCTGTCACCATGAAGTCCTCCCTCATCATGAGTGGGAATCAACAGTCAATTCTGGATGTAAAGGTTCTGCAACTGTGAACCAAAATAAACCCTTCCTCCCTTCAGATCTCATACCCCAAGTTTTGACTAAGCATTCAGTACAGGGTGGTAGATAGAATGAAATCAGAGAGCACAAACACAACACAAAAGCTCAAATGAGTCTAATTCTGATGGCGCCTATTAATTTGCTCAGACTTTGGGCCTTTTATTACCATTCTGAAACAGAAGAGGGTGACCATGAGTATTGGGAAGTCAAGGTTTTGAAATTCCCTTGCTATAGAACACTTCTGCTGCCCTTGGGGAGTCATCAAGGTAGAGTTGTCCATCTGTGAGAGCTGAGGTCAAAGTGTTTGAGAGAGGGAACAGACACAGGTAGATCCCTAGAATTCCCTGGTTAGCCAGCCTAGCTGATTTGATGACCTTTGTATCAATCACGGTTCCCTAGAGAAAGAGAACTGATAGAATGGATATATATGTATATGGGTGTGTACATTTGTATACATTAAAATAGGATTTATTAGAGTGACTTATAAACTGTTGTCTGAGCAGTCCATCAATGGATATTTACTTACAGAAAGGCCAGGTATCCAGTAGCTCTTCAGTCTAGAACAATGGATGTTTTAGTAGTCTCAGTCTAGTGATGGAGTCTTAGGGAAGTTATAGAGAGCCACCAGTCACTGAGGTTCTATTAGCTACTAAGGAATGCCTCACCAATGGGCTAGATACCTCAGTAGTGGGAGAGGGGGTGAGCAGGCAAAAGCAAAAGCTTCCTTTTAAACAATTATTTATTTTTTATTTATTTATTTTAAACTCAGATTTTACTCCCCTCCTGGTTCACCCTCCAACTGTTCCTCCCCGTCACCCTGGCTCCATGAGGATGTCCCCACCCCACCAGACCTCTAAACTCCTTAGGGCCTCCAGTCTCTGGAAGGTTGGGTGCATCTTCTCTTACTAAATCCAGACCCGGCAGTCCTCTGCTGTATATATGTTGGGGGCCTCCTATCAGTTGGTATATGCTTCCTGGTTGGTGTTCCAGTATCTGAGAGATCTTAGGGGGTCCAGGTTAATGGAGACTTCTGGTCCTCCTAGAGGGCCTCCCTCCTCCTCAAAAAGCTTCCTTTTTTACGTATGCTTTGAGCTGTGCTGCCACCAAAGGTATGGCTCAGATTTAGGGAGATCTTCTGACCTGAGATGAACAATCAAGGGAATCTTTCCCACCCATGCCCAGCTCTGTATTAATTGTTTCTAAATGGAGTCAAGTTGACAACCAAGATTAGCCATCACAACCTTTAATAGATCAAAAATTAAAGTGGAGAGTGAACCAAGTGTCAGCATCTGACCCTCATACAAATGCATACACCCACACTAACAAGTGCGTACACACAAACAGATGAAAACTAAAAAGTACTAGAGGGGTGCACTGCAATGTGGTCTCTTGTGAATAAGAAAGACGCCATAGCCTGTCGGAGCTTCATGTGGGCATGACAGATTTGACTGAGATTGAAGAGACTCCATCATTATTTAAAGAGGGGATTATTGATGTCACCAAGATTTGCTTGGAGGCCAAGAGTCTTGCCAATGGAACCCAAGATCTGGGGAGTCCTTGTGTGACAAAGATTCTGGGGATCCAAATGCTAGTCTTCATGTTGCATGGCAGCCATATTACCAATTGAGCCTTCACCCCAGTTTCTAAAGGGCAAGTTCACAAAAATATATTCTCGTTCTCTCTCTCTCTCTCTCTCTCTCTCTCTCTCTCTCTCTCTCTCTTCCTTATCTCTCCTTTTCCTTATATTTCTCTCTCCTTTCCTATCTTCCTCCTCCTTCCTAAGTTCCTTCTAGCTCTCCCTTCCTTCATAGAAGACTAATAACTTCAACATTGGGCATCACATTCCTTTAAATAACAAGAGAGTATAACAAACTGATTACAGACACCTTGTCCATTACAAAGGGCATACAACCCATCTCAGTGCACATACAGCACATATAGTGCACATACAGCACATATAGTGCACATACAGTCCATCACAGTTCACATACAGTCCATCACAGTGCACATGCGGTCCATCACAGTGCAATGAAGTCTATCATAGTGCACCTACAGTCCATCACAGTGCACATATAGTCCATCACAGTGCACATACAGCACATACAGTGTACATGCAGCATATATAGTGCACATACAGTTCATCACAGTTCACATACAGCACATCATAGTGCACATGCAGTCCATCACAGTGTTCTGCTCAATTGCTACATGATGTGACCTCATTTCAGTCCCCATTCAAGTCAGTTTCTCCTCACTGATCTACTTGGCTATATAGAACAATCAAAAATATTGATGAATAATAGATTATTTCCTTTTTAAAATGATTGATGGCTATGAATTAATAGAGGTCAAGTAAAAACAATGTGCTCATTGATTAACTGCAATGGGCCATTCAAGAGCCAGTGTCAATAGTCCAACAACCAGAACCCAGGGACAGCACCTTAAACCCTTTCTGAAGGGCCACCTCTTTTGCTTCTTTTTGCTTTTGTCTGTCATTTTATCACCTGATATGGAGCAAGGAGTCTTGAGGCTACTATCCCCAGGAACTGGGAGTGTCCCATGCCTACGGACACAGCTATGAAAGCACTGTGGAGAAGGAATAGCTGTGACTGTTTTTTTTTCATAGCCCACACAGTATGGAGTCTACCTATATGTGCTTGAATTGTGTTTTCCTTTTCATGGTGGTTTGCAGGTTTTTAAAGGCATCACCTTTAAAACAATTTCAAAGGAGATGAACCGAAATGAATAGAAGCCTGCAAATAGAAGGAAAAGCAGCAGAAGCCACAGGAGAAAGCCGCCAGTGGGGAGATTTCACGCTTTTGTTAATTAAATGAACAAAGGCAAATGCTGCACGAGGCTGTCCCCTGCACCAGAGACCCCAGTTTCAGTATTTCCAATTCTATTACATTTGGAACTGGGGGCCCTTGCACAGCAGAGGAGCTGCTCCCCCGCCCCCTTTGTGAAATGACTGAGCGCAACCATCTGTGTCCTGTCTCCACCTCCTGCAACTACCGGGTTGTATTATTTTACATTTTGATTGAAATGATGTCACCTCCAGATAAAAGCCCGGCCCGGCATTGTAATTGAATCTCAGGTTGTTTATTGAAGTGATCTACAGCAGGCCTGCACTTGTCCCAACATCCGGTGCATAAAGGGCCTTCCTTGTCCAACTCAATACTGATTAGATCTGGCCACAAAAAGCCATCTGACTAGGGTCGAGGGCCCCGAGCTGGAGTGCAGTGAAATCAGGAGGAAGAGACGCTGTCTGCCAAATTTACCAAGTGTGACTAAAAGTTCCAATAAATGGATTGTACTGGTGTCAGAGCTGGGCCAGGGTTTGACGGACAGCATCTCAATGATGCTCAGCGGAGCTTTGAGCTAAGAGGTGCTTTTACTGGCCTGTATTCAACATCAGGCCCCTCTTTCACAGAATGAATCTTCATCTGTCTTCATAGGCTTAAGAGTAATGTCACATGTACTGTGCTCAGAAATACTGGGTGGACAATGAGATTGGAGGACATCCAAGTTTTGGGGGGGTTATAACCAGCAAGTTCCTCCCGAAAGTCTGGAAACAGCATGACAGGTGCTGTTCACCTCAGTGGTTAGACATACCACACAGCAACAATGGCGGCTGTGCTGGAACAGGAAGTAACATCTATCCCAAGATAACTTCAAAACTCTGCTGTAAGATGAAGAAATTGTTTGCACTTTGTTTGGTTAAGAGACATATGACTAAAGAAAGGAAGTGTGATGTGATCTCTTGTATGAGGCACACATCCTGGATTTTCCATTCTTCTGTCATTGGCCCAATCTTCCTCAGTCACAGCAGAAGAGATACTCTGGGACTCACAGCAGAACCAGATACAATCCAACCAGAGCCAACAGTGACCGCTGGACAAGTCCCTGTCTTTTTTAAGAAGAAATTGTTACCTTACTGTTCTCCCCCACACCACCACCATCATGCAGATGGCGTGTGAGTAGACTTCAGAACATAGCTTAGTGCTAAAGCCTTCAAAGTCAGGGAACCAAAATGCACACCGCAGGCCAGTGGAGCTGATCTGAAGAAGACATAGGCTGTGATGCCAACAAGAGGTGAAAGCTATGAAGGTGACAGAGAGAGCCTTGTTTGCTAGAGACTAGGCTCCAGGAAGAGGATAGGGCAGAGATCCCTGGTGCTCAGCAGTCCTGTAACAGCAGCTTATAGCTTTACATATTTGTTTAAACCCAGGGTGATGTAGATTGTGGGTTTTAGTGGATAACACGGTGTGTGGACCTCAAGGGAGCTGCAACAGGGTCACAAGAGGGTCATGGATGCAGAGGAAATAGAAGGATGTGTGGAGCAGCAAATCTGGGGATGTCAGAACTTTGTGCTTAATTTCTATATAACTAGGAAATTCCTAAAAATACAGGTGATTGTTTTAATGACTTTGCTCCCCCTTCCCTAGACCCAGGATGTAATTCTCCAAACCAAAGCAGGCTGAGCCTAATTCTATTTTTTGTTTGTTTGTTTGGTTGGTTGGTTGGTTGGTTTTTCGAGTCAGGGTTTCTCTGGATAGCCCTGGCTGTCCTGGAACTCACTTTGTAGACTAGGCTGGCCTTGAACTCAGAAATCGGCCTGCCTCTGCCTCCTGAGTGCTGGGATTAAAGGGGTGTGCCACTACGCCTGGCCTGAGCCTAATTCTAGGCAGCCTCTGTGGTAGCTCTTTCCCCTTCATTAACCCAAGGAGTCTCCTGTGTGGCTGGAACATCAGACTAACTCCTAGAACATTCCTAGTACCTTTTACCCTTCCTTCATGGGTGACAGATTTGATCGTGTGTTGTTCTAGGAGGACAGTACCTTCCTCAGTGGACAGATAGAGCGCCATGTTGACATGTTGATGCTCTCCCCCCACTGGCCAGACTTCTCTGCATTCAGGAGACTTTCTAACCATGTCTCCTCTCTTCTTTCAAGAAATTAGTAAAGTCATCTTGTCAGGCATGTGCTCAGCACTTGTTAGCATCTTTTACATTTAATTACTAAGAAGATTACCTCAACAGAATGGTTGGAATTCAGTGTCTTATAACATGGGAATCAAAGGAAGCAAACCTCCCTCAACACACACCTCTTCAGGTGCAGCATTAAGAAGCTGCTTTATGGTGTTTGGAATTGAGAACATCAATGTGAGAGCAGCCACAGGTCAGGTACAGTTTCCATTTTACATCAGTTGACACAGTTGCCGATTGAGAAAGCAAACATCCCTCCAACCAATATTCTAAAACCTTGTGGTCAGAAATCCATCTCTCCATGGACAGAGTAGGTCCTCTGACAGAAGCTATATTAAAAGGAGATCAAATGGAATTCAGAATGTGAGAACATCTCATCAGTAAAAATCTCCCCGTGTGGGTAAGTCACATGGTGTAACACTGGATGGTTGTGTCACCATGTGGTGGAACACTGAATGAATGAATGAATCGTCAGATGGTGGAACACTGAACGGATGGATCATCACATGATGGACACTGAATCAATAGATCATCATATGGTTGAACACTGGCTGGTTGGACCATCACATGGTGGAACACTGGGTAGATAGGCTCCACTGCAGAGCCAAGTTGATGAGGAAGTAATGGGAGATAATTTTAATAATATGCATCCAATCTGACCCAGGGGAAACGATAGCATAGTAGATGAATAGATGTCCAGGGAAATTTGTCAATAGGTAAAACACTCGGCTCTGCAAGCCTAAGACCTGAATTAGGTCCCCAAAACCTATGCAAAGCCTAGCATGGTAGTACATGACTGTTATTCTGTGCTTCTACAGAAGATAGGAAGTGAGTCATAAGAATCCAAGAAGCTGGTGCTCTAACTAGCCTGGCATGAGCAGGGGCGAATAACAGAGAGACCCTGTCTAGAGGTAGAAGACAAATTCTGATATCCAGGATTGTCTTTTGACATACACATATGTTCAGGGGCATGTAAAAATGTGCACATACAACCCATACACACACACACACACACACATACACACAGTGAAAGGGAGAGACAAATTTTAATGAAGAGACCCTGGATTCTATGCAACAGCATAAGACTCGACATTAAAACGCTTAAGAACGCAGAGGGACACAAGATAAAAAGGAAACAAGTCAAGAAAATATCTAAAGATGCAGAGAATGAAGCTTCTGAATCAAAGCAAGACTTGTCCCTATGCCTCCCAGGTGACCAAACACAAACTGGACATGTGAGACAAGAAACAAACAGAAGCCTGCATGGATAACAGAAAGATACATCTAACAGTGAAGAGCAAACACAAATATAAGGAAAGATGATTGGGGGAAGCAAAACATAACCACAGGAGACACCACTCAGGACTGCAGAGGACTCATGACTTCAGGGCTCAGTCATGATTGCAGAAGACACTCACTCAAGACTGCAGGGGACACCTATTCATGATTACAGGAAATGTCACATGAATGACAGCTGTTATTTTTTTTAAGCTCAAAAGTTGGAAGCAGAAGGAAGAGACCCAGAACTTTTTCAATGCTCAAGTAAAAGAACTGTGAAGTGTGAGTTCTATAACCAGAGGCACTATCCCTCTGGCATGAAGGAGAAATGAAGGCATTGTCAAAGAGAGAAGGGACATTAGTCACCAGCAATTTTAACACTGCGGAGATCAGACTGTCTCTATTTAGTTTGATGATACTTAAAGGCTGGTGCTTTGCCTCAAGTGATATTTGCCTTTCTGCACTGCGTTTAAAAACTCAATATATTTTGAAAGAGTCAGGGAAATAAAGAAGAGGAGGAGGAGGAGAAGAACAAGAACAAAACAAGAAGAATAACAAGTAGAAGAAGAGGAATAGAGTATATTACATGATTTCAAGAGCTAGTAGGAATCTGTGAGAGACAGGATGGTGCCAGTCTAGAAATAGATGCAAGGATAAGCCAAGCTTAGAGTAGCATACAAAGGTACTTGATCTTTGACAATGTTGCTGACAACACGTGTGTTAAGACAGCAACTCGATAAGCAGGTCTAGGAAAGCTGCATGATCACATGCTGAACAAGATGAGACCCTAACCTTGAACTTCCTGGATAGCATTTGAATCTTAAATGAAGAATATATCTAATAAAAAAGTATTTTTAAAAACCCAACTCTACAGACATTACACACTAAAAAGTGTCCAAACTGTGACCCACTAGAAAAAAGTATAAGGGAAGATAGACAAGAATGTTATAGGTAACAACCCCCAAATCCTGGAAAGAGAAGCAAATATTTGCTTCAAACTAAAGTACTTCTGCACAGCAAAAGAGAAAGAAGAGTAAAGAGAGTCTAGAGAGTAGGAGAGAACATTGCAAGCTCACATCTAAAACAGAGTTTATACCCAACAGAAAATGAGAACATTTGTAAGCTCACATTAAAATGGAGTTCAAACTCAAAATGTGTAAGAAATGCAAACAGTTCAATAGTAAAAAGAACCAACAACAACGAAAAAAAAAAAAAACCTTTATTAATGAGGAGCAAAGAACCTAGATAAAAGACATGCAAATGCCCAAAGTTGAAGGAATGACACTCAACATCACCATCACTAAGATAATGTAGGTCAAGGTCACAGTGAGAATAGGGGCTCAGCTGGTAAACTGCTTATCTTGCAAGCATGAGCACATGAGTATAACCCCCCCAACCAATGTAAAAAGGATGATTGTGCGTGTTTGTAATCCTAGTACAAGAGAGATAGAGACACGTGGATCCTGGGCTCACTGGCCAACCAGCCTAAAATAGTTGACAAGTTCCAGGCCAATAAGAGACTCTTCTTCAACCAACATCATGGACATTGCCTGAGGAATGACAGCTGAAATTGTTCTAGCCTCCAAATACATGCATATTCATATTCACATAAACCTGCACACACATGAAACACACACACTCACCATGACATATTAACTCATGTTAGTAAAACTAACTAGCCTTGAAAACCAAAGACAGTGAACACTGCTGAGCCCCACACACTGTGGATGGGGTGAAAATTAAGGCAGCCATTCTGGAAATAGTTGGCCATCCTTGTCTTGATACAGCACCATTCACAATAATGGAGAGCCAGAAATAACTTGGTTATCTATCACTGATTGAGCATCAACCAGAGTGTCTGTCAGCTAACAGCCTGAGGAATGGTGACAGAACCAATGGATTCACCGGCATGTGTGCATGGTGAAATATGATCCCATCTTTTAAAGGAAGAAAATTAAGTCACTTGCAGTAATATCAATAAAACCGGAGGCTGTGATGCTAAGTGGAGTAAGCCAGGCACAAGTACAGTACAGTCGTCCTACATGTGAGATCTGGTGATGTTGACACAGAAGAGAGAAGCTGAGCAGCTGCCTGTTGCTAGACCCTGGAGGACAAACAGAAACTGGAAAGCATTAGCCAAAGTAACGCAAAGCTTCAGAATAGTAGTAAGTGGAAGTCTAAAATTAAGGAACTGACGTTATTGCTTGACTAGAAAGAGCAATGGCATCTGTGACGTTCCTTAGGATCTGTCAACATGCACAGGCATCAGCCAGGTCAATGAAGGGGAAGGGAAGGTTCAGAAAGATCTGGAAAAGGTCAGCTACCAAGAATAGGAGAGCATGCCCACCAAGCATCTAGGGATACAAAAAGCATCTGGAAACACCTGGCGTCTGGGAACACGGCCCCCAGGGCAGGCGCATGGGTCTTTGTAAACACCTTGCATGCTGCTCTAACATGTTTTGTGATATCAAAAGGACTAAAAATTTTCTCAAATCACCCTGTAATCCAAAAATTCTCCCTTCTAAGTCTGTGTGGGTGGATAACATACTGAAGCCGTGTTCTGAGGAATACCTGCACATGGTGCTGGGGCATATAGGAAGTTTCATCTTGAAACAAGTATTTTAAATGTTAAGTAACTTTGAGGCCTAAAATCGATTTAAAATTTTATGTCTCGATGGCAAAGAGACAAAAAAGGAAATAAAGAAAACCTCTAGCCTTTGTCAAAGGACAGGAGCTTATTTCAGAGCTTGAGGTCAGTATTGCAGGAGTGTGGTCCAGTAGAGCTATGGCCTGTTGTTTCTACGGATGACACCCTGTGAAAGACCCTGTAGAAAGGGTTTCTTGGCTAAAGATGGCCACTGCCTTGTTCTACCAATGTGCAAAATCTCTGTACTTCTAACACATTGGCTTTCGAAACTGAATCATCAAAGCTATCCATGAAAACCTATAACATAACACAGGTAGAGCAGGGCAAAGACAGGGAAGTCAGCTCTCCTAAGTACGAAGTGGGGTTGGCCACATTTTGTGACAGATGCTTAAGATATTAGTCATAAACAGATGTCACTTTGCCTTCTTAAATCTCATCCTTAAACCCTGGACATGCCAAACAAAGAGGAGACCACACATTCTTGACTTTTAGTATATTATACCTTATGCCAGACTGTGATGTGAATATTTAACTAGGTGAAATCGGACTTCTGTCAAGACTCAAAAGTGCATTTCTGACTGCCCCTTAATTAGTACCTTTTTAAATCATACGTGCATCCATATGTGGGTATATGTACGTGAATGTGGGTGCCCATAGGGGCCAAAAGAGGACATCAGATGCCCTAGATCTAACTGGAATTTCAGGTGATTATGACCCCCTCCCCAACACAGGTGTTGAGATCTAAGCTGGTGTTGTTTGAAAAACGAGGTAGCACATGTAACTGATGAGCCATCTCTCTAGCCTCTGTGAGAGCTTAAAGAAAGAAAAAGGGAAAAAAATTAATTAGGGCATGTAGAAAAATAGCTGCTTATCCACAGGGATCTCATAATTTCCTAGTCACTAAATGAACAAATGAGAGCCTTATCTACTTTAAGTGGGGAGAGCTTCGTGTCTGGTGAGATACCTGGCCTAGTGTTAAGCATCTGTCTCAGCATGGGCTAGGATGGCTCATCAGGAGGCTCTCTTTCAGGTTCTCCACTCCAGGGAGACAAGGGGATAAAAGGACCCCTCCATTTGAGATTTGGTGTTTTCAAATCATAGAATTTCCCACCCATGGAACAAGAGGAGGAAATAGGAACTGTGGATCATTCCCTACTATGTGCCATCAAGCTGCAGTGACAGGTACAATAGGGGTGGTTAGAGCCTCTTTCCTCAGGCCTTTGGAACCAGTGGGATGAGATCCCTGTGGGAAAGGCCAGGAGAGAGCTGTAGATAAAGTTGTCCTGGTTACCCTTGGAGAAGGCAGCAGAGGAAGGGCTGGAAGTGGAGAAGGGAGGAGGCAAGAGCTGTGCAGAAGCAGAAAGGCTTCTCAGCTGAAAACCAGTGTTCACTCAGTGGGTTTAGAGACTTGAGAAAGATGTATGTATAGTACTTATGGTGTATTTGTGGAACTTGGGGTTCCACATGTGTGCAGGTGTGGCATGTGGAATGAGATGAGCATGTCTGTGCATGGGTGTATGTCTAACCAGTAAAGCATTCTAGTGCAGTGGGCTTTGCAGGGGAGGAGGGGTAGAACCTGGCTTCCCAACCCTGAAGAAAACTCATTTTTCTGGTATCTCCAAGTACCTGGATCCCTGTGTTCTGCTAGGATGACAGACAGCACAGAAAAGAAAGTTCTAGTCTTTCTTGCTCCAGAGTCTGGGTGTGGTGTTCTTATCCAATCAGAGCAGAGCAGAGGGTTCCTCCAAGCCAAAATCAGCTTCTAACTAAAATCCTGGGAACAACAGCCATGTCCCCCTATGAGTCCTGTCCCCTCTGATCCATGTCCCTTCTGTCCCTATGAGTCCTGTGAGCCCTATGAGCCCTATGTCTTGTGAGATCTATCCCGTGTGTTCCCTGTACCCTGTCTCCTGTGATTCTTGTGACCTGTGAGCCCTGTGCCCTGTGAACTCTATGACCCATGAGCCCTATGCCCTGCCCTCTGTAAACCTTGTGCTCTTTCCCATGTGAGCCTGACCCCCTGTTTGCTACATGTACTATTCTCATGTTTTTTTTTTCACTGACTGTACCCAGCTATGCAAGCTGACCAAACAGAAGTTGCAGGTCGTGGATGTGGTGTCTACTAACTAGAAAATGTCCAACATGAGATCTGGCCTCTTCTCTGATTTATCTGGTCATTTCCCAAAATTTATGATGCCAGGAGAGATAAGAAGGATGAAGGAATGATGGTAAACATGCCAGTTTTCTAAAATGTAGGAACTGTGGTGTTTTTTTTTAACAGGAAATGGGGACACCCCCTGACAGAGCGGGAGGGGATGATTGGGAAGAAACTGTAACTCTTCCCTCTCATGTTTGGTAAGATAGGAACCCACCACCTCTAATCACCAAATCAGCCGGATTTGATTTAATTTCAGGCAGGGTACAACAAACAGCATGCTTCTGGAAAGTTCCACAACTCATAGATGCACTATAGTATGCCTTCAAGTAGCATTGTGTACAGAGA
Organism: Mus caroli; assembly: GCF_978045245.1. Lineage (NCBI taxonomy): Eukaryota > Metazoa > Chordata > Mammalia > Rodentia > Muridae > Mus > Mus caroli. The sequence continues at coordinate 48,347,363 of NW_028227270.1, read as the reverse complement.
TCTGTCATTTAAACAAGGTTGAGGCATAGTCCAAAGCTGACCCACTAATCCGGTACTCTTTTTTTTAAAAGATATTTTCTTTACTTACATTTCAAATGTTCGCCCCTTTTACTAGTTTCCCCTCCAAAAATCCCCTATCCCTTGCCCCTCCCGCTGCTCACGAGGAATTTGCATAGTATTTTTTCTATAAAATCTTCTCACTCTAGGACACAACACAGTTCCTCGTTGTAATCAGGACAGGAACTGGCTCTGTCAGTCCTCACAGTCTACCAGGGACAGTCCTTCAATGTGTAACAGTTAAGTTTGTCTTCTCCAAGAAGGGAAGAGCAAGAAAAGAAAACACATGGAACCAGGGACAAGATACCTCCCCCATACCTGATTTTTTTTTCCACCCAGCTCAATCAGTCCAGCCCTAGGGGCAAGGCTGCAGAACACAACAGAGGCCAAGTTAGCAACACTCACTGACCAGAGACACTCTTCTAACATGTTTTGAACTTTCAAAACAAAGCTAGCTTGACCACAGAACCCAGGCCTGAAAGTGGCACACTCTGTCCGGAGCCTGCTATGACACACCTCCTCACAAGGACAATGAATGAGGGTAAGGACTGTGTCGCTTTTTGTGCAGTATGCTTGCCTGGAGGTATCCCCAAAGAGTCACCAAAACATATGAAAAGAAAATCATGCTTTAGCAGATGACTTAACTGTATTTAAAAGTACATTGCTTGTAAATAACCCACCAATGCTGTCAAAAATATTAGTCTCCTATTTGAGAAGTCAATTTTTGTCCCCACAGTAGGTTGCTGACACCACTTATTCTATTTTGTTGTTGTTGTTGTTGTTCTTATTTCTTACCAGGGACACAGTAACTGTCTTTCTAAACCCACCCTCAGGTTTCATCTGTTTGGGTTGCTTTTCTGTGATGCTATTTTGTTAGGGCTGACCTCATCAGAAAAGCACAATTCATTTTTTCATATAAATTAGCCATATGTCATCGTGTGGGCAAGACACAAACATTTCCATGAACGGCACACATAAATAATGAAAACCAAAGGTGGAATGAGTCCTGCCTGTTGGCAGGGTAATAGTTTAATTGTGTACAGTTATTCTTACATTAAAAGCTGCATACCTGGCGAGCTTTACTGGGTAACAGGGACTTTTAAGCATGCCAGTGTTTCTACACAAGTAACGCGGGTCAATTGCAAAAGGGATAACCATAATGATTAAATCATTAAAATTTTGTCTATGCTTCACAGAGCATAGAGAAAATTAACTTCCCACCAACCTCATTTTTCTGCTGAACATGAAATAATGATTTTCTGCCAGTATAATTACAAAGCTAACATCTGATAGAGTCAGCATCCAGCGGGGATTATCGCAGGCATGAGTATTAGACCTCATTACCAGCTTGACTGCAAAATTATTACATCTTGTAATTGGAGGGTGAGATTTATATACAGATTGGCCGGGTTTCTGTAAGATTGTAATTACAAGCTTCGTTGGTTTGCTACTTATCACACGGTGCAGGAGGAGGCAAAAACAAGCAGAGGGAAGACCATTTCATTAAGCCGTAACCCCATCGCGGGAGGAGCGCTGTAACGTCCCTGTATTTATTAGGCCAAACAGAGCTGTTTGCAGAAGGGGAACCCATTTATTACTGCCTGACAAATGGGATTTCATTTATTTAACCTCGGCGATCTATTTCAGTAAAACGTACAAACGAGCCATCCATTTTATGATTCCGGAGTCAACGCTCAATTATCTAAAGGCTAACTGAGTGTTAAAGTGGCCATCTGCTGGGATGAATTCATTGATTTAATTTGCTTCGAGTTGCTGAATGATGCAGGGTAGGTGGGGAGACAGGGCTGAGCCTGCCTGATCTAGGCAGGAGCCTGTGTGGGCGCCGCCTCCCGAGTGTGCCAGTGTGTGTGTGCGCTTGTGCCTGTGTGTGCATGCAAGCACGCATGTTTAATCTTTCACACAATAGAAGAAGGCGATCAATAGCAGCTTAAATTTTATGAGACAAGGAGTTAAGTTGTTCAGCCCCAGCCAGAACACCTTTGCTCTCCGGTAACAAGTCATCTCCGGGGCGGAATTAATATTGACAAGCTGGCTTCTTTGTGGCTCATTTGGAGGGCGCCTGGGCCAATTGGCGGGCGGCGGTAATAGAGCCGTTATTAGACTACATTATGAGGCTGAGGATCGATGCCCAGCCGGCCACCACCCAGAAGGGGACAGGCTGCCTGTCCTTGCCATTGGTTAGCCCTCATTGCTTCTGACATTTATTTTTAAGGTTTTTTTTTTTAAATATATAAAACACATAAATAAGCAAGTGAATAAGAAAACAGATCCCTCCTTGTACATCAATTCTCAATCCTGTCAGAGCTCCAGGGCTGTTGAAGGAAGAAGGACAGACAGACAGACAGTCAGACAGAGTAGAAGAAACACTGTAGTCCAGTGTGACAGTCCCAGTCCTCACAAGGCCACTGGTCCAGGACTAGCTTCAAAAACCCAGAAATAAATTCAGCCATGGCGGCAGCCTGAACCACCAGGATAAGCAAGAACAATGTGGCAGAAATAAGAGTTCCAGGGTGGTGAAGGATACACCAGGTCTCCAGGGTTGGAAGCTTTGTATTGGGAGCCCAGGAGCAAAAGCCTGTGGCTGTAGCTGACAGGTCCAAACCTCCCCCCTCCTCCCCATCCGCGTCCTGTCCCTGCTACTCCCTCCTCCCACCTTCTGTGCACACACACACACACAGCACTTCGTGGTTTCCATTCTGCTGTCACTGAGGGCGTCACTCACCCAGTAGACCAAGGAGGGAGTTGCTGGTCTTCTCTGACGAGTCCCTTCTCAACAAGGATATAGAAGCATCCCAGCTCCACATGTCTCCCAGAATCCAATCTCCAGGAATGAGTGGATGACCCTCCCTGGTTAACAGGTGACAGATCCCTCCATCACAGAAGCCTCTGTCAAGTTTGGTTCTTTATGATTCACAAAGGCAAAGCTCCAGTTACCTCAACAGCCTCCCCTCCTCAGCAAGGGGAGACTCCATGTGCAGGTTTGGAGGTGTTACCCCAGGAACATCTGGAATCATCCACACCCCGGTTCGGGTTATAGTATGTCTAGAGTAGACCCTTAGGACAGCAGTGGGAGAACCAAGGGACAATCATCTGCTCCATAGGATTGTGGTATGGTATGGTATAAGTCTGGATTTATTTGTGCCTTCCCTCCAGACCAAGCTGGAGAGAGATGGATGGTATCCTGCAGGCAGGTAGTTGTAAACCCACACTCCAGGTGAGAATGCCCACCATAAACCTCTTTGGGACAAACCTTCCTAAACAGGAGAAACACTACCCAGGACCTCTGTGTGTCACCATGCACTGCCTGAGCTGCCTGGTTGTGGCCCTCTTGGCGTGGCTTCTCATTTCTTTCCTAAAATAACTGAATCCAGAGTTGCTACACACTTAAATTCTCTACGATGACCTTTCACCACTGTGCTCAATTGGAATCACTAAGAAATCGTTATACTTGAAATGTTAGAAGCTATCCGTGCGTAGGTTAACAGATTCGTTAGAACTTTTGAGTGTTAGATTTTTAATGTAAGGAAAATTATCGGTGTCTGCTAGATATTTGCAAAGGGGATGTGAGAAGAGGGCGTGTTGTCCTGTTTTGATTGTAGATGGAGTAAAGGTCACAAGTCAAGAATACCCCTTAGAATCTGTGTGTCCTGTTGATTGGCCGTGAAGACGTGGCACAACCTTGCTTCTCCCCTGTGCTTGGAAGGAGCAAAGACTGCAGGCTATATGGATTTGGGACAATCAGTGTGAGATAAGAATTCAACCATTTGCACTATTCACAGAAGCGGGAAACTGAAAGTGATCATTGATGAGGTGGTTCGAATAGCCAGCTCTGGTGATTGCATAGATTATTTGTTTCGCTTTGCTTTGTTTTTTGTGTTCTTGACTTGCAACTAAACACAGAAACAATGTCAGAGGAGGTAAGCTTAGGAAACACTAGTTGGAAGAGACCGTGGTACACAGCTCTGCCTCCACCAGAAGCAGAACTCTTTAAGGGTCAGCATGTTTCCTGTTGCCTAAACAAACTTGAGGACTGAGAGCAGAGGCTGAGGCTGGAAATTCCACACATGCAGCATTGACACACCCCAAAGGGCAGGGGCTCTAGCACAATAAACTGTGCCATAAATGTACACAATAGAAACACAGATTGTCCTGGAGAGAGGACTGTGTAGCAGACAGGGTGGTTGGGGGAAGGGCATGACCCTGAGGGAGCAGGTCAGAGAGGGAGTAAAACAGCATTGGGATCCATGGACACACTGCAGGCCCCAGGGCAGGAGAGCTGCCCAGAGCATCAGTGATGTACTGCTTCTATGGGGGACATCACCCTATAGCAAAGAGCCCATGCCCTGTCCTCTGAGCTGCAGATTCTGCCGTGACCACTGGTCAGCCACTACTGCTCTGTTTTCTGTTGAACATCACATGTACAGTGGACTCACTTGTGGTCCCCAAAATCAAAGGCATAGTTCCCAACATGACAGTGCTGGAGGGAAGCCTGCTTGAAGGTGATGTGGTCAGAGGGTAGAACCTGCATTAGAGGGACAAAAGGGATGTCTGCACCTAGCAGATATTCTCACCAGAATCTACCACGAGCACCCTGACCTTACGTTTCCAGGGTTCAGAGATATGCAAAGAACCCTTTGAACCACTTTGATACAGGAGCCTCATCTGATGGGCACAGCCTCTTTGAAACCCTGTACCTGTAGTTCACATTCTAGGTGCTGCCCTGAGTCATGGGTCATCACTTTGCTGTGAACAGATGGCCCTCTTAACCTGCAAACACTCTAACAGTCTATCTTCCAAAACTCACTCTAGATATAAAACATGGCCACCCTATGTTTTAGATTAATGTTTGCCTGGTCCTATTTATATGTACATAAGGTGTTTATGTGTAAAGTGATATTCTTTGGCACCAGCATAGTGGGTCTTGCTTTTTATTCAGTTGAACAATGAGCCCCATTATAATGATGGATCTTTCTATCTGACAAGGCAACTCTTGTAAGGACAACATTTAATTGGGGCTGGCTTACAGGTTCAGAGGTTCAGTCCAGTAGCCTCAAGGTGGAAGCATGACAACATCCATGCGGGCATGGTTCAGGAGGAGCTGAGAGTTCTACATCTTCATCTGCAGGCTGCTAGTAGAAGACTGACTTCCACGCAGCTAGGACTAGGGTATTAAAGCCCACACCTACAGTGACACGCCTACTCCAACAAGGCCATAACTCCTAATAGTGCGACTCCCTGGACCAAGCATACACAAATCATCACACTATCTATCCACCTACCCATTATTTACCCATAATCAGCCGTTCATCATCTATCCTCACCCATTGGCACCTGCATTCCCACAGTTTCCTTAGAACCTTAATTTCACACTTGTTCTGGAGGCTGCCATATACACATTTAACTCATATCTGCTCCATTTTCCCTCTTGGTCCTAGAAAGTCCCCAAGTCCACTGCTGTGAGCTCTGACCACTGCCTCTGAAAACATGTTCATCCCACTTTCTCATGATCTCCCTGGCAGTTCCTAGCTGATGCTTCTGGCCCGGGTTTGTATTTTCCTGACTCCATTTCTGCTGAAGTTTTATAAGTTTGGTGGAGGATGAATTTTGTTAGATTTGCTTGTTGGATGTTGTGCTTTTCTCCTCTTCAACTGAGTTTTTCGGAAGTGGTTTAGTGTTGGAAGATTTGAAACTTGTGGGGTGAACCATCTTGCCACAAAGACTACTTCTCAAGGCTGATTCAACCCCACTGATGAAGAGACATGGTGCTGTGGTGAGACACTGCTGGGGTGACACAGGGCTGGGGTGACACAGTGCTGGGGTGAGACACTGCTGGGGTGAGACACTGCTGGGGTGACACAGGACTGGGGTGAGACACTGCTGGGGTGACACAGTATTGGGGTGACACAGTGCTGGGGTGAGACACTGCTGGGGTAAGACACTGCTGGAGTGAGACACTGCTGGGGTGACACGATGCTGGGGTGAGACACTGCTGGGGTGACATGGTGCTGGGGTGAGACACTGCTGAAGTGAGACTGCTGGGGTGACACAGTGCTGGGGTGAGACAGTGCTGGGGTGACACAGTGCTGGGATGAGATACCGCTGGGGTGAGACAGTGCTGGGGTGAGACAGTGCTGTGTTAGCATACAGCTGGGATGACAAGCACCAGGGTGACACATTATCAGAGTGACAAAGCAGGTGTGACAGTGCTGGGTTGACAGATCCCAAAGTTCTGGGGTGACAGTCCTGGGGTGGTAGCATGCTTTGAGTTCATCCCATACCTTGGTATTGCAATGTTTCTCCACATTAGTTAACAGTACATGCCAGGGGGGACCATGGCGACGTGCTGGGGATGTGATGAGTTTATGAGTGTGATGGCCACATGTGGGATGAGAGGAGAGCTATATGTGGTCATTGTGAACTCATTTTATGGGTATGTTCCTATACACCACCACTCCAGTATTGTTAGGGACTCCATGGAAGACAAATATCCCCAAACCCTTAGAAGCAATGATGGGAAAGCTAAGTACACGATCTCTTGTCAATTCCTCTACACAGACACTTCTCACTCTACATCTGATCGTCCTGTCTGCTGTCACCATGAAAGACAGTCACAACCTGCTTACCCATACCATCTTAAAATCATGCATCAAGGATTCACAATATAACAAATCTATTTCCATGAGATGAATAATGCTGAAATTATGCTATAAGTATAAAATGAAGCACTGTATGTAATCTGGAACAAAAAAAATTAGCAAATAAAAGAGCTAATCAATGTTCTGCAAATCTTGACCCAATGTCTGGGTGGAATTTAGTATGTTTCTTGTCTGGAGAGATTTCCATGGTAGGTGCCTCTGCTTCGTGCACGCTCCTTTCTTCTCTGTCCCTGAAGATTCAGACTTCTTGCCATTTCACATCCATTGTTGGTGAAGAGATGGCTAAATTGGTCCATCACTTTGTAATAAAATACCGGGGACTTGTTTATCTGATCAATGGAGAATGCAGTCTCAAGCTGCTCTGTGTTAATGGCCCAAAGCCTAAAATGGTGAATTATTGACTCTCGGAGTCATGGGGAGCAAACACTCAGATCAGGTTTCCTGCTGGAAGCTGACATATTGCAGTTGAATTGTTAAGAGTCAAGAATGCATGCCCTTTGCCTCTCTCGCTGGGAGACGCCTAAAACATACAAGCCTTTCAAACTGAATAGTTAACTAGCATTCTGAAAATCACATCCCCACTCCAAACTGATGGCTCAAACACATCAATTCTACTCACACAGACACAATATTAGCGTCCAACTCCCAAGGCCTGAGGCCAGTACTACAGGCATTTATCCCAGTTCAGTGTGAGCTGAGTTTGAGGCACATGCATCTACCATTGACACAACTATTCATTGACTTGCTGATGGAACAAGTTTTAACTGTGAGTGAAGAGCTATGCAAGAAATTCAGCTTTGTAACACGAATGGACCTGGGCCTCATGGTGGGACTCACCTGTATGGACCACAAGTATGAGCCTCATCTGCAGGGATAACCTTGACTTTGCCTACATCCACGTTCAGGTAAGCCTGGATTCTGACCCTGAATTGTATCCTGGGGACACTGGCCTTTCTGTATCTTGGTTTTCTGTTCTGTAAGAAGGCTTCCCCATCTGCTCATACAGTGATCACAAGGAACAGTAAGACAGCCCACTCAAGGCTGGGCACCCCTGGGAGGTAGAGCTGCTTGTCAATGTCCACTCACACTACACTACCAAGCATGTGCACTTCACATGCCCAGTGGTGGGCTCACCAGGCCATTGGAGTACTCGGTTGCTCTCCACCATGCTACCTCACTGGATCTCACAGTTCTATCTATGCTAACACGTGGCGCTCAAAATAGCAGAAGCTAGTCCTGGCCAGACAGCTGGGGGCTTGCTGCTACCTTCTCAATGCCACCAATGCTATAGCTTAAGACTAATGTTACAGGGTCTTAATGTGAAAAACAAAAACAAAACCAAAAACCTAGGATTCACTTTGCATCCCATTCACTACCCCGACTCCTTGTCACTCCATCCCACAATTTCCCCTCCTTTCCCCCTTTTCCTCTGAGAGGGTGGAGGTCCTCTCTGAGTATCCTCCACACCATAACACATCAAGCTTCTGAATGGATAGGCACTTCCTCTCCCACTGAGGCCAGACAAGGCAGTGCAGTTAGTAGAAATGTGTATCCCACAGACAGGCAACAGCTTTTGAGATAGCCCCCCATCCTGTTGTTCAGAACCTATATGAAAACCAAACTGCCCACGTGTGTTCTTTGGTTGGTGGTTCAGTCTCTGAGAGAGGAATATAGACCTGTTTCATCTCTCAAAACTGGAATAATAAAGCTAAAAGAGCCCCGTGTCTTTGATGACATCAGGTAGCTTTCCCACACTGAAATATAGCCACTGAAGAGTCTGCTGGAGGAGGAGAACTGGAGACAAGAAATGACATGCCAGTCCCTGTCTGGGATTTCAGGTTTGCAGGGTGTCTCATGCATAGGGAACTGTGCAGGAGTTCATAGCTGCCAGACTGGGGAGCTAGAAACAGTAGTAGTCTTCAATTAGACTGCACTCAGCCTCGTATGGCCTGCTGTGGGCACATGAGTTATTTTGTTTACCTCTCTCCTCCATGCCCCCTTCTTTCTTAGAGACACTGGCCTGCTCTTAATTTCTCCTCCTTATTTCTCAGCCAAGCCTCTCCTCCTCTTCTTCTTGTGAGAAATTCTACCTCCCTTTTCCTCCTTACACACAGGATTCCTAAACAGCAGTGTCTGATTTTTCTGATCTGCTAGGAGGAGGGGCACAGATCCAGGAATGAGGAGGTATAGAGCTGGAGGATGGAACAGAATAGCCACTAGTGGGGACACTGTGCTGCAGGCTGGAAGTCTGCACCACTCTCAGTTCAAGAAGGGGACTCTAGGTGACCTATAGCAGAAAGTAGGGGAGGCTGACATTGACCTCTGTGCCCAGCTAAGTCACCACCTGTCTCCCTGTCAGCCTTTCCACACAACTGGCCAGCAGGATACCATGTAATGAGTAGCCCTAACCTGACCAGCACTGGCCTTTCCACAGCCAGCATAATCCAATGTCATGTGTATCCTATCTTTATCTTTCTGGAAATGGAGACTCCCCCCACCCTCGTTGCTAGGCATTAACCTTTATTGAAATTTATAGTTTGTTTGGGCGTTTAGGTTTTTATTGCTCTGTCAGTTACAATACATTTCTCTAAAATCCTCTAAAAGTTCTCAAGGAGGTCGACCAAGAGACCAAGACCATGGCAAAACTAAACTGAATTAAAGTCATGCATGTCCTGCCCAACAACTACATGTATAAGAATAGAAAGTTTTAAAATTGTGTGTTTAACCTGGATTTCTTTTGTTTCAAGCTTAGCCCTAAGAAAAGGAAAACCACTAAACCTGGTGGACAAGAGCTATAACTTCAGCACTTGGGAGGGTAAGGCTGGGAGGATGTGAGTTTGAGGCTACAAAAGGAGTCTCTGTCTTAAAAGAAAAATGAATGGATGTCTGATTTATGACTCAGCAGTGGAATGGGTGCCTAGCAATCAATTGGCTTAGGTTTCAATCACCAATACTAACATTTAAAGAAAAACAGTGAAAACAAACAAACAAAAAAAAAAACCTGTATAGATAAACATGAAACTTGTGACCCCTTTCAGAGGAAGGTTCACTACAGCTAGAACCTGGGTCACGAGTCACCAGCGCCACTTCCACAGAGCTCTCAGTATCCACTGCAAAGAACAACCATCTTCTAGGGAAATGCCAGTGAGAGGCAGTGCTCACAAGCTAAGCCTCCAATGAAGATCAGAAAAATTGGGGACAGAGTTAAAGAGAGACAGTCAGAGAGAGAAAGATGGAGTTAGAGAGAAAGACAGAGACAAAGTTAAAGAAAGTGAGAGGAACAGAATTAGAGAGAAAAGAGAGAGTCAGGGTTAGTGAGTCAGGAAGACAGTTAGAAAGAGTTAGAGTCAGAGAGACAGAATTGGAGAGTTAAAGATGCAGAGTTAGAGAGTCAGAGCTAGAAAGCCAGAGACAGAGTTAGAGAGAAAGTCAGAGACAGAGAACTAGGGAAACAGAAGGAGAAAAAAAAGGAGACAGACAGATAAAAAGAGAGTCAGAAATAGACAAAAAGAGTTAGAAAGACTGTCCAAAATTCAAAAAGAGGAGAGGGAAAGGGAGAGAGGGAGGAAGAAAGAGTAGGACGGAGACAAGAAGAGAGATGCATAAATGCAGAGACCCTTAATAGAGACACACAGAAACAGGAGAAAGCAGAGATAGAGTCAGGCAGACAAGAACATGGAACAGTGAAAGAGAGCAATGAAGTGAGAAGCAGAGAGAAATTGGAACTGAGACAGAGAGAGTCCAGGAAAGAGACAATCAAAAGGAGAGAAGTGAGAGAGAACTGGGGAGGCAGAGATGGCCATGGGTTCTGCTAGTCCTTCCAGACTCTTCAGGAATGCCTTGACAGAGGCAGGCAAATCTCTGTGAGTCTGAGACCATCCAAGAAAAATTCCAGGACAACTAGTACTATATACAACCCTGTTTTAAAAAAAAAAAAAAAAAAAAAAAAAAAAAAAAAAAAAAAACAAAAAACAAAATAAAAACAATCAAACAAGCAAAGAAAAATACACATAAAATTAAATTTGCATGACTGGTTGAGTAATGCACAGAGTTTGGTGTCCAATTTTCTCAGATGTCTGTTACTTGATAGTAGCCTTGCCATTTGGTTATCTTAATAAATTGAATGATCCAAAAAAAAAAAAAAGGAATGCCTTGAAACTCTGTGCACATGGGGAAAGTTATCTCTGGTACCCATGCCAGCCCCTGTAAGTGCCTCTATCCTAGATCTTCTGGGAGATGATAATGAATTCCATATTTCATGGAGGAACAAGGAGAGCACCTCTTACAGCCCAGCACCCCTCACTTCCACACTCTCACCCCCTCCAGCCAGGTCCCATCCCCTCTACCTGAGAGCACTGTCAAGGTTTTCCAAAACCCTGCTCCCATAGCTATGTCCCAGAGGCTGGAACCAGGACAGCCACACATCACTCAGTGCAGGCAGGCTCTGATTTCCTCTCACTCTGGCCAGATAAAACAGGACTGTGCTTGACTGATGGCTGCATCCTAGAAGTTTCTATAGCATCTGCCACCCACACTGCCACTGCAGAGGGAATCAGACTCTGGGGGCGATTTGATCTAATAGAGGTGCATCTTCAAACACAGGTAATAGAACAGCACATGGGTCAACTCGGCAGTAAAACCTCAAAGACCATCCCTGACAGGCTCCAGGGTGTCGTCAGCAACATGAGCCTCATAAATTGGCCCTGCGATCCCAGGAGATACAGGGCTGGCTTTATGGTCACACCAACACTCAGTCACTGGGGACATGATCGCCAGGGGATAAGGTCATGGGAGCTCTGAGATGGTATCGATGCTCAGCCCTAAAGCAGAGAGCAAAATGATAACAAAATTGGAGGGGGCCTGGGGAGGGGGGCACAATAATCCATCACGGTACCTGTGCAGGGGACCAGGAAAAGCAGTATTGATTTTCTTACAGGCCAGTGCACAGATTTGTCAGACAAAAGAATTGAGATGTCAACCCCAGAATCCGTTGGCAGCCATTGCTGTGTGCAGCCCGAGGCCTGACTCACGGAGGCCCAGAACACTTCACACACTGAATTCAGAATGGATAGTCAGTTTTACTCCAGAGAGAGGCACATGCTGGACTCATGGGGAATGGGTGTGGCCTTAACTCCCACCTCTGTTAGCATTGTCTCTTTCTGCTTTCAGCCCCACTGGTCTAGAACACCTAACCCTTAGAGAATGGGTCCCTAGATGGTTGGTTTGGCTTTAAGACTCCAAATGATGGGCTTTTTGGTATTTCAAAGAGAAGTCAGTGGAATTAATTTCACCTTGGGCCCAGGTGAGCCTGACTATCTATGTATTAGGTCTTAGTTGTTTACTCTTCCTAAATTAATGAAAGAGTCAGAACCCTTGGGCCTCTAGTATCTGAAGTCCCTCAGAGAAATACATCCAAACTGTGCACCCCAAGGAGGCTTCAGAATTGAGAGGTCCACATATCTGGAAAGAGTAGTATTAATTCATTGTGCTAAAAGTAACAGCCTCTCTAGACCCCTCTAGTTATCTGAAATTCTAAAGAAAATTGATCCGTTTCCCTGGGATAATAGCTCAGCGGTCTTCACTAAGCTGGCAGGTGGGAGTCACAGGACAATAAAGAGCTCTAGGAGAATCTCATCAGAAGCCAAGCTGCCTTCCTGAGCCCCTAAGAACCTCAGCTCACTTAAAGTTCCTGTTAGTCAGTCGTGCCCAGGTCATGAACAGTTATGTCACTGGTGAAGCCAAGTACTGTCAAAGTATAAAGGGGTCATGATTTCCATCTTGAGATAAAGATTCCCAAAAGTGCAGCCAGTATAGATGCATCTAACCCAGAGCTGCTCTTTATAATTTTCACTCATTCAAGCTAGTTTCTTTATATAAGTTCCTTGGGCTCCTCCAAGGGCTTGGGTTGCTTCTCCAGCTCTGCTCTTTGTAGCACACAGCTTGTCTTCTAGGCTCCAGGTGCCTGTACTCCACTGCTGCTGCTGTTCTTTGTGGTCATCTCATGGTACTGGCATCTCCAAAACATGGCTTTCTTCTGCTACAACTGGACTACAATTTCACAAAGCCTCTTATACTCTTTGTCATGGTGCTAAGCCTCAACTTCTCTGCGTGGTGACATGTGGGAAATCGGTACTTCTCTTAGACACATCATTTCACCCGCATTCAGTTTTCCTCGAAGCCTGGCCTGGCATCAGCACCAAATGCTGTTTTCAGCTGAACCCTTAGTTAATGATCTATGGTATGTCAACAAAGATAAAAAGAAAATGCATAGTGTACTCTGACACAGTTAGCATCTGACACATTTCCCAAAGGCTCAGGTGTTGCAGTTAGGAAATACTAGAGACATTCACAGGCAGGGCTTGGTTGGAGGGAGCAGGGCACTAACAATAGAAACATGAAGGTATAGTTCTTGAAACCCTCCTGGCCTATTCCTCTGTACCTCACCTTCCAAGCTACCAAGACAAGAACAGCTTTGCTCGGCCCCACATGCTCAAGCATGATTATTTCCTTCACAGGAAAAAAGAAACAGAACAAAGGACCATTGATTGAGACCTCTGAAACCATGAGCCAAGATGAGTCCTATCTCCTTTAAATTATTTGCCTTGGGAATTTTGTCACAGTGATGGAAAGCTGATTAAACCTTAGCATAATAGATCTATAAGGAAAGTTTACCATTAGTTAAAAACAGAAGATAATCAACAAAATACACAAAACCTATGTTTTTAAGCAGCAAGAATGGCGTCAAAGGGACACATCAAGGTCCGCTGTCTTAGAAGGAACCATGGCAACAACACGCTCTCTGTGTAGCTACAGAGCTTTGTTAGTCATTGGCTGGCACGGCCCCATCAATATTCTATTTCAATGTTTTCACTAGAGTGGCCTTGGTATCCCAATTCCACTTTGGTCTTATCTCATAGTATGCCAGGTACAGTTAGAGCCATGTGTCACCTTCTAAAATCCACCCCTTTCATTCCTGCTGTGCTTCTCTGCAAAGGGATGCTCTGCAGTACTCTAGCCTACTGGCGATTTTATAGGTGGTGTGTTTTGTGCTTCTGTGGTAAGACACCATGACCAAAAACTATTTAAGGAAGATGGGGGTTATTTTGGTTCTGGGGATCTGTGATGGTTTATATATGCTTGGCCCCTCAGGGAGTGGCACTATTGAGAGGTGTGGCCTTAGAGTAGGTATGCCATCGTGCGCGTGTGCTTTAAGACCCACTTCCTAGCTGCCTGGAAGCCAGTCTTCCACTAGCAGCCAGCAGATGAAGATGTTGAACTCTCAGCTCCTCCTGCACGATGCCTGCCTGGAGGCTGCCATGTTTCTGCCTTGATGATAATGGACTGAACCTCTGAACCTGTAAGCCAACCCCAATTAAATGTTGTCCTTATAAAACTTGCCTTGGTCATGGTGTCTGTTCACAGTAGTAGAACCCTAACAGGAACAAACTCAAGTCCTCATGTTTGTAAGGCAAGTATTTCCTGACTGAGTCCAGGATTTTACAGTTTTCCTAGCATCAAAACCAAGCTTGACCATGGTAGAGAGATTAAGGAATTATCAAGAGTTTAGAGTGCATCTAGGATGAGCCTCTTGTTGCCAAGTCTTGAGTTCAAGTGTTAGATTCATACCATGTAACCCTTATATTGTACTGCATGATGCAGCTATATAAGCAGACTATAAACAACCCTCCACTGTGTCAGTCATCTGAAGGATCCCTGTGTCGTCCTTGGGACCCATCAAGGCAAGGATTTTACAGGACTTTCTTCCATTTCCTCCTCCATGGGCTTAATTTACATTTGAATCCTAAGAAAGCATGGTAACCCCTTCTTTAGCATTAGCTCCCCCAAGTGACAGAGTCTAGGGCTCCAACACTCCCTCCCTCCCCTCCACAGAGCCACTGTTTTGTTGCTGTGGATTAGCCTCAGCTGCTCTTGGCCTCTTTGCAAGTTCAGAAGCTGACACTGTCCTGACTTCTTTTGTTCAGCGTGTATATCAGCCTCACCTGGGCTCTGTCTGTCTGTCTGTCTGTCTGTCTGCCACTTGTTTTTATAACCTTTGCTCTACCATGTGAAGACTCAAATTTCTTTAACCCGCTGTGTCATTTGAACTTTTAGAGAGTTCCAATAGGAGGACCAGTATTGAATCAAGCTGCTCAGAGTATGTAGTAGTTCAGATGAGACTGTCCCCATAGGCTTAGGAGGGAGAAGGGGGGTGGAAAGAAGGGGGAAGAGGAGGAGGAGGAAGAGGAAGAGGAGGAAGAGGAGGAGGAAGGGGGAAGAGGAGGAGGAGGAAGAGGAGGAAGGGGAAGAGGAGGAAGGGGAGGAAGAGGAGGAAGAGGAGGAAGAGGAGGAAGGGGAAGAGGAGGAAGAGGAGGAAGAGGAGGGAGGGGAAGAGGAGGAAGGGGAGGAAGAGGAGGAAGGGGAAGAGGAGGAAGAGGAGGAAGAGGAGGGAGGGAGGGAGGGAGGGAGGGAGGGAGGGAGGGAGGGAGGAGAAAAGTTTGTTGAGCACCTTGGGCCTCACTTGTTGACACTCTTTGGGGAGGTGTGTCACTGGGGATGGTCTTCAGGGGTTTACAGCCTATCCCATCCAGTTCATTCCCTCTGTTATATATGTGACGTTGAGGATATGAGCACTTAGTTCCCTGTTCCTGCAGCCATTCCTACTTCTTCCTGCCATGCATGCTTCTTGCTGCTATGCCTCCCCATCATAATGGGCTTCTATCCCTCAGGATACATAATACCAAATAAACTCTCTTCTATAAACCACCCTGCTCCTTTTTTTTTTTTAATCACATCAACAGAAAAGTCGCTACACAGAATGATTTGCAAAATCTCTTGTCAGGAAGTCAAGGTCAGCCTCTTCTTACAGGCCGGCCTCCAGCAGCCTCTGGGTTGAGTTACACGTAGATGAATGCTGGGGTGGCTATGGTTGTTATTTGTTTTATTTTGTTTTGTTTCACTTGAGTCAGGGTTTTACCTATCCCAAGTCAGCTTACTATGCAGCTAAGGATGTCCTTGAACTCCTGTCTTCCTATGTGCCAGGAGGACATGCATTAGCCACCAAGCACAGCTGTTGTCTCTATGGAGAACAGCAGACATTTCCACAAAGGTTATAGACAATTTTGTTGCTCCAAACTTCTGACTTACTTTGCTACTATTCCTTCTTCCTCCTAACTTTAGCTCTTATAGCATCTATGTTCTGATTTCAACTAGGATAACCTGGGGAAGAAATGAGAAAGAGAAGTGGGAAGGAAGAAGGAAGGAAGGAAGGAAGGAAGGAAGGAAGGAAGGAAGGAAGGGAGGGAGGGAGGGAGGGAGGGAGGGAGGGAGGGAGGGAGGGAGGGAGGGAGGGAGGGAGGGAGGGGAGGGAGAAGAAGGAGAGAAGGAGAGTGAGAAGGAGAAGGGGAGGGGAGGGGAAGAAGGGAGAGAGGGAGAGAGGGAGGAAGGAAGGAAAAGAGTTTGTTGAGCACTTTTTGACTGAACAATCTGACAGATGGTTACCATGAACTGTCATTTGCATAGCCTGCCCTGGTTCCCTGTAACCCAACTCCATGTATCACAGACACATTGTAAGATGCAACCTGTGTGGATACTTTTTCCTCTCTTGCCTGTCTGTTCATTTTCTTTATGATGTCTTTTAACACACTGAGCTTTTATTTTGGTGAATTAGGATTTAATATAACTTTATAGTCCTAGTCTTTAGGTTGAAGTCTGTGGTTTGTCTCAAACTAATACATGAATACACTGTGGGCTGAAGTGGAAATTTCTGATTTCTTTGGAGATTCATTTGCATCTTGTGATGCTTTTCTGAAAACTGTCTTATGAGAGGGTGGTTTTGCTGAAGCAGACATGTGGGAGGATTTTTTTGCTGAGAACAAATAAGTAGCATTTTTCTGGAAGCTGCCTGGAGAAAGAACATATGATGTTTTACTAAAGCCGGTGCTTGAAAGAATATATGATATTTGGAAAGGGTATAATATAACCTTACAGACAGCTGACAATGTTGTGTGATATTGGTATGTATTATCATTTTTTTGCTTGTCATTACTGGTCTGGGCTGACAACACTATATGGTATTGATTCATCTTGGTTGTTTTGTTTTTTGTTTGTTTGTTTGTTTTAATCATTTGTCACAACTTCATAGAGAGAAATGCACCAAAGAACTTCTGGTGGTGTTCCGGTGTCTTCTTGCCACTTCTAGGGACTTAGGCTGATAGGCTGAGCCTTGCCATTTCTTCTAGATCTAACTGCCATTGCTGAGTCATGTATGATGTTTGCAAGTGGATAGAGCTGCTGTTGCTGATTTGTGTCCCCACTGTTGGGGAAAAACACTAATATTTCACCATTAAAGTGATGTCTTTTAATTTATATATACACTTCACTGGGCCAGAAAAATTGCTCAGAATACAAAGATGTTTGCTGCCTTGCCTGGCTATCTGAGTTAGATCCCTGGAACTTAAATGGTGGGAAAGAGAGAGAAGATTCCTACAAGCTATCCTCTGACTTCATGTGTGTGTTCTCATGGTGTGTACAACTATATACATGCATACACGTGTGCATACATAATAAATAGATAGACAGATGGATGGAAGGATAGATATATTGGATATATGGGATAGACAGACAGACAGACAGACAGTTACAAATGCAGAAGTTCCTGTGTCTTCTAGCTTACTTTACCAGGACCAGGTGCTCACTCTATGAAATGTTCTTTTTATACTGACTAAGTAAATTATATTCCTTCCCCTTTATTCTATTAAGACTATGAATTAATTATATTAGCTGGTGTCTGAGTGAAAACCAAGTTCCTATGATTAGGTTAAATACTGAGGTTTTTTTTTTTTTTTTTTTTTTTTTTTTTTTTAACACCATATGTTGTACTTTTGGCATACGTCCCTGGCTCATTTGCTCTATTTTGACAGGGATATTCCAAACTAAGAGAGAAAAGACTATCAACAGATGCTAACTCTGAAATGACAGAGATGCCAGAATTATCTCACAGATTTGAAGCAGCCGCTATCACAGAAGCGATTCCATGAGCAATTATAAAACACACACTAAATAGGTGAAAAATTGTAAAGACACACTAAATAGTCTAATCTAAGAAGCATAAATATAAACTCCAAACCACTTGAGAACTTAAAGACAGAAGCACTTGAAGGTCTTTTTAACTATATGTACACCATCTTTCCCTCAGTTTTCCACTGCTCGGTCACAAGCCCATGTCATCCACAATATCCTGGCTGTTACGCCTTGCTAGAATTCATCAAACTTCTTCTCCATCACTAAAACTCATTCTTCCTGTACTGCTTCTTTTCTGGATGGGTCCTGCCCATCTGCATCCGTGAACATGTAGGTTACTTGGTAGTCCTGACCCCATAGCTGGCCTGAAGGTTGCTGTCTGTCCTGTCTGTGAGCATGCTTACCCGCCTTCTCTGAAGACTGCTGCCCATTCTGTCTCCAAGCATGCTTCCCTGCTTCTTTTACCTTTTTTTCCTAAATATTAACACATTTTCTGTTCCCCACTGTCTTAGTCAGGGTTTCTATTCCTGCACAAGTCATGACCAAGAAGCAAGTTGGGGAGGAAAGGGGTTTATTCAGCTTAAACTTCAACATTGCTGCTCATCACCAAAGGAAGTCAAGACTGGAACTCAAGCAGGTCAGGAAGCAGGAGTTGATGCAGAGGCCATGGAGGGATGCTACTTACTGACTTGCTTCCCTTGGCTTGCTCAGCTTGCTTTCTTATAGAACCCAAAACTACCAGCCTAGGGATGGCACCACCCACAATGGGCCTTCAGGCCCTCCCATCCTTGATCACTAATTGAGAAGTTGCCTTATAGTTGGATCTCATAGAGGCATTTCCTCAAGAGACGTTCCTTTCTCTGTGATAACTCCAACTTGTGTCAAGTTGACACACAAAACCAGCCAGTACACCCACATACTTGGTATTTTTTTAAACTCCCCAGACACTGTGAATGACATGTGGCAAAGGCCCCAGATTCTGACCTAGCACCGCAACTAGTGGCTTTTCCTAGAGACAACTCACCTTTTCCAGTTCCCATCCCAAACTTCATCTGCCCCTTAGTAGACTGAAGCTAAATAAGTTACTCTATTCTCCAGCCTTATGGTTGTTAAGATGTGTTTTTTGCTGGGAACTTGGGCATCTCCCCACACATGTCACTCTGAGGCTGAGCCACAAACTCTGCACAGATGAAATGCAGACTTGGAGCTCCATCCCTATGTTCTCTCCTCTGGGGAATTTCCTCCTTTCCCGTATTCATAATATTGATGTCTTTAAACATTGTCCTCTGAGTCCTAGCTAAAGTAGAAATTTCTGGTTTCTTTGGAGACTCAGTTGTGTGTTGCGTGATGTTTTTCTGGAAGCTGTCTTATAAGAGGGTGTTTTGCTTAAGCAGGCATGTGATAGTATGTTTTGCTAAGAACAAGCACATGGTGTTTTCCTAGAAGCTGTCTTATGAAGTTGCATCTGATGTTTTGCTGGAGTGGATGTTTGAAAGGGAGCATGATGTTTAGAAAGAACATAAATATAACCCCTCAGAGAGTGAGAGGACACTCTTGCATTGGTTCACCTTGCAACACTTGGCTGATTTTAGCTGATCTTCACTCGTCATGACTCCGTAGAGAGAAAAGCACCAAAGAACTTCTCATGGCATTCTGGTTGCTTCATGCTGCTTCTTTAGACTCGAGCAGATTTGGCTGATCCTCTCGGTTTCTTCTGTATTGAGTTGCTGCTACTCATTCAGTTTTGGTGTTTGCTATTGAACTGGACTGCTGGTATCCTGACAAGGAAGGGTGGAATTGCCTCCAAAGAACTACTACCAAACAGATCCACAACCCCTTTTTCTATTAACCTCTCTCTCCTACCTCTGGTTTATGGGCTAGAAGGGAGGTTGAAACGTTTAAGAAAGTAGGTTTAGAGAAAAATCCAAGCCAACACCTGTCTCTCTGCCAGAGTCCATTGCAGCCATGCTTTGTGCAGAATGGACAAACAACACAGGCAAAAAAGCCAAGGTCCACAAACCACACAGTCCAGCTGCTTCAAGGGGAAGAGGAAGCATGTGACACTTCTGCTTCCAGTCACTTCCACATACTTGGAGCTTGAAAGCATTATTCTCTCTGGGCTTGTCCTTGCTCCCTGGAGGATGGTTTGCCTGGCAGCTCCTCGATTTCCTTGTGTTCTGTCAGTGTCCCTTGCTCCTTGCCAGATCTATGTGAAGTTCCTGTGAGGTGTGATGGCCAGTAGGAGGAACAAGAATAGAACCATCTGCGTACACACTAGAAACAAACATTTTTCCCCACTGGAATTTGACGGTAGGGTACAAGTCTGTGTTCAGCAGATATGCCTGAATCCTAAAGCTTCCCCTATACTCACTGGTAACTCAGCTGATATTAAGGTGGGTGAATAAAATTCAGGGTTCTATGAACCTATCACACTGTCTGGCCATCAACCTACTGGGATGGAAGACAGGGCAGTGAGAAGATAGACAGCTGGGTGTCCCAAACACTACTGAGTACAGTGACAAGCAGAGGGCTGTGACACACCCAAGGCTACACGGATCTGTGTGCTCAGAGGGCTGCAGAAGCCAAGGAATCCTCTCAGAAGTAACTGACCCTCAGCCACCACAGCTCCAGGACCACCGGGGCCCAAAAAGACTGTGTGTGAATCTTCATGGAATAAGGGATTGTGTCTCTCCCAATGGGATAAAAGAGAAGACAGAAAAGCACATGACAGTTATCATGGAAACTCCTGCAAAGTCTCTAGTGGCTTTTGACAGTAAATAGACGCATCAGGCAAGATCAGCAGTGTGCAGAACCTGCTGCATTATGTGGTGCCCCTAGTGTTGTGGCCTTCCTGAAGGTCAGGAAATGAGGATTCCTCAGCTCCTGGTGGCTCCTTTCAGGCAGGCCTAGGTCAATGACTTCCAGCTCTTGACAACAGCCAATGTTGTCATCACCCTGGGGACTGGGGTGTCTGACATCCTGACTCTAAAGATTTGATCTCTCTCTCTCTCTCTCTCTCTCTCTCTCTCTCTCTCTCTCTCTCTCTCTCTCTCTCTCTCTCTCTCTCTCTCTCTCTCTCCCTTCTCTCCATCATCCACTTGTTTTGCCTTAGACCTTACCTGAAGCTCTTGACTGCTCATCCTGTGGTTCTGCCTCCAACTGTCATATTGCAGACTATTCTCCCACCTTTGTAGCTTGTCCTGCTGAGCCCTCAGATGCTGAACAGTCTGCCTCTCTGTGACTCCTGTGCATGTCATGCCATCACTCTGCTGCCTCTGACCCTGTCACTCCTCTGTGCTACTTCATTCCTTATGAGCTCATCCCATTCTGCTAAAAAGAAATATATTGGTCAGCTTTCATCATCACCTTGACACAGGCTAGAATCACCTGGGAAGACAGTATTAATGGGGAATTGTCCACCCAGGGTTATCCTGGGAGCACATCTATGAACTATTGTCTTAGTTATTGATATAGGAAGATCCAGCCCACTGTGGGAAGTACCATTCTCTAAACAAGGGTCCTGTGAAAACTGTTTGAAGCTGCCCTTTCAGGCCTGAATCAAGCAGCTGTTAACAGTTGTATAGTCTCCTCAAGGCATCTGTAGAGTATTCATGATGGCCAGTCCTGGGCATAAGAGTGGTTCAGCTGGCTTATTTAACAGTTTTACTCAAGGTACCCAAGAGAATAAGAGAGAGTCTAAAAACTCCTAATTATGAGGTCAAATTCTTTTCTACTTGAAAATGAACATCCAGAGCATTTACTACATAAACTTAGAGAACTTATCATTAGCTGGGTATAGGGGTGCACACCAGCCCCTTATTATAATCCCAGCCCTCTGGAGGCAGAGGCAGGCAGAGTTCTATGAGTTTAAGTCCAGACTGGTCTTCACAGTCAGTTCTAGACCAGCCATAATTGCATAGTGAGACTCTCTCTCAAAATAAAAAGAGAATTATCATTAACACTAACGGTTCTCTCTAATCATAGCAATGATTTACCAATTGCCAGCACTGAATGTACCCAAAGTTTTTCTCACCAGTTCCTTCCATCTGGGGGTGCATGGAAGGTAGTTATGCTTCATTCTCAGCTCTGTGCTCAAGGTTTGAGCTTTAGATCTTACTGGGGGCCACCCCTATACCTACCACCCTCATCCACCTCAGAATTACTAGATTTTGACTCAGAGTTAAGTCTACTTGCTTTGGAAAGCAGGCTAAGATCACTCAGGTGACAACATGAATGGTGCCGTTGCTGCAACAAGTTATTCCCAAGTGCACACCTCTGCCTTTCAGGTCATCTCCTCTAGCTTGCACCAATGGCACTAGGTCAATATCCAATATCCACCAATATCCTCTAGGTCTATAACTCATGTCTCTTCTAGAAACAGCCCTGCTTCCTACATCCCATGAAAATTAGATCCACAGATGTATGCCTGCAACAAAGAGAAATAGCTGGCTTCCTGTTTCCCAGGGGCTTTGTTAATGTTTACTGTTATATGTTTATTATAACTTATTATTAATGTTAACAACCTGCTTATTTAAACAAAATCATCAATTTTTCTAAACTCCAAGATAAGAGGCCTGCAGAGATGTGCATGCAAGTCCTTCTTCTATGTGATGAGCTCAAAGCCTGGCTTTGTCACTGTTTTGGGTTATGCAGATCTCTTCTTTATATAAAACTCCTCATAGCAACAGTCACAACACAGTGATTCCCCTCTCTCCAACACCTCTGCCAGTACTTCCATACTAATTAGATTTTTATTATTTTTTAACATGTATGGACGATTTGCCTACATGTATATCTGTATATCACATGCATGTCTAGTGCCCTCAGAGGCCAAAAGAGGGTGTTGGATTCCCTGAAAATGGATTTATAGACAGTAGTGAGCTGTCATGTGGGTGCCAGGGATCAAACTCAGGTCCTCTAAAAGAGCAGCCAGTGCTCTTAACTGATGAGCCGTCTCTCCAGCCCTGCAAGTTGCTTCTCCCAGTTAATGTAATTTACTAAAATCAGCCGAATGCTTAAAATACCAGCTCTATTTACAGCCTGGTTAGTGAGGTTTTCTCCAGGGACATAGAAGTGCAAAGATCTAGGGATCTCTAGTGCATATGGTGCACGTCTGAGAGCCGATTTTACATAGGAAAACCCCTACTCAGTGCTGCAGGAATCTGAGTAAAAGATCCAGGTAATAACAGGAAGTATGGTGTCTTCACCAGTTCACAGAATCTGAAAACATCACTAGTAATTGCTCCCCCCCACACACACACACACACACTTCCCCCCCCTCCCTTCTCCGTCTTGCTCTGCTCACTCCAGCCCAGAGTGTTTTGTTTGTTTGTTTCTCATTATGGATGGTTGTGAGTCACCATGTGGTTGCTAGGATTTGAACTCATGACCTCTGGAAGAGCAGTCAGTGCCCTTAACCGCTGAGCCATCTCACCAGTTCCATCACTAGTAATTGTTAAAATGAGAGTCATGAGTCTGTCATTCTAGGTCTTGGCTTTTGAGGTCTTGGTTCATCCTGGATAGAGATAGAATCTTCTCCATGGGACTAGATCCTCATTCAGTACCACAGGACAGACAGAGCGACAGGATCAGGGCTGGACACTGGGCATCAGAGACTACAGACATGCTCAGGCCAACAGGAAGTCTGTCCTCTGGCCTTCCTGAGAGCCACAGAGGAGACACTGCCAAGGAATGGGAGAAAAATCCCCTGGCACAGAGGAGGTATGGAAATCAGGGTGGTCACCCAGTCAACACAGCCAGGTATCTGTAACGACGGCAGCCAGAGACAAATGTAGGATGTCGAGACAGCTGTGTCAATTCACAGGACCTACCTGCCACACAGAGAGGAAACTGCCGTCACAAGCCTTACTTAGTTTCAACAGTGAGAAGGCTGCTGGAAATCAGGGAGAGTCTCGGTTTACATCAAGACTCCTCAGAAATAAATGCTTCCCCAGCCTTTGACAGATTAAGTGGAGAAAACCAGCAGGTTTTGTAAATCAAGCTAAATAAATGATTGGGTAATCGCTATCTAGCAAACTGCTTTCCTGAGGACAGCGAATACTGTCTCGTAGAATAACAAGCAAACACTACAAAAAATAATCATATCCCAGTATCCAAAGAAACCATTAATGAGCATAGTGAAAGCTGCCTTTATACTGCAGTTAAGGGACAACAATGGCAAATTAGAAGCAAATAACAAATGTAAAACTAGAACCAATTACTCCATCTCAAGAACAAAATCCTAAATTGCTCTTCAAAGAGAAAATAGAAATCCCAATTAAAGGTTAATTTTTAAAATAAATTGAGAACCTGAGACATGAAGATGAGGGTGTGGGAAACAGCGCCCAGAGAAAATGTCAGCACGGAGCTGTTTATTTTAGTGGAAAAAGTAAATGGCTGTGGGTTCCCCCTTATGCAGACAGAAGGCTCTGTCTGTGGTGGTGACCACTGTGGGATTATCTCCTGCAGCCATGACCCGTAATGGTGAGATCTCGGGACAATGGACAGTAGGACAAAGGAGCCCAGGTTAGCCACCTCTTCAGAAGTCAGCATGTGTAACACCTGTGTGTTTTCAGTGTTCTTAGAGGTGATGTGCTCCTGTGTTAATTTTCAAGAAACCATTCTTTAGAAAATAAGATGGTGAACGCCTCTTCTGGAACACGCCCAGAGAGCTCAACAGGAAACTTACATGCAATTCCGTGTTCTGATGTGTCTCCAAATCTTTCCTCATTAAATTCAGGATAAGACCAAACCTGGAGCCAGAAAGCTCAGCTTTCTCGGGAACCCCGCTTCTAAGAGCCCATTATCATGCTTGATGTAGCACTCCCTTCTTCCCCCTCATTCAATGTTCCCTGATCACTTTTAAGGGGCTATGGGGTCCTGAGATTCCTACCTACTGTGAACAGGGCTGGACAACACACTATCTACTGAGGGCACATCTCATTTTAAGCTTCTGTGTTTCCAGTTCTGATGCCAGTGTTGTATCTGTTCAGCCATGCCCCCAGGGGAATTTGGGACATTTCTTTGCCATCAGTAACCTGGCATCTAACTGTGTATATCAAGGTTAGATGTTGTTGATTCAGATTTCCCTTTTGAGACTAGGTGTTCCTGTCTCTCCAGATCAATAACATTGAGTTCTGGAATATTCAGTAACCACTCTGTGCTTTCCCATTGACAGAGAGGACACTGGAGGAATAGATTCTAGTATGGTCCTCTTTACTCTCACTCAGGCTGCAGAGGGGGCCCATGTATAGGAGACACAGAGGTGGACCACCTGTCCTGGCTGGCCTTGAGTTGGGTGTGTCTGTTTCCTGACTTGTCTGTTTCCTGACTTGACATTTCAAGGTTGTCATACCAGTTCTTCAGAAAGGACGTCTCAGGCTGTATGTTATATCTATGTTGTTTATTCTTCACTCCACAGTTGTAGAAAAAAATAATGCTTATCTATGACATTCTATATGGTTACTAATATACCTGAAAGTGAGTTGTTATACATAACTGTCATCCCAGGTCTGGTCCAGCCCCATAATGTCAGGAATTTTGAATGAGTCATGAAGATTTAAGAGGCCCTAGTGTCTCTGCATTCATCTTGCAGTCACCAGGTGGCTGAAAACAGGTCAGTTGGCCACTTCATCCCTTGGGGTGTCTAGGTTCAGAAATGAGAGATGCTGACTAAGGGAACTGTGTCACTTCAAGCCTGATTCTGGGACTCCAGGAGTGCAGCCTGACAGGTGTTGGGGGTTCTTTCACCTGAGGTAGCCCAGGCAAAATGCCATGGAGATTTGAGTGAGAATGGCCATATCTGAATGCTTGGCCTCTGGTCGGTGGAACTGTTTAGAAAGGGGACATGGTGTGGCCTTAGAGGAGGTGTACTATTATAGGGCTTTGATATTTCAAATGTGCATACCATTCCCAGTTAACTAACTCTCTCTCCTTCCTCACCTCCCTCCCCCTCTCTCCCTCCTCCCCTCCCTCCCCCTCTCCTTCTCCTCCCTCCTTTTCTCCCTCTTCCTCTCCTTCTCCCTTGTGTTTGCGTATCAGATGCATGCTCTCAGCTACTTCTGTAGCTCCATGCCTGCCTGCCTGCTTTAGTGGAATGGCAAGCCCCAAATTAAATGTTTTCTTCTATAAGTTACCTTGGTCATGGTGTTTTGTGGCAGCAACAATGGCTAAGACAGTTACATTTCATGACAAATGTACGTGGCTTTTTCCCACCTGCCACATCAGCCTTCACCCCTATGGCAGTTTAAATAGGTTTGGCCCCCATAGACTCTTGTGCTTGAATTCTTGGCGCATGGGGAGTGGCACTATAAAGAGGTGTGGTCTTATCAGGGGAAGTGTGTCACTGTGGAGGCGGGACTTTGAGGACATATTCTCAAGCTCTGCCCAGAGTGGAATCCAGTCTCCTCCTGGCTGCTTTTGAATCAAGAGGTAGAGCGCTCGACTCCTCCAGTACCTCGTCTACCTGCAAACTGCCATGCTTCCCGCCATGATGATAGAGGGCTAAACTTCTGAAACTATGAACCAGACCCAATTAAATGTTTTCCTTTATAAGAGTTGTCTTGGTCGTGGTGTTTCTTCAGAGCAATAAAACCCTGAGACAACCCCTCCCTGTCTCTCACTCATATTTCCCATGTGTTGGTTTCTGCAGCTTGGGGAACAATTTGTCAGAAACCAAAGAAATTAGACCTCTTCACAGGTGCAGCTCCAGGCAAGCATGAAGTCTGGTTGGCAAGAGATGTGGTGGCATGAAAGTAACTCTGGTCAAGTCTCATTGTGCATAGGTATGGCATTAAGACTCCGGTTGCATCGAGGGAGGCTCTCAGTGGGCTGCCAGCAGGTAGCTCCTCCCCTCTTAGAGGGCAACTCATCACTGAGAGCAGAAGTCACTGGAAATGGCACCATGAAGACACTGTGTTGGGAATTGGTTGTGCCAACATGGCAGTAACTGCCGGCTTGGCTAGACAGCTGATTTAAGGTCTTGTTCCTTCACAGCAGTTACCTCTTGCAAGAGGAAGGGAGCAGGATGGCAAGCAATTAAACACCATATACATTTAGATTTAAAATGGCATGTGATGGAGAAAAGAGAGAGAGAGAGAGACAGAGAGAGAGAGAATGTTTTTCCAAGTTACTAAATTTCTCAAAACTTTAAATTGTCTTTAACTGGCAAAGCCATATATTTGAATTTTGGATTTTTATCAGAGAGTAGAATAGAAAAAGAGCTCTTATCAGCACCCACCCTCACTCTGCCTTGTAATTGGTCACGTTACTCACTGTCCTGCTTATTGCTGGTCTCTGAGTCAGTAATACACTGTGTTGATGCTGACTGACTTGTCAGTTTGGGCATTATTACTGACTTGCTTTAGTTCTTCCTTCTACACATCTGACCGATGCACTTACTGCACCATTTAATCCTGTGTGATTTTATGGGACAGCTGGAATTTTATTCTTCCGTCTGTAAATAGTAGAGTGTGTGTATATACACGGTTTTCTACTTCCTAATGCTCTCCCTCTACCCCTGGGTTTTCCGTCGCTCCTTGTCTCTCCCTTCTACCTCCCAAACAGGGTGGGCTGATTATGAAGCATAGAAAAGGCAGGTAGAAACAAGTAGAATCCTATACTTTTCCTATCATGGACATTTCCTGGAGTTTCTAATTGCAGGGTATATATATATATATATATATATATATATATATATACATACATACATACATATATGTGTATATGTCTGTACACACACACACACACACACACACATATATATATATATACATACATACATACATATAATCACTCACTGTTAGCTTGTCCTTGAGATCTGACATTTTATATTTAGTTGATTAACTAGTTTTGATTTTTTTTTTAAACAAAGTTTTACTATATAACCCATACTGGCTTTTCTCTACAGCCCAGGCTGACCTCAAAGCTGAGATGACCCTGCCAAAGGCTTCTGAATGCTAGGATTAAAGGTGTGTTCCACTTTGTACAGATAACATCTGCTGTTTTAGAGATACTATCGAAAGGAGGAGTTCAGTCGCCAGCATGATATTTCTCCTTGGAGATGTTTCTCCTTCAGTACCTGGGTTTATTGCTCCCTTCAGACTGTCACCCTAAAGTATAAACAGTTCACACCCTGAGTATGCCCACTCTTGACCCAGGTCTGTGTCTCTGGGTGATTTTCCAGATTTCCCTACTATTTTGTTGGAACTCTTTCTCTGTAATGCTCAACAGTGGACCACGGTTCTCTCTCCAAGCCATCTTCCCTTTGTGTGTGTATGTTTTTGTGTCCAAGTTTCCCTTTTACATAAGGACTGGGTCACACTGGATCCAGTCCACCCTAAAAAAACCTTATTTTAATTTGATCACCCATATAAAAGCCCCGTTTACAGTGAAGACACAGTCTGGAGAACTGCAGGTTAGGATGTGTGCATCTTCTAGGCAGACACAAACCCACAGCACTACAGTAGTTAATTTTCACATCTCCAGTCCCAAGACTCACCTCACCTGCACACCTTTACTTCCTCTGTGAAACTATGGCACTGGTCACCACACCTCTGTACTTTCCGAAGATGGCCTTTACCAGCTTAGAGGCTGACAGGATGGCTCAGAGGGTAAAGGCGTGGTGTCAAGTCTGATGACCTGAGTTCAATTCCTTAGACCCATATGGTGGAAGATAACAACTGAACTGACTCCTCAAGTTGACCTCTGACCCCCATACACATGCCATAACATGAGAAAACATGCACATGTGTACACACATACATAGAAAAATACACAAATGAAATAATTTTCAAAGACTTGCTTATTCCAAGATGTTTCTTTTGCAAGTAAGTCAATTAAGAGTATATCATCTCATTAATATGAAGAGGGGCCTATTTTTTTATGCAAACAAAGTTAAGGGTGGGAGAAAACTTGTTAGCAAGAAACATAATTTAAAATAATTACTATGCGCTGGGCAGTGGAGGCACACGCCTTTAATCCCAGCACTTGGGAGGCAGAAGCAGGCAGATTTCTGAGTTCGAGGGCAGCCTGGTCTACAGAGTGAGTTCCAGGACATCCAGGGCTACACAGAGAAACCCTGTCTCAAAATAATAATAATAATAATAATAATAATAATAATAATAATAATAATTACTATGGAGTCTGGAGAGATGGTTAAGAGCACCAGCTGTTCTCCAGGGGACTTGCATTCAGTTCTCAGCCCCCATATGATGGCTCACAACCATCTATAACTCCAGTTCCAGGGAATCTGATGCCCTCTTCTGAACTCCAAAGATACTAAGCATATATGTGTGTTGCACATATATGCATGCAGCAAAACACTCAGACACAGAAAATAAAAACTAAATTTTAAAAATATTATGAAACTAAGGTTAAGCATAAAATGGCATAAATATAAAATACTGTGACAGTCTCTTACGCCTCTGCAGGGACTTTTCTTATTGGTTGTTTCAAATGTCCTGTGTTCTGAATATTTGGGGGAAAACTAAGCCCATGTACTTTATTTTTTTTAAAAAAAATGCTCATATCCTGTCAGTAACCCTTTGCTCAAAGAACATACTGGTCTGCAGCTCAGAGGATTGAACAACAGCCACACATTTGCACAGCCATGCAGAACACTTCATAGGACTAGACCTTTAGCATAGCTGAAGGGAAGTCTGCTTGGTGACTTTCTTGTGCCCTGACTCTGAAGCCACCCTCTGCTCAACCTTCCAGCAAAAGTGGCCACATGATGGTCGGCGTGTCAGCCAAGGTTCCCGTCTCCTCATCTGCCATCTGCTTTCCAAAATGTTTGCTGGAATGGCGGCTTTATTATTAAAGCACCTAGACCTGCTCTGAACTCTGTCAGTTATCTGGGACCTTTATGTCATGAGACTACTTTCTCGGGAGCCTTCAGGGTCTGGGTGGTGCGGAATAGCCATGGGAGAAAGACAAAGGACTCTTAGTAAACAACAGCATTAAATCACACCATGCCCCGGTAACACTGTCAGGGTGCAGGCTTGGCAGGTGAGCTAACTGCCTTCAGGTGGGATATCCTTACCACATTTTGAGAATGTGGAAGTAAAACATACCCTTAGAAAACCTGAAACATAAAAGGGTAACTTCTTACTAATATACTGTCTTATTTTCCTGTGTAGCTCTCAAAATATATATAAGTACGTATATATGTATACATACTATATATATAATACACCCTTAATATATTATATATGCACACATATTTTGTATACAAATGTATGTGTGTATATAATTTTTGTAAATTTGCATGTGTTCTGCTCATGTGATTTTTCTTCCTTGTTTTTACCTCATAAAATGTTACAGCATGTGAGTCTCTCTGTCTTACTTCATTTTTTTGTTGTTGTTGTAATTATTTCTCTTTTGCAATGCTGAGGAGCATGTGTGTGTGTATGTGTGTGTGTGTGTGTGTGTGTGTCTGTCTGTCTGTCTGTCTATGAATGTATATATGCAAGTATGCAGATGCAATTATGAGGACATACATGCCCATGTATACACATGAAAGCCAGAGGTCACTGTCAGGTGTCATTCCTCGGTGCCACTCACCTTGTTTGTGACAGGGTCTCTCACTATAACCTGCAACTCATCTATTAGGCTGGGCTCACTGGCCAGTGAGCCCCAGGATGAGCCTGTGTGCCCCCCACCAGCACGCTGACATCACAGGAACTCCACCACCCTGGCCTTTTGCTCACAGAAGTTCTGAAGATGAAGCTCGGGTTCTCCCACTCATATAGCAGGCACTGTATGAGCTGTGCCCCCTCCCCAGCCCCAGCCAGGGCTCTCAGCAACTGTTGTCTGCTGTCAGCTCTGCTCTTGCACAAAGGACTCCATTACCAGTTATGCCATGCTGATTTCCTTTCCTAGCGTGGGAAATATTATATCAATAAAACTGAACAGAACCTTGAGAGGCATCACTAAAAGCTTTAACACGAGAGCTCTCCTGACCCACAGTACCCGGCACTCACACACCAGTCTGAGCTGTTGCCAGTGCAAGCCTGCCAGGAGCCAGAAGAGTGTTCATCTGACAATGATGCGTGGAGAGTGGCGCCTAGTTGTGCTTGATTCATTCGCATGGCCTGGCCATGCCTCTCATGTGCACCAGGACTGCCAACTTGCTGTCTTTCCCTCTGACCATTCTTATCCCTTCTGTTTGGTTTTCACCAGTTCTTGGATTTTTTCCGTGAAAGTAATTGCCAATTAATGCTCTGGCCCGCACCCACATTTTTAAACGGTATCAATTAAAGAGAAAAACAGCTTTGACTGCTTTTCCAAAGCTTCACACCTTGCACTTTGCAGGGACTTTTAAAAGGTCAGTGCTGCCTCAAAGTCAGACCTCAATCTGGACCAGCTGCCACCAGAAGCCAGGAGGCCTTAGGTTTGCTCCACTCTTTGGAATGAGCTAAAGTTGTGACTTCTTAAAATGTCAGCCTCGTACATTTACCCTCAAACACCACCAAATGCGTTCGTCACTGAGCAGGAGTCCACTTAGCCATGATGGTGCTCCACACTCTGACCCTTCCACACCCCAAAGTCTAGATAAAAGGGTGGATTTCAAATCCTTTATGTTTGGCCCTCTCTAAAGTCCATTGATCCAATTCCTTGAAAAATCTAGTGATTGGGATTAAAAAATTTAAAAAAAAAAAAAGCATTTGCAGTGTTGGTGTATGTGAGATCTAGAACTTTCTTTCGGTTTCTGACAGCTTGTTTAGTGGATGCCTAGAATGGGCCCGACGTCCTACAATAATTTCATCACCATCCTGCCTAAGATAAAGGAATTCCCATCTCCTATGAGCTCTGCCTGGTCCTGAGCTCTCCCTGACCCTCAGTATGGGCAAGAGGGATCTAGGAGTGGCTTGAGGAGTCCACTGAAGACGTGGAGGGCCCACTGATGGTAACAAGACAGGATTTGGGTGTCTTAAGCCCTGTGTGTTCCTGGGGCCAGAATGTCTGAGTCCTCCCTTCTTCTGGCCAGAGCATCGGAACACATACTCCCTCGAATGAATGAGCACTTACCTGCCTGCCCAGGTCTGCTGCAGTGTCACAGACTGACAGCTCTGCTTCATTCTCTGTAAGCATATAATGTTCTAACTCACTTTCCTCCTTTACAAAAAAACGAGAACAGGAGCAGAAACAGATCACTAGATATAAAGGGTTAAGTCGGTACCAAGACAAAGACCCCTGGGAAGGCTAGGAATGAACCCCTGTGGACCCCATCCATCCATGCATAGTGGCGAGGTCTGTTGCGCACAGCAGGGAGGGAGTTGCCAGAGTCCCACTGGGAGACAGAGCTAAGGTACTTCTGGTGGTTGTGGATGGAAACTAACGCAGTCAAATTTATGTTCAGCTTTGCGGACACTGCAGAGCCCGATGAGGACCCCACCTTCCTAGGCTGGTATGGAATAAGAGAGGCCTTTAGCAGGAACCTCTCAGAAGCTCAGGCCTGTAGGGAAGGGACACGGGAGCCAGAGGTGTCCCTGACAGTGATAAAGATGGGCGTGAAGAGGCGTCCAATTGACAAATTGTGGGATGAAGATCAAAAGCCCAGGGCCACTGCCTGGCTGCCTGGCATGGAAACACGCCTGTCACTCTGCTGAGACCTGCGTCTGGCTTCCCAGAGGCCCAAGGGGCTGTAACCCCTTCACACTGTACTGCTTCGAAGCTGCCTCTGTGATTTGACACATTAAAAACAAGTTCAGGCGGGGCTCCTCTCCAGCGAGATGGAACCTGGGAACGACAGGCTCTCTTCCCCCAGCTGAGCCACTCCTGCCTCCGTGCTTGCTCGGTCAAAGTGGAGCCTTACAAAAGGAATGGTCCGGAATGCTGGTGTGGAGCTGTACAATACTACCAGGTTCACAGTGCTCTCCAATCTGGACGAGAGAACAAAAGGAGCTGACAGAAGGCCTGCAGAGGCGTCTTTATAGTCTCGAGATACTTCGAATTGTGAATCGGTGGGCCCTGGAAATTTCTCCAGGGAGTGCCTGGAGCCAGCCTCACATCAGCCACTGTGCTCACACCTTATCTGGCCCTACCCAGTCCTGCTCTGCCTACTCTGCCCCTGACTGGTCCCAATCCTTGCCCCCTCTTTCCATATCTGTCTCAATTTGAGTACACTCGGAGCAGGCTGGGAACAACGGCGAGTCCGCGGACGGCCAGCAGAGGGCGCGCTGCCTGGAGCTCTCTGGGTCCTCAGCGGCGCGCAGCTCAGGACCCAGCTGGACTCTGCTGGGCCATGTGGACCTGGCAGACCAGGCTCGCAAAGGGAGCCAAGGCGCCAGCCTGCGTCTGCTTGCCTGGGCTATAGAAAGCAGGGGGCGCAGCGGCATCCCGGGCGATGGCCCATGTGCAAGTCAAATGCATTTGTGCCACCTGTTGGCTTCCGGCTCACACTGCACATACCTGGAAGTGGCTGCTCCCTCCAGCCTCTAGAGTCCCCTCCTGGGTGCACTTGCCATGGGGGTTCAGTCTGCCTTAGTGACAGCCTGAAGACATATTTCTTTTAAGATTGCAGCATTTCTGAATGTGATTCTTAATCCAGTATTTAATCTAGTTTCATGCGTTTAGATTAATGTCATGAAAGCCTTGTAGATTAATTTGCTGGTGGTTTTTCAAGTTCAAGAGGACTTGGCTTCCACCGAAGTGAAAATAACTATGGTAGAAAATTGGGGTCCTCTTGTCTACCCACGTGCATTTGGGTTCTTTTTAATGAATGCATGTTTTAAAATACTATAAGCTATAAGACATGCTTAGTCGATTACCTTTGAAATGAACACAAAGAACAATGTGGAATTCAGAGTCACTGGCAGTAAAATTTGTGAACAGTATCAGTGTAGTGTCTGAGCTGGTGTCTCAGCAATTGCACCTTGTCCGTGCGGTCAAACCTGGGGTTCAGAAGCTCCTAGAAAGATGACCTGGCACCCACAGTGCTGCTCAAATCTGCATTACCACCTCATAAAGAAGGGAGAGATGGGAGGGCCCTTAGAACAAACTGTTTTTTTTTTTTTTTCCCTGTTCCAGGATCGCAGCCAGCCGATGCGATCTATGGGGCTTGTGTCTGTGTAGATTTTTCTTTACCAAAAAAAAAAAAAAAAAATCATTATAGCTTCAAGTGTCCTGTTAATGGAAACAATATCCAGCAAAGGTGGCAGAATTCAACATGCCAGTCATCTCCGGCTGTGAGCAGAATCTTCCTCTACCCCCAGCAGGTCTACCTCCCCACCTCTATTAACAAACACAAGAGAGCAACCTGTAACTTATTATGGCCATGGTATGGCCTCCTGGAGTTTGTGATAGTATGTACATTTTCATTTTATAACATTTTATGCACAGAAAAATATATTTATGCCTTCCATATGAAAATGTATTTGCCTCGCAACTCAGAAAAATCTAGCCAGAAATATTTTTGACTGTGTACATGTGAAGGATAGGGAGGTAAGGAGGTTACAGACTTGTTACTTATAGATAGAAGAGTATCAACCACACAATGCACGCGTGTACAGAATAAAACACAGAATGCACATATAACATAGTTACAGCTGTAAGAGTAGAATATATGTGTGTTGTAATCATTGAACCTTATATCACAATGCCATTTATTTACAGTAAAGGTTGGAGAAGACCAACAGGTATGCTGGGCTGGAATTGGATGGGACTTTGTAAAAGGTGAGCACCATAATCCGGTTAACAGGACTTCCACCTGCAGTTTGTGCGCAATGGCTAATAGTGGATTCTAACGATAGAATGCAGTTAACAGTTCCTGTGTTAAAACTAGCATGTGAACGCCACATCCTTCTCATGTCACGTCCAGTCCCATACACCCCAAAGAGCCTCAGCCATCCCAAAGCACCCTTGCACCATAACTGAAGTTGCTGTTCATGAGTGGAAAGAGTTCCTGGAATATGGTGAGGAGAAAATGTGGCTTGAAATGGTTAACATTAGGAATAGAAATAGAAATCTAGGAAAAGGTAGAAATCTAGGATTGTGGAAACCTAGTAAAAATGAACATGTACGGGACATACGTCTGAGAAAACTCTTTACAGTGGGAGAGGTGGGCATGATCAAATATTTTTAAGAGATTGTCAATTAAGATGACATCATAGGAATTCAGAGGAGTGTCTTTCTATCTCAGGACTCTTGTGTAACGTCCCTGCTTGCATCCTACAGATGCAGCTATATACAAATATTCAGCCTATCAGACCCCTTGGTCCTGGGCATGAGTGCACGTGTGTGCATCTGCCAACCAGAGAATCGATGAATGCAGACTGGGCCATTCAGCACATGAAGGCCCAGGTTTCAGAGCAGTGCGGATGATAATGCTCACCTCCCAGGACTTCCTCCTGCTCTGAGGCATAGCTCCCTTCTCTATCACAGTTCAGAGAAAACACAAGGACTAGGTGTTAGGGTAAATGTTCTCTACCAACGAAATGATGCAAGCATAAAACATTAGAGTGGCTTTCAATTATGTATTTAACTGGTGTGCATTGAAGGTTTCTGGCACATACTACACACTGGAAGAAGAAAAGCATGTCACCAGTTTTTCACCAAGTGCTTATCAAATTCTTGGCACTTGAAGACAAGGATGCTAGTTGTTCAGATCACACCTGTTGGGGGGGACACTGGAGATCATGACCCTTGAGGCACTGGAAAGTCTCACTGCTGCTTTTTGTTTGCTAGGCAGCCAAGAGCAGTGCTGAGCCCCATAGTAGGTCTTACTGGGCCAGAGAGACAGGAGTTCCCTGAGGAAAGGCTGATCATGCAGAGTCAGGACAGCTGTGTCTCCATGGTAACACACATGATGGTCAAAAGCCCCATCAGGAGGTGCCTTTCACTCCTCTCCCCTTAACTTGGCCATGGCCTTTGTTTCTCACTGTGGCCAAAGCCACACATTAGAAGTCACATAGAATGACTCTCGGGACTAAATGGAAGGCCACAGACTCCACATTGGTGTGAAGTTTCATTGCTGTTGGGTACATCAAACATTTTTGTCTATATAATGTTCTTGTTCTGGGACAGCAGCCTATGTATTCACACCAAGCTGAGAGTGAGAATCACGGGTGTCCAGCCACCTATCTATGTCCACGAGCTCATGATCAGCGAATGATAAGCACTTAACTGAGACCTCTGACCATGGCTGTACAGTATGATGTTCTATTCACTCAGAGGAAGAAGAATAAGAACCGTTCGGCCCTCAGGGAGGATGCTGCCAAAACCATCCCTGAAGCACATGAAATCCACATAGAGATGATGCTGGGTAGATGGGATGATACTGCACTGACACTACTGAAGATGTGAGGGGGGCAATGGAATGCTGGGGAAGCTGGAGGGAAGGATCAAGGGCTTGCACCAGCAGGAACAAGACTCTTTTGTGTCACAGGACTCGAGGGTACTTCCAGAAGCATGGTCCTCTCAAAGAGACTAAAGCACATTTTTGCCTGTGATAATGTATGGGAAGTGAGATGTGAATCCAGTCTGTCTGGGTGGATTTTAGGTAGAATCCAGGACATTCACTCCAGGGAGCAAGGCATCTTAAGATCAGAGTTGGCCATCGTAATGGCCGCACAGAGGCCTCCACAAGTCAAATGGAGCCTTGTGGAATCCAGAACGAGGTTTCAGATACCTTTTCAATCCAATTGAGACAGAGAGGATTTGATGGTGGTGGTGGTGGTGGTGGTGGTGGTGGTGGTGGTGGTGGTGGTGGTGGTGGTGGTGGTGGTAGTGATATCAATTTGCCAAAAATTCATGGCAAAAATAAACATATACATATAGCAAAGCCTCAAAATTCTGGAAGAAAAACCTAACCAAACTGAAGGGAGAAATAGCAATCCTACAGTGGCAGCTAAATGTTTTAGAAGCCCAAATGGGATCATGGGTATTGTGTTAGACAGAACACTCTCTAGGAGAGGTTCTGGGCTAGAAGCCAGCCTTACTAACATACATGGAGACACTCTCTCCCAAACACAGCCTCCACAGGGCAAAGTGTGGTCCTCAACATACATCACACACTAAACCTGAAGAACCTCTTACTAATTTCAAAATTCATGACATTGGAGTTGTTCCCCAACTATCATGAAGTCAGAAATCAACAGAAAGAAACGGGGAAAATCTAAGAGTGTTCTGAAAACTCACTGATCAAAGACTTTGGAGTCACAGAGAAAATTAAAAAATACTTTCTGTGATGCTTGTCAACCTGGTTGCATCTGGAATCAACTAAAACCCAAAGT
The DNA here is from genome assembly GCF_978045245.1 of Mus caroli. NCBI lineage: Eukaryota > Metazoa > Chordata > Mammalia > Rodentia > Muridae > Mus > Mus caroli. The sequence continues at coordinate 48,310,378 of NW_028227270.1, read as the reverse complement.
ACTGAGCATTCTGGTGAGGGTTTTCTCAATCAAGTTGTTTAAAGTAGGAAGGCATGCCCTGTGGGTGGCACCATCTTGTGACAGTCTAAATGAAAGGAATTAGAGAGGAAACTGTGCTTCCCACATGCTTGTCCTCAGTCTTGCTGCCAGACCCATCTGTGATGTTGCTGCAGCCAGGGTCAAATCCAACTCGTCAGGATTCCAAAGTATTCTGAAGAACAACAGCTCTCTAGGAGTCTCCATGACCCCAGTGCCAGACTGGGACTGCTACAATGTCCAACCTCATGGTCTTTCCACCATGAGACAGCCTCTGTTGGATGAGCAAGATCACAGCCTGTAAGCCACTCTAATAAGTTGTGTGTGTGTGTGTGTGTGTGTGTGTGTGTGTGTGTGTGTGTGTGTGTGTTTATTGAGTAAAATCAGAAGCATATCATGTCAACATTTATAGGAATATAATTAATATGAGGCTTAGAAGGCAGTTGTTTTGCTTCAAATGCCTGTGTTAAAAGGTGAAAATATCACTTGAATTAATAGTCTGGGTTCCATTATATAAAACAGGAGCTGGAGAGATGACTCAATGGCTAACAGCACTGGTTGCTTTTTCCAGAATACCAAGGTTTGATTCCCTGCATCCATATGGCAGTTCACAACCATCTGTAACATCAACTCCAGGGGATCCAGTGACCTCTTCTGGCCTCCACAGACACTTCATGTATGTGGCACACAGATATATATGCAGGCAAAGCACATATACTCATAAAATAAATAAAAATAAAAATATTTTAAGAGAGAGAGAAAAGAAAGAGAAAATTAAGGCAAAGCATGAAGATGGGAGAAAAACAATAAGCATGAAGGTGGAAACTCAATCAAACAGGAAACATAAAAATCAGATACACTCAGTGAGGACACAGGTTGATTCCTTGCAGAACATCCAGGCCTTTGGCTAAAATCAGGAGCAGTGTCTCTTCTTTCTGCTTCAAATTTGGACTCTTTCCCTTGCTGAGGACAGTATATCAAATAGTTTTGGTGGATACGGATGAACCATGGGCCTGCTCTGCCTACATCATATATCAACCTGATGTTGCAGTACCTTGAAGAACAGTGGGCTCATCTCACCCCACCATACACAAACAGGTATGGGTATATGTCATAGAACTAGAAAGGGGGTCATGAGACAATATAAGATCTTAAAGTGGGAGGGGGAGAGGCTAGTGAAATACACATGATATAAAAATAGAAGAGGGTGTTGGGAAGAAGGAAGTGAATAAAGAGAGAGATGCCAATGAAAAGGAGAGAGTCAAATAAGAACTAAGTGTTACCAAAATCCCATAGAGAAAATAGATCTACAATAAGACTGTAAACTAGCAATTAAGAATTCCCTGTAAAGGAAAAGTCCCATCCACTCAGTTTCGTTAATTAATTGGGTAACCCCTCTGGGAAGGAAGTTACACCAATGCTTTCCCAAGCAACAGAAGCTGAAAAGGAAGGGGGAAAGAATAACGATGTGGAGAGGAGGACAAGGGAGAGGACAAGTTCACATTATTGCCTAGTTCCCAACTCCATCAAAGAAGCAATGCCACCTGACACCAAAGCCACACAATGACATCTCGAAAGAGCCTTGGCCATTGTCTTAGGTAGAGTGTTTGTTTCTATCGCTGAGAAAAACACCATGACCAAAAGCAAGGTGGAGAGGGAAGGTTTATTTAGTTTATTTACAGTTCCACAGCACTGGAGGAAGTTAGGACAGGAACTAAAACAAGACAGAATTCTGGAGGCAGGAGTTGATTCAGAAGCCATGGAAGGGTGCTGCTGACTGGCTTTGCTTAGGCTGATTTCCTATAGAACCCAGGACCACTAGCCCGCCATTCACTATGGGCTGGACCCTCCCCTGTCAATCAGTAATTAAGAAAATGCCCCCATGCCATCTTATCAAAAGCAACCTATAGATTCAATATAATTCTCATTAATATTCCAACACAACTCTTTACAGACCTTGAAAGAACAATTCTCAACTTCATATGGGAAAACAAAAAACTCATGATAGCTAAAACAAGACTGTACAATAAAAGGACTTCTAGAGGTATCACCATCCCTGATCTCAAACCATAGTACAGTGCAATAGTAATAAAAACCACATGGTATTGGTATAGAAACAGACAGGGTAAACAATGGAATTGCATCAAAGACCCAGAAATAAATCTCACACCTATGTATGGACAAGTAATTTTTGACAAAGAAGCCAAAACTATACAATGAGGGGGAAAAAGCATCTTCAACAAATTATGCTGCTTTAACTGGATATCTTCATGTAGAAGAATGCAAATAGATCGATATTTATCACCCTACACAAAACTCAAGTCCAACTATATCAAAGACCTCAATGTAAAGCTGAATACACTAGATCTGATAGGAGAGAAAATGGAGAATTGCATTGAACTCATTTATACAAGAGACAAGTTCCTGAACAGAACACAACAGCTTAAGCCCTAAGATCAACAATTAATAAATGGGACCTCATGAAACTGAAAAGCTTCTGTAAGGCATAGGACACCGTCAATGGAACAAAATGGCAGCCTACAAATTGGGAAAAGATCTTCACCGACCCTACATCCAACATAGGGCTGATACCCAAAATATATAAAGAACTCAAGAAATTAGACATCAACCAAATAACCTAATTAAATTATTGGGTATAGAGATAAACAGAGAATTCTCAACAGAGGAATATCTAATGGCCAAGAAACACTTAAAGAAATGTTGAACATCCTTAATCATAAGGAAATGCAAATTAAAATGACTCTGATACTCCATTAGAATGGCTAAAATCAAAACCTCAGGCAACAGATCATGCTGGCAAGGATGTGGAGCAAAGAAAACACTCCTCCATTGCTGTTGGGAATACAAACTTGTACAGCCACTTTGGGAATAAACTTGGTGATTTCTCAGAAAATTGGAAATAGTTCTTACCTCAAGACCCAGCTATATCAATCCTGGACATATATCCAAAAGATGTTCCACCATACCACAAGGACACTAACTCGGCTATGTTCATAGCAGCTTCATTCATAATAAACAGAAACTGGAAACAAACTAGATGTCTCTCAACTGAAAAATGGGTAAAGAAAATGTGGTACATTTATACAATGGAATACTACTCAGCTATTAAAAATAAGGACATCATGAATCTTGCAGGCAAATGGATGGAACTAAAAAAATATCATCCTGAACAAGTGTACTGGCTGGTTTTGTGTGTCAATTTGACACAAGCTAGAGTTATCACATAGAAAGGAGCCTCACTTGAGGAAATGCCTCCATGAGATTTAGCTGTAAGGTATTTCCTCAATTAGTGATCATGGGTGGGAGGACCCATTATGGGTGATGCCATCTTTGGTCTGGTAGTCCTGGGTTCTATAAGAAAGCAGGCTGAGCAAGCCAGGGGAAGCAAGCCAGTAAGTGACATCCCTCCATGGCTTCTGTGGAAGTGTAAGCTGAATAAACCCTTTCCTCTCCAGCTAGCTTCTTGGTCATGATGTTTGTGTGGGAATAGAAACACCGACTAAGACAGTGAGGTAACACAGATACAGAAAAACACATGCACTCATTTATAAATGTATATTAGCCATAAGGTACACAATACCCATGCTACACTCACTTCATAAACCCATAAAAGCTAAATATCAAGGAAGACTTTAGGAAGGATGCTTGAATCGCACTAAGAAGAGGAAGTAAAATACACATCAGGAATATATGGATGGCGGGAACTAGGTGAGATGGGGGATGGGGAAGGGAAAAAGAGAGATCAAGTGTGGGGAAGACAGGGAGAGAAAACTGAGAGAAAAAAATGGTATTGATAGAGAGGCATGTCTGGGACAAACTAGAAACCTAGAACAATGGAAACTCCCAGTAACCTATGAGAGTGACTCTAGCTAAGACTATAAGGAATATGGAGCCTTAAAAGGCAATCTTCTGTAGCCAGGTGGGACTTCCAATAGAGGGATGAGGATACGATTTTTCCTACCAACAAAATGTGCAGGGAAAATATGGAGCAGAAACTGAAGGGATGTCAACCAATGACTAACTCAAGTTGAGACCCATCCCATGGGAGAGAGCAAACCCCTGACACAGCTAATGATTTTCTCCTGTACTTGCAGAGAGAAATCTAGCATAACTGTCCTCTGATGGAAACAGTTACAGAGACCCACAGCCGAACATTAGGCAGAGCTCAGGGAATCTTCTGAAAGAGGGGAAGGAAGGATTGAAGGAGCCAGAGGGATCACACACATGACAAGAAAACCTAACAGAAGCAACTAACCAGGCCTATGGGAGCTCACAAAGACTGAACCACCAACCAAAGGGTATGCATGGGATGGGTCTAGGCCCCCTACATATATGTAGTAGATGTACAGCTTGGTCTCCATGTAGGGCCACTAACAACTGAAGCAGGGGCTGTCTCTGACCCTGTTGTCTGCCTGTGGCTCTCTTTCCCCTAACTGGGTTGCCTTGTCTAGGCTCAATTGGAGAATATTTGCCTAGTCCTACTGAAACTTGATGTGCCAAAGTACGTTGATATCCATGGTAGGCCTCCCCTTCTCTAAGAAAGAGAAGGGGGGGGGGATGGGAAAGAGACTGGGAGGAGAGAAGGGAGAGGAAGCTTTGATGAATTTATGTAAATAGGAGAGGGGAGATGAGAAAGACACAGGGGTGGAGGAAAAGGGAGGGGAAACTGCAGTCAGGATCTATTTATGTAAATAAATTAATTTTTAAAAAAGAAAATTTTAAGCTGAGTCTTATGATAGCATTTCATCAGTTGAGGTTCCTTCCCCTTAGATAACTCTAGCTTGTGTCAAGTTGACATAAGAGTAGCCAGCACAACCACCATCCCTTACAGAGAAAAACCAAACTCCCTGAAAATATGAGCAAATGTGACTCATCCGCACGAAGTGTTGAATTTACCCAAGAATACAAGGTTAGCCTCATACACAACCTGTTAATGCAACTACCATCTTTAGGGGTAGGGATGAGGATGTAACGTTTCATTGATGCAAGAAACACACTTGGCAAACTGACCACCATGATTTAAAGCAAACAAACAAAAAAAAGTCAACAAAATAAATAAAATAAAAAGATACTGGAACAAAGCACAAGCCATATTGCAAGCATTTCTACTAGGTTGGACTTTGTAAGCAAACCCATTTGTTCAGATAAGGGGAAAAAATCGACTCCCAAATTGTCTTATGGATCTCCAGCAACATTACATATTTGTAATCCTTTTCTCACAATCTAAGAATGTTTACAACAAAAGTATGATTCTTCTTTCCATGTGTCAGTTGGGTTAACCTGAGTGTAAGTATCAGAATCTTCCAAATCTAAACATTTAAAAGCTGAAATGAACCAGAACTTCAGGAAGGAAGACAAAAGAAGGCCACCTAAGTCCCCTGCATTGCTCTGCTGTTTAAAGTGAAGAAATTCCAAGCCATCTTTAAAATTCTGAAAGACAAAAGCATTAATAACTGACTTCCCATGCTCTCTCTTCATCATGAAGGCGGTTTCCCTGGTAGGCTGCTAATCCACTGCATTTGGGATGTGTTGACCCCTTCAAGTTTCACAAATGTAGGAACTCAGCTGCCTGGTTTGTGTACTGTTTTAAACAGGAGTGAATGAATGAATGAGAATTGGGTTTTCTAGGCTGGAAAGATAGCCTAGAAGTTAAGAGCACTTGCTGATCTTTCAGATGTCGTTCCCAACATTCACACTAGGCAGCACACAACAGCTTGAGACTCCAGCTCCAAGAGGCCTGGTGTCCTCTTCTGGCCTCCACAAGTTAGAACTGACTTTCTATTACCTCTGTGGTCTCTGATGTGTTGATTTTACACTAAAATGTAGATTATCCTGTAAAGCAGGATTAAATAAAGCTGAAACTATGGTCTCCTTTTTTTCAACCACACCAGCAGGGCTTATTCTGTGTGAATAAAGAGAAAGAGAGACAGAGAGAGACTGAGACGGAGACAGAGAGAAACAGAGACAGAGACAGCCATGTGGGGCTGTTCTTCCTACAAAGGCCAGATGGCCAGATGGAGCTGTAATCACACCCAATGGGGTAGTGTAGCTCTGCCTCATCTCTAAAGATTGTCAGTTTTCAAATAACATGTTAACACCACAACCAAGAAGCACTGCCTAGACTGGTGCCCAGTTATTTTTGTCACGCTCGATAAGCCTCCTACAGAACTAGCATTACTATAAAAAGTGCATCCCCTCATGGCTAGGGAGGCAGTGTCCCTGGCCAGTGGCTATTTGAGTACAGAAGAACTCCCAAGGGCCCCATGGAAATCCATGGCCATGTAGGCAGAAGACTCCAGATTCCTTTCCTGGTATTAAATACCCAAAACAGAATGAGCTCTGTCAAACCCACTAGTGAAAGTGGCTAAAGCAGTAGTATTGGCACATGCTTGTAATCCTGGCTCTGGGAAGGTTGACACATAAGGACCATAAATTCAAGGCTAATTTGGATTACATAGTGAGTTTAAAGTCAGCCTGGGCTCTAGAGTGGAACTCTGACAGATTAGACAGACAGACAGACAGAAGGATGGATAGATAGATAGATAGATAGATAGATAGATAGATAGATAGATAGATAGATGAATAGATAGATTGATAAATGATGGATGGATAGATAGATGATGGATGGGTAGATAGATTAATAAATGATGGATGGATAGATAGATAGATAGATAGATAGATAGATAGATAGATAGATAGATAGATAGATAGATGATAGATAAGTAGATACATACATACATACATAGGCAGATAAAACAGCAAGAACAGCAAGGTGACAATAAACCAGCATCCCAGTTAGCAGTTCCTTTCAGGTTGTGCCCTTGTGTGTGGCAACTGACTCTAGATGAAGACCCAAGCCCATGTCCTCACATACCATCAGTGTTCCTAGGCACCATGCTCACCAGGCCAGATTCCAGGGTGACTAGAGACCTGGCTGTACTCAGCAGTTGCATGTGTCCAGCTCTACCTACAGGCATGGCTTTGGTCTTTGCTGCCAAGGCCTGGCCTATGAGCTCCTACTGTTCTACACCCTTACAGGAGGCCTGAGGTGAAGTTTTGCCTCTGGGCTTTGCAAGTCTTAATTGTTTCCATGACAAGTGCCTATGATGCTTTCTGAGTACAGAACTAACAAATGTACATCCATATTTTAAAGATGTATGTGGGGGAGTCCCTACAACTGCCTGTGTGATATTACATCTCCGAAAACTCCCAAGACCAGGAGTGCTAACTGCCTAGGTAAAGGCGTGGGCTGTGAGTTTCATTAGTGAAAGTCATTTTGAAAAATGAACAATTAAGCTCAGGAAGTCGTTGTTTTTGCTTTACTCAAGGCAGATTATAGCAACTAAAGTTAATATATTTTAATTTCACATCTCAGCATAAATGCACACAAGAAAGGAATCAGAGCTTGAGCCTGAGAGCATAATTCTTACAACTGTTGATCTAATCCCATTTGTAAGTTTTATGTGCCCACAGGAGTTACTAGATCAATCTGTGCAGAATGAGGCTTTATTAGTGAGTATTCAGGAAGGGTTATGCAAGGGGTCTTAACATAGCTAGAAGCAGCGTTGCTTTGTTTTAAAACAAATAAGCAAATATGGTTAGTTGGCTTCCCTCGCTTTGAGTTCTCTCTTTCTCTCTTCCTCTCTTTCTCTCTCTCTCTCTCTCTCTCTCTCTCTCTCTCTCTCTCTCTCTCTCTCTCTCTCTCTCTCCTCTCTCTTCCTTTGTTTCTCTTTCTCTTTCATTCTTCCTCTCTTTCTCTTTTTCTGTCTTTCTTTCTTTTTCTTTTTCTCTTTCTCTCTCTCTCTCTTCTCTCTCTCTTCCTTTCTTTCTCTTTCTCTCTCTTTCATTTTTCCTCTCTCTTTCTCTTTTTCTCTCTTTTCCTGTCTTCCTCTCTTTCTCTCTTTCTCTCTCTCTCTCTTCCTGTCCTCTTCCTCACTACCTTTCACTTCTGTGGTTTGAGTGCATAGCATGTGTATTGTATGCTCATGTGTGCCTATGTGTATGGATACATGTGTGTGCACATGGAGGCCTGATGTTGACACTCGGTGTCTGCCTCTACCCATCCTTTCCTTTTTTTTAATTTAATTTTTTCTCTTTATTATTAAATGTTTTCTTCATTTACATTTCAAATGATATCCCCTTTCCTAGTTTCCTCTCTGAAAATCCCCTATACCCGTCCCCCACCCCCTGCTCCCCAACCCACCAACTCCACTTCCTGGCCCTGGCATTCCCCTATACTGGGGCATAGAATCTTTGCAAGACCAAGGGCCTCTCCTCCCATTGATGGCTGACTTGGCCATCCTCTGCTACATATGCAACTAGAGACACGAGCTCTGGGGGTACTGGTTAGTTCATATTATTGCTCCTCCTATAGGGTTGCAAACCCCTTCAGCTGGTTGGGTACTTTCTCTAGCACCTTCATTGGGCACTTTCTCTGTCACCAGTTGTCTTAGTTAGGATTTTACCACTGTGAACAGATCCCATGACCAAAGCAACTCTTATAAGGACATTTAATTGGGGTTGGCTTACAGGTTCAGAGATTCAGTCCATTATCATCAAGATGGGAGCATAGCAGCATCCAGGCAGGCATGGTGCAGGAGGAGCCGAGGGTTCTACATCTTTATCTGAAGGCGGCTAGCAGAAGACTGACTTCTAGGCAGCTAGGATGAGGATCTTCAAGCCTATGCCCACAGTGCCATGCCTACTCAAAAAAGGCCACACCTACTCAAACAGGGCCACTCCCTCGGCCAAACATATATAAACCATCACACCAATGCTACCTGAAAGATGTCATTAACGGATGGAAGGGCATCACTTCTAATGATGACATAACATTCTAGTGGATAAACAAAGCCAGCTATGAAAGATTTCCAACTCCTGTGTGGTTTCGTAGTCTTAGAAAATGAGTTCTGCATTCCAAAGACTTCACTTCTTAGTTTGGATAGGGAGTCCAAACCCTATGTTTCAATGCATTCTGCTGCCTGGGACAATATAAGGACCTGAAGACTCCCCTGAGTTTGTTATCTGCTAATCACCATGACATGCCTGAGCTTCTGGGCCAGGCTCTAGCTCTGCCATTATGCAGCTCCATCCTCAACACACCTTCTCTCCTACTCATTCAGAGATACACCAGTCACGGTTGATACACAACCTTCTCCAGGTTGGCCACTTCTTGTAACTGCACGTGCAAGGACCATGCTTCTAATAAGGCCATGCTCTACAGCTCTGGGCAGTACTGACTGCCATGCGACCTTCTGGGAGATGCAGCTCAATCTTTGCTTTCTTATAAAATCCAGGACTATCAGACCAAGGATGGCACCACCCACAATGGACCCTCCCACCCTTGATCACCAGTTGAGAAACTGCCTTACACCTGGATCTCACGGAGGCATTTCCTCAAGGGAGGTTCCACAAAACCAGCCAGTACAAATAGACGGAATCCTCTAGTATATATTTGGCTGACAACGACCCTGAGCTGTCTCCATGCTTACCAGGACTTATATAATCATACCCATCCATGCCTATATCCCTAATCCATCACTTGGACTCCCTATCAAGGACCCTAGATGTTGTAGAGAAAATATAACTTACAATTCTTGCAAACTACCTAGCCAGGCTGCTGAATCTCATAGGGATATTGAGAACCCACAGTCCAGACATGCAAACTAAAATATATGTGTGAAGCCAGGGGTCACTGTCTCTGCAGAGCCCAGAACAGCTTAGATCTCAGGCACTTCAGGTGAATCATCTGTAGGAGCAAGGGTGACTTTCTCTGCAGAGTCCCATCCAGAATCCAGGGCAAATGAGTCTGACTAATCATAGCCATTTAGAGGAGGGTACCAAAAGCTAGCTATTGCCCAGAGGAAAGTACATTAGGCCTTCCTAGAGCCCCATAATGATCATATCTGAGAAACAGCAATTTCTGGAGTTTCCCGCCTGCCTTGAGCCCTGGTCATGAGGACCCTTCAGTCTAAGTGTCCAGCTCCTAGAAGATAATGAAGCAGCCACTAGCGTTTCTCTTTCAAGACATGGGATGAATCCTGCAGCAGGAATGGGATGAAACACAGACCACTGCAAAATTCACGTATATTCATGTGTATCCTGGACACTTCACCTGGAGGTAATTTCATACACCAGTTTTCCAAATATTGTGCCTGAGTACAGTATGGATTTTTCTACTTGTAGTGTCTGGCCAAAACCTTTTGACTCTAGAGCATTTTAGAGTTTTAAGTCAGAGGTGTGAAGATTGCAATGTTTGGCCAAGATTCTCTACAGCACTGTGGGATCTGTTCTGCAGTAGAAAGACAAGATCTGAGAAGGTTTTGGAAAGGCTTTGGGGGTGTGTTCAGAATCTGGACAGATATAGACACATCTGGGTGTAACCCAGGTGAGGGTGGAGGGCACAATCAGGCAATGTCTGTGTCTCCCCTAGAGAGAGATCACTGCTGGCTTTCTCCCATGGAAGGTGCTGGCTTATAGCATCTGATGCCCACTTCATTTAGGCGTAGGGTCTCTGTGGATGCAGTTAGGAAAGATGAGCATCCTGAAGCAGCATCAACCACACCCTTACAGAAAAACAAAATTTAAGCTAAAAGGTATGTCTAAGAGAAAAGTTATGTGACGACACAGGCAAGTGCCATCCACAAACTAAGATACTTGAAGCTGTAATAAGGTATGAGAGAGACTGGAAAGAGTGTCCATCACAACCCAAGGAGAAGCTGACCCTGATATAGGCCAGAACTATGACAGCAAGGTTCTGCAGATGAAGTTCCCCAGGCTATATTGTTCGTCACAGCAGCCACAGAAAGCCAATGCAAATGTCACAGATCAACACTCACAAAGGGTCCACAGGACATCCATGTCATCCCATGTCTTTGGCACTATGTGTCCCTCTCATTCCTACAGTAGATACTGCCTTATTGTGGATGAAGCCCTTCCTTAAACCCTTTGAGCATCTAGCACAAAGGACAGCACATAGGACTTATACCTCCTGGCCTATCTCCCTCAACTTCACAAAACTCAAGCCAGATGCAACAAGATACCTTCCCCCCCTCCTCCTGTGCATAATCCAGAAGTCCTCCATTTCATTATCTAGATGGATGTCCTCAAGACAGAAAACCTCTGGTTGGAAGACAGACAGCAGACAGCAGGGACTGAAAGGTTGAAGACTAACAAAAGCTAGACCATAGGATGTAGCCATTCTATAAATGGACTTAGAGGTGGGGAGTCCAGATTCTCAACCTTAGAAATGCAAATGCATATCTCCTACATCACTTCTGCTATCTAATGTGGGTGATGGTATGCCCATACACGCAGAAGAAACACCCAGAAGCAGGCCTTGCAACACCTCCCCTGACCAGGCCACTAGAGCAGTGCTGTGTGTTCCCTGCTACGCTCCACTTAACTGTGCACACTAGAAGCAACATGCTGGTCACCAAAAGCTCCCTTGAGGTATCTATGATCCCTATAAGCCTGTGACTGTCTATGGCCACAATGAGGATTAAAAAGTGGTTAGCATCTCCCTGTGACTAGGACAAGGGAGTTCCTGGGGCTAACATCTGCATCCAGCATCATAGACCTTGTATGGTATGTGAGGTGTAGGGGGACAGCTCTGCAGAGAAGGCAGGATAGGGACAGGGGAGATGAGTGGAGACTGGACCTAACACAGATAGCCCTAGGGGTCCTCTCTGCACTGTCAGCTGCAACCCAGCTCCCCTCCCCAAAAAAGAAAAGAAAATCAGGAAGACCCAGAGGAGGCCTATTTGGCAAGACCTCTGCTTGCTGTGGAGGAAGATAATTTGCTACATAAATAATGAATTAGATGAGTGTCAACGTGGAATTGGTTCTTGGAATGGCTGGCAGAGCTCTTGTGTGACTCGGGGTCACTGTGGGCCGTCAATTCCCAGAGCTGCCGGGACAGATCTGCATCAGGTTTCACTCTTCCCCACCCGCAGTGGTATGTCTTCCCGGGGCTTGCTAATTCTATCTAGATGTGGCTGAGAGTCAGAGGACTCAGAAGCGGAAAGCATCCTTGTCCAATTGTGAAGAACCCACAGGATTCCTCCTCCTCTCTTGCTCTGTCCTTCTACCATCAGTATTTCATGTGGTCCTCCCTGCTGGGCCTTCAAGGTCCACGTCCATCCACGCAGAAGGGGAGCCTTTGTTCTGCTTTCTTGAAGGTCCACTTCATTCTGTGTACAGTCGTTCGAGAAGGGACACGGAGGGAGCAATAGGCTGTATGCACCTGCCCAAGAGTCATAAAAGCACACAGAGTGTGCATATGAGGTCTTTTTAGTCAGCCATACATATGGTGTGCCCTGTGAAAAAGGTTTCCTGATGAGCCCACAGAGGCAGAACAGAGACGAGGATGCTCACAGCAGTGCCTCTTCAAAAGCACTGGGGTTGCTTAAGAGGTTTCACAAACAATGCTTACCCAGACTAGATAGCCAGGCCAAGAGACACACTCCAAAGAAAGTGCAGAGAAACACTGGTCTAAAAATGGGGGCAATATGGAGGCCCCCTTTGTTGTCTGCGTCCTAGCCAGGAAACATTCCAGAACTCAGCTTGGGAGAGGCCTGCTCACGCTGGAACTCGCTGGATGGCTGGGTGCCTCTGGAAAGAATTCCAAATCACTGCACCGCTCCAAGTTTTAGACATCTCCTTCTCTCCTGCATCTGGGAAAACTGCCTTACTTCATTTCCGCTCCCCAGCTGGAGTCAAGCCTCCTCCAGCCTGGCATGGCTCCGGGTCGCCCCAGCTCCCCACGGGTTTCCCTCTTCCTGTTGATCTAACAAGACTGGCAGAACCCTGGACTCAGCCAGTCTTCACCTTCTTGGACACTGTGATGTCGACCAAAGTTCTATTTGTGAGAGTGGCGAAGGCTACGGGCAAGCCAATTCCTCCCAAGAATAAATGGTGTCTACTGTGACGCCGGAGCTGCTGCAGACCCCCACTGCCTTTATGTCTGTTCCTCACCACCTTTGGTCAGAAGCTCAGGGACACATTTAGTTACAGTGTGGTCTGGCTTATAGTGTAACACTTGGTCAGCCGAATGTCCTGGCAACATCCTGCAATCACAGGAAGTACACCTATGAGGACTCAAGGTCCAGTGTGGCTCTCAGAGGCACACATTCCTCCAATGCAGCAGCTGCAGCCACATCTGCTGGTCAGAATGAGAGTTCAAAATATATCGTCTCTTTTCCAAGCATTATCTGCCCCCCCCCAAAAAAAAACAGGCCTGGGACAGTAGGCAGTGGGGTACCTGGCAGCGTAGATCAGTGCAGGGTGTGATGGTCAGAATTAATTATCTCATTGATACCTAAAAGCAGGTCTCCAGGGTGATTCTCTAGATTAAGGTTAACTTCTGAGACTACCTGTGAGGGATTTTTGATTACGTTAATTGATTTCGGGAGGTCCATTTTAAATGTGGACAGGACTACTCCCTAAGAAGGGAGTCCTGGTCAGTCAGAATGACATGGAGAGAGGAAACTGGGCATTATCGTGCAGTGGGCACTGGGTAGCACAGGGCACCAGTGGGTAGTGGGTAACCTGTGGGCAGTGGGCAATGCAGGGCACCTGACTGTTTTGGTTTTTGTTCTTTTTGGTTTTGTTTTTTTGTTTTTTGTTTTGTTTTTTGTTGTTGTTGTTGTTGTTTTGTTTTGTTTTGTTTTTGGTCTTTGTGAGCTACTCCAAGTCTACTGCTATTTCTGGTTTGCCCATCTTGAAATCCCATTCTTCATCAGAGGAAGGAGACCCTGCCTCCTTGGAACGTTGCCTCCTATGCTTCACAGAAGAACCACTATGACCATGATCTCCTGTGTCATGTTCCAAGCTACCCAAATCTTCCCATAATGTAAATAGAGGTAGATAGAGTTCTGTGAGACTGGACCCAAGTGCCAGGTCTGTCCTAGCCACCACATCCTGCTGGCAGGGCCCAGAACCTTCCTCCTTCAGCCTCAGCTCAACCCTCACTCCTCCAGTTCTCCAAATCCACAGAAATATTCTGTGTGTGTGTATGTGTGTGTGTGTTTATATAACTCAACATAGTACCTTTTACTTCAAAATTATTGTCATTCTTACTCTATATTTCTTTTATTATATTTTATTATTAATATAATTTGTTATGTTTAATGACTTTTTATGTCTAAATATATTTTGAACATATTCTTCCCCTCCCCTAAGTCCCATTTTGAGGAAACTTGATTTATTGTTACCATTTGTCCATATTGGTTAGGTTCATAAAAGGGCCACATCCCCAGCTTTAGTTAGCAATGACTGTGGCTCAGCCTCTTTCTTCCATGATCCCGTTTCACTTTGTTTTAAAGCCAGGCTCAGGATTTTAATCCTCTCATCACCAAAATATTCTCTCAATGACATTGAGGACTGTGACATTCATGGGGAAGCAGAACTCAAAAGAGCTTGTTTGTGTGACAAGACCTCTCTGCAGTGTGTGCAGAGGGTGTGGTGTACAGAGTGAAGTACAGGAGAAATAGTCATGGAGCTGAGGAGAAGCTGGGAGCTAGCATCTTCTGCATGTGGACTCTGTTAGCCACAAATCTCCAGGGACATTTCAAAAGCCCAGGTAATATTTGGCTGGGGTGACAAAGAAGGGGATGGTCTGAACACATACTATTTTGAAATATATCATGCCCAGGAAACACAGCTGGAGGGGCCAAGTGACTGTCAACATCAGATGTAGTCTGCCAGGCTCAGAACAGCCTAAGCCACCTAGTCTTCAGGGTACCCATCTGCATGATAGCACCCTGAGTTTTCTGTAAAGGTGAACAGAATACACCAGTTCAGGTCAGAACCCCATGTCCAAAATCAGAACAATGAGACAGACTACCGTGGTCCGTAGCCAGGATCTGGCAGTATTTGTGGATGTGGTCTTGTCCTGGTCATTCACCTGTTTATGACCCCCAGCAAGTGAATAAGAGGAGATCTCACATCCACTGGGTACCCCTCAACTATGATTGAGTTACCTACTACACATGTTCAAGTGTCAGGGCTGGAAGACAGAACTACCATGCAAATACACCCACAGCCCCTGGAAACAGTGTTGCTAACCCTAACCCTAACCCTGCCTCAAAGAATGAGCCCACAGTCTAATCTCACAAAGCCTCTACCACTCTTAAATCAGCTCAGCTTTTCAGGGTAGACCTTTAACTCTTTCACAGTCCAAATTGACCCCCCCTCATACCTCTCCCACTGATGTCTTCCTGGTCTCTGCACAGGAGGCAGTACAACACTGTGACCAGCTCTGTCCACACAGCAGTCTGGACACACTTTGGCTACAACATAAGATCACAATGAGAACTCCAAGCCAAAGTCCTCTACATTCATCCAAGGCAATATGAAGGGTTTGCCCCACCACTCAGATTAGACCTTGCTATCCAACCACCTTGGCTTCCTGTCCAGTGAGCTCAACAGACTAAAAGGTTGACTTCCTTCCACTCAGTCCTTCCTTCGAGTACCTTTCCTCTGCCATGCCAAGTCCAGTCTCTCTGATTTCCCCCAACACACACACACATAAACACACACACACACACATACGCACACACACACATATAGGAACATACAAGCACACACAGAGGAGCATACAAGCATATGCAAGGGCACACACAAGAACACACACACACAAGCACACAGACATACCACAAACATACACAGTCACACACACAAGCACACAAGAACACATAACGCACACACAAGCACACGCATACAAGCACACACATACACACAAGCACACTGGCATTGGGAAATTGCAAGAAATTAGAGATGACGTGGCAGGGGCATGTATTCCTTTTCCCCTCAAGACCAAGGCTCAACTATCTGAGTCCCTGCTGTTAAAAGGAAAGGCACTTGGTATTTAGGAAACACTCTCCTAACATGGTATTCATTGAGGTTATTGGAGGGGGTGGAGTGCTGTTGTTTGTTTTTCTGAGGTGTTATTGGGCTGTAGGCACAGATTTGTTATTGCATTTTGATTATTGTTATAGAAATAAAAAGCTAACAGTTGGTGTGTTACCTGAAAGATCTTTGAAAACTAATGAATGTCTTGGATTACATTAGGAAAAAAAATCATAAAAGACAGGAAAAGATCAGTTAATCATATTTCTCAAGTGAAACTTTCCACAACTCCAATCTGCAGTGAGAGAGGCAGATGGTAGCTGCCTGGGGCGAGGTTGAAGTGGGAACTAGGGAGAAGCAGCCCAGGGCGCTGTGGGGTAGGAGTGTGTTTGCTGTCCTTAGGGCTGTGGTGATTACACAGGTGCACAGGCTTGTCAAACTCGTAACCTGTGGCCTAGAATGGGTACATTTTATTGCCCATGAATTATATCTCAAAGCAGCTTACTTTTTAAACACAATAACTCTCTCACATCCTCCTCCAGGGCCTTTCAGCCATAGAGTGTTTTCCTAAGGGTCCTATGATGTGGGCTCATAGAACACATAAGGTCACAGGAAGGGCTTGGGGAGGCTTCTTCATGTCTCAAACAAAGAACCACCATCTTGGATTTTTTTTTTTTGAAAGAATTAGCTCGATTGACCATGTCCTGACCTCCTGGCAAAGCAAAGTGCCCTCAAAGGCAAAGGGGCTGGGAAAGATCTAGACTCTCAGAGGATAAACTGTTTAATGGGGTTGAAGTTCGGAAACCCCATGTCAATCTCTCCACACTACAGTTCCTTCATTGCAGTGGTTCCCAGGGCAGTGACTCAAGGCTGTCATAAGTTGGCACCCAGGCTTCTCGCTGGATTGTGGGCAAGCATTGGGAAGATGGACCGCCAATAAACATACTCTTCTACTCCACAGAGATCCTGGATGTGGAACTTGGCCCTACTTATGCTTTCTGTCCACTTTAAAGTCCAAAATCCAAGATGTCTCTTAGGTTGGGGTGGATGTGTGAATGTAGATCTGTTCTGTGTACATATGTGTGTGAAAACTGGTGAGAACCCTAAGATGTTCTTCCAGATCTTTCCACTTTGGTTTTAAGAACAGATCTCTCACTGGGACCTCGAACTTCTCATAGCTGACTGTCTCGTGATCAATGTATCCATGAATCTCCGTTTCCCTAGTACTGAGATTACAAGCATTCACCATGATGCTTGGCTTTTTACATGGGTATGAAGAATTAAACTCAGGTCTCCATACTTGCCCTGCAAGGTCTTTACTGATTTAGCCTTCTAGACACACACACATTTACTTCACACACACACATACACACACACACACACACACACACACACACACACTTGCAAGGTCTTTACTGATTTAGCCTTCTAGACACACACACATTTACTTCACACACACACATACACACACACACACACACACACACACACAGAGTTTCATGGTCTGCATTTGTAATCTTTGGAAAGGAGAAATCTTCATGGGGAACCTCAAACATCCATAATCCTTACTTCATCCTGTGCCCATGCCATACCTCCCATCAACAGACAAGCTCTGTCTCTCCACTCTCCTATGTAAGTGGCCCTGCAGCCTGCCTGGCCAACAGAAGACAACAAAGGAAGAGCTTCTGTGTTTGACTGCCTGGAAAGAAGGGCTGGGAAGATGCTAGACCATGAGAAGCAAAGATGTGCCAAAATGTTCTTATCTGAGCACGCCAAGACCAGCCAGTGCACAGCCAACTTGAAATCCCTGACCTCATGAAGGTCTGTCCAGCAGAGTCCAAAGTAAATCCCTGCCATTGTTTTGTTTTTAACCTGAGGCTTTTTAAAAAATATTCTTTGAGAATTTCATACAATGTATTTTGATGATACTCACTCCCCAAGTCCTCCCAGATCCAACTCCTCTTGAACCACCCAACTCTTTTTCCTATTTTTTTTAATGGAGTAAGTTCAATTTGTGCTGCCCATAGACTCTTGGGTGTGTTGCCATCCATTGAGCTACATACCAGGGGCCATACCCTTCCCTAGAAGCTACCAGCTGCCAATATCCCATGGGGGTGGGATTTTATGTCTACCTCTGCTATCCATCCTAGGATTTTGTCTGACTTGAGTTTGTGCATGCTGTCACCCTCACGGTGAATTCACGTGTACAACTAAACTTCTGTATCCAAGAAACACTATTCCCTTGTGGTCATTCGCTGCCTCTGGCTCTTGCAACCTTTCTACCATCCTTCTATGTCTACCTCTGAGCCTTAGGAAGAGGACTTGTGATATAGATGTCTGGCTGAGCATTCTTCAATCTCTTATTGTATACTCCTTTACCAGTTCTGGCTCTCTGTGTTAATCACCATCTAATTCAGAAAGAAACTTGTCTGATGAGGGTTAAGAGATGTCCTAATCTATACATAGAGTATAACAACAAATCATTAGGAGTTAACTAAATATACTATAGCTGTTAATAGAATTATAGCCTGGGCTTTCTTAAGGACTATGGCCTACCTAGTTTTGGGTTCTTGGCCCTCGTAACAGTAACACACATGAGTTCTATCTTGTAGATCTGGAATTAAATCCAATCAGAAAGTGGTTGGTTACTACCATAATATTCCTGCCATGACTGTACCACTGGGCATGTCTTGTCAAGACAATAATTATTGTAGCTTGCAGGATTCAATGTTGGGCAAGACTGATGGTTTACTTGTCTCCTCTAGTAGCATAGCACACACAATACCCTTCCAGCATTATGAAAACGAGCCAGTAGGGATGAAGCTTCTAGGTGAATATTGTCTTGATTTGTCCATGTTTTATGAGTCAAGTATATGGTCTTGATATACCAATAAGGTCTTACCATCAAATTCTGGGAGTAATCAAGAGCATAAGCAATTGCCTATAATGTTTAGGCGTCTCTGGGTCCTCTTGGTCAATAATTCCAAAGAAACATAACTCATTCTTGGTATTAGTATTGTTACCCCAATATAGAATAATCCCACTTAAATTATACATGTATATATTTATGTGTGTGTGTGTATGTTTGAAAACTTTCACAGTAATGGATTTCCATATGACATTTTCAAAAGACCCTTATCTTAGTTTATCCCTTCCCATAACCCATCTTCTAACATGTCCTCCCATCTCCCCCCCTCATTCAATCCTTGCCCTGAAGCTGAGTTGGGGTGATCAACATGCAGCAACTTTGAATAGGTAAAAGAGCTGTTGGGTGGAGCTTGCCCCCCAGTGAACTCTTGAGTCCCTCTTCCGGCCCTGGGATGACCCTCCCATTCTGCCTCCTTCAGCAGCATTGTGTCCTAACCAGTTCTCACTACCTGCTTCTCCTGCAGTAGTACTTCATCACTGCTCATAGGATTCTCTTACTAAGTTATTCCCCAATCTGTATGATGGTTCTAGGAAGTCTATATGCACTAAGCTATGACCATGAGACACTTGGTTTATTCTGTGTCCTGAGGAGTAGCAGAAGTGCCTTGCCCTGGGCTCATCATCCTCATCCTGCATTGTCTGAGAAGGACTTGGGTTTCTCAATGTGTTATGGGTCTCAGTGGTCAGTGGAAAATCTGCCCTGGGACTGACCTCAGCAGACCCCAGGGACAGGGGGAACAGCAGTAGACTCTGAAAGGGGCCTTTCCAGCACAGAACTGATGGATGAAAGCTCCCTGCTCTGGCCACCCCATGGCTCCACTGCCACATCCATTGCCCTAGCTCAAGCCACTTACTCACTACCTGAATTGACCTGAGTGCTGCAGCAGGGTGTGTGTGTGTATCTCTTTAAAGCTAATCTGGTATTTTGCTTTTTGCATAGAATCAACCAGCTTCAGGGTACCGTGGCTTTCCTTTGCTATATACTGAAAAGTGGATAGCAACCCTCTGGCCTATCTCTGTTATTTTATTTTATTTATTCTATTGATTTATTAAAGGATGTTGTGGTGATTTGAATATGCTTGGCCCAGGGAGTGGCACAATTAGGTGTGGTCTTGTTGGAGTGGGTGTGGCCTTGTTGGAGGAAGTGTGTTACTGTGGGGGTGGGCTTTGAGACCCTCCTCCTAGCCACGTGGAGTCAGTAGTCTGTCTTCTCCTGTTTGTCTTTAGAACAAGATGTAGAACTCTCATCTCCTCTGCCAGTACCATGTTTGCCTGGATGCTGCCATGTTTCCTGCTATGATGATAATGGACTGAATCTCTAAACCTGTAAGCCAATTAAATGTTGTCCCTTCTAAGGGTTGCCTTGGTCATGGTGTCTTTCACAGCGATGAAAACCTAACTAAGTCTTTTCTCATTTTCCTCAAGCTTCTTTGTGAATTTTCACTACACTTAGACGTCTTATAAGGCTCCAGGATACAAAGGGATCTGCTTCGGTGGGGCAAATTGTGTGGTGCTTTGTCAAGGACACTGGCTTCCCTACTTTTGGACTTGAATCAGGAGCTTCTGGGGCAGAAGGTCCGAGGCAGATATCACCAAAAACAGCAAGCCTGAAATGACTCCAAGGACTCATATCAAGGCTGTGACCTGCAGCCTGGGATAGCAGCAGATCTATCTGGACTTCCAAACTATCCGTATACCATTGTTCACTTTTCCCATTTGCTCCATGGAATCCTACATATCTTTTACCTGCACTAACTTTATTCAGAGTTGAGTTGTGATCCCTGGATCCACACACTGGAGTTTCAATCTTCAGGCTTCAGAATGTAGCTGTATTTGGAGGATTTTTGTTTGTTTGTTTGTTTGTTTTTGTTTTTGTTTTTTTTAAGAGAAGGTTTGAAGTGTTTGCCTGAGTCATTTATTATGGTTTTCATATAAACAGGTAGCAGGGCGCACAAAGAGTTAACCACAAGAAGACACGGGGAGAAGATGGTATCTGTGAACCAAGAGCAGAGGCCTGATAGTTCATTCTCTAAATCCCAGCCTCTGAGCAGGACCTTGAGGCATGTGCTATCCTGTGGCAGTCTCCTGGGGCAGCCTGGGCTGAAGAACTAGAATTTCTCTGTATTCTGTGCTGTGCCACTCAACCATGGAGTCTCTTCTGCTTTGATTTGTGAGTGAGGCACTGAGCTGGTGTGATTGTTGACCATGTCCAAGTCCCTATGTTTCTATGTCTTCTCCATTGTTGTCTTATCCCACTTCAGATGATGATGCCTGGAGTTTGCAGCATAGAGCCATCCCCAGGACACTCCTCTTCCCACTGTGATGGCAACCAACTAAAGCCATGAGTCCTGACTCTGCCACAAGTCCCTCTTTAGAACTTGATAATTTGCTTTTCACTGAGCTTCATCCATCATCCCTCCCTCCTCTCCTCTCCAAAGAAACCATCCCATGTCATTGTAAATATCTGTTTTTTCCACAAGCTACTTACTAGGTTCATGATATCCTACTCCACCATAAAGCAGCCTCAAAGGAGTCAAACTGGTGTTCTGCCACAAGCTCAACAGCCCCCCATTCAATGTAGACTATGAGGGGCCCTTGTCTATTTCTGATTCAATCCCATTTGCCTTCTCATTGTATTGTATCATTTGCCCAAGTGAAATTCACCTGACAGATACTCTCAGGGTAAAAAACAGATGACCAGCTACACATTAGCTCAGGAAACTCATGGTTTTCTCCTGGGCATGACCTCCTCTCCAGACAGAGCTATTGAAAACAATTGTGTCTGGTGACAGTGGCCATGGGCTTTTTGTGGCAGAAGCCCCAAGGAGGATATTATGGATGGGTGAAGCCTTCCTCCACAAATGCTGCGCTGTGAGTAGCTTCAAAATGTCGTGTGAACTTGACTAATGGAGTCTCACCAGGACACTAAAGTGAGAGAAAATTAAACTGAGGGGCTAGGACAACCCAGATAATGTTCTGGATCCTGAACCTACAAGCCTGGTTCCCCATCCCTGTTAGATCCCATACAGATGATGTCAGTTAGGCCTGCTTTTCCACTTTAAAGGATATAAGTAGAGGTATCACTAAGTTGTCCCCTATCCATGTGGTACAAAACCAAGACTCACATGCATAACAAATATAAGCATAATACACCCACACTCTGATCTATCCACAGTAAAGGCTAGACCACATCTCAGCACACGAGCAAAGGACTGAAATGATGATTGCCAGAATAAGTCCATCTACAAAACCCACTTCTGAGGAAGTGACAGCTCTGCTATTAACCTGCTTTGTCTCATTTCTGCACCTCCAGGTTTAACTTTTGAAAACTCGGAACCTTATAGACATGTCTCACTTCAGTCCAGCAGATTTTACCCATCAATCCCCTCACTTCATTATGTCAAATCCCTCTGAGGTTCACCCTACCCCCACCCTTGTTTGTTCTTTCCTCTAAGTTTCAGATCAACAGAAAACACACCAGCTGTGAAATTAGACTGTACACTGAACATCGTTGCACACCACTTGATGAACAGGGTGGACTCCCTACCCGGATCTCAGAGCCACTTGCTCTTGCCCTCTTTCCAAAGCTCACACTTGAGATTAAGGTTATTTCTCCAGAAATAACTTCCACACAAAGATGAGCTCAGTTGGAATTTTCATCAAAACCTACTCAACTGTTTTGCTTTGCAAGACTGAGAAAGGACTGGCCAGCTATGAAAGGCAAAATGTTTGCACCTGCTTAGCCAAGACGAGTGTTGTGTTATGTCAAACCAGGGAGAGGTTCAGAATCCAGGCAGGAAAGGGAGCTCAAAGGCAGCTCTGGAAACCACTGGGAATGACTCTATTTTAGCCTCCAATGAAAATCTTTGCAGAAGTATGCCAAGCTAATTAAAATGGGGATGTGGCTCTCACTGTACTGCTGCTGCAGGACAGACAATGGGTTGTAACACTCTGACAGTCTTCATGGGAGACAATACAATTGCAAGCTCCCTCCCATACTCATGTCACACCATATGTGGGGCATGCTCAATTCTACTACTGGTTTCCAATCACTGATGGGTCCTGTAGGTCACCTGCAACTTAAGAACTTGTCCAGGTTCCAGGTGGGTCAAAGGTCCATCTGTGTTCTTTGTTTCCTAAATCAGTGTACTTCCCCAAGGCATCCATGATCATTACGATCAATAATCGACATGACTTTTTCAGACGACGGTCATTCATAATCATTACCACTGTCAATAGCCTATGACCTTCGCTTTAGCTGCTTCCTAGGGATACTACCCGTGGCTTCCACTGTTATCTTCTTCATACGCATCACCAACAACCATTACCCAAGACAATTGCCTATGATCTTGATGTAACCCATTGTGTGTGACTGCTGCCCTTGGCCACCATCATCTGTGACTTCTACGGGTGACCACTGTCATGATAATTTCCCCATGATTAGCCCCAATTCCATCTGTAAGACATTTACCATAGCCCTCTTCATGGTCCTCACCATGAATATATCCAGTGACTACAGATATACCTGTGTACATATATTGAAGTACAGAGAGCACATGATCTGTGACAAAAGAGAACAGGAGCCAGAATAGCATCCACTTTAAATAATGGATGACATTATTTCACCTAAGAGAGGGTGACAGACCCCAAACATGCAGTGGGGGAAAAAACAATGTATCTAGTACTGTCTCATCTCTGACAGCTTCTAGTCACCCCATGCATACCTCATGCAAAGAATATGGCAACCACAGGGTAGTTGTCACCACATAGATGTGCATCTATCTCCCACCCAGAATGTCAAGCTAATAGTGAAAAGAGCCAGGGTACAATGTTCAGGAAGATTTACTTTACTTTGTCATAAAAGTCAACTACATGAACATTTATTACAAATTATATTTAATTCACAATATATGAATTTTCAAAGAAGTGCCACTTATTACTTTGTGAGCTATATCTGGCCAAGAACTAGGAAGAAATGAGACCATATATTCAAATATCTACCTTATTCATTAAAATAATTGACAATGATCAGGATAGATATTATGTATTTTGCCTTTTTAATAGAGATTTATTTTTCTACTAGCTCAGTAGTAGAGCAATTTTCAGTGCTTTCGAAAACATTAATCTTGGGCTTTAGATTTATTCTTTTAATTATAATTTACTTTATGTGTGTGAGTGGTTTGCCTGCATGCATGCCTGTGCACACATGCATGCACCTGTGCAGTGCCTGTAGGAGCCAGAAGAGGTCATTAGAGTCCCTGAAACTGTAGTCACACGTGTTTGTGAGCTGCCATGTGAGTGCTGAGAATTAAATCTGGGTTTTCTGGAAGAGTAGTCAGTGCTCTTAACAACAGAGTCATCTCTCTAGCCCAGGCTTCATATTTTTACCTCTTGCTTAAACTGCACACTGAATTCATTGCCCTGTGAGAGACCAGGTCCTTTTCCCTCTGGCCTTCTCTCTTTGCATGGAGTGGCTGGCAGTGAACCTTCAGCACCCTCAGCAGGATTTCCCTGGCCTTCCATTCATACACCCAGCCGATGTGGAGCATAACGTGAGGTTCCTCACCTGTGCTCACCTGTGAGGTTCTTCACCTGCACCAGTCTACTGTGCACATGATCCTACTTCTTGGCTCTCTACTCTATACATGGGTTGCTACTTATTGGATCTCTCTAGAGAAGAGAGTTGATGGTACTCTGTTCTGTAGTTTGAGGAGTCTTCTGTGTTATAGTAATTGTGTCATGTCAAGTTCTTTGCTCTGAGACTTGTTTTTATTATTTCTATATATTCATTGTACACGGTATTGAATTTCAAAGAGAATTTCCTTCAAGCATATTATGTAGTTACCATATTTGACCCCTCGCACAAACTTCTCTGGGTCTTTCCTCTTGCACCTTTGCACTAGTATCTTTCCAGGGGGCATGGTGTGTGTATGGTGTATGTGTGTGTGTGTGTGTGTGTGTGTGTGTGTGTGTGGTATGTACAAGTATGTGTCTGTGTGTCTGTGTGAGTGTGTCAGTGGTGTGTGTGTGGTGTGTATGTGTGAGTGTGTATGTCTATGTGTGTGTGGTGTGGCTGTGTATGCTGTACATGTATATGGTATGTATGTATGTTATCTGTGTGTATGTGTATTCCAAAACCCTTAACCATCAGAAAATGCAAACTAAAACTAGGTAAAGATTCTGTCTCATCCCAGTCACAATGGCTATTATTAAGAAATAACAAGCCAGGTGTGGTGGCGCACACCTTTAATCCCAGAACTTGGGAGGCAGAGGCAGGCGGATTTCTGAGTTCGAGGCCAGCCTAGTCTACAGAGTGAGTTCCAGGACAGCCAGGGCTATACAAAGAAACCCTGTCTCGAAAAACCAAAAAATTAATAAATAAATAAGAAAAACAAAAGCAAGAACAAATGTTGGCTATAGGGAAATAGGATATAGGGAAAGGGAGCCCTTATACACTGATGGTGGAGATATAAACTGGCCCAGCCACCACAGAAATCAGTATGGCCTGACCATATCACTTTCAGATAAATAGCTGAAAGACTCCAAGTCAATATATCATAGAAATACCTGGATGACTGTTTCAATGCAAGCATAGGCTTTCCCCACCCCCAGTCTGATAAGACACGGGTATTGAAGTAGACTCTAAAATCATGAAAGACTTTAGCATATTAATAAATTAATTCCCTGGCATGTGCACATAAGTACATTTACATATGTGCATGTTAAGGTTTATATTGTGTGGAAATGAATGTGAGACAGATCATATTTTGTGTCTAGATGTGTTATTGGTGTAAAACTTTTATCTATCAAAGGATAGAAGAGATCAAAATTGCTTGGATATTGAAGCTTTCATATAAGAAAGTCTTTCTGTGAAATTTTCTGTACTTTGATGCAATATATAGACACACAAATATGAAAGTTGCCAGCTTAATATTTAACCAGTGGCCAATCCATAGAGGTGTGATTCTCATTTCCAGAAGGGGCCCTGGTACAAGCAGTGACTCGTTTTAATAGACATCAGGCATTAAAAGGGGGAGGACTGTTAAGTTGCGATTCAGCTGAGAGCCACAGGGCACAATATGTTCTGTGGGTCAAAAGCACAAGTCCTAAAGGAGTGTGCGCCCTGGAACGTTGTCTTCGTTATTAATCCGGAAATTGCATTTTTTTAGAACCGATATTGTTGACTACATAAGTCCCTATTTTTTTTTCTTCAGTGGAAATTTTTATCAAGCAGACTTCCCTTTGCTGCCTGAGATGGAAGGCAGCTCATACTCTGGCTATAGTTTTGTGTATGCTTCTGCAACTGTCTTACGAAGACACTTGCTCTCTCTGTGTCATATCTTCCTAACCAGTGACCTTCACCAAAAAAAAGGCCTTTTCAAAGAGGCTGGACAGTTTGATTGGCAAAGATTCCAAAAGGCAGATTGCTGTCAGGTGAGAGGTCACAGCGAAATGACCGCGGTGGGTGTGACTTGCTGGGACAGTTTCCCAGCACTAGTGCTTCCCTACCCTGGAGGTGAAAAGATAGTCCCTGACAATAGAAGAACCAAGTCACCGCAGCTGAACTGCAGAATGAGTGGCCATGTGCTTGATCTGATTTACATTCTGGGAAAATTCACAGGAGTTCAGTAACACATCTTTTAAATGATGAGCAGCCTATCAAGTCTAACAAGATTTCCCTAGGAGCCTCTGCTTTTGTAGAGAAAAAGCAACCCTGCCCCCACCGCCCCCCCCTAAAAATCCCATCTCTCTCAAGAGTCACCACCTCACCATATCCAGTTGGCTTGCTGATGGGTCATGGGGGTGGGTGTGGGGTCACAAAATGTTCTCTACCACTAGGGAAGCTACAGGTGTGTTCATTTGGCTGTCTTGGTCCACACTCAGGCAAATCTTAACACAGACATTATTTTCCATGTTCTGTCAAAGGGAGCACTCTCCAGCCTTATTTCTAGTGCAGCAGCAGGGCCATGGAGGACCCTGTGCATGCGTGCACATATACATGGGCTGCCTATAGAACACCGTGAACTTGGATGTGTACACAGTTCACTGATGGTACTCCCTCACTGATCCCACCCTAAGCCTGCTAAAGACAGCAACATGTAGCCTGAGTCAGAAATACCCTTCCAAGTTGTTAGGGCAACAGCTTCGGAAAATGGGTGTCTTATCCAATCAAAAGTAACTAAACAAATAATCAAATTGACTACAGTCCAGTCCAAGCAGGAATGAGACCATTCCCTCTCCTACCCAACTTGCCCTCCACCTAGTAGCTATTGAGGAGACAGAAATATCTTGACCCTCACGGAAACGTTCAGTGGAGACTGGGACGCTGTATGGCCCATACGGAGGTGCAACTGTTACTGTCCCACTTTGCCTATGAGCTGCTATTGTTTGTGGTGTTCAATAGCATTTATGTTACAGCCCCCAAACACAGTATTTCTCTTCATATGTAGATCAAAATAGTAAATTTTCTCACCAAGAAATTTAACTAAGAGAAAAAACTAACCTGTGATCTTCTGTGGCTGCTATTTGTGAATTGTCCTGCCCTTTGCAGAGTTCTGAGTATTTGCTTAATTACAGTTTTCCCTCCGTCTAAAGAAACCTGACTGACATTCTCTACTCTAAGGGTCTGCTAGGAATACATTCCTTCAACTTTTTCATGCTAGGAGGTGCTGCTTAGGATGCTAGGTAAGAAAAGACATCAATAATTCTATCTAGCATTAGATTCTTCATGTTACAATCCCCACCCACAAGGTAAGATGTGCCTAGGTGCAGTAGTGGCATCACTGTCCATGTAAAGATCAAAACACTCTCTTGATTGGATGTGAAGCCTTCTCTACAGAAGGAAATCCATGCCTGTTAAACATGTTCAAAACCCGAGGCTAGGGAAACCTAGGGCCCAAGGGGAAACCCTATTGATGTTGATAACAAATTGTCTTCTAAATATTTAAATAGTCATAGATTGGCACTGCTTTCAACCTTGGCCAGAGAAGCTTCCTGTAGTGGTTAATGCAGAAATACATTACTGCTCAAAGGACAGAAAATGAGCAATCATGAGTGCTCTGCCATAGATGTCCAGGTCACATACAACAATAAAGCTCAGGAAACCTAGAAGAGGGACAGAAAGTGTCTAAAAACCAGAGAATAGCACAGAGTGCTGTGAAATGCTGTCCTTCAGATATGGCATGGAAGTTGCACACATAAACTTACAAAGTGATTACCTACACAAGATGAAACCAGCTAGAAATTCCTAGCATGAACTGGGGGAGGGGCTCCCAAGGCCTCACCCCTATCTGAGGAGCAATGAGAATTTGGTGGCTGCAGCGATAGGGAGAGTTACTGCTCTTCAGAAATATGGTCCCTGGTAGGCTACACATGCTCCAGCTGATGACCCCCACACCAATGTACATAATGGCTCAATAGGTTCAAATAAGTAGATAGATGGATGGATGGATAGATAGATAGATAGATAGATAGATAGATAGATAGATAAGAGGGGACAAATGGATAGACAGACAGACAGACAGACAGACAGACAGACAGACAGATAGATAGATAGATAGATAGGAGGACATAAAGTTAGGAAAGAGATATGACAGAGGGGCTGGGAGAAGATGGGAGAGTGGATGTGATCAAGGCACATTGTGCACATGTACAACATTTTTCAAGACTAAATAAAAACAACAATTTAAGTCTTAATTTTTACAAGATGATTCGCTGCAAAGGAGCACTGTTTCTTCCATTCATTTCTTCTGCTTCGTTTCTCCCTTTCACCTTTTGACCCTTGTCTTTGTTCTTCCAGGTAGCAGTCGTGCTTTGAATAATTGATTTAAAGATTTTTTCCCTTAATCAATGTCTTCTATAATTTTATTTTAATCCATGGTTTCATAGATTCTTTCACATTTGTTCTTGGGTCTGTGGATTTATAGCTATCACAAAACCTGAAATTTTTCTTATTTGTGCTTCTAAGTGCCTGTTCCTCCCACTTCCTGTGTCTTTCCACTACAGTCAGCTATACCCACCATTTTACCATTTTAAGCTCTAGATACAGTCGTCTAGATCAGCAGTTCTCAACCTGTGGGTCATAACCCTCTTGACACACCTCTCTCTCCAAAACTGTTTACATCACAATTCATAAAAGTAGCAATATTATAGTTATGAAGTAGCAACAAAATAATTTTATTGTCACCACAACATGAGGAACTATATTAAAGGGTGAAGACAGCATTAGGAGCATCGAGAACTACTGCTCTAGAACATCCTACTAAAACAAGGCAGCCTACTTCAGATCTGTAATTTTGCTACTCTTGTGAATGGTAACGTAAATATCTGACATGCACGATACCTGATATGTGACCCGTGTGAAAGGGTTGTCTGCCCCACCGAGGGTTCTTCACCTTTGTGTCTGCTCTAGTGGCTTTATCTGAGTCCTCTCTTTTCTAATGGAAATACAAATGAGTTTCCCTTGTGATACTCTAGTTGTCTGGGCATGCAAAGGTCCCTTTCCTATTGTCCCATTGGAAAGTCTGATTTCTCAACAATGGCATTAATAGCAGTTATAGCTGCTTTGTCCACCCTGCTTGCAGTTTTAACCAAGTTCACTCTCCCTCACCAATTCCATATTTCTACTCTCTTTTTCTATAAATCCTGTATATGAAGAAAGCAATAATTTTGTCCAAGCCCAGGTGGCTATCTATCTTTATATTTTCTCCACCAAGCATCATTACTTTTTAAATCAACTTTCAGATCCTGGTACCAAGTGGCCATGTCTTTTTCCAGACAATAACATGAACAACCTCTAGCAGTTCCTAATAGAGTCCTTTACTCCTCTCCAAAGTATCCTGGGTAGTCTTTACTGTCTGAATTCTCCCTAAAAACACCTCGTTAAGCTCTTCTCCTAGGCAATACGGAGTTCTCTAGTCAGTTCCAAATCTGTTCTTGCTTCTACAAAACAGCTCAGATGATCTAAATCACATGATCAGGTTTACCACAGCAACACCATCTTCACGTTACCAATTTTATGTGCTAGCTGCTTCTCTTGTCAGAATCAAATGCCTGGAAAGAAAGGGAGGAAAGAGGAAGAAAGGGAGGCAAGACCTTCGGGGCTCGTGCTTGGAGTGTGCAATCCGGCATGGCCGGGAAGGCTTGCAGTAGTGTGGCTGTCCTTGCCTGTAGATATATGAGACTAATTACTCACATTCAAACATATCCAGGAAGCAAAGAAAGGGAGACACCAGGGCTGAGCTCGCTTGCACATATTCCATTTTATGCTGCCCTGGACCCCAGCCCATGAGAAGATGCTGCCCATGTTCAAAGATAAATTTACCTCTCGGTTAGTCTTTCTGGAAATGCTTTCATAGACACACCCCAAGGTGTGCCTTACTATAGCCCTCGGTGCTTTATAATCCAGTCAAGTTGACAGTGAAGATTAACCAGGGCAGAAAACAGAGGCTCTGCAGGTTTTGATGGATAAGATTGCTGGGTCTTGAGGGTCACTTGTGGGCTAGGAGGGCAAGTCCTCTGATCTGTGTGGAGTATGATCCACATGAGCCATTGACTTTCTCACTTCATGAGACCAGGAAGATAGAAGCCCATGCTTAGCCAGGATAGCAGAAGCATTAGAACAAGTGCTCAGAAGAAACCACAGACAGCAGAAATAATAGTTCCTTAGGAAAAGTACCCAGTGGCAGCTCTTGGGATAAGTGGATCTGATTCTTCACCATATTTAAAATATTACAGAAACCCAGTTCCTCCTGATTTTACAATATCTCTGTAATGTTTGTTATATAATAAATATCTCTCCTATTCTAAAATACTGATAAAAAAAAGCTAAACACTTTTACCTTATAACTAACTGTAATATTAAGAGAATATAGAACATATATTTTATTTAACCCACCAAACAAAATTATATTAGGAGATATACACTGTTATTGCTTGATATCATGAAATGGGCAAGACAACCCTAAACACCCAGGTCGTACCACCAGCTGAACTTCTCCTGCTTCTCTGCTTACTTGGCTAGTCTGTTAGAAACCTGAAACATTCTGGCCCAGCAGTTCAACGTATGGGTCATGACCACTTTCAGAGAGTCAAATGGCCCTTTCACATGGGTCATCTAAGACCATCGGAAAACACAGATATTTACTTTAGTATTCATTGCAATAGAAAAATTACAGTTATGAAGTAGTAACAAAAATAATTTTATGGGTCACCACTATGTGAGGATGTGTATTAAAGGGTTGAGCACAGCATTAAGAAGGTTGAGAAACATAGTTCTGGCCCCACTGTCTGTCCCTTCCACAACCTCTTGCTGTTCTACTACACGTGACCATCAATGTAAAACACTCAAAATACCAAGACCCTAAACCCAGGTCCTATCGTATCAGCAAGTGTCCTGTTTCTCCACTCCACATGGCTGATAGGGTTACAGACCCAAACATACCAACACCCCCTTTCCTGCTACCTCAGCCACCATCACACAGGCCACATTTCTACTGCACAGCATAACCAGGGTAAGAATACCTGAAGAATATCAGATATTGCCCTCTGTTCCACATGACTGGCAGGGTTAGAGAACCAAGACCCACTGCCTATTGACTCAGGAGCCTTCCCTGCCATTCTTCTCTCTTAAATATGACCCATCATCCTTTATTGGGACTCAAGGTAGGTGGGCAAAAAAATATCAAAAATTACAACCAACAACTTCACTCCAGGTTACCATCATAACAATAAACAATATGAACAACCAACACAATAGGTTCCATGCCTTAAAGTCACCAATCCCAGAGAAATAGACTCCAAGGAGAAAGCTTTAGATGATATTTGAGACGTAAACAAGAGCCCAAGTTCTGAAAGGTCATAATGTCCAACCCAGATTATTTGACCCAGCAAAACTGTCTTCTATAAATGATAGAGAAATAAAAACTTTCCATAATAAAACCAGACAAAAAGAAGTTATGATAACCAAGCTAGACTTTAAAATGGTACTGGAAGGGACACTTAAGAATGAAGAGAAACATACATAAACATACATAAACATACCCAAGAGGTCACAGGGGAAAAATAAACAATCTCAAGACAGTTCATGAGAAGAGGTCTAAGAAAATAAGTTAACAAAATGGCAGGAATAAATAACATATACGAATTACAACTCTAAATATTATTGATCTCCATTACCTAATAAAAAGATAGACTAGCAGATTGGATTTAAAAACAGGATCCATCATTTTACAGCTTTCCAAAATCACACCTCACCAAGAATAGACAATACCTTACTGCAAAAAGGTAGAAAGGGATATTCCAAACAAACTGAACTACAAAACAAGACATCATGGATCTTCTAAACAAATGGAACTACAAAACAAGGCATCGTGGGTATTCTAAACAAACAGAACTACAAAACAAGGCATCGTTGGGTATTCTAAGCAAACAGAACTACAAAACAAGTCATCATGGGTATTCTACTATATAGAAAAAATGAACTTCAACCTAAAAGTAATCAGGCAAAATTAAAAGATAACAATTAGATGGGGGAAAAACATAATCTTAAACATTCAACTCCAAACATCGGTGTGCAATTTTATAAAACAATCACTAATTGATCTAAACCCCAGATGAATTCCAACAGAATTAGGAGACTTCAATACCCTGCTGACCAATAAGCAGGACATCCTGAAAATAAAGAAATAAACAAAGAGACTGGACTTAAATGACACCAAATCTCAAATGCACATAACAAAGCACCCCCGACCTTTGTACTGGAGTTACAGATGGCTGTGAGTCACCTTGTAGCTGCTGGGCCTCATCTGAGCCTTCTTCAAGAACCTCCACTGCTCTTAACTACAGAGCCATTGCTCTGCTACCTTACTTTATCCATCTTTTCAAAGAATTTTTTCACACAGATTTTTCTCAGCAGTACATGAAACTTTCTTCAAAAGAGTTCACATATTAGAACATAATCAAGTCTTAAAGCATATTAGATATTTGAAATTATTCCTGGAATAAATCTAGGTATCAACCATGAGAGAAAATCCAAGAAGACCACGATATAGTATTTAAACAACATACTATTAAATGATAAGTAGGTCCCTAAAGAAGTTGGGATTCCCAGGACTCAAAGGGAGGGACCTAAGATGAAATGCCTGACAGTAGGCAGAGGGAATTTATAGAGCCCACCTCCAGCAGGAAGACATCAAGTGAGAGATGTGGTTGCCATCCCACAGTCATACCTCTGACCCATAATTGTTCCTGTCTGAAAGAACTGCAGGGATGGAAATGGAGAGGAGCCTGAGGAAAAGAAAGTCCAGCAACAGGCCCAAAGTGGGATCCAGCTCAAGGGGAGGTCCCAAGGCCTGACACTATTACTGAGGCTATGGAGTGTTCACAGAAAGGAATCTATCATGACTGCCCTCTGAAAGACCCAACAAGCAGCTGAAAGAGTCAGATGCAGATATTTGCACCCAACCGATGGACAGAAGCAGCTGGCCCCTGTTGTTGAATTAGGGAAGGCTGAAAGAAGCTAAGGAGAAGGGCAATCCTGTAGGAGGACCATCAGTCTCAATTAATCTGGACCCCCGAGATCTCTCAAACATTGAACCACCAAACAGACAGCATACATCAGCTGATATGAGGCCCCCAACACACATTCAGTAGAGGACTACTGAGTCTGTGTTCATTCAGAGATGATGCATCAAACCCTCAAGAGACTGGTGGCCCCAGAGAGTTTAGAGGTCAGGTGGGGTGTGGGTGGGGGCATCCACATGGAGACGAAGGTTGGAGGTGGGGAGGAGGTGTGGGATGTGGAGCAGTCGGAGGGTGAATGGGGGGGTGGCTAATGGAATATGGAGTGTAAAAAAAAAATGTAAAATAAAATTAAATCTTAAAAAAAAGAAGTTAAGAAATGAAACTTAAAATCCTAGAACCAAATGGGGATGAAAACGCAACATATCAAAATCTATGGGATACAATGAAGGCAGTCCTCAAAGGGAAGTTTATAGCCCTAAGTAATTACATTTAAAAATGAGATATCGCAAATAAATAGCTTAATTATACAACTTAAGGTCTTGGGAAAACAAGAACAAATCAAACCCCAAAGCAATGGATTAAAAGAAATAACTCAGATAAGGGAAGAAGTAGATAAGATAAAAGCAAATCTAATATGAAGAATCATTAAAACACACACTTGGTTCTTCGAAAACAAATAAAACAAGGCACTAGAGAGTTGGAGCTGCAGTTTAGAGCACTTTTGACTTATACAGATCTAAGCTCAGGTCCCAGCATCTACACAATGGCTCATAACTGCGTGTAGCTCTAGTTCCAGCGCTCTCTTCTGGTCTCCACAGGCTCTTATGCCCATGTGGTGTACATAAACTCATACAAGCACACACATATACACACAAAACTTAAAAACACAAGGAAAGTTTATAAAAGATAAACAATACCAACAAATTCTTATCCACTGTCCTAGCTTGCTTCCCCATTCCTATGAAAAGCACTATGACCAAAAGCAACCTAGAGAGGAAAGGATTTATTGGGCTGATACATCCAGATCACTGTCCATCACTGAGCAAAGCCAGAGCAGAAATTCAAAAAGTAGCAGAGTCAAGAATCAGAGGAATGCTGCTTACTGGCTTGCTCACCCATAGCTTGTTCAACTTGTGATGTATACAACCTGTCCAGGGTTGGAACCACTCACAGTGGGCTGAACCCTTCTATCCATTACTAATCAAGAAAATGACCCCCTAGATGTGTCCAAAGGCCAATCTGACGAAAACCATTTCTCAATTGAAGTTCCTTCTTCCCAGATGGCTCAGTTGTGTCAAGTTGACAAAATGTATAACTAGCATAATTGACCCCTTATCAACCTGAAACACATCACTATCAAACTATAACCTTTCGGTTTTCTTATCTCTAAAATCTCATGTTAATGTCACACTATAAAACATAGTATAATTCTAAAAGGTCCATGATTTTTAAATTTTTCAATGATTTAAAAATTCACAATCTGTTTAAAATATGTAAAATCTCTTAATTGTGTGTGCCTAGAAAATAAAATTTAAAAAGACTTGCTTATTCTAAGAGGGAAGAGCTAGGCAAGTTATAATCAGATCCAAGTAAAGCCAACATTTTACAGTATTCAAAGTTCAGTGTTCAGTGTCTGGGACTTACTAATGATCTCCTGGGCTCTCAAGGACTTGAACAGTCCCACTGGTCCAGCTCTTCCATTTGTAACACCTAGATTGTTCAGAAGATTCAAACTGGCTCCATTTCATACTTACTGCTTGTCTTTGCACAAATCTCATGCTCCTGGCATCTCCTATGCAGGGTCTCTGGTGCAGCTGAGGCTGTACCTTCATCAGTGGTCTCTCCTGGCCTCATCAGGGTCTCACACCCTGTCACATGTTGCCAAGCCTCAGTTCTTCTCGATGACCCCTACAATCCTGGGTTCTCCACTGCCAGTGAGAAAGGTGTCTACCAATGGCTTCTCTTAGTCTCTCTTCATGAAGACTTCAATCATGCCACACAGTGCCAAGCTCCCTCTACTTTGCATAATCACATCATGCATTCAAAACTTTTGCACTTTTCCAGGTTTATCTGCCAGCTTGAAATGTAACCTTACCCCCTGTCCCCAGATCACACCTCAAAGTGCTGCAAGGATGATCTTCCAGCAGCTCAGAGAGAAAAAGTATCAACAGTTTTACACAGGAGAGAACTCTATGAACTACACCACCAGTCCAACAGACATGTGACAACACATTTTGCTATGTCTGTGCAAGACAGAAGAGGGTATCAGATCTCCTAGAACTGGAGTTGTGAGTTGCCCCATGTGGGTCCTGAGAATCAAAGCTGGGGCCTTTGTAAGAGCAGCGAGTGCTTTTAACTGAGCCGTCGCTCCAGCCTAGTGTCTCTTCCTCCTGACAGCACACTGTTCTGCTGCAATCATCTCTACAGAGCACCTGCTGTCATCCTAACAATGACAGAGGACTCCTTAGCCTTGGATAGCATCTTTGAGTTTTGGTGGGTGGGACCTCCTTGTCTTCATGGTCCTTTCCCAGGAAGTGGTTTTACCAGGAGTCACCTTCATGTCTGCCGTGCATTTTACTAAAACTGAAGCCAAGATATATAGAGCTTGAATAAGAGGTGGAAGAATTGTCTCCTCTCAACGCTTAGCACCCATGTAATGGTCCTCACACAGGTGAGTGCCGTGGTGCAAGACACTGACCTGCCACTGTTGAAGTAAAGTCTCCCGGTGGGTTGGCTGCTTGCAGTCCATCTAATATGTCAGTAAGAACTCTCCTCATTTCAGTACAGACCCAGATAAAACACTTTCCAGTGTATTCCCACCATGCTCACACTTACATACCCACAATTGAGCTGCAGCCAGCCAGGAAGTAGAGAAAACAGAATCTTGACTAGATAAGGTCTACTCATGCTGAGGTGAAGAAAAAGTCCATAAATATAGCCCCGTTTTCCATAAGGTACAGATGTTGGACAGTATTCTCAGAATTAGTTCTGAATTCAAATGAAATCTGTTTTTAATGGATCTCATATTCTGCAGCACAGTGGCCACTAACCATGTCCTATCCCCAAGTGCGAGAGTTCGGAGTAGACCCTTCTACGTTCCAAGCCTGGGGCTGCAGCCATGTCTCCTACTGCAAGCTAGGACTTTTATCCATAAAAGAGGGACCTTAGCTTGGTTGCAGTCACCTAAGCAGCAGGAATACAAGCCAGCTTTGGAGGAGTCCTGTTGTGAAACAGGAAAAGAGGTGATATGGATTCCATACCTTCCTTTGAGAAATCTATGCAAATCTGGACTGACCTGACTGCATAAAACTACCCAGCCCAGTGAGCCCACCCCACCCTGCCTTCCTCTACTGAGAAGCCAGACACTAGTCTGAAGGTGGAGACATCCAGATTGAGTCCCAGGGTGACTGATGCCAGGAGCTCCTTTCCTCATACATTCCTTCCAGAATGCAAGCCCATGCTTCCTATGGCCTTCCTTGAGGCTTGCTGGTATTAGACCTGATGAGCCAGCCTGCCATTGTAGAAGCTTAGGAGGGCACCAACTGCCGAAGCTTAGGTGCCTGCTGCTCTTTGAGAAGGATGCTTCTGGTGGACTCTTCTCTGGTTCTGTGTCTTCCAGGATGACTACACTGGTCTGTTTGGCTGAGAACCACCTGAGTATAAGCGTTTGGAGAGCAGGCATGGCACCTTGCTCCTGCCTCTGTGGGAGCACAGTGCCTGCTGCAGTACACACACCATGGAGTGGGTTAATATTTAATGGGCAGAGCTGGTGGCTGCTCCCAGGGCACCCCTGGGGTCCATTAAGCTGCCCTGTTTCTCTCTCCTCCATGGAGATGTCAAGACTCATCCATCTGTTCTTATGTTGTTCCGTGTCTAAGGCTGAGAGAGCAGTCACTCGTGAAGCTTCCATTGTGCACTCCCTCACGGTGTGCCCCATTATTACAGCCAAGATGGAAGAAGTTAGACTCAGACATGAGATCCAAAAATCAGTCCAGGGGGTTTGACTTTGGACTCAGTTTTCCAAACTATACTTCATCATTGTATGGTAGAAAACTGGGGGTCTAATTCTAAGAGAAAACTTAACTGTAAGGAAGAAGGTTACAGAACACAGAGTCAGACCTTCACCTGTGAGAACAGAGTCAGACCCTCACCTGGAGAACAGAGGCAGACCCTCACCTGGAGAACAGAGTCAGACCTTCACCTGGGAGAACAGAGTCAGACCCTCACCTGGAGAACAGAGTCAGACCCTCACCTGGAGAACAGAGTCAGACCCTCACCTGGAGAACAGAGGCAGACCCTCACCTGGGAGAACAGAGTCAGACCCTCACCTGGAGAACAGAGGCAGACCCTCACCTGGAGAACAGAGTCAGACCCTCACCTGGAGAACAGAGTCAGACCCTCACCTGGAGTACAGAGTCAGACCCTCACCTGGGAGAACAGAGTCAGACCCTCACCTGGAGAACAGAGGCAGACCCTCATCTGGAGAAGAGAGTCAGACCCTCACCTGGGAGAACAGAGGCAGACCCTCACCTGGAGAACAGAGGCAGACCCTCACCTGGAGAACAGAGGCAGACCCTCACCTGGAGAACAGAGGCAGACCCTCACCTGGGAGAACAGAGTCAGACCCTCACCTGGAGAACAGAGGCAGACCCTCATCTGGAGAACAGAGTCAGACCCTCACCTGGAGAACAGAGGCAGACCCTCACCTGTGAGAACAGAGGCAGACCCTCACCTGTGAGAACAGAGTCAGACCCTCACCTGGAGAACAGAGTCAGACCCTCACCTGGAGAACAGAGTCAGACCCTCACCTGGAGAACAGAGGCAGACCCTCACCTGGAGAACAGAGGCAGACCCTCACCTGGAGAACAGAGTCAGACCCTCACCTGGAGAACAGAGTCAGACCCTCACCTGGAGAACAAAGGCAGACCCTCACCTGGGAGAACAGAGTCAGACCCTCACCTGTGAGAACAGAGTCAGACCCTCACCTGGAGAACAGAGTCAGACCCTCATCTGGAGAACAGAGTCAGACCCTCACCTGGAGAACAGAGGCAGACCCTCACCTGGAAGAACAGAGGCAGACCCTCACCTGGAGAACAGAGTCAGACCCTCACCTGGAGAACAGAGGCAGACCCTCACCTGGAGAACAGAGGCAGACCCTCACCTGTGAGAACAGAGTCAGACCCTCACCTGTGAGAACAGAGTCAGACCCTCACCTGTGAGAACAGAGTCAGACCCTCACCTGGAGAACAGAGTCAGACCCTCACCTGGGAGAACAGAGTCAGACCCTCACCTGGAGAACAGAGTCAGACCCTCACCTGGAGAACAGAGTCAGACCCTCACCTGGAGAACAGAGGCAGACCCTCCCTCACCTGGAGAACAGAGGCAGACCCTCACCTGGAGAACAGAGTCAGACCCTCACCTGGAGTACAGAGTCAGACCCTCACCTGTGAGAACAGAGGCAGACCCTCACCTGGAGAACAGAGGCAGACCCTCACCTGGGAGAACAGAGTCAGACCCTCACCTGGGAGAACAGAGTCAGACCCTCACCTGGGAGAACAGAGTCAGACCCTCACCTGGAGAACAGAGGCAGACCCTCACCTGGAGAACAGAGGCAGACCCTCACCTGGGAGAACAGAGGCAGACCCTCACCTGGAGAACAGAGGCAGACCCTCACCTGGAGAACAGAGGCAGACCCTCACCTGGAGAACAGAGTCAGACCCTCACCTGGAGAACAGAGTCAGACCCTCACCTGTGA
Source organism: Mus caroli (assembly GCF_978045245.1). NCBI lineage: Eukaryota > Metazoa > Chordata > Mammalia > Rodentia > Muridae > Mus > Mus caroli. Next base: position 48,271,266 of record NW_028227270.1, on the reverse strand, counting down.
GAACAGAGTCAGACCCTCATCTGGAGAACAGAGGCAGACCCTCACCTGGAGAACAGAGGCAGACCCTCACCTGTGAGAACAGAGTCAGACCCTCACCTGGAGAACAGAGTCAGACCCTCACCTGGAGAACAGAGTCAGACCCTCACCTGGAGAACAGAGTCAGACCCTCACCTGGAGAACAGAGTCAGACCTTCACCTGGGAGAACAGAGTCAGACCCTCACCTGGAGAACAGAGGCAGACCCTCACCTGTGAGAACAGAGTCAGACCCTCACCTGTGAGAACAGAGTCAGACCCTCACCTGGAGAACAGAGTCAGACCCTCACCTGGAGAACAGAGTCAGACCCTCACCTGGAGAACAGAGTCAGACCCTCACCTGTGAGAACAGAGGCAGACCCTCACCTGGAGAACAGAGGCAGACCCTCACCTGGGAGAACAGAGTCAGACCCTCACCTGTGAGAACAGAGTCAGACCCTCATCTGGAGAACAGAGGCAGACCCTCACCTGGGAGAACAGAGTCAGACCCTCACCTGTGAGAACAGAGTCAGACCCTCACCTGGAGAACAGAGTCAGACCCTCACCTGTGAGAACAGAGTCAGACCCTCACCTGGAGAACAGAGGCAGACCTTCACCTGGGAGAACAGAGTCAGACCCTCACCTGGAGAACAGAGTCAGACCCTCACCTGTGAGAACAGAGTCAGACCCTCACCTGTGAGAACAGAGTCAGACCCTCACCTGTGAGAACAGAGTCAGACCCTCACCTGTGAGAACAGAGTCAGACCCTCACCTGTGAGAACAGAGTCAGACCCTCACCTGGAGAACAGAGGCAGACCCTCATCTGGAGAACAGAGTCAGACCCTCACCTGGGAGAACAGAGGCAGACCCTCATCTGGAGAACAGAGGCAGACCCTCACCTGGGAGAACAGAGTCAGACCCTCACCTGTGAGAACAGAGTCAGACCCTCACCTGGAGAACAGAGGCAGACCCTCACCTGGAGAACAGAGGCAGACCCTCACCTGGAGAACAGAGGCAGACCCTCACCTGGAGAACAGAGTCAGACCCTCACCTGTGAGAACAGAGTCAGACCCTCATCTGGAGAACAGAGGCAGACCCTCACCTGGAGAACAGAGTCAGACCCTCACCTGGAGAACAGAGTCAGACCCTCACCTGGAGAACAGAGGCAGACCCTCACCTGGAGAACAGAGGCAGACCCTCACCTGGGAGAACAGAGGCAGACCCTCACCTGGAGAACAGAGGCAGACCCTCACCTGGAGAACAGAGGCAGACCCTCACCTGGAGAACAGAGTCAGACCCTCACCTGGAGAACAGAGTCAGACCCTCACCTGTGAGAACAGAGTCAGACCCTCATCTGGAGAACAGAGGCAGACCCTCACCTGGAGAACAGAGGCAGACCCTCACCTGTGAGAACAGAGTCAGACCCTCACCTGGAGAACAGAGTCAGACCCTCACCTGGAGAACAGAGTCAGACCCTCACCTGGAGAACAGAGTCAGACCCTCACCTGGAGAACAGAGTCAGACCTTCACCTGGGAGAACAGAGTCAGACCCTCACCTGGAGAACAGAGTCAGACCCTCACCTGTGAGAACAGAGTCAGACCCTCACCTGTGAGAACAGAGTCAGACCCTCACCTGTGAGAACAGAGTCAGACCCTCACCTGTGAGAACAGAGTCAGACCCTCACCTGTGAGAACAGAGTCAGACCCTCACCTGGAGAACAGAGGCAGACCCTCATCTGGAGAACAGAGTCAGACCCTCACCTGGGAGAACAGAGGCAGACCCTCATCTGGAGAACAGAGGCAGACCCTCACCTGGGAGAACAGAGTCAGACCCTCACCTGTGAGAACAGAGTCAGACCCTCACCTGGAGAACAGAGGCAGACCCTCACCTGGAGAACAGAGGCAGACCCTCACCTGGAGAACAGAGGCAGACCCTCACCTGGAGAACAGAGTCAGACCCTCACCTGTGAGAACAGAGTCAGACCCTCATCTGGAGAACAGAGGCAGACCCTCACCTGGAGAACAGAGTCAGACCCTCACCTGGAGAACAGAGTCAGACCCTCACCTGGAGAACAGAGGCAGACCCTCACCTGGAGAACAGAGTCAGACCTTCACCTGTGAGAACAGAGTCAGACCCTCACCTGGAGAACAGAGTCAGACCCTCACCTGTGAAAACAGAGTCAGACCCTCACCTGGAGAACAGAGTCAGACCCTCACCTGTGAGAACAGAGTCAGACCCTCACCTGTGAGAACAGAGTCAGACCCTCACCTGTGAGAACAGAGTCAGACCCTCACCTGTGAGAACAGAGTCAGACCCTCACCTGTGAGAACAGAGTCAGACCCTCACCTGTGAGAACAGAGTCAGACCCTCACCTGGAGAACAGAGGCAGACCCTCATCTGGAGAACAGAGTCAGACCCTCACCTGGGAGAACAGAGGCAGACCCTCATCTGGAGAACAGAGGCAGACCCTCACCTGGGAGAACAGAGGCAGACCCTCACCTGGGAGAACAGAGGCAGACCCTCATCTGGAGAACAGAGGCAGACCCTCACCTGGAAGAACAGAGTCAGACCCTCACCTGGAGAACAGAGTCAGACCCTCACCTGGGAGAACAGAGTCAGACCCTCACCTGGAGAACAGAGTCAGACCCTCACCTGGAGAACAGAGTCAGACCCTCACCTGGAGAACAGAGGCAGACCCTCACCTGGAGAACAGAGTCAGACCCTCACCTGGAGAACAGAGGCAGACCCTCACCTGGAGTACAGAGTCAGACCCTCACCTGTGAGAACAGAGTCAGACCCTCACCTGGAGAACAGAGGCAGACCCTCACCTGGAGAACAGAAGCAGACCCTCACCTGGAGAACAGAGGCAGACCCTCACCTGGAGAACAGAGTCAGACCCTCACCTGTGAGAACAGAGTCAGACCCTCATCTGGAGAACAGAGGCAGACCCTCACCTGGAGAACAGAGTCAGACCCTCACCTGGAGAACAGAGTCAGACCCTCACCTGGAGAACAGAGTCAGACCCTCACCTGGAGAACAGAGTCAGACCTTCACCTGTGAGAACAGAGTCAGACCCTCACCTGTGAGAACAGAGTCAGACCCTCACCTGTGAGAACAGAGTCAGACCCTCACTTGTGAGAACAGAGGCAGACCCTCACCTGTGAGAACAGAGTCAGACCCTCACCTGGAGAACAGAGTCAGACCCTCACTTGTGAGAACAGAGGCAGACCCTCACCTGTGAGAACAGAGTCAGACCCTCACCTGGAGAACAGAGTCAGACCCTCACCTGTGAAAACAGAGTCAGACCCTCACCTGGAGAACAGAGTCAGACCCTCACCTGGAGAACAGAGTCAGACCTTCACCTGTGAAAACAGAGTCAGATCCTCACCTGGAGAACAGAGTCAGACCCTCACCTGTGAAAACAGAGTCAGACCCTCACCTGGAGAACAGAGTCAGACCCTCACCTGGAGTACAGAGTCAGACCTTCACCTGTGAGAACAGAGTCAGACCTTCACCTGGAGTACAGAGTCAGACCCTCACCTGGAGAACAGAGTCAGACCCTCACCTGGAGAACAGAACTAGCATGGGGAAAGCTACACATCGAAACCAGCATGAGGGCAATCTGACATCTTGACTCTAGCTTTCTCTTGGAGGGCTGTTTTAAATGATAAAACACAGTCCCTTCATGCTGTGTTGTCTCTAAGAGACTAGGTACCATAATGTTTTTCTTTCATTACAGAATTCCCTGGAGATCTGGTGAAGTATATTATAAACATAATTTGAAAATCACAGGATCTGGGCACCACACACTCCCCTTCTCCGGTGCCAGTCAGGACCAACCTCCCTTGGCTGAAAAAGAAGAGTAACAAGTATCAATTTAGTTGTGGCTTTGTCCAGGCCACTTCTCATTCCTGTCCTGCTTTTTAGGTGCTTTGCCCCTGCCAAGCAGCTTCTGCAGTACTCCGCCAGCAACAGCATTGAAAGCACACTTAATGAAGTGGCTTGAGGGAGACTCAGTGAGTCACCAAACACCTGGATCCCAGGGGTGATGTACAGATAGAGATGTTCAAGAAAGACACCATTAACACAAATCCAGATCCAAAATAGATTGAGTCGGATGAGCTGGTGGAGAGGAGCCCCAGTACAGCTGGCAAAGTACATCCTCCAGGATCCAGACACAAAATCTGACAGTACCTATCCGTGTGGATGCTGCTAAAGAGCAGGCCAGCCCAGGAAGACTGGACCACTATAAAGGGCCAGCCCATGGCTCTCCAAGGACCGTGCCAGGTCTGACTGAAACACAGCCTGCTACAAAAATAGAGTTCTGAGATGGTTTATGGTACAAGCATGGCACTGGAGGGGAACAGATATGCTTAGTGCAAAACCTTGGACCCACCAACCTGCATGGGGAAATGTGCTTCTAAGATTTGCTCTACTGAAATCACTCAGCATAGGAAGAGAGCATCACCCTGTCACTTCAGTAAGACAAAGGGGTTAATGGGGATTTACTGGAATGATGCTGCTCTTAGGTCTGCAAACTCTACATGCAAAAAACAAACAAACAAACAAAAAAACAGTAACAAAAGGTGGAAAGGAAGGAAGGGAGGGAGGAAAGAAAGGAGGGAGTAGGAAGGAAGAAAGGAAGGGACAGAAGGTGAAAGGGAGGGAGGGAGGGAGGGAGGGAGGGAGGGAGGGAGGGAGGGAGGGAGGGAAGGAGGAAATCAGAAATGAATAGAATAGAAGGAAAAAGAGGAGAGGAAAGGAGGGAGAGAGGGGAGAATGAAGGAAAGAAAGAAGGAAGAGGAGATGAAGGAATCAAGGAAAGAAGGAAGGAAGGAAGGAAGGAAGGAAGGAAGGAAGGAAGGAAGGAAGGAAGGAAGGAAGGAAAGAAGGAAGGAAGAAAGGAAGAGAGGGAGGGAGGGAGGGAGGGAGGGAGGGAGGGAGGGAGGGAGGGAGGGAGGGAGGGAGGGAGGGAGGGGGAGAGAAGAAAGGAAGAACGGTAGACAGGCTAGTTCCCTGAATATATTTAATCCTTTCAGAAAACAGAATTCCCCTGCTGCAGTCAGAAACTCAAGAGGAGAATGACAAACTCAGCCATGAATGACACTCATGGTCTTGCACATGGGCCTCCTTAAATCTTTCCCAAGTCATCATATGGCCATCACCATCCTTTGTCCCAGCACCATAGGCCAGTGTTCCACCCAACCAAGAGAGCCCATGAGGTGTTCAGTGGTGCTGTCTAGGCAGGGCTGGTGTCTGCAGCTGCATGCTTTATGCTCACTCAGATCCCATACACATAAGTCCTCATGCTTCACTTAGTGTTGCTGTTGAGAGTCATTGCTCCCAACTTCAGGGCAATGTGCTCCAATGCTAGTTTTCGCTGGGCCCCATCAACTCCATGGTTGGTCTGTAAGGCCTGACTGGCTCTTGATCTTCAGCATCAAACAACCACCACTCATTTGTCACAACACCTCTGCTAGGAGCCCCACACACCCCTGGAAGTTTAGCCAGTAAGGCCAGCATAAACCTAACCAGGTGTACTGCCAGAGAACCGCAGAGTCTCACCAACCCAAGAATTCCACTGCCACTAAAGGAACCTGAGCATCCCACAACCACCTGAACTAGTGTCAGACTTATATTGACCCATAGATGATTTGGGTGTAAAGATAAAACTTCATAGGTAATATATGGTTCCACTGACTTTCAGACTCACAGACAACAATTCTTACATCATGGTTTCATATTCCTTTTGCTATTCAAATTATGTGGTTTGTCTTAATTCTTCATCAAGTATAGGATTGCCAGTTGTTTATTTTTATAGGAAAAAGTCTCACTTGTCTTTAGTCAAAGAACCCAGTCATCAAGTTCATGAAACAGATATGTACAGAATAAAATTTACTTTCATCTCCACTGTGTCTCCCACAGCTGCTCTCTGTGCTCTAGGAAGGTCAGGAGGGAGCATGTCGGTAGAGTTGCACTTCCTGCCAGTGGAGAGGGGCCACAGGAGGTGGAACATCCCCTGCAGAGATCACCCTGAATGCAGACACAACTCCCTGTGAGGGAGCAGACTGTCACACCCTGACCCAGCATCACCCAGACCAGTGATGGTGGGTTCAGGCCTTGAGCTTTCTCCATGGCCAAGGCCTCATGCCAGGCTGAGCCCAGCCCCTTGGGATGGGGTAGGTTTCTCATCTCCATTTGTTTGGCATCCTACCCAGTTGAGTTGCTTTCTTCTTGGTATCCTGTATACGGGCCAGAATGTCCAAAAGAAACAGACACGAGTCTCCTACGCATTATTGCAATTTCCATGGCTACACTGAGAAATGGGAAACAGGTGAAAGTAATTTTAATAACATATTTTATTTAACCCGATACAGACAAGAGCTTTACCACCCCACAGAATCAATGCTAAACTGCTACTGGTACATTTCGTTTTTCTTCGAAGACTCTCTTGTTCACTACAGAAGACCAGTGGGTGCATCTTCCCCTGGAGCATCAGCTGACCAGCTCTCAGTGACCATGTGTGTCTCGTGTCTGCTGTGCTGAAAAACAAAACTCCAAGATATGTCAAAAATGCCCTGTGCAATTTTAAATACAAAACCAATATCTATGTCATCATAAATCCAGGACTTGCTAAAGCAAGAAGATTCTAAGTTCAAGGCTATCCTGAGTAATTTAGTGAGACCATATCCTAAAGTCTCACATTGATTCTGGCTGTGTGTCTGTGTGCTCATGCACATGCCAAAGGACATGTGTAGAGGTCAAGGAACAACTTATGAAAGTCAGTTCTCTCCTTCCATCACCTTTCATCATGTGAGTTGCAGGGACTGAACTCAGGCTGTCAAGCTCGGCAATACGCACCTTGACCTGATGAAAACATCTCTCTGGCCCCACATCCTAAAATCTTAAGAAGTGAAAATGAGGGCTGAAGAGGTAGTTGGAGGGTAGCGTAATTGTCTAGTCTGCCCAAAACCTTAAAGTCAATCCCTAGAACCAGAACCCCAAACAAAACAAAAATCCCAAATCATGCATTTATTTCATTATTTTATCCCACTGACTTTATTGGGTGTTTAAAGGATGACAGAATGCACAAAGTCTAGCCTGGTCCTTGGGTTTACATGGAAAAGTAAACATCCAATTGCAGACCCTGCACTGCCCCAAGCCTGAGTGCCCTCGGCTTGCCATTGCATGCATGATGCATAAGAGAGACAACAGATTCAAGGGACTAAGACATGTGTCTAAGGAGAGAAGGAAGAAAGCAGGAAAGCTTCTGAGATGACTGAGATGACTTGGGGGTGCCTGCAGCAGGTAGCATAGTACAAGAGCCATACCTGGGGCAAGGACACTGAGAGAGTGACAGGGTAAGTGGCACCCCTGAAAAGAATAAGAACTATCGGTGAGACAGAAGACAAGGCTGGACTAAGGTGGTTTCAGGGGAGCCTTGACATCCTGGAGACAGTGAGAGCCCCAGTAGAATCACACAGACTGCTGTCCTCTTGGTATCCCTGATCTAACAGGCTGGAGGGTTAGATCACCCTGGCACCTCACCCTAAGGACCCTGCTGCTGTAGTCCAGCGACAACTAGAGTCAAAGTCAGCTCTGCAGGAAGTGGTCAGTGACTATGTATGTGGCCTCTCAGGCAGCAAGGCTCCAATTGGTGCCACAGAACTTATAATTGTCTTTGGAGGAGGACAGTGAATTAATATAGGGGTCAGAATATTCCTGGTAGCAATTGAACCTCTTTATCAGCAGAAAGGACCTAGGGCATACATATCATACGCCACCTCCACTGATGTGTGGTCCCAAAAGACCACCAACTAGCTGTCTGGACACAACACAGATGAAATCCCAAACATGACTTCATGGGAAGGAGACCCAGATGGCCTTCCTTTCCAGTAAAGACCTTGGCCTCATAATAGGCCAAGCCCAAACTCAAAAGAAGGACAATGGAAAAGCAAACCAAATCAACAGGTGTCCACATGTGTCTTGGCCAGCATTTAGAAGTATGGCCTCCGGGTCTCTGAAATACAGGCAGGAATCACTCAGTAAGGTAGACAACAGGGTGGACAGTCAGGAATTTACCCATCCATATTTAAGAGATTTCTATAGATTGTGAGTTTCCAAGTTGTTCCAAAGTGAACAACAACCAACAGACATGCCCATTCTGGGGGGTGGAGCACATGGGTCCACATCCTGCCAACAATATTTTAAAAGAAACTTAATGATATGGTTACAAATCACGTCACTGAAGACAAGAGTGGTTACAAGCTGCAACCCTATAAAATAAAGATGCAGACAATGGTTGCTTTTGTACGTGTGACAGAGACTCCGCCTGGGCAGCTGCTTTCTGCTCCTCTGTCAGTTACTTTGCTCACTGCTGCAGTGGAATACTCAACTAAGACAACTTAGAAGGAAGGGGTTATGTTGGCTCACAGATTGGGGCAGAGTCCCCGATTGTGGGAAAAACATAGTGATGAGACCTTGAGGATGCTGGCCACATTCTCCACAGTCAGGGAGCAGAAGGTTGGTTCTCAGCTCATCCTCTCCTTTTCCTTCAGTCCAGAGGTACAGTCCCTAACCACAGTGGGTCTGTGCACCCAAATTCACCAAATCAAAAACTTCCTCACAGACACACCACAGAACAGGTGATTCTACATCCTGTTAAGTTAATATTAACCATTGTTATCTCCACTCTTTTTCCTTCCATTTCAAACTATAACCTTCTATCCCACGTCTCCATGGCCATCCCATACTGCCAAAGGCATTCAGCCCAGCTTCAAAAGTCCCTAGAGTTTTTAACAACTCCAATACTGTCCAAAAATGTAAATGTGAAGTCTCTTCTGAGACTCAGGCAGTCTCTTAACTGCAAACCCTGCAACATAAAAAAAAAGTTACACATTTTCCAACATATAATAGCACACAGTACACATTGCCATTCCAAAAGGGGGAGTAAAACATAGCACAAGATATTGGACCAAAGCAAAGCTGAAAAACCAAGAGAGCAAAGTCTGTGGCTTCATGTCCAGCATTTTCAACTTATGATGAATTCATCTGGATTCCAAAGGGCTTGAATAGCCCTGGCACTTAGCATTAGAGGCTATAGCATACATAGGCTTTTACCTGCAACAATTCTATTTCATTCATCGAGCTTTCCTATGTGGAAACTATGTAGAACTATGTCCACAGTTCTGGCATCTCCAACATCCTGGGATCCAAAATAGGTTTCAATGTCATGGCTTCATGAGATAACCCCCCAGGTACTTCTTGCAGGGAATATGACCCTTCCACATATTGCCTGTCTTCAGTATCCTGCATCTAGTATGTTTGTAAAACAAGTACATTGTGATTAACACTGCTAAGTCCTTCTGCCAGCTTAAGATGTAATTGGGTCCCATTGGCCCACAATTGCATTGGGTAAACACTTCCTCCAAGGATTGTTTCCTCAATGTAGGCTCTCTTACTTCTGATAACTATGAATTTTCACAAGATGGAGCTTTAAGTGTTTGGGGTACTGCCTCATGGTACATTTCCTATTATCCCACTGCATAACAGAAGATTTCTCTTTAATGATCTGTACAAGTTACTTTTCTGTTGCTGTGATAAAACACCATGACCAAGACAACTTACAGAAGAAAGAGATTTTTGTGCTTACAGTTCCAGAGGAATAATATTTCCAACATGGTGGGAAAACCTAAAAGTGGTGTGAGGTTTTTAATTTCCCAGATTTATCCCAATTACATTCTTCCTGGTTGTGCTTCTGAAGCCTTTGGAATTGATTTTAAGGAGTAATGTGGAAGAGTTTGGAACTTTATGCTGTAAGCAGATCTCACTGAATCATTTTCGTGGGCATTTGGGAGACCAGAAAGTCAATAGAAATGCATACAGTGTAGGGGCAGTGAGGCTGCACCACCTAAACTTCCAACAAAGAGCACCACCCACTTGGGATCAAATGTTCAAATAACTGAGAGTATGAAGCACAGTCTCATTCTAACTGCCACATGATCCTAATCTCTTTAACTCATACAGTTTCCATCTTCTCCACAATTTTAACACACTCATACTTCTTCCTTCACCAAACTTCACATTTTTCATATCTTTTTGTACTGTCTCATTTTCTATCTGAATAAACACAGTGAACAGAAGCCATGCCAATGCCTGAATGCTACACTGTCTTGAAATTTTCCCCAACCAAGCACACTGATCTGTTTTTAATTTGCCCTCATTCAAGTTCTCATGACACAGAATGAAGCCAAATTATTTGCTGGAATATTACTTGAGCGCCTCTAGCCCAGTTCCCAGCAAAGTCCTTGTTCCCCTGTGAAATCTCATGAGCTAGACTTCCTCCATATGCACTTCTCTTGACATTGGTCTTCCAAAAGCCCAATTAGATGACCCAATAAGCTCTACTTAAAGCACAAAATCCAAAATACTTCCACAAGAATAAGTTCCAAAGGCCTAAGAACCATGTGGCAAAAAATAACCCCACTCCTGGTACAAATTTTCTTTTTTTTTTTTTTTTTTTGAAATTTAAAGAAAAAATTTATTGAAGATCTGAAAAACAACTCCTACAAGATTGACTTTTCCATAAAACTGCAGCTACACGATGCATTGCGTCTATCATGTTAAAACGTGCATTAGACACAAATACAAAACCCATAAAAACAAGCCACCATTCTTTAACAGTTGAGCAAAGATAAGATGCCTAAGGAATGACATGGATGACTTGCAAAGGATGGGCTCTTTAAGCACCATTAAAAAAAAAAAGAGCACAGATGGATGAGTGTTCAGTTATATACACTGAAGTGAACCTTTGGCACTAGGAATCAGAGCATTTGTCATAGAGCATTAACACATATTATAAAAGTGCGTAGTGTCAAAGGAACAGAACCACCAGCATTCAAAAGCAGCTTTGTCAACTAGGCAAACACTCTACAGCATGTCTCTCTGTTGTCCATCACTGATACACTGGTAGAAACTTTGAAATGAAAAAAAGAAAGAAAAAAGGAGCAGTTACTCCTTTTATTTTCTCTGTTTAAAATCAAAGAGGAAACAAACAACTCTGTTATACACTAACAGTCTTCAAAGTGCATCATTTGTACAAGAGAAGGACTAAGAACCAAACAGTTTACAGAGATCCAAGCCCGAGGGAGAGAGGAGCGCACAGCCTCACACGGCTTTCCGATGGTACTCAGGAGGAGCCACTTCATAATCACTGGCACTGAACAAAGTTGCAGAATTCTTCGCCAGGTACTTGAGAAAATCATGTAGATAGTTCAGTAATAAAGCAAGGCTTTTCTCATCTAGAGGCGTGTAGGCCAACATCGCTCCAATTCGCACAAATAATCTCAGCAAATGTGGCGCTCCATACACCTGGGACATGGGTGCATCCGGGTGGTCGGCGAGGATTTCAGCGTACTGTGGTCTCTCAAACTTGTAGAGGAGCTGAGTGCCCAGCATGACATTGAAGTATTCCTTTATCCCTGCCACCACCTCATTAACAGCATACTCTTTATTATCTGTATTTCTTCGAGACTTCTTATAATTTGCATAATCCTCCAAAATGGAATCCACATTCTTCTTGGCAGGAAGATAAAAAAGCTGCTTTTGTCTGGTGATCAAGTCCCAGTCATCCACAAGCCAGGGTTTCAGCTCTTCAGGAATCTTCACTTTAACTTCAACTCTGTTCATGAATGTTTCTTCATTTTCAACGGTAGGATCTACCCGGGCTCTCTTCTTCCTAGGAGGCTGAGGTGTCTCACTGGTACTGCCACCATCTCCATTTCCAGGTGTTTTCTGCTTGTTCTTTTTTGTTTTCACTTCAACATTTTTCTGTTGCAGACCAGATGTCTTCTTCCCCGGAGCAGCCCCTCTCATCTTGCCCTCTGCATATTGTTCCTGATTGGCCTTTTGAAGTTCTCACTGTTTCTGCAAATTGGTGTCCACGTATTTGAGTACTCTGCTTTCTGGCACCCATTCATCCCAATTTTTATTCCAGCCACTGTAATGGATGAAGTATTTCACTTGTTTGTCCTTTATGGCAACCTTTACACACTTTGCTTCATAGAGAAGAGGCCCATGAAAGCACAGCACTCGCTCACCCTCCTGGAATTTCGGCTTAGGGTCCTGCTTGGGCGCCATTTATAAGTGATTCGCCGCCTCCTCCTTCTCCCCCGCCGCCTCCTCCTTCTCCCCCCAATTTTCTATATTAATTGCCTGTGGGAAAATATCTAATAAAATAATTCTTGAGAAAGAAAGGGTTAATTTTGGCTCACAGCTTGAAGGTCAAGTCCCTCATATCAGAGAAGTCATGTTGGGAGGGATCTGAGAAGGATGATCACATTACATCCTCAGATGAGAAGCAAAGATGAAACTACTGGTTCTCAGCTCACATTCTTCATTTTGTTCAGTCCAGGAACCAGCCTAAAGAATGGTACTACCCATACTTAGAGAGAACTTTCAACTTAAACTAAGTTATCTAACTCCTTTCCAGACATGCCCAGGAGTTTGTTTCCTCAGTTATAGTAACCCTATACCTTTTCAAGTAGAGGCTATTAGCCAACACATGGGGTAACAAGGACAGTGATCCTCAGCCTCTTCACCTGGATGATGACCTTCAGCTCCTATAACCACACAGTGACTCTCAGATCTTCTTCACCTTGAGCTTTCCCACAAAGGAGATGCCTGGGTAGAATGGAGCATAAGGGAAGATGTCAGGCCTAGAGACGACGTTATATGGCTAGTTGAAGAAGGTGCAATGGGACAGGTCTCTAAAGGACTACAATATCTAGAGAACATGAACCTAGTCAAGGAACCTTAGTAGTCACTAGCCCTGATAGCTTAACTCCTTGCTGGATGGCAGCAAGTGAACAAGGGCACCCTCCTGATGCATTGTTTACTCTCATGTGTGAACACATGGCCTAGAACCCAGCTATCATGAGGCAGCTTGTAGATATGTAACCAGAGGATGCAGTCTCACTTCCAGCAGGTAGACCTAGCCCAGGATCAAGTCACATGATCCTTACATCCTTCACCCCACACTAATCAGGGGGACCACAAACACACCATATAGTACTCAAACCTTTCAGCCCACAGCTGTGCCCAGTGACTGGAGCATCATAAATACTAAATCTGAATATCTCATCCTTCATCCCAATGTTCTATCCCAGTGGAGAACCACAAACAATGCAAGGATATCTCATAGCACAGCACTGTAGCCAGACAGAGAGCAAGTAAAGAGCTGGTATATTGAAGCAGAGTTGAGCCAGACACTGCAGCCAGGAGGAACTAAGATGATGTCAAGCATATTTTGCATACAATGAGAAGTTACAGAGTGGGCTAGAGTAGGTTAGGGTGAGAGAAAAGATGGGGTCTAATTTAGATTTTCCATAGAAAATGTACTGCAGAGCCTAGGAAATGGCTCAAGGATGAAGACATTTGTGCACAGACCTAATAACCACCTGAGTTTAATCCTGAAATACCACTAGGTGACAGAAGAGAACTGACTCATGAGAGTTGTTCTCTTATTTCCACATGCACATAGTAGCAAGTGTGTGTTTGGGCACACATGTGCACATATACACATATATGCGCATGCACTCATACACACATGCACACATATACATGCATGCACACACACAGGTACACACTCACACATGCATGTTCACACACTCACACATATTCACATGCACAGTAACAAGTTGCAGGATATTTCACCACACTGTATACCCCAAAATTGTGCAATTTGCTAGAAATGCCTGTTTCTAGTTAAGGTGAGTTTCAACCCTAGCATACACCTTTACTCCAAGAGCTTTTGTTTGAATATTGTAGACATTTTTGCTGGGCGTGGTGGCTCACGCCTTTAATCCCAGCACTCGGGAGGCAGAGGCAGGTGGATTTCTGAGTTCGAGGCCAGCCTGGTCTACAAAGTGAGTGCCAGGACAGCCAGGGCTACAGCCTGTCTTGAAAAACCAAAAAAAAAAAAAAAAAAAAAAGTCAACCATAGGTCAAAAGTCAGAGCAAGCAACCAGTCAACAGGGAGTGAACATAGTGGGGGGAAAAAACATAAGAGTGAGAAGTCAGGGGAATGGATATAGAGGTGCACAGGAAGTAGAAGGAAAGGACATTCAGCTTGAGGGGTTTTGAAACAATATGGAAAAGGAGAGCTTTCTTTTTCTTTGGGGATGTCTTTCACCCCAGCATCTGGCTCCTGAGCCTTTTTTGGCAAAATGTTTGAGATTTTTGTTTTAAAACAACACACACACACACACACACAAACACACACAACTTTTAAAAACAAAAAAGAAAATGGAGCTACAGTGCTCAGAGCAGACCTACAGCTACTTCTGTCTCTAGCCATCCATATCCCCATCTCCCAGGTTGGACAGAAACTCTCTTGGCTTAAATGTCTCCCTACCATCTTCTTCTCTGCATTAGGCCCCACTTTGCTTAGACACTAAGAACTTGACATGTTTCATGCTCCAGGGGCATCACCTTAGATGGCCCCTCTGCTGAGCTCCTACTCACCACCCCAGCCTATGTAAGGCCCAACCTTGTCCCATAATGCCTTGAACTCTATTATTTGCATGCCTCCTGCATCTCCAGGGTGCTATTGTTACTCCAGTCGGTTTTAGAACAAGGATAAAGAGACACCCCATCAGACTGACCTTCAAGCAATGGATTCCTGAGAACTAGATGGCAGTGAGATCTAAACCAGAAACATTAGCTTGCTTACAGAGAGCACAGAGTGTACTGTTAGGCTCCTGTCTTAGTTACTCTTCTATTACTGTGAAAAGCCACCATGACCAAGGCAACTCTTATAAAGGAAAGCTTTTCATTGGAGGCTTGTTTACAATTTCAGAGGTTTGGTCTATTGTCATCATGGCAGGGAGCATGATCAATACAGGCACGCACTAAAGCAATAACTGAGAGCCTCATCCTATCTGTAGATAGAGAGAAAGCCTCTGGGCTTAGCATGGTCTTTAGAAAGCTCAAAGCCCACGCATAGTGACACACTTCCTCCAACAAGACCACACCTCCTAATCCATCTAATCCTCTCAAATAGTGCCACTCCCTGGTGACTCGGCATTCAAATATATGAGCAATGGAGGCCATTGTCATTCAAACCACTACAGTTATTTGTGAGGAGATAGGGAGACAGAGATGGTGCACAGTGAGAGAGGGGGACCAAGGTTGGTGGTCATCACCAAACTAAACTAAGAGACCGCTTTTCTTGTAGCTCATCCTAGTATTTGAAATTACTTTTCTAGAACAGGATCCTCCGGAAGAACAACAGGCTTAGTTAGTTTGGGATATGACATTTGTTCTACCTGTAGCCTCTCTATCTAGGTTTTGCCATGTTAAATAGCCTGTTCCCAGGGGTCAGGGACACACTCCCATCTGTGTGGCATGACAGTGATGTCTTACATCATTCATTCTTCCAGCCCTGTCCACAATCCCAGATCAGGATTTGAAGTCTCCGAGTCCTGCCCACAACAGTCTCTGAGAATAGGAAGTCTCTCCCAGCATGGATTAAAAAAATATTGGATTGTGGAAAAGGTGTGTGTGTATGTGTGGTGTATCTGTGTATATGTGCATGCATGTTCTTTTATATGTGTGTTTGGTACATGTGGTGGATTATATTTTAGTTGATTACTTTCTGTATCAATGAGACAAATAGAGAATATCCAAATCGTCTGATTAGTCTAAAACTGAACCGGCACTGAATACAAGTTGTTACCCCAGAAAGGTGTAAACCCTAAGATTTTAAATGCACAACATCACCAGCCACTTTGGACACAATGAATAAGATCAACAGCAGTGACAGGTTGACTTGAACTCAAGTAACCAAGCATGAGGAAGAGGTAAGGCAAGTAGGCTTTGCCCCAGGACCTATGAGACAAAGACAAACGATGTTTTCTTAGGGAGCAGACTGAACACGCACAGCCCAGGTGTGCATTTCCCTTCCCCAACAACCCCAATACAGCTGCTGCATTGCTTGCCACCAACAGCATATAGAAGAATTCTGGGAGTAGATTCCCAGGGGCTCCTTAGCGTCTCATCTTCTATTCTCCTGACTAGCACCATCACCCATACCTGCACAGACTCATAAATCTCAGGTTGATCTATGGAGGAGAGACACTCAACGGCAAAGTATCTTAATTGGCTAAGTAATTTCAGATCTGTTCTCTGTTGCTTCAGGGGAGCAAGTGGACAAGCGGTGTGTTCTGTGTCTCCCTGGGTTGCAGGGAAATCTCTGAGAAGCTGTCGGGTTGTCACTCACTGTGAGCACTACCAGGCACACAGTTCAGCTTCCTTAGCATATTCTCCAGATCCGCATGGGCTGCCCATACTTAAACATCATAAAGCGGTCATCCGTGATGCTCCTCATTCCATCCTGATCAGCCACCCAGCCAGGCCTGCCAGAGCCATCAGGACATGCAAAGCAGGTGGAAGGAGGGAGCTCTGGCTCATCTCCATTCCTGATGCTCCTCCAGCTTGCTAGCTGAGGCAGATATGCAAATGATACTAACAACAATAAAAACAGAGGAACACTCTTAAAGGGGCCGCTTTCCTGTTTTGTTTTGTTTTGTTTTGTTTTGTTTTGTTTTGTTTTTTTAAGTTCCTAGAGAGTTCTACCCTGAAGAATCCTGAAGGATCCACATTTAATTCAGTCACTATGACCACTCTTACCCCTTCCTTGTCAAGAGCCTTTTTTCAGCTTGGAGAGGATGTACCCCACTCTCACTGAGCCTCTGCACACCCAACTTGTTCCTAGCATCTCCTGGGGTATCAAAAAGTCATGAAAGTACAGCTAATGTCCACCCTATTCACTTTTTAAAAAATAAATAACAACTGTGCCATGCTACTGGTAGGTTGCAACAGCAGGTCGACTGTGTGTGGTAAGATTGCTCCCATAATGCCCAGGGCACAGAGTGTGTATGGAAGCTGCACCAGGTCATAAGGTGCAGAGCAGCAAGGGGAGCAGAGACAAAGGAAGTGGGTGGGAGAAGATTTCAGAATCCTTGGAAGGAAGAGTCGATCCTATAGAAACTTCCTGGCATGGCTGCAGCACTGCACAGCCTGTCTGACCCATGTGTCTAACAAGTGAGACTATGTGTGTTACTGTAAAAACAACATTTGCTACTGGTGAGATGGTTTCTATCTCAGGAGCCTTGTTCTGGGAGAAGAATGCCTCAGATCATGTGGGGACTCTGCACAGTCAAGGCAGGAGGAAAAGCAATCAGAAAGGGCACCTGCTTTTGGAATCAGCAACTGTGGTTCTCAAAATCACATGGCCCACAAGGCCATGATGTTCTGCTAGAGGCATTTTAAGTAAATTAGAAGGTCCTATGCTACTATCCAGTTACCAGAGAGTGCATACCATGTGTTTTCTTTTGCGACTGTGTTACCTCACTCGGGATGATATATTCTAGTTCCATCCATATGCCTAAGAACTTCATGAACTCATCGTTTTTAATAGCTGGGTAGTACTCCATTGTGTAAATGTACCATATTTTCTGTATCCATTCCTCTGTTGGAGGACGTCTGGGTTCTTTCCAGGTCCTGGCTATTATAAATAAGGCTGCTATGAACATAGTGGAGCATGTGTCCTTATTATTACATGTTGGATCATCTTCTGGGTATATGCCCAGAAGTGGTATAGCTGGGTCCTCAGGTAATACTATGTCCAATTTTCTGAGGAACTGCCAAATTGATTTTCAGAGGGGTTGTACCAGTTTGCATTCCCACCAGCAATGGAGGAGTGTTCCTCTTTCTCCACATCCTAGCCAGCATCTGCTGTCTCCTGAGTTTTTGATTTTAGACATTTTGACTGGTGTGAGGTGGAATCTCAGGGTTGTTTTGATTTGCATTTTTCTAATAACTAAGGATGTTGAACATTTCTTTAGGTGCTTCTCGGCCATTTGATATTCCTCAGTTGACAATTCTTTGTTTAGCTCTTTACCCCATTTTTAATAGGGTTATTTGGTTCTCTGGAGTCTAGCTTCTTGAGTTCTTTGTATATATTGGATATTAACCATCTATCAGATGTAGGATCGGTAAAGATCTTTTCCCAATTTGTTGGTTGCCTTTTTGTCTTATTAACAATGTCCTTTCCCTTACAGAAGCTTTGCAATTTAATGAGGTCCCATTTGTCGATTCCCAAAATCTCCAAATAACCAGAATACAATTCACAGACCACATGAAGCTCAAGAAGAAGGAAGACCAAATTGTGAATACTTTAGTCTGTCTTAGCAGGAGAACAAAATACTCACAGGAGCAAATATGGAGATAAAGTGTAGAGCACAGACTAAAGGAAAGGCCACCCAGAGACTGTCCCACCTGGGAATTCATCCCATATACAGTTACCAGACCCAGACACTATTGTGGATGCCAAGAAGCTCATACTGAAAGGAGCCTGATATGGCTGTCTCCTGAGAGGCCCTGCCAGAGCCTTACAAATACAGAGGCAGATGTTAGCAGCCAGCCATTGGACTGAGCTCAACGTCTCTAATAGAGGAGTTAGAGAAGGGACTGAAGGAGTTTAAGGAGTTTGCAACCCCATAGGAAGAACAACAATATCAACCAATCAGACCCCTCAGAACTCCCAGGGACTAAGCCATCAACAAAGGAGTACACATGGCTCCAGCTGCATATGAAACAGAGGATGGCCTTGTCATGCATCAATGGGAGGAGAGGTCCTTGGTCCTATGAAGGCTCGGTAGATACCTCAGATAGGGGAATTGAGGGCAGGGATGTGGGAGTGGGTGGGTGGGTGGGTAGAGGAACACCCTCATAGAAGCAGGGGGAGGGAGGATATGATAGGGTGTTTCCCGGAGGGAGGGAAACTGGGAAAGGGGATAACATTTGAAATGTAAAGAGAATATCCGATAAAAAAAAAAAAGTAGGTCCCATGCTTCTATCGTTATAGAACTGAAATAGTGCTTCTCTGAGGTCACTGAAGTCAGTTGCAGATTCAGAGGTAGAACCCAAAGGAATGTTAAGAGTCCCTTCAAGTCCAGGAGAGCCCACATGTGGGTAAAGGAGGAAGCTCTACTCTCTATAAGCCACTGATATCATACTGGTTGCTATCACCCAGTGCCCAGGGCTTTTAGTCCTCTGGGATTCTGTTTCCTCTCTCTACACTCTGAGAGCTTGCTGGGCCAGACCCCATCCTCTGCCTGAGTCATCTCCCCCAATTCTTGAGGCACTCCAGGGTCACTCACATAATCTTCTGACAAAGATTCAGCCATTGGCGGTTTCCAGGAAACGCCAAATTGTGGAATGAAGTTGTGGTTAAACAGGTGGTAGAAATGTACTGTGGGCTGTCTGTGTCCCAAATCCCTCTTGACATCCAGCACTTTGAAAGGATGATGGTGAAGTCTTCTATGTGTGGTGAGCCCAGATTACATCCGGAAAAGACAGACAGGCACAGGTCTACATGGTGTGCTAATTCCATAGTTCTTATTACATGACTGAAATTCTTAGACATTCCTCTTTTGCTAAAGTAGAGAACTAAGTGATTTTCTTCCACAGGAAGTAGGAATGAGCCCACAATCCTGAAAATTTTTAACTCTATTATCTCAACTTTTACAATGGTAAAATACACAAAAATCAGTAAAAGCTGATCAATTAAATAAGTATTGCACTATGGAAATTAAGCTAAATAGGACAACAGTTTGATTTAAATAACATTTTCTGTATTGCTCATTATAGAGGCTAACATGAGGCTGACTCAGAGACCTTGACCCATGGGGGAAACCTTCTTGAGTTCCCCACCCTAAGCCAGGCAGTCTTGTCATAGACAACATCCCTGCACCATCCCAAGATGTACTGCCCCTTTCCAGGCATAGTGGCTGAGTCTTAGATCCTCAACTAGCTAAAGATGGAAAGGATGCCCTAGTACAGGCTGCTATGGACCCAGTGAGATGTCCACCCACTTCTGGCTAAGCATGATTCAATTGCATGTGCCTTCAAACACCCAGAGCCACCATGATGGGGACATTAGCAGGATTTTGGAAATAAAGGCACAGGCAGCTAACTATTCCACAACACTCTGATGAACCCCACTGAACACCCAGATCCACTGCAATCTGTGTCAACATCTGCAGAATCAAACGTGGCTTACCTCACAGCCTCAGGGGTGTTACTGAGTCAGAAAGGCAGGTGGGACAAAAAGCAAGAAGGACAGAATTATCCAGAGGGAGGGGAGTGGCTGGAGGCAAGCCAGACAGTAGCAGCTCACAGTGTTCTCTCTTTTTCCCTGTCTGGAAGAACCTTGGAACAGGTATCTATTTCCTAAAAGGCTGAAATCCAGTAGTGGTCTCTACAGGCCTGTGCAGTACAAGGCAGAGGGGGTGCAGACATCCAGGCACATTATCAAACTGCTATCTGGGCAAGCTAGGCTCACTGAGTGACAGCTATAGGCCATGGTCTATGTCCATTGTTGGATTTACAAGAGTGACTCAAGGATTTCTTTACTTTACACGTGAAACTATGTTTTCAGCACACTTCTTCAGCAGCAAGCCATTTGGCTTGTTCAAGGGACATACACCCAGTTTTATTTTGAGCCAATTAGCATGGTAACATTTTTCCCTGACAGAGAATTGTCCATAACCCATTTGATTGCCGCCTCTGGGCATTGCAGTAATATTCCTGAATGGATGGTAAGGGTTTTGTGCTAATAAAACCTGGCTCGCAAGTGACTCTGACAGAAGCTGAGTCTGTCGTCAAAGCCCAACTGAGAAATTAACAAGTAGGACTGGACTTTGCTGAGGTTTGCTCTTCGCTCAGCTCCTCGCACTAGATAGAAAAAGAAAAGAAAAGAAAAAGAAAAACCCTAGGCTCATCATGTTGAATTAATGAAACTCTTAAAATTACCCATATGGTGTAATGAATCTAACAGCTAGTTGCTGCTCTGGCCTTAAGAGACTGAAACACTGGTGACTTGTCAAGGAAAGGGTACATAGGGACCTGGGGACATCTCCATGTCCCAGAAAGCCTATTCCCAATCAAAGCAGGACACTGTGCAAGCAGACCATCCTGGCTCTGGAAAAGATCATTTTACAGGAGGATGCCCACCACTTAACCACATGACATATCACAGATCCATCAGAGCTCCCCATCCCAAGCCTGCTCTGAAGTGCGGCACGATGGGAGAGTTTCCCAGAGGGAATCCTTATTTAAAAAGGGAACAGAGGAAGCATGGCCTCGATTGAGGATGTCCCTACGCCTCAGATTTCCCAGCACAAAACAAATGATTCTGTGAGAGTAACTTTGATCTGTGAACATAGATGTTTCTGACTATTGTCAAACCTTCAAACAAGAGATTCGTCATTGTCACTACTCTTCCTAAAAGCTGTGTCGAGGATGTCCTCTGCATGTGGGCAGAGAAAATTAGTCCCGAAAAAACCAATTAGGAAAGACACAGGATCCCGCCAAGGGAACAATGATGGAAGGGCTTGTTCTGTGAGCAGTGGGGTGGGGGGATGTTCTTGTGAATGCACATGTGCATGTATCATTGTATGTGTACATGTGTGCACATGCATGTGGAGGCCAGAGGTCAACTTTAGGTAGTGTTCCTTAGGACAGGCATCTTTTACACCATCTTGAGATAGAGCCTCTCAGGGGGACCTGGAGCCACCAATTAAGCCATGCTGTCTGGCTAGTGAGCCCCAGGGATTTGTCGGTCTCCACCTCCATAAGATTATTAGCATTTACCATTATGCTTGCCTTTGTACACAGGCTCAGATCCCCATGCTTGCACAGCAACCAACTAAGCAACCAATCTCTACCATATCCTGTAATGTTGACAATTTCCCAATGTTGAAAAAAATTACAGATGTTCCCTATGTGATGGCCCTTTGTCTCCCATTGTCTCAAAGCTAGGGCCCAGGCCTCACAGGGGAGAAGGGAGGAGCTGCTGAAGAAGTCTATTCCTTTCTTTACTTTCTGTTTGGACAATTAAGTGTAACCAAGGAGCCACCTGGATCAGCCTCTGGCACTGGCTACAGTGGCAAAAGGCAGGAGGAGGGGAAGGTGGGTGGTGAGTTGGGCACGTCTGGTCTGTTTGAACCATAAACCAGTGAGTGTGGGCACAGTGGGGGAAGCGCAGGCCGTTAGAGGTAGTGATGACAGACAGAGGCAGGGGTGCACAGGCCTGTGATCACTGCTCTGCCTCGGGCAGCACCCAGGTGTTGGTGAGGCATGAAGGCAGGGCATGCAAAGACAGCCTCCAGAGAAAGCCCTGGAAAATCCCCAGACACCGCAGCTCCCACGGTAGGGCTGGTTTGCTGAATAAGAAAAAACCCAAGCCTACTAGCTGTCCTATCTAAAAAGCCAGGATTGCTTTGCAGTGTGCCTCTGGTGGGGTATGGGGTAGATGAGAAGATGGATCCTGTGGGTTTTCAAGGCATTGTGAGTTTGGATGAACCTTGCAGGCTGCAGGAGCTCAGGGTGATCAGCTGAGAGTCTAGCTTTTTAAAGAAGCCTGGGAGATGAGTTTTGGTTATTAAAGATTTCACACCCTAAATATTTAGCTGTTGACAATGTACAGAGCATGTGTTGGCTCCCCAGAGGCATAACTGTTATTGTACATGTTAAGTTAGTATTTGTAGAGCACAGTGGTCTACCCTTTATTTTTGTGTTTGAGAGCTCATTCATCACCCTAATAGTGACATTTCCAATCTCTGCAGCTTGATGTATTCTGAGGATTGAGACATTTGTGGGAGGGCGGGGTCTGCACTTGGCTGCTGTTAGCTTAGTTCACATTTGACCAATGAGAAGGTGAGAAGGTAGTCACCTGAGCTCCATCAACACCCACAGTCTAGTCAGCAGAAGAGAAAGGGGTAGTCAGCCTGTGTGAGTCTGAGCACCAGCAGGCACAGTATCATCTCTGAGGCAGGGCCCTGAACTTTCCAGAGTTCCTTCAAGTGCCTGGCGAGGCTGGATCTTCCCTGAGTGATCCCTTAGCAGCCTCGTTCCTGTGGAGCACACAGCAGCCCTCTAGGTTTCCAGAAAAATCAAATCAAATCTTCTCAGTGAAGTCTTACTTTTCTTTGAGTGACAGCTCTGAAAATCCAGATGACACCCACGGGTATCACTAGCATGGTTCCTAGACCCTCTGCCTTCCCTTAGTGAGCAGGTTCATCTCTGCCCATATGTGTTCTGGGGATAGCATGAACTGCTAGCCTGGGGTGAAGGCAGGAAGAGAGCCAGGAGCTGAATAAGAAGCTCAGGGGGCCCTACTAGTAGTGAGCCTCACTGTGTGAAAAGCACATATACAGCCCCATCACCTTCTCCGTGATGTCCATCTGCACCTGTGCAGATACATTCACCATGGGCCAGCATGGCCTTCCTCTGGCTGCTGCAGGAAGAACTTGCTTCCTTTCTTTAGTATCACGGGGTCCAGACACTCAGAGTCCTATTTGATTCTCCAAATCATTCTGCAAGAAATTGGCTAGCAGTTGATTTTCAGCCTGGCCAGACAGTCTGAATCAGGTAGGCCAGTGGTAAGAGCTGTCTGAAGCCATCAATGGGTACTGCTTCTACAAGGAGAGCTTCTTGCTTGGGGAGCCCCCTGAGCCAAGAGTTCTGCCAATCAAATGGGGTTTCTGTTAAAGTCACATGAATAGGACCCTGTCATACCCACAGATGCCACACAGCCACACCATGGTGCTCAAGGGCCAGAGTCCATCAAGCTTATGATAGAGATGGCTGCCACACCATCTACTGAACCAACACTTTGACCCTCAGAGTAAAGTGGAAACTGGGAGAAGCTATGTACTGTGCAGCTCTCTAAGAGCTTTGGTGTCCAGGATTTGTCTCTGGAAAGTCACTGACCATGTGGTCATGACAAGTCACTGTAGGCCTCTGCATCAATTTCCCTGTCTTTAAGGTGAGGACATAACTGCTTCTGCAGATAGATCAAGATTCACATAAGTGCCTTTGTACTATAAATTAAAGAGCATAGCCCCATACAGAAATAATAGACATTCCCCTTTTCCAGCCCCATCAGCTCAGAGCTACACCAAACTAAGAGAACTCAAACAGGCTAAAACGTACACTCTGGGCAATCAGGAAGATCTGAGGAAACAGGTATATGAATGACCAAGTAAATAGTTTCATGAAAACACTGATGTACAGACAAGATCATGTAGCACGGACAAGGCAAGGGGAAATAGCCAGGCAGAGCTGCTCAAGAAAACCTGATAGTGATGAGGTCATGGGGACTTCAGGAGACCCCCTCAAACCAAAATTCAGTGGTGTGAGTCAGGGGGAGTCAGAGGGCCACAAGTCTGAAGTCACAGCTGCCTGAGAAGTGATCACAGTCGTCCTCTGAGATTAGAAATACTGGCATTTTTCAAGCTATGTAAACACTAGCACAGCATCTGAAGTATGAAGAAAGAGCAAGCCAGTCAGAGTTGAGGTCTTACAGAGAGTATTTGTGGGAATAGAAGTCAAGAAAAGGGCTAAAAGAATCCAAAGCAATGGGCAACATGGGTGTGGTCTTACACATCACCATGGACTATAGGGTAGCTACCTCAATCCAGAAGCAGATTACCCAATGTACCAGCCACACTTTTCTTCGCTGTAACAAAAGCCTTGACAGGAACATCAAATATCAAAGATATATTTAGGTTCATAGTTTCATGCCATATATTCCATCATGAGGAGGACATGGGTTATGGCATGAACAGCTCCATTATATCAGCCAGCATGTGAGGTGGTGGCTTACATCCTGACAGATTGGGAAATGGACTGGACGGGAAACAGGACCTGACTTTGACAATGTCCCCTATCACCTGCCAACTAGGATCTTCTCGAAGGCTCTACTTCCCGAAGGCTTCATGGCCTCCAAACAATCGCTAAAGTCCTCTAAGAGTAGCTACAGGTGAGATGGCTACAGTCCTAAACACCCTCTGCACAAACACTACCAGACAGTAAGGCAATGGGACTCACTGTCTCTGAAGTGATGAAGAACACAGGATACTGGGGCAGATCATTGGGCAGACACTTACAAAGCTGGGCTCTCTGTGTTTGATATCTGTCTATTACGGTGATAAAACACAATGACAAAAAGCAATTATTTATAGAAAGGAGGGGTGTACTTTTTGGTTCACAATTCCAAATAGAGGATCAATTTGACCAGGCAGACATGACAGCAAGCAGCTGAGACAGGGATCTGAGATCACATCTTCAACCACAAACACAAAACAGAGAGAAGCAAGCTGGAAGTGGGGTGAGGCTATTAACTCTCAAAGCCCACTGCCAGCAAGTCGGCTCTTTAAATAGCCCCACTGACTGGGAACTAAGTATTCAAATACCTGAGGCTATGGGACATTTCTCACTCAAAGCACCACACCTCTATATCACCCATCAGTCATGAGCCTTGTGTCTGGCCAAATACACAGAAACTCTTATTTACACAAAGCCTATACAAGAATGTTTAGAACAACTTTGTTTAAAACTAGGAAGCAATTGGAATTCAGTAGGTAAATGGATAAACTGTAATATACCCAGACAATGGAATAGTGGTCAGTGCTAAGAGGACATGACCTAGCCAAACATTGTGGTGCACACCTTTGATTCTGGTGCTCTGAAGGCTGAGGCAAGTGGATCTATGTGAGTGTTCGAAGCCAACCTGGTCTACATAATAAGTTCCAGAACACCCAGGAATACTTAGCGAAACTGTCTCTAAAAAGTAGAACAACAATAAAGGGAAGACGTGAGCTGTCAAGCCATGAAAAGAAACACGGGCCTTACGTACCCATTGCCAAGTAAAAGAAGCCAGTGTAAACACTTTGCTCCATCTAATTTTTTTTACCTCTAAATGAATATTATGTGTAATAATAGTGAGTTCTGGGCAACAGCAGGCATGCTGAACTGTCAGGAGTCATGCTGAGGTCTGCATCTAATTTAATATATGTCAAAATCATGATAGAGGTGCTGGAGAGACTGTGTGTCTAAAGCCCTTGCTGTATAATCATGAGGACACAAGTTTGACTCCCTAGGACCCATGAAACTGCTGGGCTACTCACCTGTGATCCTAGTGCTGGGAAGGTCTAGAGAGAGAAACCCTGGAATGAGCTGCCAGGGAGATGCTCTATCAACAGCCTCTGAGTTAAATGGAGAGACTGACTCTGCATCTATGCATAATGTGGACGGACAACGCCGCCAATATTAGTCCTCTGCACACAAGTACACACACACTTACACTCAATCACACACAGCATGCACACATCATAAAAAGAAGTCTGGGGTGCAGCTAAAGGCTCCACAGTCCAATCTTCAAACACTGAAAGATACATACTGAAAAGGTCACAGGCAAGAATAGAAGGTTAGTAATAGGCTCAAAGTATAAGCACATGTTGATAACAAAATTAGCTCCCTCGAATTACCATCTATTTTAAATTTTGCATAAATGATGGGAAATGGCAGTATGAAAATGAATGAAATGCAGGGGAAGATATGGATCTAATTTCAGTCTTTTACATGAGGATATCCAGTTTCCCCTACATCACTTGCTGAAGATGTTTTATTTTCTCCTGTGTATCTTTCTGGCATCTTAGTTAACCATCAGATGGCTGTAGTTGATTTTATTACACTGGTCTAAATGTCTATTTTGTGCCAGTAACCTATTCTTTTTCTTACTCTAACTCTACTATATTTTTATACTCTCCAGCACCGTTCTTTTTGCTTAGGGTTGTGTTCCCTATCCAGGGTCTTTTGTGGTTCCGTATGAATTTCAGCATAGTTTTATATTTCTGTGAAGAATACAGTCGTAGAGTTTTTGGTAGAATGGGTCAATTTTTATAATATTTGCTCTACAAATCCATGAGCTTGGAATATCATTCCATTTTCTAGTGTCTTTGTCAATCTCTCTTCAGAGGTTTAAATGTTTCTTTGTGGAAATCCTTCACCACCTTGGTTACGTCTATTCCTAGATTTACTATTTTATTTGAAGCTATTGTGAGAGTGTGTCAATGATCTCTGTGTGTTTGCTGTTTGTATATAGAAAAGATTTTGGATTCTGTAACTTGAGTCCATATCCTTCCATGCTGTTGAATTGTTTATCACTTCTAGAAATTTTGGGGGTTCCCTTATGTGTCATGTCATGTTATCTGCAAAGAGAAATAATTTGCCTTTTCATATTTGTATCCTTGAATTTCCTTCTCTTGCCTTATTCCTCCAGCAAGTTGCTTCGAGTACAGTATTGAAAAGGAGTGTTGAACCCAGGCAGTGGTGGCACACGTCTTTAATCCTAGCAATGTGGAGGCAGAGGCAGGAATATTTCTGTGAGTTTGAGGTTAGCCTGGTCTACAAAGTGGTTCAGGGCAACCAGGGCTATTACAGAGAGAAATCCTGTCTCAAAAAGAAAGGAGGAGGGGTAAATAGTGAAAGTGGACAGCCCTGTCTCCTTCCTCACTTCAGCAGGATTGCTTCAAGATTTTCTTCTTTTAGGGTGATGTTGACTATAGGTTTTCCTGATACAGTTTTTCTTATGTTGAGATGTGTTCCCTCTAGTCCCACATTCCTAAACCTTTATCCTGAAGACTTGTTGGATTTTGTCAGATGCTTTTTCTGGGTCTATTGATATGATATATTTGTCCATTTGTGTGGTTTATTATACTTATCATATATATAGAGCCATCCCTTACTCTCTGGTATAAGCCAACTTTGGTATGATGGATAATCTTTATTATGTATGTCTGTTCTGACAATATCAACCAACCAGACCTCCCAGAGCTCCCACAGACTAAGCCATCAACAAAGGAGTACACATGGCTCCAGCTGCACATGTAGCAGAGGATGGCCTTGTCAGGCATCAATGAGAGGAGAGGCCCTTGGTCCTATGAAGGCTGATAGATGCCCCAGTGTAGGGGAATCGAGGCCTGGGAGGTGGGAGTTGGTGGGTGAATGGAGAAACACCCTCATAGAAGCATGGGAAAGAGAGGATAGGATAGGGAGTTTCCATGAAGGGGGGAAACTGGGAAAGGAGACAGCATTTGAAATGTAAATAAAGAAAATATCCAATGTATGTCTGTTTTGCTTGCAAGTATTTTATTAAGTATTTTTTAGTCTATGTTAAGCAGAGATACTGACCCGTAGGTTTCTTTCTTTGTTTTCTTATCTGGTTTGGGTGTAACAGTGATACTGGCTTCAGAGAAAGAATTTGGGAGTTCTCCTTCTGTTTCTGTTTTGTTGAATGGTTTAAGAAGAACTGACTGTACATCTTTCTTGAAAGCTGGTGGACTATTCTGTTGTGAATCCATCTAAGCCTGGTCTTAATTTAGTTAGAAAAGTATTATTAACTGATTCAATCTCCTCATTTGCTACGGGTTTGTTTAAGTTATTGATCTCTTCTTGATTTAATTTTGGTGGTTTGGCTGAATCTAGAAATTTCTTCATTTATTTTAATTTTTTTAACTTAGTGGAGTATACTTTTTTAAAATTTTCTCATAATATTCTAAATGTCCTGGGTGTCTTTCTGTAATATGTTCCTGTTCATTTCTGAGTTTTTTAATTTGAAGTATTATTTTTCTTTTTTCTTTTCTTTTCTTTTTCTTTTTCTCTTTCTCTTTCTTTTTCTTTTTCTTCTTTGGTTAGTTGGGGCAAGGGTCTATCAGTCTTGCTTATCCTCTCAAATAACTGGCTCTTAGATGCATTGACTCTTTATAACTTTTGTTTGTATTTCATTAATTCTGGCTCTAGGGTTTTTTTTTTTTATTATATCTTACAATCCAGTGGATTTAGATTTTCTTTGTTCTTGATTTCACAATCTTTGAGTTGTATCATCCATTCATTTATTTGTGCTTTTTCTGATTTATTAATATAGATGCTTAGAGCTGTAAAATTTTCTCACAGGACTGGTTTTAGTATGTCTCAGAAGTCTTATGCTATGTTTTCATTTAAATGTCTTAGAATTTTTTATTTCTTTCTTGATTTCTTCTTTGACCCATTCATTGCTCAGCAATGAGTTGTTTAATCTCCAATAGTTTGTGTACTTATTACAGATTTTTTTTTGCTATCAATATTGTTTTATTGCATTATGGTCAAATGGTATGCATGGAGTTATTTCTATTTCTCAGAATTCATTAAGATTTGTGTTTTGTGTCCCAGGATATGGTCTGTTTTAGAGAAGCTCCCATGAGTTGCATAGTAGATTGTATTCTTTTGGGGTGGGGGTGTTTGACCCCCCAACACCTCCAAGTTGTCCCCAAAGTAAACCTGTGATGGACCCAAGCAGGGCTGAAGGGCGGACTTGGATGATGTTCATAGGAAAGATCCCACTTTTTCACAATGGTGTACTGCTACCCCCAAACCCAGGGATAGGTGATTGATCAGAACCTATTATATTTAGGTATTTTGCTGATGGAAAATTATGTGTAAATTTTTTACTCATTCTAAAAGCAGCCACTCTGTTCGTGAATTATCATGTTCCAAAGCAGATGTCATATGAAGATGGATTTATTTATTGAACAACACAAGATTTTGGAATAAAGCTATATTTCCCATGTGACTGAAGCTGCATGTCTTGAAATCCATGACAAAATTATTTTGAAAACAATACTGCAAACTTTGAGTTTCTTTGGCTTTCGCTTGCAAGATCTGAACATTTGTAAATTATCTCAACTCTCGGCCCATTTAAACTGCTGAAGTTCTAAAATCCCAGCTGATTAGAGTTTTTTTTTCTTACTAAACAACAAGTCTGAGAAATTGAAAGATACATTTGCTGAACAGCTCGTGTACTCATTTCATTGAACAACACAGCCTGGGAGACTTGAGGCTCCAAGAGGAAATTTTCCTGTCTGCTCTTGCTACAATTGATTTCTCACTGCACAGAAAGGCTGCTTCAGCAGTTGAAGGCACAACTGGCCTAAGGGACACTAGCTAGCACCCAAATTCCTGGGTCCTTCCCTGGAAACGTGGCCAAGCAACACAGCCAGGGACAATGGACATGGTCCACACAAGAAGGCTTCATTCCTTGAGAGTCACCATAGCTCCAGACAACTCCCCATCTTTCTGCTATGGTAATCACTAAATCCCAACCATTCCAAGCTGGTAACATCCTGAGGTTGACCTGACCCTGAGGTCTGGGAAAGGCTCTTGGGAATCCCAGTTCTTCCATGAAGACCAAAGCCTCACTCAAAAATAGAACCCTATAGTATGCAACTAGCAGCTACAATTCCAGTCTCCCTGACTTTGGATTTGGGGTGCCCATACTCAGTGTTAGTGGACAGTAATAGGACAGACCCGACCTTTTCTGAACCCAGCCAAGTAGAAACCTCTTTCCCAGTCATGGAGGAGAGAGAAAGAAAAACATATGTTCAAAATTAATCAGAAAAGGAATAAGAGAGAGGAGAGAGAGGGAGAATCAGAGATGAGACAGATCTGATAAATTCAGAGATTTAGAGGTCAGGGGTATACAAGAAGGCAAAAGGGAGACTTGCCTGGTGGCTGGAGACACAAGTGGAGGGGGATGAAGGATGTGGCCTAAGCACAGGTCTCAGTGTGAACAAGACTCAGGAGCACTATGCAATGACAGAGAGGAGCACCTGAGGGCAAGCACTTGTTGGGATCAAAAATGGACCCTGGTCATGTAACAGAACTGGTAAAGATTTGACATTTGTATTTTGGGTTTTTTTAAATGTCTATGTTATTTGCATTAGTGTATATTCATTGCACCCATGTTATATAATAAGGTTTTCACAAGCACACACTGTACACTGAACACATTCTCCCTCCCACAGCCCCCTGTCAATGCTGTTCCCTCTCCACACAGCATCACCTCTACTATCCTGCCATATATTTACATGGATGTAATGTACACATATGAATGATCCATCTATCTTTATAGAATCTAGGAGCCACAAATGAGAAAAAAAAAACACAAGGAATTTGTCTGAGACTGACTTTGTTCACTCAAAATGGATAGCTCTAGTTGAATCCATTTTCTTTTTTTAATAACTATTAAAAATCTGTTACAGATAGAAACCACATTGTCTTACCCTGTTCTCTTTTGATGGATACCTATCAGCTCCATAACTCTAGACACTGTGTGCAGGCATCTCTGTGATACTTGACTTGGGTAAATATCCAGGAATGGTATCCTGGGTTCTTATGGTTGACCTGTTGTTACCTCTTCTTGAGAAGCCTCACACTGATTTCTATAGTAGCTGCACGAGTCTACATTCACACCAACAACGTCCAGAACTCACCTTTGTCCACACGCTCACCAGCATGTGTTCTTTTGTGTGACTGTCATTCTGACTGGGGTATGATGGGATCTCCATGTGGCTATTGATTTGCACATCTTTGAGGACCAAAGACTGAACATTTTTCATATGTCTCCGGCCATTTGTTTCATCTTTGGAGAGCTTCCTGTTCATTTTACTAGCCTGCTTGTTGACTGAGTTGCTTGATTTCTTGTTACTTAGTTCTTAAGTTCTTTATGTGTTCTAGAAATTAACCTTCTGTCAGAGACACAGGTAGCAGAGAATTTCTGTCAGTGTGACAGCTCTCTCTTCTTCATTCAGTTGTTTCCTCAGCTATGAAGAGCCTTTTGTTTCATGGGATCATATTTATCAAAGGGATATATAGGGTCCACTCTGTAGGTCTTGGGGCTGCATGACACACAGAACATATGTCTCACCACAAGGATGAGCTGGCCCATCAATTATGAAAACAAGGGACAAAGAGGGTAACTAGGAGCTGGTCAGCTCTCCCCCATCCTGCCTTTCATTAACAAGAGGCCAGAAATGGAGAAGGTGCCCTAAGCTTGCTCACCCTAAGTTCACAAGCTGAAGAGAGAAATTCATCTCGTTTTTGTTCACTGTAGTTATGATCTAACCTGAGTAGAATCTATGTGTAAGACCAAAGAAAAGTTCCCTCCCTACCTCTCTGTAGTGGGACCAAGGCAGTTTCCAGAGTGAGGCAGTGCCTCCCACAGGCCCTAGCCACTGCTGCCCTAGTAGTGAAAAGAACTGAGCAAGAAGGGGACACTACCTCTGTGTGGCCTGTGCTGTCATGTGGAAGGAGGAGGTGCTGATGCCTGGATGGTCAGGCCACCTTCATGTGGGCTGCTCAATTCCCACTGGCTTTTCAAAGAGTATGGCTCCTGACCTGAAGTCTCTCTAACAGGATCAAGGTCCAGCCAGCAAAATACTGGTGGCTTCCTAAAAGGAAAGAGGCCAGGCAGCAGGGCACACCCACAGAGGCCAGGTTTGCACTCAGGCAGAAGGAACACACACACACACACACACACACACACACACACACTGCACCACGTGTGCTCCAACCAATGATTCCTGTAGCAAACTCACAGCAACTGTAATCCTTCCACCTTCTCTAGAAAAAAAAATTGTGGATTCAACAAAATGTCAAGAATAAACCCCAACTATGTCTTCAAAAACACAGAAATGGAGTGTGTTCTCTGTATCTACACTGGAGTATAAGCTCAGGCTGGGGAAAACCAGACAATTGAGTTATAGGAGTTATTGAGCCCCACTCAGTAAATGTTCAAAGCACAAAGAGCCACAAAGAGGGTCTGAAGCCACTTCCATTACAATTCTGCTTTACTTAATAATTTTTGAGATTTCTGATGTTTGCTTGCTTTTGAGATGATGTCTCACTGTCTTACTGTGTACCCAGGATGCCCTGGGGCTCCTAATCCTCCTGCCTGACCCTCAGGTGCTGTGATGACAGGTGTATGCTATGACCTCATCCCACCTGTCCTAGCTGGTTCCCTTTTTGTTTGGGGAGATAAGGTCTCACTACATACCCCTAGCTATCCTGTAACCTGCTATATAGACCAGGCTAGCCTCCAACCCTACCTCCTGTGTGCTAGGTTTAAAGGCATGCACAACCACACCCAAAAATCTTAAAATTGGTTATTTTAAGGTGATAAACCTAAACACTACACTCTGCTGGGACCCTGATTCAGTAAACCCCTGTATCCATACTGACTAGATATTTCGTATGTCTGACCATATTTGTGTTATGGAGGTCAAAGTCAAATGTCTACAATGGAATGCTTAGGGACTTTGCTTGGAGAACCTATAGATATGT
The DNA here is from genome assembly GCF_978045245.1 of Mus caroli. NCBI lineage: Eukaryota > Metazoa > Chordata > Mammalia > Rodentia > Muridae > Mus > Mus caroli. The sequence goes on along the minus strand of NW_028227270.1, from coordinate 48,238,186 downwards.
ATGTAGGGAAATACTTTACTGAGCATGCTCAGTTTAAGATTAAAGATGGTGGACTTTTGGTGACCTGCTTAGCTCAAGGTCACATATCCCATGTTCAAAGTTAAAATGGCAGCTCTCTGGACATGCTCAGCTCATCATGAAGATATCAGACAGTGACAACCTTTAGCTTTCACATAAACTTTTAGCTGCAAAAAGAAAAAAGACAGTGTGACTAGATACCTGATGGAGATTATTGACAGGAGAAAAATATTTATTTTGGCTCACAGTTTCAGAGGGCTCAGTCTGGGGTTGCTTGGCCCCACACTCATGGGCAGAACCTGGGTCATGGCAGACAGAAAGCAGAGAGAGGAGTTATGGAAAGAGACCAGGATACAATACAGCTCTGTGGATATGCCTTGACCTACTTCCTGCATCCACCTCAGCTCTACCTCCTACCTTCCATGCCTCCCAAAAGTGCTATCATATTGTGACTCTGTCAGGATCCTATCCACTGACAACATCTAGCATTCTCTGGAAACACCACCAAGGCTTCATAGTGAGGTGACCTCCATTATTCCCAAGTCATTTATTTCTTGGCCCAATAAAGGTAATAACAAAAATTACCCAGGACACTCACCTTGAAGTTGACAGACAATAATCAGCACTGCGCCAGAATGGAAGCCAACCTCCAGAGTGTATTTAAGGAATCATTTAATGTTAGACTCCTAGAAAATTGAAGATTATGTGGACAGAAACAGTCTGGGACTGAGAGTTGGATTGGGATTAGCAAGATTCCAGGGGGGACAGGAGTTGTTCTAATACTGGGCTGAGTTGATATTTACAAAATGTCTGTATTTCTCAAATTTTAAACTAGACACTTAAAATCATACACAATTTCATATATCAATAAAACTGATTTTTTAAAGCATCTTGAATACTAGAGATTTATAACCTGCAATTCTACCTGTAGCCAAACTTCCTACCCACAATGGAAATAGCCTTTTTACACAGCAACCATCTTAAGACAATGGCTCCTGTGTGTCCTTTCTTAAAATGCTATGAAAATGAATACTTAGGCAGAACAAGGAGAAAGATGGGAAGGGGAACAGGCTGGTAAGCCAGCAGGAAAGGAGTGCTCACTGCCATGTCGGAAGACATCAGAGACTCCCAAGGCCAGTGCTCCAGAGAGACAGACACCAGGCCTGCTGGGTAGGAAGGGGCATCCCTGGAGGTGAGGAAGCTGTTGGACCCTTTGGTCTGTTTAGATGTTTGGAAACATTGCTGTTAGGGGTTCGACAGATTGATGACATCTTGGAAAACATGTCAGCACTTTTTCATGGAAAAATAAAGCATGGGAAACAATCATGCAAACATTAACTAGAGGAGAAATGAAAAGTCACAGAACCCGGGAAAATACAGCATATCACTTGGCTTAACAGGAAAACAAAACAATTTAATTAAAACTGTTGGTGCAGGGATGTTAAAAAATGGAAAGTCATTCAAGAGAAAGAAAGACAAAAAAGAAAGAAAGACAAAGTATAGGAGACCTGAAATCTAAGAGACTTGGACCTCAGTTACTGTAGGAAGCATCCACACCTCAGATCTGACCATGAGAAACAAAGTAGAAGAGTAAGCCATAGAAAAACAGAAACTGGAAAAATTGGTAATGAAGGTGATATAGTTCTGGGGAGCAAAGTTAGTATCTGGTTAATTTTTGTCATCTTGACACAAACTAGGGTTGCCTGAGAAGAGGACCATCAGTTAAGGATATATGTCTGTCTGTCAGATTGGTGTGTGTGTGTGTGTGTGTGTGTGTGTGTGTGTGTGTGTGTATGAGACACCTTGATTAATGATTGATGTGGGAAGGCCAAGCTCTATGTGGGCAGTGCCATTCCTGGCAGGTGGTTTTGGGACATATAAAAACAGAGTAAACCAAGGGGAGCAAACCAGTAAATAGTATTCCTCAATGGCCTCTGCTTCCGTTCCTGCCTCCACATTCCTGCCTCAAGCTCCTGCCATGGTTTCTCCTGATAGACTGTGCCAAATAACTTTTTTTTAACTCTTTCTGTTCATCTTTAACATCTTGCTACAGATAAATAAAATCTTCCAGATTCTGTAACATCAGAGAGTTCATGGAAAGATCCAGCTTCTTTTGTCAGGTTTTCTTCTTACCTGGCATGTAGATATGGCAGGTGACAGGTGGCATGGTGATGTGGCAGGTGGCAGGTTTCATGGTGATGTGGCAGGTGACAGGTGGCATGATGATGTGGCAGGTGGCATGGAAATGTGGCAGGTGGCAACACTACCAGCCACACTAAGACCACTTAAGATGGAAGTCAAATGAGATGGTACTAGAAACAGAAAAGGCCCCAATCCTGAAGGAAGCTGGGCCTACAGAGCCCTAGCCTGTCTTTGTACCCATGATGCCCATGACATTCAGAACACATGTCTAATTTATCAACATTGCTGGCATTCCCATTGTCTTTTAGTAACATGAAAGCTCAAATTCTTCTTGATGGAAGTTAGTGGGCACCTTCTCTTTTATTCTTGCCTACTGACCAGCCAACTTTTCCCTCTGGATACTTCAACACAGACTCTGAATCTTTGCTCATTTATGGAAGCTGAGTAAGAAGCTCATGGTGACACAATCCCTTACACCCTTCCTTTCCAACTTGGGCCTGGCAGAATGCCTCCCGCAAAGAAGGGTGTCGAGAAGGACCATTCTACCATCAACATTCACAAGTGCATCCATGGAGTGGGCTTCAAGAAGCATGCTCCTCAGGCACTCAAAGAAATTTGGAAGTTTGCCATGAAGGAAATGGGGACACCAGGTGTGTGCATTGACACCAGGCTCAATAAAGCCATCTGGGCCAAGGGAATAAAGAATGTTCCATATCATATCCAAGTACATTTATTTGTCCAGAAAATGTAATGAGGATGAGGATTCACCAAACAAGCTCTACACATTGGTAACTTACGTGCCTGTTACCACATTCAAAAATATACAGACAGTCAATGTGGATGAGAACAAACTTGCTGAATGTCAAATAAAATTGTAGAACTGCTAAAGAAAAAAAGAAAAAAGAAGCTCATGACAGGGACCCTCTGCTTTCTAGAGCACCCTGTTTTCCACTTTGGATTGCCCTCATTTGATTTCTTCAATGTTGGTTTTAAAAATACCTTTTTAGCAACTCCTACCCAGTACCCAGACTCTGCTATTAAGTCAAAGGTTCTCATTCCATGTCCCCTTAGCCCAAGCAAATGGTTGGCCCACAGGATGTGAAGACTTTGAGGAATCTCCTAGGAAGCTCTCATAAAACAACAATATACTCATAGTCCCTCCAAACCCAGCTCTGCCCAAGCAAAGCCTCTCCCTTGTCTGCTGAAAGCACAGCCCTTGAAGCTATGCCCCATAGTCAGCCAGGGTGATACAATGACCTCAAGGACCCTTGGGTATGACCTTACTTAAAAAGAGGTCTATGAAGAAATGATTGGTTTGAGAAACTTAAAATAAGGCACCCGTTTATAAAACCTGGCTAGGCCCCAAGTCCAAGGACAGATACTCTTGAAACTTTGGGCAAACGAAATTAGATAAGACATCTGAGAGGAGATCATCAAAAGATGGAGACAGAGATAAGGCAATGCTGCCACAAGCCCAGGATACTTGGACCCATTGGAGCTGGAAGAGCCAGAAAAGATTGCCCCTAGAGACTCCAAAGGATCAACGCCCACCACACCTTAATTCCAGATTCTGGCCTCAAGCGCTGTGGAGAATATGTTGTTCACATTTATGTCATCAGTGTGTGGTATTTATTATAGATACCTTAGGATATTTTCAGACCTTCCTGTGTCTGAGTGCTTCTGAGCCTGGCATTCCTCACTTCAGATACCATCTGTACTGGCTAGTTTTGTGTCAACTTGACACAGCTGGAGTTATCACAGAGAAAGGAGCTTCAGTTGAGGAAATGCCTCCACGAGATCCAACTGTAAGGCATTTCCTCAATTAGTGATCAAGGGGGAAAGGCCCCTTGTGGGTGGGACCATCTCTGGGCTGGTAGTCTTGGGTTCTATAAAAGAGCAGGCTGAGCAAGCCAGGGGAAGCAAGCCAGTAAGGAACATCCCTCCATAGCCTCCGCATCAGCTCCTGCTTTCTGACCTGCTTGAGTTACAGTCCTGACTTCCTAGGTGATGAACAGCAGTATGGAAGTGTAAGCCGAATAAACTCTTTCCTCCCCAACTTGCTTCTTGGTCATGATGTTTGTGCAGGAATAGAAACCCTGACTAAGACACCATCCTTTGCACTTGGCCAAGACTCACGGGCTTGTCCCATGTCTCACTCCACATCCCAGGGAGTGTGAGATGGAGCTCTGTGCTCCATGGAGGATATAGAGGATATGAGAGTATGGGATGTTTCTCCTATAGACATGCAGAAATATTCTCTTCATTCTCAGATTAACAGAGATCTTTGGACTCCAGTGACACTGACCTCCTCTGTCACACAGCACACAGAGGAGTGGCTCTGGTTAAGTCCACACCACAGAGATTCTCAGCAGCCCTCATCAAGACACAGGAGTCGCAGGGCACATGTTTTGGTGAGTCACTATTTTTATAATTGAATCAATCAGTTCTGAAGTTGTTGGCCTTCTGGAGACCAAAGCTGACTTGGTAGATTTTTACCTGCACCTGACTAAGCATCACAGAGCATCTGGGAAGGCAGCAGGACTCCCTAACTGAGACGGGCAAGCATAAAGATACTTGTAATCCAAGAACTCTGTTGACTTGAAATACACACACACACACACACAGTTTTCCCCCAGTAAAGCACTTAACAACTTGGGACCCTCACCCAAATCAAACTGTATACACATCCGTCTCTAAAAACATAATGGGTCACTGACCTAAAGTTCCCTATGGATTTCCAGCAATCTTTGGTAACGTCCCTTTGAGACCAAGCACATCCTCAAGGGTGTCCTAGAACCAGAGGCAGTGCACAGAGTTAGCCAGTGCTAGCTTTAAATGCAAGTTCAAAAGAATCAACTGTGTCCTTTGCATGAAGGAAAATCTTGCCATCCTATGTCTATGTGTGAGTAGGTATGCATATTACTAAAATCAGATGCACCGTGGGAGAGGACATGTGCAGTGGACAAAGGTTTTCATAACCTGAGCTTGTCAATCGAAACAGAAAACTACCCACACTCTACCTCTAAAAACCAAATGTTTATCCTCCTGGAAGCGTACATCAAAATAAGGGCCCTGGAAAGAGCAAGTTCCCTTAGCAGCGTTGGTCTGATTGGACACACCTAGATCTTAAGTATCTTAGAGACTTTGCTTTGCTTTCAAAGAGATGATCATCACCACCATCATCATCAATTAATTAACCTGCCACTGGGGCTTAAAAATAAAATTATATCTGCACACTATGCCAACTCAACAAACTCCTATGGATACACCAGTCCTCTGAGATCATGTTTATGAAGAGAGTTCTTTTGGGATGCACCACAGAGAACGTGTTTCCATGTGTTGGCCAGTGAAGTTTTATTCACACATACTACCCAAATCTGCGTATGTGTGTTTACAGATAATGTTTTATTCAGGTTTGGGGGTATAGCTCAACTGATAGAGTTCTTGCCCACCATTCACAAAACCCTGGGTACCAGTCCCAGATCCATATAAGACAAGGCATGGTGAAGTCTTGGTATTTGGTGGAAGACAGGGATGTCAAAAGGAGAGACCCAGAGGTTCAAAGCTACATAGGGAATTTCAGAGCAACTTGGGCTACATGAGACCCTGATCTTTAAATAAAAAGTTTCATCTACATACCACAGAAACCATCTTGCCAAACCATCTTGCATGTGTTTGTAAATAGTTTTACCCACACACTCCGTTTACCAATTTCCCCTAAGGCCTTACCACTGTGGTCTGGGCATTTGGATAGTATCAACATAGTTTTCCAAAGTGTCGGGACCTGACCCTTATAGGTCCTGCTGACCCTCATATTCATAAGCCACCAGAAAACTTGGCCTACTGTGCACCCCATGCTGGGGTGGTGGTGATGGATCACACAAAACTGTTTCAAATTACTCTAAGTAAATTTGAAGAGGAGAGGGGTCCCGCCACATTATCAGTGACTCTCCCTCAGCAGCGGAGCCGGAATGATTTCTGTTGCGGGATTTTTCTGTAGGTTCTAAAATGAGCATTGTAGTCTTTCTTTTCAAAAGAAATTATGAGCGTTGTTATCACGTGGGACCTGAACTGAGGATACTCTGCTGCTGTGCACATGGCTTCCCAGGCAGAAAGGAGCTTCCTGGAGGAAGTCAGGAAGGAGATCAAACGAGAAGGCTGGCAGATGAAAAGTAATAAAGATGCACCCTAGGGAGCTAAAGGCAGGAGAGGGGCTTGCAGGGGGAGGAGAAGGACGGTACAGGGAGAGGAGGAGAGGGGGAGGGGAGGGCCAGGGACTAGCTAGAGGAAGCTAAATAGAAATGGGGAGGGAGAGGGAGATGCCCCTGGATTCCATACCTGCAGAGCTCCAGTCAGAGCAGTGAGGGTTTTGCTTACCCAGAAGAGACCAGTGAATATGAGGATATAGGCCAGGAGCCAGGGAGCTAAGTCACTTGCTCCTGGCATAGCCAGTGGAACACAGAGCTGGCTTGGAGGCCATGCAGGGAGTTCTACATCCTAGACCACTACACCTTGTCTACTAATGTGTCAGAGAGCAAAGCGAATGGAGAGATGGTCAAGGGTCTCTGGCCTCACCAGGCTACAGCAAAGAGATAGAAGAGCTCTCTGCTCTCCTGCCTATGCCATCCATGGCAGTTTCCCCATCTAGAGGAAAGGGGTGTCCAACACCCATCCCCATACTCACCTTTCCTCACTCCAGGAACACAAGTGCACCCTGGCTAGTCAGTACACAGTCAAAGGGTCTCTGCTTGCTTCCAAACCCCATCCTCTTTCCCCACAGGTCTGTCTTTTCTTCAAGGTACAGTGCACCCTGTTTCATTCAAAAGATGTGTGAATACAGTAAATATTAGGAGAATGGATGTTCTGAGTCCTTTGGTTTAATTACCTCATATTGTAGTTGGAAGTCTCGGTACCACTTTGCACTTTGTGAATATATAGTTACTCACATAATTTACAGTTAAAAGGAAACCTTTTAAGGCCTAGAGGGTGTACATACATTGGGCTAATTATCAACAGTCAGTGGTGTGGTTAAAGTCTTAACACTGGGCCTCACTGGTCCCCAGCCACCCTAGCTTCCTCTTAGCTAACCATAGTCCCAGGAACAGATTGAGGCTGGGTTTCCTGACCCTGACCCTGAAAGAGCAAAGTTCTTCAGAGTGCATCTGTGCATTTTGGTCTGTGATTTTTTCTGACTCCTCAGAACACGAGTGTTTGGAGAGGCTGTTGTTTAGCCTTATTCAGCACTGAGCTGTCCTGCATCTCAGCATGGTGGCTGTCGCAGCAGAAAGACTCACCCAAGTATTACAACACCAGTCCAGACTTCAAATGAGCCTCTGTACCTGTCTCCAGAGTGTGGATAATTCAGAATCCAGTTCTCCTGCAGCCAGAGCCACAAGGCTTCTGCCCTAGCAATCCCACCTATCGGATCAGCCCCACCTGGATGTGCATGAAGCGATGGACTTTAGGAAGACTCACATCCATTGCCAAGGTCAACTCTGGAGACATCTGAGTTGAGTGTGGGACAGTGGCTGCCTAAGTATATCAGTTGTTGCTGTAACCCTCCATCCAAATAACAGAGAGTACAGACAACAGCACAGAGCTCCTTGGGAACATCCTCAGCTCTGGGGCTTGGAATCAGCTGGGATCTTCTTCAAAGTCTTCTCAAAGCAGAAAGCACCATTCAGAGTTTGACCTCAGACTCCTTTGTACAATATCTCACTGGAAAAGGGCACACCACAGACAGGTGAACTCCAGACACACAACTAGCCTCTGGATGGCTCGGCAACTGTGCCTCCCACCCTATCACCTCTAGACTCCACCACTATAATGTAGTGGCTAAATCCCTGAGCAAGAATCCTGAGCTGCCAAACCCATGGTGGCCATTACACACCATGCACCAGAGTCTGGGGGCATGGGCTTTCATTTTGTCCAAACCAAATCCAGTTCTCACAGAGAAGGACTTTAAGGACTGGTCCAGAGACCCAGAGATTAATGAGAGGGTGCAGAGATCTCCAAGAAAGGTGAGAAGACATGGGGAACCTTAAGAATAGGGAGAAGGCATTGTGACCCCCAAGGGAGTAAGAGGATATGGGGACCCCATACAGGGGGAAACTGATGTGAGGAGTCCAGGGAAAGACAGAGAAGTGTAGAAGCTTCAACCTCACCCAGAAGAGCAGCCCTTCAGGCCTGAACCCCACCCCAGGAAGGCCACACCTATTAGCATTGTTACCATGGCAATTAAACCTCAGCTGGAATTTTGGAAGAGATCCATATTCAAAGCAACGTAGAAAACTAGGCCACTTTCTAACATTTCACACTGGACCTGTGTACTGAGAATCTGGGCATTGGGCATAGAACTTGTAAGTCCTGCCATGGGCCACCATTGTACGAATGTGCACTGAAGAGGAAAGTTAGCCCACCCTTAGGGATACCCTAGAGAGCTCAGCTAAAGGAAAGGCCTCTGTGTAGTCACAAGGGAAGAGTCCAGCCCAGGGTTGAAGCCAGAAAGCTGCTTGGCTCCTGCAACCTCTGGGCCAGGACTCTACTAAAACCTTCTGAACTGAGTTGGGAACTCTGGAGTGGGGGGGAAGGGGGGGATGGAAGTGCTAAGGGGCCACACTGAAGAGCCAGGTCAGTGATACCTGAGGGCAGCCACCACGCCTTGTGACCTGGGCTTCCAATCCCAGGCAAAGGAGTTATGTGCTGAGGACATACAAACTCTAACCCTCCATCCCAGTGAGGGGCTGCATAGCCCCTGTCCCTGCTCCTGGAAAAAGGAGGCTCATTGTGCCCCCACCCCTCAGTATGTTGGTGAGCCCTGTCAGGCAGAGGCCCCAGCCTGGGTAGCAATGCACGCTCTGCTGGCTGCAGGAATCTCCCCGGTGAAGCCGCACATCTCTATTTCACACAGATTGTTTTTTCTTGATTAAAAACTGATTTTCTGCTGTGCTCTCAGAATTGCTTTTCATTGCCTTTGGAGGAATAGAGGAGAGGAATAAAAGCCTGCTGTAAATAATCATCCCAGGGAAAGAGAGGGAAGGAAGGAAAAGCCAATTTGTCTGATTTCTTTCGGGTAAAATGAGCCGCACCTAATGAAAGCAGTCCTGTGGTATGTTCATCATCCTCACACTCCTGGTGAAAGAGGAGGACCGGAGTCAGCAAGACCAGAGTCAGCATGTGGGAGCCCAGAGCCCCCACAGGTGAACGTGCAGGGTGTGGGGTGCCTGTCCCCATGATGGCCAGTATGTGACACAAACAGTGATGACCTAACTGAACAGTTCATCGATCAGACCCTACCTACAATTGAACGACTAAGGAGGGAAGCCAAGCACTTAGAACCCAGAGGGAACTCCTTTTAGGAAAGGGAAACCTTGCCCTACAAGGATACAGATGATTTAATAATGTGCCTACAACTCTGCACAATGGTCAACTGAAATATGAGATTTTTTTTTTCAAGACAGAGTTTCTCTGTATAGCCCTGGCTGTCCTGGAACTCACTTTGTAGACCAGGCTGGCTTCGAACTCAGAAATCCGCCTGCCTCTGCCTCCCGAGTGCTGGGATCAAAGGCGTGCGCCACCACACCCTGTGAAATATGAGATTTTAGATGGAGTAAAAGAACAAGAAATGACCCTCATTTTCTCTCTCTCTCTCTCTCTCTCTCTCTCTCTCTCTCTCTCTCTCTCTCTCTCTGTGTGTGTGTGTGTGTGTGTGTGTGTGTGTGTGTGCCGGTGTGTTTCTGTGTGTGTTGGGGGAGGGGGAGTGCCTCTATGTATGTATGTATATACCTGTATATGTGCCAGTGTACATGTATGTACCTGTGTATGGCTGTGTACAGTTGTTTATGTGCTCATGTGTATGTTCCTGTGTGTGCCTGTGTTTGCAAGTATATGTGTGTATGTGCATATGTGTGCTTGAGTATGTGCCTGTGTGTGCCTCATTTACATGTGTGTGGTAGGTGTGTGCCTTTGTGCCTGTGTGTGGATGTGAGTAGGGGGTGCAGTCTTAGGCGTGTGCTGGCCTCCAAAGGAGCTCATGCTAAGTCTTGCCTGTCACTTTGGCTCAGGCAACAACCATATCACCAGTATTAGAAAACCCTCCCCTAGAGATTCGCTGCTGGTAGACTCCTCTCATCTCTGCTTTGTTTCCAGAGCTGCAGATTGGCAAGAAAAAAAAACATTATAGACTGAGGTCTCCATCCAAGAAACCACCTCTCCTTTTTCCTCAGAGTTGTCCAGGCTACATGTGCAATCTTCAGACACAACTGAGTCCAAACCCACCTTCCCCAGCAGAACCTGTCAGGAAAGCAGTAGGGTCACATTAGGAGAGAACAGTTATGAGGATGGTGCTCTCCTGGACAAATGCATGTGGCAACCGATTCGGGGTCTCTAGAGCCCAGATGGAGTAGGGCAGAGGTCTTCCCAGCTTGGATCTCCCCTAAGGTTCAGCTGTACCTCTACGAACACCCTTCCAAGTACCCACGTGGTCCCCCACAGCCCACCCCATTCCCAGTTTCCTCGAGTGAAAGACCAAGTCTGAACATGCCAGACTATTACTAGCTACACAAATGCAAAGGTGCCAGCATGCCTGCAGGTAAAGGGAGAAGTGCAGCCTACACAGCTCCATAAATGGCCTTCAGAGGGAAGGTCTGGCTTCAAAAATGTTCAAAAATGTTCAGGCGCAACTCACTTTCCATAAAAATCTGTCAGTTTAAAGTGCACTGCTCAATAACAGAAGCACTTCCACCACCCACAAGCCCAGTATGCAGTAGCACTCAGGCTCTAGTGCCTGACTGCACCCCAGGCACCTGAACACAACCACACAGCAGACAGTCTTCTGTGAAGGTCTCAGTTCACTTACCCATGAACGTTCCCTGGTGCAGAATTCACAAGCATGGTACTAATTCAGTGCCTGATAGCTGGTGGGCAGACAGACAGTGCAGTCCAGACCTGTGCTTGATACTGCAAGAATGGGAGTTCACATGCATTGCATGCAGAATGAATGAAGCTGACTTGACACAGTTAGAGAATACTCCACGAAACCTGCAGCCATGGGAACAGCATCTCCTCCAGGCTGCACAGCAAGGGACTGAGAAGCCATAATTGTAACTCTGCTGCTGTGTCTCAGGGTTCTCATGAACCTAGCACTTCTGACCATGCATAAAGCAATCACAGGTCAGGAACAGGGACCACAGAAAATGAGGAAAAGAAAAATGAACTAATAGAGCAGGTGGGTCATGGCTGCCATTCCTTGCATGAAAAACCACCCACCTTTGCTGGCCCTCACTCTTGGATTGAAAGTAGAAAAGCAAGAGAGAATGCAGGGTCCTCACATACACGGTAGGTCTTCCTCTTTCCAGCTGAAACAGAATCCTGAGGGTGGGATGCCTTAGCAGCCATAATTAGCCCTCTGCCTGTGCACACTGTACATATTAGGGTGTCCCTGTCTTTCCTGCAAGGCGTGTAGTGCTGAACCAGGCACAGGTCAGGAAGGGAGGGCAGTTGTTCTAGGCAGATATTCAAAATGACTCTACAGGCAGGATGCATGTTATGGCACACACACACACACACACACACACACACACACACACAAAAAAAAAAAAAAACCCACCATGGGATGTCCATGGCTACTTCTCCTCATGGTGCTCTGGACCAATACGGGATCCAACCACGACCCAATCTGCTGAAAGATAAATAGGCAATAAGAGTGAGATGCTGCTCTCAGGCAGCCATACTGGCATGATGAAATCCCATCTCATCCAGTGGCTGGATTGGGGGGGGGGGGAGGCTGAGGAAGGCAGAGGAAGAAAGAAGCATCATTGCCCAGGTAGGAGATGAGGGCTCTAGGGCTGGCAGAAGAGAGAACTCCCAAAAGGATGATGGGTGCTGGGTTGGCAGAGTCTTACTGCAGAGCTGGTGTGGCCCTCAGGCTATTGAAGGGCACACTAACCCAGCAGAGCTGGGACCTTTGGTCTTCTCCTCCTTGTCCAGTGCTGGAAGATGAATATAATGGCTGGCATGCCAGTAACCATCTAGGACCATGAAGTGACCATCATAATAAAATCTCTTCACTGGGACTGTAGAACAGAACAATACAAGAAGCCTGGGTCTTCATGGAACCAAAGTGTCAAGAGGTTGGACTTGAACTTTCTACTGATAGAGTGGCTCATATGAGCAAGCCATTTCAATTTGGTTTTGTTGTTGTCGTAGTCATAGTCATCATCGTCATCACCATCATCTTCATCACCACCATCCTCTAAATATAATCCCTAACCCAGTTAGTCAAGTTGTTCCTAGTGTTCAATGACCTAGTCACACCATAGGAATAAGTCAATTGCAGCGAGTCCATTTATTTAGTTTTTCTTTTCTTCTGTTTTAATTATTGTTTTTTTCCTATGGATTTGTATACCAATGTTCCTAAACTCCACACTTACTTTTCGTGGCTCTCTGGGCTGGAAACTTGAGGGTCTGGGGTCTGTGGTATCTTTCTAGCTTCACCGAGACTTTGTGCACAGATCTAACAGAAGGCCCAACAGCCAGAGCATAGGCTTCAGAAAAGGTGGGTGCCCAACCTCTGTGTCCACTCACATGCAAAGGTGCCACTAGAAGAAGACAGTTTGGCCAGGCCAGGCCTCGAGAAATAGTTTCCTTGTAGGAGAGTTCTCTTATGTTATCCACCGTGTTTAAGTAAATGTGTGCTGCTCTCTGAGCACTGGCATCTTAATGGTTTGTTTTTATTTAACAGATCAAAAGGCCTGTATGATGTCACCACAAGGCATCTGTAAACCCCCGAGTCCTTGAGACACAACATGCTCACCCTGCAGAGATCTCTACCATGGCATCCTAGCCTCAACATCAACATTTCAAGTATTGGCATGCAGAATACACAAACTTGTGAATTTGCATGTGATTTAGGAAGAGGGAGAAATAGCTTGAAAGCTGCATGTCATAAGAGGAACTGATAGGAAAGAAGAGACAGACCGCACGTGCTTGACACAGACATGACACCTCCTCTCCTCCATTCCACAAGAACATTTCCTTCTCAGTTCTTAAAATTAGAAGCCTGTCTTCTAACCCTTTTCCCATCCAGTCTCTGGGGGGCCTGCCAATAGTTTAAGTTCTCAAAGCACCGGCTCTCGGTTTTATCAGTTTTCTCTATTGTTTAATCTGTTTCCAGTTTTAATTTTTGTGGTTTGATTGGGTTTTTATTTCCTTTTCTGTTTAAAACTTCTTGTGAAGGAAGAAAATGTTGGATTCTCAGCTTCTCGGTTTTTACCGTCAGTATTTTGATGCTACGTGCTCACCTTTTGCTGCGGCTTTGGCTGCAGCCAACCCAGTCTGATGTGTTCCTCTAAAACTGAAACCCCATGTTTCCCTCCCTGCACCTGGCATTTCAGTAGAATCTCATAAATGCTGACAGTTTATTACGTGCGTTTTTTGTTGTTTTGTAGTTATACTTCCTTGGTTTTCTGCTAGATCTGATAACTCTCCTCCATGCTCTTAATTCCCACCGTAAACCTTTTAATTCACGTTACATCACTTTGTGAGCAATGCCATTTTCTCCCATCTTAGACTTGCTTGTGGCTCTTTTCAGCATGTTCCATGTCTCTATATATAAAATCTTACTTTTTTCTGCATCTATTACAGAACTCACTATGCATTTTTTAATTATTTTTGCTTGTTTGGTAAATTTAAGAGGAACCGAGGAAAGGGGCACTTAAATTTATCTCACTGCTTTAGGACAAGTTTCATTGCTTTGTTTGTTTGTTTGTTTGTTTGTTTGTTATTTTTGTTTTTGTTTTTCGAGACAGGATTTCTCTGTATAGCCCTGGCTGTCCTGGAACTCACTTTGTAGACCAGGTTGGCCTCAAACTCAGAAATCTGCCTGCCTCTGCCTCCCGAGTCCTGGGATTAAAGGTGTGTGCCACCAAGCCTGACTCAACAAGCTTCATTTCTAATTGTTAAGCTGAATATACTAATGGGGTACAGATGTGTGTGCAAGTGTATGCTGTGTAGCGACAGGGTCCAGATCAGTGGCAGGCTCTGCACTTCACATATGCATCATTTGTTTTTGTCAGGAACGTGGGGGAATCCTTTCCATCAGCTACTTTGAAAGACCCTTGTTTGCTGCTACCTTCATCCCACTGTTCCACAGAGCACTAGCACCTCCCTCCTGTCCTGCACCGTTACATCCAGAACCATCCTGTCTCTGTTCTGCCATGATCTTACAACTCCTTAGGCCTTTCTAGGGTACTGGCTCAGTGGAAAGTGAGTCACTTAATTCTTGCCTATTTTTGTTAATGGGTGGTGTGATGGTCATAACTGAATGATGGCTTTAGTGGTATCCTATGACTCTTTTGGGGGATACATGGACAAATGTCTGTTCACCGCAGATAGGGCACCAGTGACACACCAACAATATAATCCTACGAAAATCTACCTCTTAGTAAACCTGTGAGTTTATTACCTACAGAAAAACAGTGGAGCCAGATATGGCTACATCACTGCAAAGCCCATCTCAGAGGGAGAGGCAACACATGAAAGCTACATCCCTGTGTTCCCTGTGCAGTGAGCAGTCAGCTCTACTGAGCAGTCTCCTCTCCCCAGCAACTGTTTATGAACTTGGGAAATGGCCTTGTTACTCTAGTGTCTGATTCTTGTGACCCCCCCACACACCCCCTTGAAGAGCTAGCTACCTATGTGGATTTGGAATTCTAGCAAAGGCTCCTTCCTACCTTTCCAGCACTGGTCTACTAAGGTCAGCCCTCACTTGCTGCATCCAACACAAATCTTGCTTTAATTCTCTCATTACAGACTTCCTCCACATTTGAAGGTTACAGACATTTGTCTACTATCATGTCCCAGTTTCTTTTCTCTTGGTTGGATTTTTTTTTCTACTGGTGGTTTTCTGAACCTTTGAGTACCATAAGGTTGAATAGTGAGACAGGTAGATCGTCAAGTATTTATCTTTTTTTTAAGCAATTTTTAAGGTGTATTTATTTATTTTATGTATGTGAGTACATTGTCACTGTCTTCAGACACACCAGAGGAGGGCATCAGATCCCATTACAGATGGTTGTGAATCACCGTGTGGGTTCTGGGTATTGAACTCAAGACCTCTGGAAGAGCAGTTGGTGCTCTTGACTGCTGCACCATCTCTCTAGCCCCTTCAAGTGTTTCTTGTACACGTTGCTTCCCTGTGTCCTCCTGGGCTACCTTCAGTCATACTTACTCATCTGTGGTGGGTGGTAGTACACATGTTTGGCTTCCTTTGTTGGGTTTCTTCTTTCTTTCAATTCATTTTCTTTCACAAGCCTGAATCTTGATCCCTTTCTTCCGTGCCCAGTTTGCATTTAGCTAAAAGAATGTTTTAATGTAAAACACTGTACTTTTCATATCTGGACTCCTCATTCTTACTATCCAGTTCTCTGCTAATATTCACAGGCTGTGTTTTCCCATCAGCTCTGTCTGTCATAGACTCACAACTCGTCAGTGCTTTTGCTCATTCAACATGTGGGTCTTTTGTGGATGTGAGTCCATTTTTTTCTTTTTTTTTTTTTTTTTACTTTTATAGAATGTCTAGTAATTTCTTTTTGTATAGTAAACACTGAACAGTGTTTTAGGTCTGGATTCTGTTATCTTCCACTAAAGAGGGCTGAGATTTGTTCTGGTAGACATTAAATAACCCACTGGTAGTTTTACAAGGCAGCCTCAAACTTGCACACCAACAATTTTAATTTTTATCTCAAATATTTTACTTTCAGGATAGACTTAAACAAAGTGAAAGGCTGATAATGTAGAATAATCTGGAAGAGAGAAAGAGAGAGAGAGAGAGAGAGAGAGAGAGAGAGAGAGAGAATAGGTCTTGATATGTGAGTTAAGCTTGTGGCATCCATGAGACAAACACATCCTCCCATCCTCCTGCAGTTAAATCTCCTTTCATTGCTGTGAGACCAAGCTAGCCTTTATCTGTGGCTTGTTGAAATAACCATGGGTAACTGTAGAATAGATAACCCTCTATTCTGGGGACTTGCCCCTATAAACCAGGGATCTGTCAGACCCCACTGAGTCTGGTCAGCCATGACAACTCATGAGGCAACTGCTTTCTATACCCAGTACTCAATCTCCAGGGATTTTTTTCTTTTTCAGCTCATCCTGAGGTTGCTGTTAGGCATAAGACTAGGGAGTTTGAACAACCATCCATGGTCTCTTCACTACCTCTACTCTGAAGAAATACTACGATGTCCAGAACCATCTCCCTGCCCTCATCCAGTCACAGAGGTGCCATGACATTTGTCTGACAAGCTCATGTGTTGTTGGTGCTACTTTCTAAGAAATCCAGGAACATCCCATTTAGAGCAAAGAGGTCACTGGGGATTGTGATTTTGAAGGTTACACCTAGTCCCCAGTCCTTCCCCCTCTCTCTGCTCCCTTCTGCCCTTCAATGAACCATTCTCTACCACACACTTCCCCTACCATGGTCTAAAGTATCTGAAGACAAGAACTGACATAAATAATCCCACCTGTAAGCCACTCTCTCTGGAAAGTCATTCCAACATCTAGAAATACCCTGGAGGTGCAGATCCTGCAGGAGAGCAGCTACATATCATCTGCCCCTCAGCTCATAGCAACTACCTATGATGCACACATTCCTGCCTAACCATATGGAAGCTCTGAAGCCCTGGCCAATGTACTGCTGGTTTGACTCTGGCCCTAGTTCTAAGTTAAAGTGTGTGCCAAGTGTCTCTGTAGCTCCCACCTAGGAAGGAGCATGGCTCCCAAACAGCATGGTCAAGGCAAACACCCTCCTCATGTTTGATGAATCATAGGACCCTCATAAGAATATTAAGGTTCTTTCTCTCTGAAAGTAAGAGGTTCAGACTCACCGAGATGCTGGTTTCTGGTTTATCTTTCATAGAATATCAGTATGTAGTCATTCCTGCTGCTCAGCAGTAGAGCACCAGCTGTCTTAGTCACGGTTTGTATTCCTGCACAAAACATCATGACCAAGAAGCAAGTTGGAGAGGAAAGGGTTTACTCAGCTTACACTTCCACATTGCTGTTCATCACTAACGGAAGTCAGGACAGGAGTGCACACAAGGCAGGAACTTGGAGGCAGGAGCTGATGCAGAGACCATGGAGGAGTGCTGCTTACTGGCTTGCTTCCCCTGGCTGTTCAGCTTGTTTTCTTCTAGAACCCAGGACTACCAGCCCAGGGAGGGCACTGCCCATAACAGGCCTTCCCACCCTTGATCACTAATTGAGAAAATGTCTTACAGATGGATCTCATGGAGGCATTTCCTCAATGGAGGCTTCTTTCTCTGTGATAACTCCAGCTTGTGTCAAATCAGCCAGTACACGAGCCACAAATAGAGATGCCATAGCAATGACAGCTGCCAGGAAGTGATACACCAGCCTGGGACTTTTCTTTAGTACCATTACTCAAGCCAGGACTGTCCTAGATGAAGGAAGGTGCTACCTCAACTTACCCTCTTGTCCCAGTCTGGTACACCTGGCAGGTGAGAATGATTGCTTACAGAAAATGTGATTGTTAGTATTATACAGACTTCCCCATGTCTTTCCAAGGCTCCTAGAACAAATCCAACCCCTCACATACATCTATGACCCTACTGCCTGGCCTCCACATCCCCTTTATCCTGGCTGACCCCTCTATCCCCTCCATGTCTTCTTGACTCAGTCTGGTCCTTCAGGTGTCAGCCTAGCCCATGGGGCTTCTTCTTCAAGACTCCACACTCTCCTAGAGCAGATGGCTTCCTCTCAGGACCATCCTCATCACTGTTCTTCCCCAGACCCTCCCAAGTAGGTAGCACTGACCTATCTATTGGAGACAACAGAACAGGCAGAAGAGAGTGAAGTCTTTGCCTCCCCAGGAGGAGGGACCCCTTTCTTCTTGGGTATTAGACATATTTCCCAGCCTTTAGGCAGTGGCCCCTGGGTTCTGAGACTAAGGACTGAATCTACTACTGTTTGTGGGTAGCCTTGGGGTAGGTGTAAATTGACTTCCACTCTGATTCCCTGTACTGACCCCTCCACTTCTAAATCACATGGGTTCTAAATCCCTAGAGACCCTAAATGACTCAACATTCAAGTGAACATTCCTCATAATAACATGTCACTTACAGATCCCACTTCCAAAGATTCAACCATCCAAGACAGCAATGAGGGCCTGCAGATGTGGGTGATCCTTAGAGCTGTGGATGCAGATGCTTTGCAAAGGCTATGGGAACAAAAGCATCAGGCCTGACTATGGAGTCTCTTTGAGTAAAAGGGACAGAGAGTCCCTGCAGAGGTGCGCTGGCCAGGTGTGACAGAGTAAACAGAGAGACATGCTCACTTCTTCTTTCAGACACATGTGCTAAGAACCCACCACCTTCAAGTCCTGCAGAGGACCTCAGAAATGTTAGTGGGAGCCTGAGAGGAATTTCTTGTGTCTGAGGAATGGCCTCAAAGCTGCTTCTTGGCGAGAAGACCATGGCTTGTCTCAGGCTTGGCATCCTGCTGTGCTGTGATCGGAGCCTTCCCTGTGGTGCCCCAGAGTCCCACATTGGCTGACTCTTCCTGAAGCTTCAGAAATGGGGCAATGAGTTAAACCGTGGAAAAGTGGCTGAGACAATTCTGTCCTTTTTCACATCGGCTTGCTGGCAGACACACTGAAGAATATTTCTCCAATGAGGTGCTTACCAAAAAAACAGTTCTGAGTACCATAAAATCAATTGTTTAGACGAGAAAGCTTGCAGTTCCAAGGAACTTTCCTACAAACTTGTAATGAAAGAGTCTGAGCAAGCAGCAGAAGGAATGTAAGTCCACAGTGATCCCACCACAGGTGAGTACCCCAGGTCTACCTGAGGAGGTGACCCAGCATGCCATGAGGCCAACCAGTTTTCTTATTCCTGCAATGTTTCTTATGATAAGACATTAAGGGAGGTGAGTTGGGACAGAGAGCCAGTGTGTCTTCTAATGAACATTGTCCTCAGCCTCTGGAAATGCCTGGAACTCAGTGGAAGATCTGCCTTCCTCTGGTGAACACCTCTCTGCCCGGCAGCCTTTATCTCCTGCAATACTCTGCCCATACAGCTTTTCTTCCTCCAGAGATCCCTGGGATGTTGCACAGGGAAGCACAGAGCAACAAGGACTGGTAACAATGATGGGGACACCAAAGACACAGGGAGCCCAGAGGTGGCCAACCTCAGCTGCGCTGGACCAACCTGACCATATTCTGACCAGTAACTGTAAAGTTGTCCCAGCACTCAGCATCCCCTCCTGAAGCTTGCCTGTTGGGGTACTGATGGCCTTGTGTATGCCTCATCTTGAGCAAGTGCTGGACCCAGTGAATTTCTCTAAACAAATTGAATGCAGAAAAAGGTTAGTAACGTGTCTCTCTGGGTATCACAATAGAATGCTGAGAAGCATGTACCAGAGTGCCCTAAGCAGAGGTCTTTAGATCTGTGTTCCTCCAAGACCTCCCTTTGTGCCACTACATGTGCGGGCAGCCTTCTCAAAACACCTCCACAGTACAGCAAGCCCCACGTACACAGATATAAACCTCAGCACCTTTCTGTGTGCTCAAAAGGTATGCCCAAGGCATTGTGCTGATTGGTTCCAGTTTAAAGGAAATTGTGTCAAACTTGTGAAGTAATCATAAGAATAAAAAATCTACTGCCCTTACTCAGATGGTGGCAATAGAATTCACTTTGTAAAAGAAAGAGAGAGAGAGAGAGAGAGAGAGAGAGAGAGAGAGAGAAAGGGAGGGAGGGAGGGAGGGAGGGAGGGAGGAAGGAAGGAAGGAAGGAAGGAAGGAAGGAAGGAAGAAGAAGAAAGAAAGAAAGAAAGAAAGAAAGAAAGAAAGAAAGAAAGAAAGAAAGAAAGAAAGAAAGAAAGAAAGAAAGAAAGAAAGAAAGAAAGAAAGAAAGAAAGAAAATATGTTTTCTCAGTCACTGCCATGAAGGGATCTCTAATCTGTTCACACGGTGTCTTTTGCCATTGATTAGAAAGATGTCCAAGATAAGTACATAGAACCTTTTTCTCAAAAGTAGATGCTATCAAGACCCCAAGGGTTATGTCAGAAGAACCCAGTAACACGGTGTGGCAAGGCTTCTGGTCATATACGAAGGGACTGCTGAAGTCTCTATATGGGAACAGATGGGTCAAAAGTAAAGACCATGGTGAAGTTAAGGGAAGAACACTGGAGTCTGGAACCACTTCCCCCTAACCACTTTAGGTAGCACAAAAGATTATGGAAGGAGACATCCCAATCAGTTGAGCCCTGTGCTCCACTTTCCAGACACAGGCTAAGTGACACTTAGTACGAGAGCCCTCTTTACCCTCTTATGTCTACTCTAGGCAGCTTGGCCTTGCTGGGTCTTCCAAGGACAGAACCTTCTGTGTATCAGGGACTATCCCTGAAGCCTGATGGTACAGGGCAGGTGCCATACCTCATCAGTCTGTAAGACTCTGCTCCATCTTCACCTTCGCTGGGTGTGTAGCCCAGCCCCTCGGGAGAACCCACAGGGACTTCCTGGCTTGTTGGCTGACTCTCCAGACTGCCTGTAATGTCAGCCTCTTGCCCACAGGAGGCTCTCTATGAAAGAGATCATCCAAGCAAAGCAGCGGAACCAAAAGTGAGCACTAGACAGATAGTCTTTCTCTCTGCAGCCTGGGACAGCCTGGTACTCAATGGCCACACTGTGCTATTTAACACCAAGGAGCTGTGAGAACCTGCAATTTGGGACTGGGAAAGTAAAAGTTCAACCAAAGCCGTAATCTGGAGTCAGACTGTGAAGCTGACCAAAAACACACAAACACACACACACACACACACACACACACACACACGACCAGAAAATGAGGCTCCCGGAGGCAGTGAGGCCAGGAAGATGTGCATTGATTTCCTGTTGGGCACGGGCTTCAGGGATCGGCAGCCAATAAAGAGATCTTGCTCCACTATGTGACAATAATCCAAGCCGTCCAGGACTCACAATATTGAACCAAGCTGCCATGACTTACAGGTGAGCTTAGAGCCATCATCAAATTGAACACAGCCTTTTATTTCTGGGCTTCCTGTGAAAACTGGCCCCCATTCTGCCTGCTGTTCTCAGGACATCGGCTGTAAATGCAGCTTCTTTTATTTCCTTTCTCAGTACCCAGGTCAGCCTCAGCCATTATTCAAAGCCTCTCATCTTCCATACTGCAGGGTCACATGTGCTGCAGAGAGAAGCATGTCACTTCTCATCTATGAGAGTGGGCACGGAGTTTAGGGCTCATCCAGAGCTGCAGGTAAGCCTGCAGCAGCAAGACTCAGCAGATGGACTTCAACCCTTATGATCTGGGTATGAAATGCCACCTCATGCTCCCATGTATTTGCAGTCATCCCCAGCTGATGGCGCTGTTTTTGGGAGGTAAGGTATGGCTGATAGGAAAAGGCCACTAGGGGCAGGTCTTGATAGTTATAGCCGCTTCCAATTCAGTGCTGAGATCTAACAGACCTAACTCCCTATTCCGACTGCCATAGACAGTCATTTTGGCTGTCTCCCTTCCCCTATCGCAATGAATCATATACCCAGAGCCACAGTAAACTTCACCTCCCTTAGGTAGTTTCTGTTAGAAATCCATCACATTAGAAGAAATGCAATTGGTACACTAAAGGGACAGCAGAATGTTCAGTGAGTAGAGGCGCTTGTGGGCAGAACCAAAGACCTGAGTGTGACTACCAAATCCCACAAAGTTGAAGAGAAGAACTAACTGATTCTTGAGAGCTATTTTCTGATCTCTGTATGTGTGCGATGGCATGTGCAACCTGTGCCACTCACAGACATATACACAAAGTAAGTCCATAGATTTAAAATTAAGACATCAGCCAAGGGGCCATGAGAATGGGGGCCATGAGTGAGTGAGCTACTTTCTTCGAAGTCATATCCATGTAAAAACTGCAGCCATCACTTCCTCCCACCTCTCAGCAGGGAGCTTAAAACTATAAGAGAACTTGGAGCTTCATCACTACAAGGGAGGCTGGGCTGGGCTTTTGTAAGCTTTCTCCTTATAAAGAATAAAGTGGGGGCACACAGCAATGAGCACTGTGGCTGGACTACTGGAGAGCCTCATGGGTCTCTCTAATGCCATCACTTTCTTCTGGGACCATTAATCTCCTCTACACTCCATACAGTAAGCACATCTGTTATTAAATCAATATACCATGTGGACAACAGGAGGTGACAGGGTTTACATGTTCCTACAGTTAGACCAATCACTTTATATATACTATAGCAAATTTCACTGGGAAAGATTTATATTTGAAGAATATAAACAGGAATGTCAGGTGTATGTAATAAAAACAATGCCTTTAGTGATGATCAGAAAAACAGTCATTAAAAAAAAAAAAAAAAGACTGAGTCCTGCCTTACACCATGTCCCCAAAACGTAACCTGCATGGAGATCACAGGTCTGTGTGCAAACTAAAATTATAAAAATTATAAAAAATTAAAAAATAGAGAGAGCAGACATCTAACAGGAGGTGATGATTTAGTCACATCAAAATAAAACATTTCTGTTAAACAATTAGGGTTAACCTTTGGTATTAAAGTTATCAAATATGAAATGTTTTTACTTGCCTTAAACTACAAAAAAAAAAAAAAACCTACAAAAGAAGGCTCGGGATTTTTAGGGCAATATGAGAATGTCTCTGGTCTTTTGCACATTGAGCCAGCATCCTGAGTTTTACTAGTATTTTTCTAGACATGCTGAGGGATCCCTTAGTCCACACAATTTGCTCACAACTGTGATCATAGAATAACCTCCTTCCTATGGGGAAGGAGATAAAAAGAGATTTTTAAAAAAAAAACTTGAAAATAATGTACTCTTGTTCAAGGTTCTTGTGAAAATAAAAGACAGTGAATTTGGTTTTTAAGCCTTTAGTTAGTGTTGCTGTGTGTGCGTCCTTACACCTGTGGTGGTGGTGGTTGGGGGGGGGGGGGGCTGGTGCTGCTGCTGCAGTTTTACACTGAGGAAGATCAAGATTAAAACCTTGCACATGCTGAATGAGTACTCTAGCATTGAACTACACCCTTGACATTATATATGCTGCCTTTCCATTACATTTCCCCTTTAAGATAATGTATTTGGTTGGACTGGTAGCCCAGTGGAAAACACACTTGCCTCAAGAGCCACAGAACCACAAAAGAATATATATAACACTTCTGTCCAGTTGCTTTCTCTGTGGTAAAATTATAATCTTTTATAACAGGCACATAATCCACAATTTACTGTAATATATAATTATACGATTCACAATTCTATTACAGTATAATCCCATAATGATATATAACCATATTGTGATCTTATTTATCTGACTTGTATCAGTGGGGTGGAGCAGGCAGGCCTGTGCTACTGTAACTAGAAGCCCCTGGATCACATGGGACTTCTAGCCCAAGGAGAGGGGCAGAGGCTCTGCTCCATGGCTCCACATCAGGGAGCCAGACTGCAGGGTTTCGGCTGTTAGGAGCACTGCTTGCATCAATAGGGGAAAGGACAGGGATGGATTTCCCAGGAGCTCTTAAAGGTATGTGTGGAAGGGTCAGGCATTACCTGCTTGGATTCCTCGAGCCAAGGGCATTCTGAGGCAGTGAGGAACAAAATGGGTTGAGTTTTGCAAGGACTTCACACTACCTGCTGCTAGTGTGCCACAGCTCCCCAGCAGGACCATGGGGCAGGTCTGGTCAAGAAAACCCTTTTAGGGAAATCCCAGTGTTGCCCAGCAGGGGGGAAGTGCCAGAATCATCCCCACTCATGGACCTGGCCTCCTTTGCTGCCTCTTTGTCCTCAGTAGCACAAGGGCTTCATGGTGACCCCAGGATCTCTGCCTCTTGGTTCTCACCATCACTCTCTGTGAGCTACGGTGTCCAGCCAAGCCACAGAAGACTGGGAATCCTGCTTGGTCTTCATTTTCCTAGCCACATTTACACACTCACACACTACACCGGAGGTATTGCTGCCCTCTCCACGGGTGCTCGCAGACCACAGAATCTGCCTCCTCTTCCTGTGTTCACATCTGAAGTGTCTTTCATGTCAGAAGGTGGCAGACATCCAGTGGGTGGATTCAATCTCGGGTCCCATCCAGAATGGCTGTGTGTCTCCTTGTCTAAGCCACTGCTCAATGTTCCCTTTGCTCTCCGTTCCTGGAAGGCTTCATTGAGTATGACATCATCAAATGTCTACAACATCCTCTGTGCAGGAAGCTGTACATCAGGGACCCCAGAAAATCAGAAAACAATAAGCATGGGATATTGATGAGCATCCATTCCAGCCTAGCAGAGAGAGAACAGGAGTGAATGTCAGGCAATGAGCAAGTAAGAGAGTACTGAGTCTTGCTTCCTAGGGCACTATCGGAAGGTTCAGGGGCAACTTCATAAAGTTAGAGACCAAGAATGCAATGAGATCTGCCCTAGAGGACACTAGAGTCGCAGAGGAGGAAGTACACCCACCTAAAAGTGATACTGACATAACAAGAGACTGGGATGTTCAGTCTGAAGTAGTAAGTGCTTAAGGGATGGCACTTTCAGGTACCCCCTCATTGTGAGTTGGTTTATGTTCCTAATGTCCATCATATCAGAATGTGACCTTATTTGGAAGCAAGATGGTGGCAAACACAATCATGATGATGTCGTGCTACTGCAGAATGGGCCACGACCAACCTGACTACAGTCCTTTAAAACAAAAACGGTGTGCGTGCTCCACAGAAAGCAAAGGCAGAAAGGCCAGCAAGTGTAGAGGGAACTCTAAAGTCTGCCAGCAACTGAAGGAGAGGAGACCTGAGCCAGATGCTCCTCCAAGAACCCTGGTGCCAACCCCCTGAGCTCATGCCTCTGGACTCTGAAACTTTGAAACACAGAGGTTCTGCTGTCTGCGTCCAGCCCATGTTTCAATAAAGACACACAGGCAGCCTCCTGCCAGAGAACCTGGAGTCCAAAGCCCGAGCCACAGTTTCCTCTCAGGAAGACTGAATCGTGGACAATAGGCGCAGAATCCTCACCCTTTCCAAACAGAAAATGAAAAGGTTGTTAAATGCACAAGTAATTTTAACTGATTCATTCATTGATCTGGCTACTTTTAAAGTAAGACAGGAAGTATTTCTGTCATGCTTTGAAGTTGTGTTCCACAGCTCTGTCTCCCCCCTCAGGTTATTTTATAGCCATTATGAATCCGTTCCTTTTATCTGGGGCCTTCAATTAATTGAATTTCAAAAAAAAAAATACTATGAAACATCTGTGTGTGTGTGTGTGTGTGTGTGTGTGTGTGTGTGTGTGTGTGTGTTCCTTGGGGACAGTCCTGTGTGATCTGCTGCCACAGTCATTAGCAGTGGCCATTACGATGGTCACTGCCTCCAGCTACTCTTGAGTTTAACTGGGGATTTGCCCTGTTCCCTCCACTGGCCAGAAAAAGCACTTAGCTTTTCAGGGCTGCCTTTGGGTCACTGGTCACTTCCCTAAATGACCTCTTAAAGGGGACATACCAATGAGAACTAGACAGCCCACCACAAACACAGGCCAATTTGTAAATGTTCCCTGACTTCATGGGCTTTTCCTGGTTATTGCTGACTTGACCTCACCTGGTAGGAAGCCTTGGTGAGGAACACTAGAGACCAGGTCCAAATGCCAACCTGAAGTAGAAAGTCTGCTGAATGATCAGGTCTCGGGAGGAGAACAACCTCCCGTGTCCATCCACTCTTCTCATTTCCACACTGACCTGTGAAGACATCACTGGGTGACATCATCCACTCAGGGTGACATCATCCACTCACCAAATTGTTTTCTGCCTGCAGTTGCATGCTTGTGTGGATGTAGCAGCCCTTGGACAGCAACTGTGCCGTTTATTATTGTCACCATTCAGTGCTGTCTTAAGTGTTCTGCTGCTGTAAGAGATGTCACGACCGTGCTAACTCACAGAACTCAAAGAAAGCATTTAACTAGAGCTTGCTTGGAGTTTCGAAGGTTTAGTCCATTGTCATCAGAGCAGGGAGCACGGCAGCATGCAGACACACATGGGGCCGGAGAAGGAGCTGAGAGTTCTCTACATTTGGATCTTGGCAGGAGAGAGACAGACAGACAGAGAGAGAGAGAGAGAGAGAGTCACTAAACCCCTTGCTTCGGCTTCTGTAACTTCAAAGCCTACCCCCTGTAACACATTTCCTCAAACAAGGCCACACCTACCCCAACAAGGCCAAACCCCCTAATCCTTTGAAATAGTATCACTCTTTGGTGACCAAGCAGTCAAATCTATGAGCCTCTGGGGGACATTCTTATTCAAATCGCCATAGGTACATATTTTTTCTCCAGAAACTTCCAGACTGGAAACCTATGAGGTCCCTGTCTTAAGGTCCCTCATCTGTCTGCTGTTTAATTTTTCTGAGGCCCCTTCCACAAATACCTGTCCACTCACAGACTACCTTTGTACATTTCTTCTCTGACTACTGAAGCTCTTCGGTTTTATGCTAGAGCAAGCGTGTATGTGGTATTCACACAGGCCTTTCCATGCTGGCATCTTCCTGAAAGATTCAAACTCAGCTTCATGTGGCTGACTTTTCCAACCTGGGTCTTTGTAATCTGGGGCTCTGTTTGGTAACTAAGCCCAAGCTCAAACCTATGGAAGGATGGATAGTGTTTGAGCTAACAGACTTTCATTGTTAAATTCGCATTGGAAAATGTACGGATGCATTTTGGGTTCTGAGAGCCAGCCTGATGGTCTGGAAGGGAGAAGAGGAAACCCTAGATTTTCCTCTCTAGGCTTTGATCTGATGCTGCAAGGATAACACAGAAGGAACAGAGGAGACTAAGTTAGGAGCTGTTTCTCCTCAGTCCCAGATGCAGTCATTCTCAGCACTGACTGGCGTTCTACCAATCCTGTCCCTGGTCACTGTCGCCATGTCTCCTCAGATGCTACCCTGTTCTGCTGGGTCAGGACAGCCTCCAAAGTACTCAGTGACCCTTCCTGCCAAGGATGACCCTTGGCCCAATCAAAATGTTTTTCTTCCGGGTCCCCAAAGAGGGTTGGGCAGGAGAACAAGCCTGTGGACACCATAAGAATGATGGACACTGGGCAGCTTCGGGGCCAGGCCTCTGTAAGCTCCAGCTGGAGGCTCAGCCCCAGATGCCTGTGCGTGTTCTAGCAAAGTCCAGGTGAGGAGGAGGCAGCCACGTGGCCAAGCCCCAGGGGCACAGAGACTTTCATTCCAGATCACACTCTGGCAGCTGCACCAGGAGGAAAGACAAAAGAGAGATTGAAAAAGGATCTGAGGGGCACAGCCGTGTGGGCAGCATCAGCTTAGTCAGCTGCCAGAGCCGCCCACCTGCTGGTCCCTAGCACTGTTCCCTGAAGATACACCTCAAGCTGCAGACCCACTTTCCAGATTGACCACCCACTCTGAAGCCAGAAAAGGGACTTTCCCTGCAGGCCCCCTGGCCAAAACCTGGGGTATTTCCATCATTTCTACAGGGTGCCAGTCCGGGGAGGGGGGGAGCAGAACATATCAAGAGGGCTCAGGGAAGCTGCCTTGCACAGTAGGTGGTGGCTGATATCTGTAGCTGCTTCACCCAGTAGTCAAAGCAAGGTCAAGCCCAGCAGCATTCAGCCAAATGAACTCTAAATTAGGGGATGGCACCTGCTCTTCCTCCCATGGAAGGCTCTAGAGCTCCAATTAAACTCCTATGCTGGGGCGGGGTTGGGGGATGGGTGCAACCCATGTGGTCTGGGTCATGAAGATAACACAGGCCATGATTTGTGCAAATGGTGTTTCTAAACTGTGGCTGGTACTTTGGGAAGCCTCGGTGAACATGAAATGAGTCAAGTCAGCTAAGGTTGTAACACTCATGAACACATGCACCTTGCTTGTTTTAACTTTAAATGAAAGCTAAGACTCACAGGAGAGGTACCCATGGGCCGGTCTCTGCCTATGCAGCGAAGTGCAAGGAGGTTCCTACAAACCCTAAAAAGAGCCCCAAAACAAGGGGGAAACCAGAAATGCCTGCTCCTTCCCTGGGAGCAGGCATGCCCCTGTTCTCTACTTCCTTCTAGTTGGAATTAGACAAGTCTTCCCACCTTCCAAATGGATGCCTCCATCCTTCCTTAAATAAATAAAACCCCCTCCCCCATTTGCCTCCCAGGCTTGAAACAGAAGGGACAAGACCCAGAATCCAGGTCCCCTCTCCTAGCTTATTGGGGGCTATACAGGTGGCCTAGCAGGTTTCCAAAGCAGGCAGAGATTAAAGTAGTATCCGACCTACAGCAGCCCCTGGAACTCCAGCTCAGCCTGGCTGGGCACTGCTGGATGGGTGAGGTCTGCAGCCACAGATCAGCTACAGGCTGCTGGGGAAGCAAGCAATTTGGAATTACCCCTCCAGCAGCTGCAAAGAGCTCCGAAGGGGGGGGGGCGGCGGGAAGGGAGCAAAGGGGGAAAAATCAGAGATAACTTTCTCCAAGGTTATCTAACCCAACAAATCTCAACGGTCATTGAACTGCTGTGGGTGAAGAGAAGTAAGTTGGGTCTTTGAAGTGAAAACTATGCAGGAGGAAGGGGTGTCCTGCAGAAGCCCTGGGGCTCTACAGGCCACAGCCCCTTCCTGCTCTAACTGGGCAGGTGGTGCTCACACCGGGCCTCTCTCCTATACTGAGACCTTTGTAGGGCAGCAAGTCCACAAAAGGAGTCTTCAAGGGAGCTAAAGGCAAAGGCTCTGATACTGAACAGGAGGTGAGGGGTTCTGGGCCTGGACCTACCACTCCTGTCTTGGGCTCCAGCCTCAGGCTAAAGAAACCAGTGAACATCTGTCCTCTTTTTTGTTCCAGGTCAGAGGCCTAGCTGGATCCTGATAGTCCGGAGTAAGCTCCCGCCCAGAAAGGTCACAGATCTACTGGGATCCTCAGCAGTTTCTGTCAAATTCGACTAAGGATTCCTCTTGCTCAAGTCTGTGAGGAAGACTTGCTGCCCAAACAGCCAAGAGCCAGGTTGGTTGGGACTATTGTGACCACAAGAAGGGAACCAGAACCGTTGCATTACAGTGGGTGGTGTGTGTGGAAAGTCGGGAAAAGTGGTGTGTGTGTGTGGTGGGGGGTGCTTGAAAGCCCATTTTACTCCCAAGGATAGCATTGTGAGGGCAGAGTAGGTAGGGTCTGCGAAGAGGAATCTCTGTCCTAAGAGTCGAGGAGGCACATCTCCCAGGCAGACAGCAGGGGTAAGGAAAGGAAACCATTTAGAGACCGGTCCACGTGCCCAAGGCCTCTGGATCCACAGGGCAGGCCAAGCATTTGATCAAACCAGGGACCAATGTCCTCTGCTGTCCTGGTAGGGTTGGGCTGTCCTCTTAGGGCCCAGGCATTCTCGCCCAACCATCCTGAGGAGGCCAAGCCTGAATCCTCACCCTCAGGAACCCCTCATGCCAGCCCCTACACCCGCGCACCCGGTGCGCGGCCAGGGCGGAGGGGAAAGTTGGCAAGCGTTGGGCGCCCGCGGGGGGAAAGCGTTAATGGGCGGCCGGGTGGGAGCAACTCGCTCGCTCGCCCACGTCACGCCGGTGCGGGCTCGGCTGACGACCGCGGCGCCTGGGGACGCCGGCGCGCTCCGCTCTCCAGGTGCTCCGCCTGGAAATGTCTCCATTAGTTGTCGCTTGCTCCCCGCCGGAGCGCGCGCGCCCAGCGGCCGCGCAGAGTCCTAGCGGGCAGCCAGGAGTGGCCCGGCGCCACTGCAGGTAGGCAAGGTCCCCACGCCCGCCCCCTCCCGGGGTTCCGAGACCCCTCCCCCCCTTTCGAGGAGGCGGAGGAGGCAGAGGCTCCGCGCGGCCGCCGAGGGGCGCGGGCGGCGGAGGCGGCGGCGGCAGCGGCGGCGACGACTCCCCGGTGCGTCCCGGGTTGCGCGCTGCTCCCGGAGGCCCTGGCGCCTAAGCGGCGCGGGCCGGCTCTTTCCTGGCGCAGGTAAGAAATTGTTTCTGCCGCTCAAACTTTGCGAGGATCGCTCTTGCGCCGGAGGGGACAAAGTTTGCTTCTAGCGGATAGAGGCTTTGGAGGTCGCTGCATTTGATGCAAGTTTTTGGTAAGCGGATGGGAAGGACCCGGCATCCGGGTACGGGATGCTAGGGTCCCCGCGGACCGTGTTGGCTTGCTAGGGATAGAACAGCTTGTGCTGTTGGACCCCCTGAGTGCGCTCTTTCCTTCCTTTGGCGGCGCCGAACGAACGTTCCGTGGGGGTGCAGTAGGAGAGCTGAGGAAGAGAGGGCCAGAAAGGAGGGCATTAGGGGAAGCAAACGGGAATTTCAACGCGTGTCCCAGCAGCTCACCCCACTGGCTGAGGAAAGGGAGCAGTGGTTGACTGCTAAAGAATGATCTGAGGCAAGGGGAGGGTGCCGGCACCACGCAGCATCTCTGGCACCTAGGGCATCTCTCTGAGCCTACACCAGTTGAGTACCCAAAGTGGACCCAGGCATCCCAAGCTCCGGCCTAGCCTCAGACAAAAAGGCTCTTTCTTGGTGCCTGGCTTCTGTTTTGGCCTTGTGTTGTAGTCAACTTCTCTCTGGGATGGAATAAGCTCCCACGGAGCTCTTGGTGTAGCTAGAAAGTGCTCCGAGAATCACTCTGGAGAGCCGGGACTTAGGTGGTGGCAGGAATATCAAGGCCAGATCTGCCTTCCTACAAGCTCTCACCAGTTCTGTGGCAATCAACCCTAGACTCCTAATTCTTGGGGCTAACTGCTCCCTGCTCCACCCCTTTGGGATCTGATCAGGCCTTCAGTCTCTGATCTCTTGAAGCCCTCTCCAAAGGTGATCAGCTGCCCACACTGCAGGAAGCCAAGTGGTCTGGGGTACTGCTGCTAAATGGTGGTTTACATTTAGGGGCCCTGTGATTTTCTAGTCACAGCATGGAGCATCTATGCAAGATTGTTTTACCTGAGGGTCCCTGAGATTCTGGGACTCCTGTCTGTTCTTAGAGAGCACTGTGCCTCTGCTCAAGGCTTGGTCCTTGAAGAAGGCACCCTTATATCTGTAGCAAGGATGGCCTGAAGAATATCTCATTTAGTAAGAGAGCTTCAGCCAGGTAGCAGTTTGTCAGCAAGATGTAGAGGTGGGTGCTGGCCAGTAGCAGAACTGGCCAGTAGGGACTGAGTGAAGACAGAACAGTTCAGTGGAGTCCTGACTAGCCCCTGCATGGGGTAGATGGGGTGTGGAATGTGAGTCTGCATCTTCAGGGATACAGTGGAGTCCAGTGCTCCTGGCTCCTAGGCCCAGGCCCAGGGACAAGGTAACTAGGGAAAACAACAACATCTGGAGCCTGGAAGCTCTGACTGAAAGGCAGACCAGAATGCTGCTGCACTGATGACCCTGAGACTCCTTCCCCAGAGAGGGACTCCAGCTACCATACAGGAGTCCACTAAGGAGAAAAGTGGAAATCCTCAGGATTAACATTCCAAACCCAACCTCAGGAGTCCAGGGGAAGAAAACTGAGAATGCTCATTCCGGGTTCACTGCTTGCTGCCAGTGAGTGCCACACACACAGGCCTGGTCTTCCTTCTCCTTCCCAACCAGTCTGTGCTTACCACAGAGTCCCCAAAGCCTGGGCCTCAGGAACGAAGTGACAAAAAGGCCCCTCACTGAGGTACACCAGTCTACTGCTGGGTTCCTGCTTCCTATGCTCCTCTACCTCGGTTTACAGAGCCCCTCCTCTGCCTGCGCTTCATTATCAAAAGAAAGCAAGTTGTTTGTAAACAATAAATAATGAAAGTAGTCGTCGTCGGGTGTTCAGCCAAAGCCTCAGTAAAGCCTGAAAACTGAAAGAAGCTAGAAGCGAGTTGGGGGAGGGGAAGAAGCAGGAAGAGGGAGAGGCTGAGATTCATTTCTACTGGAGAAGCCCCGGTGGCTAGTTTCTTATTATTTACAGGAAGGAGGTATTAGCAATTCAGGTGAGAAAGAAATAAACACAGCTTGCCATGAAATCAATACAGAATTCAAAAACAATTATTAATGTCATTCGACTCGTGTTCTTTATATATATCTCTCCCGGCTACCAACGCTAAACTGCCTGAATAATTTGCATGGGGCAGCTATTCATTATTTGCGATGGTTTCCTCCTTTGCAAGCAGTTCGGACGTGGCCGGCTGCGGTCCAGCGCGATCGGAGAACTCGTATTTTCATCTGTAAATTAAAGCAATTACGCAGCAGATATTATATGATGTGTACTGCGGTCTCCAGATAGTCATCCATCACCTTCAACCAAGCTGTCAGGGCCGGCAGATTTCGTTTCTGGGAGGCAGCCTTGCAGCTGGGGAGAGGGCGCGAACGTCATCATTAATTAGAGGGTGGCCCTGGGGCGATTCGCAGGTCTGAACCCAGGAATCTTTAGGAGCAAGTCTGCACAGCTCCGCGATGAGCGGCTCTGCTGCTGGCGGAGCGCGAAAGGCTGGCCTGGCAGGCCAAAAGAAGTAGGGGCGAGCCAGGCCCTGGGAAGATCGCGGCATGAAAGGCCTGAGAATTCGGGGTGTCCTGGTACACCAAGCTCCGCGCACAGACCTCTCGTCTCCGCTTTGACCTCCGGGCAATATCTCAGGGCCCAGATTAGCGCAAGAAGTCTTGAGAGGCTACTGGGCCTCTCTCGCAGAGCACCTTACACTCCGGGCTAGAAGCTATGTGAAGCAGACCAAAGGGTGCCAGAACTAGGCGCCCAACGCCCCTTTCCCTGCACCTAACCCTGCTGCTCCCTAGGATCAAGGAGCCTACGGGAAGAGCCCCCCGGCCTAGTTTGGAAATGTGCTCTTCCCAGCGAGCAGCGGCGTCTGGCAGTCTCTGCCTTAGCCTTGGGATGCGGAAGGCCACAGAGGGCGACCAGAAGAGGGAGGGGAGAGGAAATGAAGCGAAGCCAGACTGAGCAGTGGCATGACCTGGAGTGAAGGGGGAGGGGCAGTTTCCAGGGACAGTGAGCTGCCCAGAATGGCACACTCAACCGGTGATAGACCCGGGAAGCCCCGCAGTACCTGGCTTCACCGATCCTGAAAGTGCAGGACTCCAGGGAGGGCCTGGGAGACATGCACACACATCTGAAATTATGTCGCCATCTGAATGCGGGCTCTCCTGTGGTGGCAGTTGGTTCTAAAACTCTGCAGAGTAGGAACCTGCTGAGAGGCATTGCCGAGATTCTTCTAAACCTAGGTGGCGAAGAAGTGTGCAGAGGCACGCTGTCCCAATCTCAGCGCGAGGGGCCCGCGGGGTTTGCAGGGCCCATGTCCTTCCACCCTGGGCGCAATGCAGCGAGGGCAGCGGGCGGCTGCAGCCAGCGCCCGGCTAATTTAACTGTTGATTACATCTTCACTGAAGACTCACTCGTGTGTCCCTTCATAGGTCTCATTTGTAATTGAGACTAATGATTACAGTGGGGTGTGAAGGAGCAGCTGCTCGTTAATTAATTTCTAATTAAAAGTGCCTTCCGTCCTCCGTGACTAAGGAGAAACACCGTTCGTCGGGGCGATATTGACTCCTTGGATGGAGTTCATTTGTTAAAGCTCGATGGCCCTCAGCCCGGCTATCGCAGACATGGATAGTCCGTACCCCGCCCGGCCAGCATCCCTGTGACCTGTCTGAGGCCAGGCCAAGCCACAGCGTGGGTCAACGCTTCTGTTGCTTAAAGCCGCACACATCTGACTTGACAGACTCAGTTTTTTGTTTTGTTGTTGTTGTTGTTCTGTTTTGCAAAATATGTATTTCTATCATCGCAGCGAGGCCAGTCGGTCCCAGAGCCCTGTGAAGTGTTCAGACTTGGAAACTAAGAATGGCTAAGAGAAAGGCCACTCACTTACTTACCTGGTTAGGAAAGTTTGAGCAGCTTATGGGTGAACTAACTACCTCTCGCTTTGTCCTCCCAGAGCCTAGGATCCTACAACTCCGGAGCAGTGCCCACGCTGTGCACAGGACCCCAACAGCCCCTCAGACCTTCTTAGGCCCCACCCGCCATGTCCTACCCGCAGTTTGGATATCCCTATTCCTCTGCTCCTCAGGTAAAGGGACTCCTACAAAGGTCTGACAATGGGGCTGGGAGAGGGGAGAGTCACCACTAGATGTCATTTCCCACATAAGCATGTCCTTGACTGGCTGGCCCTTATACTGAACAAACATGGCTTGTGGGGAAGGAGGATTAGGGGAGCTAGTAAAATCCTGTTAGTGGATCTGAATTCCCTCT
The DNA here is from genome assembly GCF_978045245.1 of Mus caroli. NCBI lineage: Eukaryota > Metazoa > Chordata > Mammalia > Rodentia > Muridae > Mus > Mus caroli. Next base: position 48,203,815 of record NW_028227270.1, on the reverse strand, counting down.
TGTTTAACCCTTCAAACTGTACCCTGGGGGACCCTAGCAAGCATTTGGGCCAGACATGCTTGTTGAGAAGGCACACAGGACCTTGGAATTCCCGTGGAGGATTTGAAAAGCTGGCTGGACCCCCACACGTGGCCAAAGAACGTGAGGCCTAAGCATGGCCAAAGAAAGCGGCTGATGGGGTGGGGGGAGGGGGGAATTCATTTCTGACATAGATAGCAGGAGGCCCCTAAAGACACGTGAGGTCCTTGAGGGTCCAGCGCCCTAGTCTCTGTCCCTGTGCCCACTCTTCTTTACGATTCCTCCCACCGCAGTTCCTGATGACCACCAACTCCCTGAGTACGTGCTGCGAGTCGGGCGGCCGCACACTGGCTGATTCTGGGCCTGCAGCCTCCGCACAGGCGCCCGTCTACTGCCCTGTCTACGAGAGCCGGCTGCTGGCCACTGCACGCCACGAACTCAATTCTGCCGCCGCGCTCGGTGTCTATGGGAGCCCCTATGGCAGCTCGCAGGGCTATGGCAACTACGTGACCTATGGCTCTGAGGCATCTGCTTTCTACTCCCTGGTAAGGGGACAAATACCCTCCCACCACCCCAAGCCCCGCCCCGCCCCGCCCGTACTTTGGGTTTGCCAAGTGTACTTCCGCCCCTGGCACGAGTGCCCTGGATACCCTACAGGTTGGGGTAGGAGGGAAAAAAGAATGTCAGCTTTGCCTCCTGGTCCGAATTCTGCCCAGGTTCAGATTCCGCTTGATAGACCCGTGAGACCAGGTGTCTAAAATGTTGCTTGTATTTTAGTTTGCCGTTGAACTCTGATTAGATTCCCGGCTTCCCAGAGCGGTGACTCTCAGCTTCAAATTCCTTCAGATTTGCCTTCTAACCATAGTACATTCCTCTCCCTCTCCCTCTCCCTCTCCCTCTCCCTCTCCCTCTCCCTCTCCCTCTCCCTCTCCCTCTCCCTCTCCCTCTCCCTCTCCCTCTCCCTCTCCCTCTCCCTCTCCCTCTCCCTCTCCCTCTCCCTCTCCCTCTCCCTCTCCCTCTCCCTCTCCCTCTCCCTCTCCCTCTCCCTCTCCCTCTCCCTCTCCCTCTCCCTCTCCCTCTCCCTCTCCCTTTCCCTCTCCCTCTCCTTCTCCTCCTGCCCCCTCCCTCTTCCTCTCCTTCTCTACCCCTTCTCTCTCTCTCTCTCTCTCTCTCTCTCTCTCTCTCTCTCTCTCTCTCCCATGCACCCTAGCTTTCCCCAGCTCCGACCCTTCCTTCCCCCTCTTCAAAGCCTCTTCTCTACCGGTCTACCGGGTTCATCATTCCTAGGCCTGGTAGCCTCTCTGGAATCTTTACCAGTCCGTCCTCTTTCTTTCCTTCCAAGCTTCTTCAAAATCGCCCTCCTCCTCTCTTTCCCTTCCTCCACCTATCTCACTTTACCTTATCTTCACTGATCTACTTGCACCCCATTTCCCTGGCCCACCCTCTTCAGGTCCTCACTTTTGGGAAACTGAGCGTTGAGTGAGTCCAGGACATGTGTTACAGTTTGTGGGCAAAGTTTGAGGAGACTCCTAGGATCTAAGCTACCCTAAGAGAGCTCATTGGGTAGTGTTTCTAGCTGGGTCTACAAAAGCTGTGGTGGCTTTTACAGAACAGCTTCGAGTCCAAGGATGGCACAGGATCTTCACACGCCGGCCTACCACCCACTGCAGCTGCAGCCTACTACCCGTATGAGCCAGCTTTGGGCCAGTACCCATATGACAGGTGAGGGATTCGACCTCCCTCCCTGAATACCACTACAGTCCAGCTGCCAACCACTCCATCACCACCTCCAGATCGCCTTCTGGGGGACTGGGAGGTGTGGAAGGACCAGAAGAGGGGACAATTCCCTCAAGCAGGTGTTCTATCCTACCCTTACACACATACCTATGTTGTTGTGAATGTAGAAATTCTCTCATTGCTGTGATTTTCAAGCAAATTGATTCTAGAAAGTTCAGTCCACTAGGCTGCTTCCTTGAAGGGCCCAGGATACCTTCCTGCACCCCAAGAACCTCAGCTCAGTTGGGTGTCTAAGCCAGGTCCACCAGCCTTATGGTGGGAATTAAGGAGGAAGTCCCTTGGCCCTCATCACCCATGCTGGGGACAGCTCAGCTCACCACCCCATCTTCCTATGGGACCATTACCAGTTCAACTAAAAACTCCTGAACCTTGCTCCCTAGTTGCTCTAGGCACAGGTTCACGGGTTGCTGGTTCATAGATCCGTGATACCTTTTTCTGTTTTACCGCTCAAAGTGGTAAGAGAAAAACCATAAAGGATCAGAGAAATGTCCCTACAGAGTTTCAGACAGGCCATGACCTACTCGCTGTCATTTTAATGACATCATCTTGGCCCACAAAAGGCAAGGCAATGCCCATAATCACAACCCACCCCAGGGAGGCACAGCCTGTTCCTATGCCCGCTTCCCCCAACCCCCGCCTCGCCCGCCCGCTCGCGTGATCTCCCCGGCCCCGACTGGCACCCCATTGCAGAGCCTGTCTCCAGGTACGGGACCGTGGACAGCGGCACGCGGCGCAAGAACGCCACCCGGGAGACCACCAGCACGCTGAAGGCCTGGCTGCAGGAGCACCGGAAGAACCCGTACCCCACCAAAGGAGAGAAGATCATGCTGGCCATCATCACCAAGATGACCCTCACACAGGTCTCCACCTGGTTTGCCAACGCACGTCGGCGCCTCAAGAAGGAGAACAAGATGACCTGGCCACCTAGAAATAAATGTGCAGATGAGAAGCGCCCCTATGGGGAGGGGGAGGAGGAGGAGGCTGGAGAGGAGGAGTCACGGGAGGAGCCTCTCAAGAGTGCCAAGAGCAAAGGTGGGTTGGATATTCTGCAAAGTATGGGGTGTCTCTGGAAGCCGTTGGGTGGCAAACGGAAAGCCTTAGGGCCTGGGCAGCAGACTGGTGAACTGGTTTCCAGTCAGATCTTGTGCCTGGGGAGAGGAGATTGAGGTGGTACCATGTAGACAGGCTTAAAGACATCCAAAGTCAAGTTAAAAAGCATTGCAAACGCCATTAATTTGAATGCAGATCTGCCAGGCTGGTGTTCCTAGTTCAAGACTTGAGGCCCTCTGGAAATGGGAGGAGGAAAACAGAAAGGTCTGGGCTATTGACTAGTTGGGAATGAGTTTCCATTAACTCTGGTCTTAGAATAAAAGAAAGCTGCTTATGCCCGTCCTGTCTCCCTCCACTGGCCGCATGCTCTCTGGCCTGACAGGTCCTGCTGGCAAAGACGACAAGGAGCTAGAACTCAGTGACTTGGAAGACTTCGACCCTCTAGATGCAGAGACCTCAGAATGTGAGCTGAAGACGCCCTTCCAGTCCCTGGATAGTGGACCAGAGAGGATTCCTGCGTCATCTGATGGTCCCGGCACAGGCAAGGAGGCCTCTGCCACACTCCGGATGCCCCTGGGCACCGCTGGTGGAGCTGTTATGGATGGGGATCTGGAGAGGGCAAGGAACTGCCTCCGGAGCACAGTGGTCGTTCCTGACTCTGGCGCCGAGGGCGGCCCACCTGCTTGCGAAGCCAAACTGACCTTTGCTCAGGCGGGAGCGCCGCCGAACCTGGAGACCAAGCCCCGCATCTGGTCCTTGGCACACACAGCCACCGCTGCTGCAGCCACAGCTCTGAGCCAGACTGAGTTTCCCTCCTGCATGCTGAAACGCCAAGGTCCAGCGGGTGTATCTGCGACGACGCCAGCGTCCTCACCTGCAGTCACGGCCCCTTCTGGGGCTCTGGATAGGCACCAGGACTCCCCAGTAACTAGCCTCAGAAACTGGGTGGATGGGGTATTTCACGATCCCATCCTTAGACACAGCACTTTGAACCAGGCCTGGGCCACCGCTAAGGGCGCACTTCTGGATCCCGGCCCTCTAGGACGCAATCTGGGGGCGGGTACTAACGTACTGACGACGCCCTTGGCTTGCTCCTTCCCGCCCACGGTGCCCCAAGACATCCCACCTGCAGGGGCCTCCCGGGAGCTGCTGGCTACGCCCAAGGCCGGTGGCAAACCCTTCTGCACTTAACACCCACCTGCACAGTGGAGAAGGGAACTGGCGCTCAGGCTGCAGGCGCTGACTCTGAACTGCTTTTAATGGGTTTCCAAAAGAAAGGGGCATTTCCAAGCCAAGATTGCCAACCCACTTGAGACAGAGGATTTGAACTCAACCTCCAGGGCTATGGAGGAACTCCTCGCGTTCTATCACCAGGTTTTACCTGATGTTGCGTCCACCTGAGCCATCCCTGAACTCCAGGAAGATGAGAAGACCGGAGAGCACAGCCGATGGGAGGCCCCCTGAAGCATAAAGTTTACGTCCAAAGTTTACATGGAGAAGGCATTTGGGTTCTGAGGCTTGTTTTGTGTCGCTGTCTCCTTCTGGGTTTGAGGCATGCCGGTGTTCGAAGAGTCTTCAGCCTGTTTTTCTTCGGACTTCATCCTCAGCACGTAGAGCTCACCGCCAACACTTCCACCGAGTTTACACTGTTGCACACTCCTGACTCCTGACAAAATTATGTTTTCTAAAATGTATATTCACACCAGTAATTGCCTGTTTCAGAGGGAGGCTAATATAACAAAACTAATAAATTTTCGTGTTTGCATTGCGGAAGGAACACATTTCACAGCTGGGGCTGGCTCTACAGGTGTTCTTGGAAGCAGTGACGCTGACCCCCAGGGGAAGAAAGAATAGGCGGGCTGACCCACACTCCACCCCCATAAAGTAGTTGCCCATCCAAGTCTAAGCAAACCATTTTTGAGATGCTAAAGGCACAAGAGGGACACTCTTCTGACCTCATAATAAGTAGATGTGAAACCCCAAACTTTAAAGTCTTCCCCACAGCCAGACACCAGAATTTGAACAAACAAGGTTTCTTTGACTGAATTAAAGTAATGTTTAGGCTTTCTAAGTCCCCCGAGATTTTGCCCTGGGGGAAAGGGACATTGCCCTGAGGGCATCATTCTCTGATGCCAAGAGGCTCTTAGGTCATGTTACCTGACCCCGTTGTCCCTCTTTCCAGAGAAGCAGGCTGAACCCTGTAGCTTCAAATTTAGCTTCTATATCACTCAAGTTCTAAAGACTCCAGAGGGAACATCTTAATAGCAGAAGACGGGAAGCAGAGCTAAAAAGACATGGGCAAGGGCATAAGGGCTTGGGCCAGAAGCAGCCTGAGAGGGCAAACCAGATTCTTCACACCTCTCTAGCATAGTCACAACGGTAGGCTACTTTGCACTAAGGTCCTCCACAGCTCTTCTTCCCTGAATCTCTAGGAGGCACTTGCCCAGCATCTGTGCCTTGTTCTCTGTTCACCTGAGAGCTTCTGTTCAGGCCTCTATGGGCTTCATAAAATGTTCCTAGGGAGATGGCAGTGGCAAGCAGAGGGGCTTGTAAAGCAGAGAACCCAGGGCAAGCTGCTCTGAAATTAAGTGAGCCCAGGGACTAGAATGAATTCTAATAGTCACATAGAATCCAGCCGTGTATGCTAGATACACTTTTCATCTCCCAGAGTAGCCTTTGAGAGATACCAGACATTTAATAGACACCAGGTCCTCTGCAATCCTAGGGGCGGGACTAGATGGCAGCCTATCAAAACTCACACTAATGAGTCTATAGGGCCAGATTTGGGGACAGTTTACAGACCCCCAAAGAAAGAAACTTAGCTTTACTGAAACCAGACCCCTAGGACTAAGAGGGTCCCCTGAATGATGGTCCTCACCCTGAATCCTGGTTTCCAGCCCTTGACTCTTGCACACCGAGTGGCCAACTGCCCCAAGCCGCAGGCCTGCCCTGGCCAGCACTCAGTAATTGGATTGTCCCAGCCCTGCGCTGTCACCGCATTGACTTTCGCTCTCCTGGATGATATTATCGGGACGCGGAAGCTTGCCGCTGATGTGCCTGTCAAAAGGCTGCGGCGGGAGCCCCCGGCCTAGCAAGCGAGCATCAGCCAAGATAATTTGAAGTGAAATTTTCATTTTGACAGTAAACCCCTCAATTTCTAAAGGCTCCGCGCTTTGAGAGAGCGCTGGCAGGGGAGGCTTTGCGGAAAGCCCACGTCTTAGGCTGAAAAGGGCAAAAGAACTCGAATTAGTTGTAATAGATAAAAGGGCAAAAATAAAGAGTCAAGGGTACTTGACAGTAATAGCGAAAGTGGAGTCTCAGGGGAGACGCGTTGCTGCCCAAGCTGGGGCGCGAGGAATTTTAATGCGGCCGCCAAGCGCGCCCCCACACAACCCTAGACAAAGCCAAGCATTTACAAAAGGAGAAAAAGAAAGAAAAAGAAAACAGAAAAAAAATAGGCTTCGCAAATTCAGGCGAGGGGTGGGTTGAGATAAGAAACGGTAAGGTCAGAAACTCAAGCTTGGACCGAAGCCTGTGTCCTGGCTGCGGACACATTTGTCAGTGCGCACGTCCACACACCGGCAGTGGCCCCAAGATCCCTCCTCTGAGGCAGTCCGAGGGAAGGAAGGAGGTTTCTGAGCTCCCCTAAGCTTGCTGAGCTTGAACCCTCTGGGCATGGTCTCTGGTGCCTGCACCAGCTCTGGGCGTCCAAATACCAAGTTGCTAGAGCCTGAGAGCTTGATGACTCTGGCTACTAAAGGAACTTATTTGAATAAACTACATTACCCTGTGAATAAAGATATCAGGGTTGGGCGTGGGGGGGGGGGGCTCAGCCACATTGCAGGGCGCCATGCCATAAGGAACACCCACCCGAAGACATCTCTTACATAGGGGAGCAGCCTTCAGGATGTGCTTTCAGGCTCACCGAATCTTGGGGGCATGGGTCAAGTGCCAGCGTGACTCCCTAGATGAAGCCAGGCGCCTTCGCAGGATGAGGGCACTGTGGAAGGGGAAAGGTCTCGGTCCCCCAGAGGGGCGCAGCAGGGGAGGGTTTCGAGCCGCGACTTCCCCTGCGGGAGGCTGTCAGCCGGCCTGGGGCGCCCGCGCGAGGAGGCAGCGCAGGGACGCGCTCAGTCGCTCAGGCGTGGCGATCGCAAACACACGGAGAGGAGAGGCTAAATTAACGGCGCTCTTTACATAGAGCCAAATAAAACTGTAATCAGCGGCGCGTTACTTTTCATTAAGCGAGTCTGACAGCAGCATATTCAGACTCGACAAGGGAACAGGCGCGGGAAATATACGGCTCCCGGCCGGCCCAGTCTAAGATAATTCCTTAAGCTCCATTAACAACACGTAGCCGCAGGAAACTGGCTCCGAAAACCGTCTCCAAATCTAAAAGCTTTATCGACCCCCTCAAATGCGGCTGATGGCTCCATTTTTTCTTTTTCTCTCCCTTTCCCAAAAAAAAAAAAAAAAAAAAAAAAAAACCTTAAGGGAGAGACATCTTGCAAGGTAATAGAGTTTGACACGACACCTTCTTAACTAGAGAAAGGCAGAGAAACCGGCCCTTAAATGATATTTAAAAGGCAACCAATTAAGATTTAAAGTGGTCGTCTCCGGAGATTATGCATGCGATTTATGCCACCTACTTCTCCCCGGGCCTGCCTTCTTGAGGGGTGGCAGAGCAGACAGCAAGGCCCCCCCATCCCCTGGGGGACGCTCAGATCTTCCTTCTCTGAGCAAGGCTCCTTAGGTCCACAAGGAGATAGGGGAACTGTCTCCTAAGATAAGTCGACAAACAGCTAATGAAGAAAGGCTAAATTGCCTCTGCCCTCCTCACAGACATCAAACCGCCAGAGAGAACTGTCCCCACCCCACCCCCTAGTCCTCAGTAGTGCAGAGTGGTCTCCTGCTACAAACCTCCAGCATAGGAACAGGAATGGTACACAATATCAAAAAGAAGCTGCAAGCTGTCCCATGACTTAGCTTTCCACCTGGAGTGACTGAGGCAGGAGTGCCCCCACTCAGTCTCCCCTTTGCAGGCCTAAGGACTCTCTACTCTTCCTTTTCCAGTAGAATTGGTGGTGTCCCTGTATCCCCAGAAGCTGCAAGCCCTTCCTTTGGAGCCAGCTGAATCCCTCCATGCCAGGATAGCCTAGCCATTGTTCTGACTGGTGCTACCAAAGGACCAGTTTAGGTCACTATGTGAGAAGTCAGAAGAGGCACTGTGACCTTTTAAATGACCCTAGTCCAAAGCCCAGCTGGAAGGGACATTGAACAATGAGCCAGAAAGAGGGAGTGCCTGGGAAGAGGAGCTGAGGGAAAGGAGAAAGGAAAGGAGGAAGGATAGAAGCAGGGGCTAGAGAGTGCAGAGGCCAATGGGGTGAAGGGAGGCCGAGGAGGAAGACCCAGTAGGAATGAGAGGAAGCCACATCCCCAGGTATCTCTCATCAGCTTTAGTGCATTGTGAACAAAGTGCTCTTTCTTTTAGCAACAGGATCCCTAGCTGTGGGGTGCAGCTCAAGAATCAGACTCTCACTCTGGGGGGTCCCGATGCACACCTGCCTCTAGCTGTCCACTGGAGAGGATGGGGTTCTCCTGGTCGTCCTGAGCTGTGCTCAGGCATGATCCAAACCAGCTCCTCTGCTCCTTGCAAGATTAAAAGTCAAGCATGAATCAGAGCCCCTGCCCCCTCTGCAGCTTCCTGACCTGAAGGAAATCTCCCTCCTGAAGAGGAAGGTCCCAGAGGTAGGACTGAGATGGGATCCAGCAAAGCACCTGCTCTGTTTTTGTTTTGTTTTGTTTGGATGCCAGTGCCATGGCATTGGTGGAGTGTGTTTGGGGGCGGGGGAGGGGGTTCCTGTAGCTCCACCCATTGTCCTGGAATAGAGTCAGATGGACAGAGAAGCCCTGTTACCAGGTGCTCTCAACCTTGCAGAGAGATACCAGCAGACACTCTGGTTCCAGCCAAGCTAGTTTACCTTTGCTTTTCAAAGGATTGCATTATTTTAAAACACATCTCCCTCAAGTGCATAAGCCCATCTAAAGTGCAACCTAAAGCAGAGGAAGGCATGTGTCCAATACTGTGAGACACCCCAGTTCCCACTGGATCACATTCTCCCTTATGAACATGGTCCAGTCTTATTGATACTCATACTAGATACTGGAATATGCTAAGCCACCCCCTGTTTGGGATCCATATGTCCCTGAAGGACCCTAGAAGCTTTCCTACAGTCCCTCTACAGTGAATGCACATCTCTTCAATAGAAATGGTCTCCTTGCAGGTGGCCCAAGCCCCAGACCTTGGTAAGTAGCTGGGCTTTTTGAGAGAGAAAACTAAGGACAGAAAATGTTCAGGAAAAGCTGCCCTGACCAGAGGCCACTGGGGAAGACAGAGCCAAAGGAATGGGGTTGACTTACTCATGAACAACAGTGTCGAGAAGCATTGCCAAGTAACAAGGGGCTGCATGCAGCCTTTTGCAAAGCCACCAGCCTGCTGTGTAGGTACCTGGTGGCACAGGGAGGGGCACTGGGGCTAATGCTTGGGTTCATTTGGCACAGGATGCCCAGAGGTTGAAGGAAAAGATTCTATGGGCTACCTGAATGAAGGCATCTAGAGTTAACAAAAGGACTTCTGGGAGAACCATTTTCATGCATGATTTAACACCTCATTCACCTAACCAGACATGGCAGGAGAAATCAGAGCTAAGCTTTTGTGTCAGGAAACCTTCTAGCTAAGATAATAAATTGGCAGTTCATGGGATAGCAGAAAATAGGGAGCTACAGAGTACATGTCCCCATGTGGTGCTGTAGGGCAGGCAGATCTGCCTAGCCTGGATTCTGAACAGTGAGCCTGCCTTGCAGAGCATAGAGTATAGTGCATAAGTCAGGGTGTGTCTGAATGCTATGCACCTATGCCTGGAGCAGCACATGGGCATCTGCCCAGAGAGACTCCAGGTGGATTCAGACTGTCTTAGGATTGCCCTGGGCTGCCAGGACTCTATGTGAAGGCCAGAATCTCTGCATCTGAAAGCATTTCATGATTGCTCGGTGGTATAATCATTGCCTTCCATCCTACCCCCCACCCCAGCACAGGCAAGCTCAGCCTTAATGAGAAGACAGCAGCTCAGCCTCAGACAGACTTAGGGGAAGCACCTGGAAGGCAGCCTTCTATTGCTTATGCATATGTGCACCACATACCCCTCCAGGTGCACTCTCACATGTGTGTGTACATTGTCCTTACCATCATTTTCTGTCTCCCCCACAGGTATATACGTGCTGTAGACTCTCTGAAGCTTCACAGGGCTGTAATGATTCCACACTGGTCAGATTTCAGAGCAGAAAACGGGGTCTGCTGTCATCTCTTTCAGGCCTAGGTCTTTCATAGAAGGTGTTTGTTTTATCCCTAGGAGCTTCTACCTCACTTCCAGGAGGGCTGTGGGACTCACCATTACTGTCATCTCAGGCAGAATATCCCTAGGAGTGCAGTGAGATCCCCCTCCCCCAATTCTGCCTGGCCCTTAGCTCTCACCTCATCACCTCCTAGGATGAAGTGAAACCCCCTGAGGTCTTGGCAGAACTTGGGTCAAATTCCACAAGGCAGAAGAGTCTGTCTCCAGCCACAATGTCTTGGCTGCTCTGCTATCCTGAAGCCAGCTCCTTCCCCACTGAGGCCACAACAGGATTGGCAACAGGATGCACTGCCAATCCCAGCACACAAGTGGTTTGCATTCAAGTCTGACTGCAAATGGGACATTAATTAATGAATTTAGTAATAGAGTCTCTTTTCATGGAACATTAGCCCAAGTTCAAGATAATCAGCCTGAACGCAGGCCCCAGCTTTTTGCAGCACACGCCTTGGGCAAGAGTGTAATTTATGTCACAGAACTGAGCAAAGATAGCACACTGTGAGATGTCCTAGGACCCTTCGTACACTCAGCACAAGTGTCTGTACATATTTGGCACCTGTAATTCCCTGGTCATCTGTCTAAGGCAGGGATATTACCTGGCATCCGTGGGTCTTACTGCATTCATCTTAGATCACTAGTCAGTGTTCTGAGTCTTTTCTGGGCTTTGTGGATATAGCGCATGAGAGAAGAGGCTGCTGTGCCCAGGGCCTGAGAACCTCAGAGTTTAGGATTTCTATCTGGGCTCCTAAATGACACCTGCATTATCATGACAACTGGCTGCTTGAATAGTGAGATACATTGTAGCCCCATATGGTGTGGAGCAGTACCTAAGGACTATTCCAGAGAAGGTACCAAAGGCCTGGAAATGTCATATAGAACAGCGCATCCATGGTAAGAATGAGAACCGCTGCCCGAGGCAGTCAGTCTCCAGCAACCCCCAGACACCCCAGGGGGGTCGGCCACCCACAATGGATCCCTATGGCAGGTAAGAATCACAGAACCTGGGGAAAGAATGTTGCCACCCACTAGAGAGAAGGCACTGGGACTGCCTCCTTTCACCCTCCCTCTGTCCTTTACTAGGGATAAGGACTATCTGCTTGTAGCACTGTCTGGGTTCCTGGTGGCTGGTGAGGAGGCTGGGCTTGTTGCTTTTACCTTGATGTCAGCTATGGCTGGGAAGGGTTATCTGAACCCTTGCAACATTTTACCTGTCTGTAGGGAGCCACAAACACCACTTAATCTAAAGAGCCCTCAGCTGGATGGCCTAGGGATTTTGATCATATTTACCACCTGTGTTTGGAAATCCATGGAAGGAAGCTGCCTGATTCGAGTAATCCCTAAGGAGACCCCCCCCCAACCCTGACAGCCACAAAACCCACAAACCCCACTTCCCCAGCTATGATGATCCTGGCAGGGCCTTAGTTTCATGCAAATGCTTCTGAAAATCAAAAGCCGCCCATGCTTCTGGTTTAGAGGGCAGAATGAGCTATTATTATCTTGAATGTTTACTATTTTCTTATACTTTATTTTGAACAGCTTGCATGTGCACACATGCATGCATGCATAAACACACACACACACACCTGTTTGGGGAAGCACAAAGGTCTTCAAAATGGATAGCCAAACTGACAGGCAAATCTTTTTTGCTTTAAAGTGACCTTGCTGATGAATTGTTCTCAGAGGGCAGTTGGGGGAGAAAGGCTTTATTTGGTTTATAGTTCCATATCACTGTTCATCATAGAAGGAAGTCAGGACAGGAACGAAAACAGGGCAGGAACCTGGAGACAGGAGCTGATGCAGAGGCCATGGAGGGGTGCTGCTTACTGGCTTGTTCCTCCTGGCTTGCTTACCCTGCTTTATTACCCGGGCCCAGCAGCTCAGGGATGTCCCTACCTACAATGGACACATCAGTCACTAATTAAGAAAATGCCCTACAGGCCGGCCTGCAGCCAGATCTTATGGAGGTTGGTTCTCTCTCTCTCTCTCTCTCTTTCTTTCTTTTTTTCAGTTGAGCTTCCCTCTTCTCAGATGACTATTGCCTCTGACAAGTTGATATAAAACTAGCCAGCACACAGTCCTTGCGTTAAAAATAGTCTTTGGTTTATCAACCTCCCTCAGAGAAGTTTTCAGATAGTAGGGGCATCTGCAGGTTCTCAGCAGAGGGTTGTCCTTCATTTGACAGGTACTGGCCTCCACGCCAGTCCCTTTGCTTTCAGACTCCAGCCTGCTCTTGGGTAGATCTTGCTGAGGAACAAAACTGGAAAATTCTCAGAACACATTTCTGGGTGGGAGGTATGGGATACAAAGTAACCAGAGGACACTTAGCAATTAAATTCCTTTCACAAGAAGCTGGAGACATATTTTAAAAAAGAACAACTAGTGCCCTGCTGCTTCTCTTGATTGGTTTGTTGGTTATAATTCCAAAATTGAAATGTATTTCACACAGTGGGACCTCTCACTCTCTCTACCAAAGTAGGAAAGATCCTCTTTCCCCAACTGTGTGAGGGGATAGGACCAACTAGCTCTCTATCACACCCTGAGCTTCTTCTGACCCTCTGTGTTCGCCAAGTTCTACCTCTCATCAACATGTTCCGAATGTTTACAGTACAAACACTACCTATACCACCTTCCCTGGTACTTGGGCCTTAAGGGCCTACCAGCCTCCATGCACATCTGTAAGAAAACTCAGGGTAAGAACAGCTGGAACTATAAGCCCCGTGTCAAAGTGGCATGTGCTCCCCAAGACAGTCTAGAGCCTTCCATATTCTTGAGGGTTAGCTGGGAAAATCTTCCACGGAAAACTAAAATAATGTTTCCTGAGGACAATGGTCATCCCAGCTCCACAGGGCTTGACTGAGTGCTGTATATCTGTAGTCAGCTGCTAGGCAACTTTCTCTGTAGATAATTATCTTCTGAGTGACAGAAAAGGGAGGGCCCAGGCTTCAAGGCCATAGAAAGGCAGAGGGTAGACAGGCTGCAAATCTACCTTAGATGTACAAATACAAGCCTGCTTAGCAGCTGCTGCTGCTGCTTCTTCTTCTTCTTCTTCTTCTTCTTCTTCTTCTTCTTCTTCTTCTTCTTCTTTTTCTTCTTCTTCTTCTTCTTCTTCTTCTTCTTCTTCTTCTTCTTCTTCTTCTTCTTCTTTTTCTTCTTCTTCTTCTTCTTCTTCTTCTTCTTCTTCTTCTTCTTCTTCTTCTTCTTCTTCTTCTCCTCCTCCTCCTCTTCCCCCTCCTCCTCCCTCTTCCTCCTCCCCTTCCTCCTCCCCCCCCTCCTCCCTCTTCCTCCTCCCCTTCCTCCTCCCATTCCTCCTCCTCCTCCTCCTTCTTCCTCCTCCTTGACAGTTCTTTTCTTTTCCTTGGTGTGTCTAATGGTTTTGCAAACACAGACACTCTACAAAGCCCTGATACCATGAGGTTAATGGCAGAAGCTGGGTTTTGGTGACCCAGCAGCCAGCACTGCATGCCAAATGTGAACTATCAAAGCAGAACCCTAGGGGCTGAGGAGATGGATCAGCAGTTAAGAGCACTGACTGTTCTTCCAGAGGTCCTGAGTTCAATTCCCAGCAACCACATGGTAGCTCACAACCATCTATAATGAGTTCTGACACCCTCTTCTGGATACAAAGAGAGCACTCATATAACTAACTAAATCTTTAAAAAAAAAAAGCAGAACCAACTTGAGCTTCCTGATCAGGCAAGACAAGGGATAGGCATGGCATTGGGTATAACCACAAGATAATTGCTCCAAATCACTCATGGCTCATTTATGCCTGCAAAGTTGCTCTGTACACCAAGACAGGGGAGCCAATGTGCAGGGCCTGAGCAGTATGACTTCAGGCTCTAAATTCCTGTGACCAGTTATCCCCAGTGTGCCCAACCACTGACAAAGTTCTTTTCGTCTACCACCACATGGCTATGATTTCTGCAGACCTGAGTCCAAGCTGAGACTGGAAGGCTACTTCTCCATGCACCAGATAGCTGAGTAGCAGCTACAGAGCATGAGGAAGCAGGTGTGGCACTGGGGAGGGGGAGGGGAGAATGGTAGACACCTCACTGTGAGAGCCTTGAGGCTCCCAGCCACTCCTGGAATTTATAACTGCTCTCTCCCTGATACCTTGATTGCCTGGAAGAACTGGTTCTACTATGGTCTCCTAGAAGACAACTAACCTTCAAACCAGGGGCCAGGAGTAATCTGGCCCAAGAAGAACCACTCAGGAGGCACCTAAGACACCTCTGCACTCATTACATTGGTGTGTCTCTTGTCTCACTGAATCCATATGTTCAGTAACTTATCTTAGGATACATACAGCAGGGCAGGGCAAGACACCTGGAATCCAGGATCAATAAGCTTTTGTTTGTTTGTTTGTTTGTTTGTTTGTTTTTAACATTTTGTGTCCTGTGGCTAAAGAAAATTTGGTACTTGAGGGGCAGAGGTAGGCAGATCTCTGAGTTCGAGGCCAGCTTGGTCTACAGATTGAGTTCCAGGACAGCCAAGGCTATACAGAGACCTGTCTGGAGAGGGGAGGAGGAGGAAGAAGAAGAAGAAGAAGAGGAGGAGGAGACAGAAAAGAAAAAAAGAAAACAAACTGATGGTGACCCAGAACAGGTGGTAGGTAGCCTTAATTGGACATGGAATCAGGACAATTCAAAAGGGGGCATTAGGGTAGGTTCTTATAAGAATAGAAACTGTGGAAAAGACATATGCTGAGGTACAGGGCTGTGAGGACACAAAAGATAGGATCTGCAAGCTCTAGAGAAGAGGCCTCAGGAGAAGCTGTCCTGCAGTGTTTCTCCCTCAGGCTCCAGCCTCCGGTAGGGTGAGACTGCAGCAACTGTAATGTAAGCACCCAGGCTGTGGTGCTCTACGGGAGGAACTGCTGTAGGTAAAGACAGGAAGTATGGCAGAGCCCTGGGTAAGAATCCAGACAGCCCTTGACACAAGTTTCTCTAAAATCCACAAACCACAAGACATCACCAGACCTCACCTACCACATAGACACAAACACACATACACACATGCCCATACATATTCATACACACATACATACATGCACACATATACCTCAAATACACACAAAACCACATTTGATACCTATTATGCACTGTATCGACATACAAACACAAATACATTCATTTACACTACATACAATTAACACATAAACATGCATACATATACACAATGCATGTATATATATACACAACACATGTGTATATATATATACATACAGGCAAAAACATGCATGTACTTTATACATATATCAATGCATGTATATATATATATGTATGTGCTAACCACATGCCCCAGTAAAGAACATACTAGAACACAGTAGGTCTCCTAAAAAATGAGATTAGGGATGCCCTGAGTCCATTCTTTTCATGCAATGGAACATTGTAGAAGAGTTTGTGCAATGTGATATTTCTGTGGTTCAAGGGGAAGTCACTTGCTCTTTTAAGCAATTGTGTTGCCCCAAATATCAAAGTAACTGCCCAGGACCTCCTATAACCCAGCAGAACACCTGTTACTACAGCCATGGATATAGGAGATTCATGGTCTGTTAGGGGAAGAATTTAACACAGGCTCAGAGATCACAAGAAGTCAGACTTAGTTTAAGCAGAGAAAGTGAAAGTAAACTTCAGAGACTTACTGTGGTGAGAGACAAGAGAGTTCAATCCAAAGATGCTGGATGAGAGAGCCAACCTGAGGAGTAGGAGAAGCCAGAGGCATTGACTGTTACTTTTGAAAGAGCTTGTTTTCCTGACTGCTTGCTTGCTCCCCAGCCCCTTCTTTTTCTCTTTGAGACAAGGTCCCACTCTAAAGCCCAGAACGTGTCCTGGAGCTCACTAAGCAACCCAGACTGGCCTCGAACACCTAAGAATTACTCTGCTTCTGCCTTGCAAGGGCTGTGGAGGTGGGAGCTACCACAATGGGCTATTGTAAGAAGTTTTATGAATATTTTTGAGGTGGGCTAAAGTAATAATGTGATAAAGTTATTTCCCCTCCCAAATCATGGTGGATTGGATCTCTCTTTTAGTGTTTCTTCCATGAGCCTCTTGAAAAATACCATACCAGAAAGGGACACAGATTAAACAAACAAACAAACAAACAAACAAACAAAAACACAGGATATCATCATCACAATATGGTAATAAAGCCAGGGTCTTTTCATTAGCGGCCCATATGGCACCTGGCAGAGTGTTTCTTGTACAACAGAAAGAACAAATGAAGGTGACATCCTGACCGGAGACGGCCATTAAGACACAGCTGTAGTGTCCCTGATGCCCTCGTGTCTAACTCATTGCCTACCCTGTCTCATGCCGCCCACCACACAGAAGCTAGAGAAACTGAGCAAGCCACATGGAAGCTGAGTGAGCTGTGTAAGCAACACAGATGCTGAAGTGTGGAAGACATTCGTCGTAGCCATGTTAAGAAATGAATTGCCGCATGGCGGGAAGACTAGCCGTTTCACGAAGGATTTGTTCTGGGGTCCCATGGCAGCAGTTAGCTCCCTTGGAGGAGCAGTTCAAGTGTCTACAGGGAAGAGTGTGTACGTGTGTCTGCACTATTGGACTGCCTGGAGTGATGTGCCCAAAGAAACAGATAGGGCTGCCCCCAGGCAAAGAAGCAGTAGGCTACTGGGTTTTGGCCATTCTCACTAGAAATCCATGTATGGTTACAATCACTGCACTGTGGCCTTGTTTCTTGTTCTTGACTAAAGGCTCTGCTTAACTACCGTTTGGTACAATGTGAAGAACATCACTCAGATCCAGACATGTGGCCAGTGGCACTCTTAAAAAGCCGTGAGCTTCTGACCAGTGAACCCACCAAACAGCTGTTTGGAGCTATGGACAGAGCAGGACGGAAGACTAGACTGGACCACAGAGGTCTAGCTACAGGACAGTCTGTTCCCTCCCTGGCTGGCAGAGGGCAGGTCCAATGAAACCTCAAATGTCTCAGCAAAGATGAAGGCCACACAGAACTCTAGAAGTCTGTGGAAAAGCATGGCAGTGTAGAGTAATAGATACAACTGAGTATCTAAATAAATAGTGTTGTACACCACAGAAAGCTGCCTTCCCAGGGACATGGCCTTAGCTTCCCATGGGTTCCTGATTAGGACTGACTGCCCATCCACAGGATATCAGGTGACATTCCCCTCAAGGATTCCTGAGGCCAAGCCAGCATAGCACAGCCTGCTTACTAGAAATGGTAGATTACTGACGGGGTTTCATGTAGCTCTGACTTCCTATAGTTCCTGACCATAGCAGCTGCATTCCAGAAGGCTACAGCACAACACAGGCTTTGCTTCTGAGTTGAAACAGGTGAGAGGCAGGGTGCTATCTTGAGAACCACAAGAGCAAGCCTTAGACTTCCACGAGGCAGGTAGATGTGTATCACCCAAGCCTGCCTTAGTGGACCTCTTTCAGGCCTTAGGAGCCCCTCCTAGCTGAGACATCCTGACCTTCCCCATCCTGGTGCAGGTGGGAATCTATCAGTAATGTGCCCACCCTTCGCTCTCTGTTCATGCAGCCAACTTGTCAGCCTGGGAAATCACCCTGAGCAGCTCAAGCTGTCCCCTGAACTTGCCCAGGAGATTCTAGATCACTTGTTTGTTGTAAGGCAAGGATGCACAGATGTATTGTGCCACCCATCCCAGCTCGCCATGGGCTCCGATGTGAGCGATGTCCTCTAACATCCACAGCCTTGGATCAACTACATGCCCTTTCTTCTGTCAGTTTGCCAATTAGACACTTCTAGTGAAGAGTTAAAGAAGCGAAACTACATGCGATGGCCTCTCTCTGGTGGATGTGGCTGGGCCTGCTCCAGCTACTCTCTCCTGCATCTGGAAAAACAAACAAACAAACAAACAAAACTAGGAAACACAAGCATGCATGGTTCTGGAACAGTATCCAGGATCTCCTCTGGACCTATGGCTTGGGACCTGAAGCTCATCTGGACATGGTTATTCAGGGACACTCATGGACGTGGCTGTCACAACAGCCTCTCCACACTCACTCTTACCCTGGATACCCAGTTACTTAGTCTTGGAGTGGGGTCCTCTTGGAGCTCATTCGAACACCTCTAGTGCTCAGTGCCTGTAAGGCTCTTTAGTCGGGAGTTAGACAGCCATGTGGCAGGTGAGAGTTTGGTAGAGGATTTGGCCAGCAGGAGTCAATGGCCATTGAGGATGCTGAAGTAGTCCTCTGGGTTCTGTCCAGCTAAATGCAGGCTCCAGTTAGCCTGAGTGATAAAAGCTAAGCCCAGCTTGTAGTATCTGGTGTCAGGAAGTGTCACATGAATGCCTAACTTCTGCTCCCTTCACTGAGGATCTGCCAACCACTCTGAATGGTGAGTTCCACAACCTGCTCTCTCAGGTGGAGGCTCCTGTGTCCCATATCTGCCATGCCCCTGTGCCTGTCATTGCATATTTCTTATGCATGCTCCACTCATCCCCATGGAATAGTTCCACTGTCCTTGTAAATGGGACCTTTAGTGGCTCCATAGTTCTCATAGGCCTCAAGCAAGGGACTTTACTCTAGGTGTCCATGACCACTGCTTCGGTCAGTCATCATCTGGTGCTGCCCTCCTATGTCCCCTCCACATCTGCCTCTGCCCTGTACCAGCCATGTGCTATAGCTACGCTTCCTGAGCACTGTCCAAGATGAAACGCCTATCCATACTTCCAGCAACCACTATAGTCTCCCTGGAGAGCAGGATTGGGACTTTCTTGGATTCTTTACCTGGAACATGAGACTACACAGAAGAGCGTTCATGGGGAATCAGGAACAGATGAGCACCGTCCACTTGGGCAGAAAGAGGATCACTTCTTACATTGTGCCTACCCCCTTTGTGCGACTAGCTGTCCACAGCTGTGACCTCATTCTCCGTTATGAACGTGTGATTGAAGACAGGCTCCAGAGTGTGTCCATGTAGGGTCACAGAGAAGCCCCTGCCAGGGAGCAGTGAGGACCTCCTGATTCTCTTGAGAGAAACTGGCCTGTGCAGCTCTGGAATGGAACAGAGTTTCCTGGAACACTCCCTGTAGAGGTGAAGACAGCTTTATGAGATGAGATTCAATCTCTTCATGACCTCCCCAGCCTCAGTTTCCCTATCTTGTGGGCAACATGATCAGCTCTCTCCTGCAGGGTAGCTAAGAGAAAAGTTGAGCTGAGTGTCTGTGAATATGGTCCAACCATCGAGGGTCTCTTGGAGGCTCTGTCTCCCTATTTCCCCACACCATAGGGTCCACACACACACATCTATAATGTCACCTGGGATGGTTAGACACATGAGTGGCTCTGTCAGCAACAGGGCTGGGAGGCATAAGGTGGCTTCTTCATTGACACTGGCATTCCATATGTGCCTGTCCCTTACAAGCCAGAGTGGTCCCTTGAGTACCCAACTGTCTGCTCCTCTGCAGTTGCTCCAATTTTATAATAGATTCACAAGTGGTTTGGGGACTTACATGTTTTGCCGCAAATCTGGACCTTAGGAAAAGGCGCTAGGTTGAGATCCCTTTCCAACTTGATGGGTACCAAGGACAGACAGGTTGTCATTAAAGCCAAAATGTTGTCATGATAATGGCCTAAACACACCAGTGTCACACTCTATGGCAGAAGACATTAAGTGCTGTGGTGCTGCGGTGTGCGTGAGTCACATGTATGGTGATGCTGACATGAACAAACATACCATCATCATGCAGAGCACACACAACATCCATGGCATTTGTGAATGACTTTGGAGACTGTTGCACACTGTGTATGCTGCACTGGGAGCTGCCACTTGAAAGTATGATCCCACTTAGGCACCTACCACATTCCAGGAACAGCCTCACACATCTGGTGTCACCTTGTCCCAATTATATCAAGAGACTCTCTTGGCAGTGGTCTGTCCAGCATAGGAGTTTATATCTGTGCTTCTCAGAGCAGGGCATGGTTGCTTAAGGATCATGGCTGTACCTTGATGGCTTCATTTTAGGGCAACATCTGTCCCAAGTATCAGCTCTGCTCTGACCTGCTCATCAGGACTTCATGCAGGAGAAGGTAGTATCAGATCTAGGCCTCCAGATAGAAAACAAAATCTGCCACCCATGGCATTCTCTGAACTCACTGGTGACACCCACCTCCCTTCACCAAAGCTTTCTTTTCTTCAGGTTGTTGTCCCTGGGGTCAAGACACTTTCCCTAATGTGTATCCACAAGACTTCCATAGAACAGTGAGCACCATTGCTCTGAGCCACTCTTGTCCCATACCATCAGCCACAGAACTAAGGGGCAAGCACTGGCCCAGCTGGACCAGAAGTACAGCCTTGACCTGGGGGCCGAGTCAGGGAGCCCATACCTGTCCTTCACCTCTCTAACACACCACTGAATCCTGGGTCTGTGCTGGCTGTCTTCCTGACAGAACCTCATCTCCAGGGATGGGTGACTTACCTGTCTGGTTCTAACCCCCCACATGGCACATAGACCTGTCCTTGGTCAGGACCTGCCCCATATGTGCTTGCATGAAGGAGGGGCTTGGGCTGAATTGTCACTTGGAATTGCTCTGTCTGCTTCCATGGGGGAGACCCATCTGCAAGAGATTTAGGCTGCAATAATCCCTTTGGTCCAACTTCCTGCCTGTATCTGGAGTCACACACAGAGACTCAGATGACCAGTGTTGGGGTGACAGCATGTGTGTTTGAGAGAAGTGTCAGCTTTGAGTAGACATTATACCTCTCCCTGCTAAAAAGAGCCAGGTTGAACACCTTCACCACCACCACCACCACCAACACCACCAACACCACCACCACCAACAACAACACAGCAGTTAAAGGATCCTGTCAATCAGGAGATGGACTTTTCAGATTAACAAAGGACATTCAGGTGTGATTGGTTTCTGCTCTTTTGTGAGAAGGTGAGGCTGCTAGGCAATTGCTTTGCTTCATTGTTAACTTTCTCTTGATTTCTTGCCACCTCTTTTGTTCCACACATTCCAGCTTTCCTGATCTAGACACATCCCACAACAGGACAGCTGCTTCTCAATTGCTTCTACTACCTGATGGTCTGTTATCCGTTGTCCAGCCCTCATTTGTCATTTGAATGGCCCCTCCCACGAACCTGCTGACTTTGCTGATTTTTTTTCTCAGGTCTGGAGAAGTTGGTGGGCCAAACTATACTTCTAATTCAAACTTTATTGTGTAATTATAGTGTGAAACGTATTATTTTTCTCTTCATTTTCCCTCTCTCAGTTAACGGCATTTTATTGCACAAATAAATTATACATCCTGTAATTCATGTCTTGCAGCCTACACACCAATTAAACAGAAGCTGACATAGTCCAAACACAGTCACATGTAACTGTTTATTTCCTCTGAGCTAATAGCACCACCATTTAGCTACATGGTGGTTGTAAGCACTGGGGGAGTTCATCTCATTCAGAGGCTATCTGTAGCTTTCTGCAGGGCTAGCTATCTGCAAAACATGTCGTCAAGCTCCTAGGCCTAGATGAAGCTTCTCCCTCACTCCAGAGGAACAACCTCAGTCATAGATCCCCTAGGAAATGATCACTTTGCCTCTTTCTGGCCCTGGCTACCTGACTGTTCTAGTTTGCTCTCCGGTATAGTACTAAAACACTCCATCACTGAGGGAAGTCAAGCCAAGAACTAAATGCAGGAACAGAGGCAGGAATTGGAGTAGAGGCCATAGAGGAAGGGACACACTAGGTTACCACTATGTCTTGCTCATACGGCTTTTTATGCAGGGGTGTCAGCATGCTGGACCCTCCAGCATCAAACGTTCATGTGCCACAGACTTGCATACAAGCCAATCTGGTGGAGACAATTCTTCGATTGAGGGTCCCTTTTCCAAGGTGATTTTAGTTAGTATCACATGAACAAAACTAATCGACACGGTAGCCAAATACACCATTAACTCTCAGAGAGCCAATCTCAATTGCCAGTGCTCGCAGAGAAGGTATGTCCTCAGCAGCCTATCAGAGACCGTTTCCAGGACACCTGGCAAGGCATATGCAACCATACTCTGGTAAAAAGATGTCCTTGTAAGTTCTGAAGACTCCTGGAGGTACAGAGAGATGTAGATGTGAACCCCTTAGAGGTCATTGCAGGGTCCAGGTGAAAATGGTAAGGAGGCCGATGGAAGGGCATACTCTAAGCATGGTCTAGGGAAGCCATGCTTAGGGACAGTGTGTGAGCAAGAAACCTGTGGTGGGGAATAAGGAGGATGTCTCATAGCCCATCAATTAACAAGCAGCAGAGAAGTCACAAGAGGGCAGGGAAGTCCGGCCCAAATTTATATCCACTTTGGGGGACAATGAAATGAGTTTGCAAACTTTGCTCTGCCCACAGACCATAATCGATTGTATCCTTTCAGACACAACTGTTGTCTGTGGATGAGAATTATAAACAGGCAGATATGCCTGCTTTCCTCAAGTCAATTCTTCTCTTGATAGTTAGAAAATAGCTGTTCACTCCACAATCAAGAGCCCCTCCAAGACTCCAGCTGTCGGTTGAAAGAATATTCAGCTAGGTTTGGCCCACACCGTCTCAGAAAGGTCTTTCCACTAGGAACAAGAAAAGTTGCTTAGGATTCTAGGAGACCATTTTTAAAAGGCTGCCAACAAATACCTTCAGTTATCACCGAGGGGAGAACTTTTCCATATATAAGGTCAACCACATCTGAGACAATGACCAGAATGACGTCAGATACCATCACCCACTGCCACAGACATGCCGCCATCTTGATTTAGCAGGAGGCATGCACATTCACTCTCCAAGCATGTTCCTCCTGCCCTTCTGTTGACAAACCCTGATCATCCCTACCTCTGTGTAAACAAAATGAATCCTCCGAGGTTTCTCTGGGCAGGCCTATGGCCTTAGTTTGGCTCTGTGCCCCACTGACAGGATGCTTCACCTTGTCCTTGGAGTTCTTGGAGAAGCTGCCTAACAACACCCAGAGAACCACAGTACTGAGCAGCCTCAGGCCCCTCCTTTCCCCGTTCACTGCTATGTTGGATTGGTCACAAATGTTTACCTACTGGGAAGGAAGGGGAAGCCACAAGCACTCCCCCAGCTCCCACGGTGAGCTCTGAAACCCAATTACAGATAATGATTCATCTCAGACCCTTTGGCAAAAATTAAATGCATACCACATTGGCTTCTCTTAACCCATCCATTTCAGCTTATTGTAGTTACTGGCATCAAGTGCCTATTTTTTTAAAAAGGCCAGGCTGAGTATTAATAAGCGCACGTTTTGTGTCCGTGTTACAGGTGTAATGTAAATGATTAAGGAAAAATAAATTCTTGGAGTGGATACAGTCAAACCTCCTCCTGAAGACTGATGCCCCATGCAGACACCCTGTGCAAACTGTTGTCATCTGCACATTGCTCCTTCTGCTTCAAGCAAGGTGCATAGTTCCAGCCTGTGGATGGAGCTCCTCTTACTTTGCACTACTCATTGAGTTCCCACACCAGCCCTGAATGACGGGGGTCACTTCAGTCCATTTCTATTGAGATTTAGCCCCATGTGCCATCTCTTACAACTACCCACTTCTTCCCTGCATAAAGGAAGCCTGTGCCCTAAGCCATGTCACCTGCAAGAAGACATGAGTCCTACCACCCAGATTCTGGGCTCAGTCATGCTAGTTACCTCCTTCAGCCAATATCGTATAAGCAAGTTGCACATGACCCACTAAAGCCAGCAGTTCTGAGATCTGTGAACTTTCTCCATGTCTGTGGTTGAGAAAAGCTCAGCACAGAGGCTAGAACTTCAGCACAAGCAGCCTCAGCTAGCCATGGCTGACATGGGTCATAGAAAAAGAAAGTTTTGCTGTGTGAAGTCTCAGGCTTTGGGGATAGTTGCTGTTCAGCAAACTGAAAGATAAGGGCTGTTTAGCCCTTGTAGCTTGGGCAGGGTAGGGCTGAAGAATGCATCGGAGTCAAACAGAACTGAGATGCAAACTCAAGCTGGCAATAACATGTAGATGTGAACCTGGGACGTTACCTTTAGCCACAGGTCCCCACTCAGGGGCTCAGTGTTTCTACCGTCCCTCCCTCCACCCCACCCCACCCCCAGCCTTTTGCCACTGTCTGTCTAATAGGCTGTTAGATGTCAGCTCCCAGACACCCACCTCTCCAGAGCAGTTGCCACAGCCCACTAGAGGAACAAGTCATCTTCCAACAGCCCTGCCTCTGCCATCCATAGTCCAGCCCCTCAAGGAGCTATAAATCACAGCTCCTTGCAGGCTCCTCTGAAATGGCTGGTGTGTGTCCCAGTCCCCAGCTCCCAGCCCCGTGACTGTGAGGGGTTTCTGTGTGGTTTCCATGCCATGCCATGCAGGCTGTAGTGGGCACCCTGGGCCAGTTCTGCCACTGCTGTGGACTTTTCTTTACAAGGGCAGGACAATTGAGGATGCAGTCTCTGGATTGAGACATCAAGAGTGGAATCTCACTTTCCATCTAGTCCCAGGTGGGTGGATAAAAAACCCAGGAAAGCCATGTCCATGAGAGTGCTCAGGTGTTCCCCAAGGACCACAGTGAAGCCACTCTGTAGCTATCATATCCAGCCACCAGCTGAGACCAACAGGCTGCAGCAAACTCTGGTCTTCTGGAGGGAGACAGGGACAATTCAGATTATAAAAGGTGTCCATGGGTGAAGTCTGAGCCAGCTCAGAACAGAGAGAACAAGACCAGATGAGGAGGCTCAGAGGACAGCTCCCAATGATAAACTGGGAAGGGACAAAGGTTCGCCTAGTCCTTGAGGGCCACAGACTCCCTTTTGAGTGCAGGGGATGGGTGGAACCACGGGAAAGTTGGCACATTCTAATCTGTTGCTCTGGCCACTGCTCTTCTTCCCAAATTGACCCCTTCTTGGACTCTCTCAGACATGCTTAACTCAGGAGGCTCCTAGATCTGTAGATGGAAAGGAGTTCGAACACTGCCATCGGCAAGGTGGTTAGGCCTGAATCTCAAGATGGTTCCAACTGGATTCAGCCAGAGACAGTCCTTTGTGGTGCCTAGACCACTCCATCTGTAAATGGAGTCAGGAGGGTAGT
This sequence comes from Mus caroli, assembly GCF_978045245.1. Lineage (NCBI taxonomy): Eukaryota > Metazoa > Chordata > Mammalia > Rodentia > Muridae > Mus > Mus caroli. The sequence continues at coordinate 48,178,497 of NW_028227270.1, read as the reverse complement.
TTATCGAAAGAAAATCTCATAGCTCGGGTAGCCTGGGGGAGGGCACCTGGACAGGTACAGGATGCAACAAGTATCACTCTGAAGCAGCCCACAGGCAGGGAGATAAGGGCTGAAAGGTATGCCGAAGCAGGAAAGCGTAGCACTCGGTAAAAGGGGCTGGTCTGTAAAGACTTCAGGGTATACGGGGGAGGGAAAAGGGGACCATGGGGACTATGGACACCACATGGACTAAGAGTTGCCGGTGAAGTACAGGATGCTTGCAGCCTGTGTGACTGAAACAGTAGGCACATTGATTATGCCTTTGATTCAAAATGTAGCCTTTGCAATGCTGAGTAACTCTAAGAAAAACAGTAGCGTTTGACTAAAGACACCGCATCCATATTGGAGCATTGATACAATGTCTGCTCTGCTGTGACAGGTTAGCAATGGAGGAACCATGCAGCGGAAGTATGCAGCTCTCTGCACTCTTTTCACTTTCTTATTTTGAAACAATGTCTTACTGTGTAGCCCAGACCAGCCTGGAACTCACAACCCTCCTACTTGGGATCACAAATGCTGGAATTACAAGCCGGTGACACCATTCTTGGCTGACTTTGCTCAAACAATAAAGTTTACTAAAACACAAAGTTCTCTAAAGTAAAAGTAGAAGAGAGATGATGGCAGAGAGAGAGAGAGAGAGAGAGAGAGAGAGAGAGAGAGAGAGACATCATTTCACCTTCCTGGCTGCCTCATAACTACAGTTTACTGTGCTCTAGAATCTTTACTGATCTTAGACTCATGATAAAATATTCTTGCTGCATGAACATGTAATGAGCTGAAGGAGATAGGCTGTAAGTGTCCCAGATCTGCTCTTCCAAAGTGACCTCTGTGAGCAGCACAAGATCTCCAGCACCCAGCACCCAGCACCCAGAACCATGGTTGCAACAGGGCAGCACTGACATCCTAGAGCCCTTCACTGGCCTGGTGGCATGTCTCAAACAAGCTAGAGGAGTCCACACCTGACTGGAGGCACATACACGGCACTCCTGGGCCTCCACTGGATCCAGGGTCTGTGGGTGCCAAGCATTCCCCAGACAATTCTACTTCTGAGTCTATGCAGCAGGGCCTCCACCTGGGCCTGGATCTCTAGGAGGGAGGTGGTGCCTATTGCCACCAGGCCAGGGCCTCTGGAATATCCTAGATGGCTCCAGTAGATAGATGTCCCATTCCCCCAGCTGCCTAGTAAGTCAGGCGCCTGCTCTGGCTGGCTGACAGGTGTCATCTGGCAGCCACTGACTCACAACCTGCAGCAGGGGCTGTGGCAATAGAGGCTTCCAAATAGCACAGTGACAGGGAAAGTCAAACAAAGGTGACTGCCCTGACATTCCTGGCCTCTTAGTCATAGTGGCTTACCTGCTGGAGGCTAGCTAAGCCCAGGGAAAAAGCACAGGTGTCCAGCAGGATGGCGCCTCTCTGGCGTCTCAGCACTAGCTCTGGAAGCGCTGTGATGCAAACAGGTCTGGGGAGGGATGACTTGAAAACAAGGTCAACAGTAGATAAAGGTTATTTCTGTATGAATGTGTGCAGTACATGCTTGTGTGAACCCCCCTGTAAGCTCAGAGTATCTAATCTCTACCTTGTACCTCCCTTCATAGACTCAATGTTAAGATGGCCTAGGTGACCAGGGCCTTTACAGGCTGAGACTGGACAGCCTCCTATGTGACAGAATAATTCTCTATAACCAAGTTTCAGGGCTCTGTGCACTCGGATGCCCCTTGCATGCTCATCAACAGCACAGTGCCCTCCTAGCCACTAGTGCAGAGCGTACTTACAGCACACACTCACATATGGGCAGTGTCCTGCCTACCTAAGAGTTGAAAGCAAGTCATGTGACAGACATGTAATATTGCTATGGAGGGAGAACACCGGCTTTCCCACAATGGACAGGTCTGGTAAAGGAAACAACGGATCATAAATGAATTAGAGGGAGAGGAGGTCAGGGAAGGGAGGGGAAGAAGAGAAAGTGAGATAATGAAGGACAGAAACTAGTGAAAGAGGGATCCTGGCTCCTGGACACTGACCTCTCTTTTCCTGAGGTGATGGGTGGCAAAGCCAAAGCTGTGCTCAGATGTGCCCACAGTCACAGTCCTTTACCACCACCCACTGCTGCAGAGAGAGGCCTGAAAACAGGCAGGGGGCTGGAGGTATGTGAGGCTGCAGATAGCCTGAGAAAGCTCAACTTGAGGAGCACGTGGCCCTGGGGAGTCAAGGTGGAGACAGAAGATGCAGAGTGCCACTCAGTCATCTCTGTCCCTGGGTTTCAGTGGCCTCTGGGAGCTGGGGGAAGGTGGGTAGTGTTTCAGGGATAGACAATCCAGCCCAGGATCCAAATCTTAGCAAAAAGCAGCTGGTTCTAGAGAAATCAGAACAGGGAAAAGCAAAGAGCAAAAGCAATGGAGCTAGCTGTTCACCCTGTCCGTGGCTCTCTACTCTGCCCAGCTGCCAGGGTGTCAGAGGTGGGAGCCCAGAGCCTGCAGGCCTCCAGAGGAGGCTGCTCATTCTGTGACATGGCCCTCATTAGTGTTCCTGTGCAGCAGCTGCATCCGTGCCTCACATCCTCTCTGACCATTTAATCTAAAGCCTCAAGTGAAACTTCCAGGGAACTAAGAGTCAGACACCTAGCCAGCTAATAAGTCCCAAGTGTGACACACATGTGAATACCTGTGCATGTATGCAGACAAGTACACAGACAAGCACATACTTGCCAGCATGCATACATATGTGCATATATGCACATACATACAAGCACACATACGCTCATATGTATACACAACTATACACCCACACATACAAAGACAAGAACATGCATGTTCATTTTACACACTTACATGTGAGCCCCTGCACACATGTTAGCACAGATACATGTTCATATGTGTATACATGTACACAGCTGCATATACATAGAGATGAACACACATACATCTTTCTATGTATACATATATGTACACCTACATATACATCTTCGAATGAACACATAAGCACACATGTACATATGTTTACATTTGCACACATAAGACATGTACATTCTCATAAGTATTTGCATGTGTATATGAATGCTTACCTGTGTGTGTGTTTACATCTATTACATACACATATAAGTACACATATACACTCATTTACATACATGTATGCACACTTGTGCACATATTTTCACATGAGTGCCTATGTGCACACCTGTATATACATGCTCATATGCACACAGTTACCTCTGAACACATTTAATATTCACAAACTGAAAGCTGTCTCCAGCTTTGACTTGAGCCCACAGTCCAGGGGGATCTAGGAGGCCATAGCAATGTACCCAAGCCCACCCATGGCCTCTCTGGTTTGCCCAAGATCTTTCTATCCCCCTGAAGACAGCTATGGCACAGTGAGACAGTGCCTTATGGGTGGCTACATATCTGCCATCTTTCTCTGAGGGAATAGCAGTAAATACCCAAGGAAGTAAACTTCACTCTACCACACAGATGAAAGTGACCTCCGAGCTGAGTCACAGAGAGGGTTTAGTGGAGCAGGAAGTGGCCAAGAGATGTTAGGATCAGGAGTCAGGATAAAGTAGAGGAGATGGGAAGGAGTAAGCATGAGACTGGCTAATAGGCACTGGGGGCAGGTGCAGGAGTACTTTGTAAAAGGGTGGGATATCATGGGAATACAGACCTGTTTTCTTGAGATCCAACTCCTGGTGTTCTGAATGTTGACTGTGGCAGGGAGACCCATGATAAAAGATCCTTTATCCTGACCTCCTCCGGACACTGGCTCTCAGGCCATCACCCCTCCATGAAGCTTGCCCTCCCAATACACATTTCTGGAACCAGGCTTCCTTTGGCTGAAGGACTCGCTCTCTTCATTATGCCTCTTGCAGAGCCAAGAACCCTCTGACCTCATGGAGCCTCGTGGTCCTGGGCACAGAGGCAGACAGTTTGTTTCCCTTCCTTATGCCTACACAGCAGCTACTTGCACTGGCTAATTTTATGTCCACTTGACACAGCTAGAATTATCTGAAAGCTAGCGCCTTAATTGAGAGAATGTTTCCATAAGATTTAGTTGTAGAGTATTTTCTTAGCCAGTGATTTGATGGGGAGGGCCCAACCCATTGTGAGTGATGCCATCCCTGGGCTGATGATCCTGGATTCTATAAGAAAGCAGGCCGAGCAACGCCTTGGGAAGCAAATCAGTAAGCAGGTTCCTGCCTTGTTTCTGTTTCCATCCTGACATCCTTCAATGATAAACAGTGATGCAAAAGTGTAAGTCAAATAAACCCACTCTTCCCCAACTTGCTTTCTTCTATTGCTGTGATGAATCACCCATCATGGCGTTTCCTTGCAGCAATAGAAACCCTAAGACATTACTTGCTGCTATCCGTTGCTTACCCTTTGTCTGTGTGAGGAATAAGGTCCTGGAGGAGACACTGCCATCAACACTTCTTACATGCATCTCAGGTTTAAGAAATGAGTAGCCAGTCACTTTGTGAACCAGGGGCTGCCAACTGGTCTTCTGCTATCCAGGGACAGGGGTAGGGAATGCTCTGGGCCTCCGAATCTTCCTCTAGGAAGTAGACACAGCTGCCTTTAGGAGTGAGTCACCATGCACATATTGAACATGTCAGTGACATGAGCACACATCCACTAAGCAGTGGTTCTGTCACTTCTTAGGAAGAGGGACTTTCATGGGGGACACAGGTCCAACAGAGAGGAACAGGTTTAAATTCAGGCTCTGCCACAACCTTGATCTCACTTCCAACTCTGGACATATGAGTTCTCTTCCTAAAATGAAGCCTTGAGGGTGGGAAGTCTACATGACCACTCGAGTTCTTATACTCAATAGGCAACTAGTTAGGTCACATATTAAAAGTCACAGTAGGTTAAATGTCACAACAGGTCCAGCTGCAAAAAACAATATGTATTTATTCTATCTCAGCAGTGAGGGCAGCAGAGCCTGCCCCCAAGCCTCTCAGGCTCTGGGTCACCCTCCTGCCTCTTATCCTAGGTCCAGATGGAGGCTCTTTTTCCAAGCCCACCTTTTGTCAGCTGCACTCACCTCCTGGCTATATTGACCCTCCAAGCTGTTCATGAGCTCCTCAGAACCAGCAAAGAAGGGAGATTCCAAAAGATGCCATTACAATCCCATGAAATAAAAATACATATATGTGATTACACGTGTGTAATCAGATGTGAAGCCACATGCAACTATATGCATGAGCCATTTGCATTAACCACATATATATATATATATATATATATATATATATATATATATATATAACAGTATACGTGTGATAGCACACATGGAACCACAGGTGAATAACAAACATATAGTTACATGCATTTGTATTTTTAAGCATGCATTAACTACATAGTATAACTGTGCCTATGAAATGACATGAAATGCATGTTACATAATGTAGTTGTACTACATCTATGTAATCATATACAGTCACCAGTGTGGCCATGCACACACATGTATGATCACATATGCAACTGTACATGTGATGAAACATGACACCCCCATCCTAGCTGATCCTTAGTTTCCTATTGATCCAGGGAAGATGGGTTTTATTTTAGCTCACAATTCCAAGTTCCAGTCCACAATAACAGGGAAGTCCAGGCAGAAAAACTTGAAGCACTTAGTTGCATTCTGTCTACAGTCCTGAAAAGCGGATTTCTTAGATGCTGATTGCTTGCTTGTAGTCATTTCCCTCCATCTTGACAGTTCAGGAACCTCTGGCTAGGGAATGGTGTTGCCCATAGTGGGATGAGTTGTCCCATATAAGTTAATTTAATTAAGACAATCCCCCACAGACATATCCACAGGCCAATGTAAACAAACCAATGTAGACAATACCTCATTGAGACTCTCTTCCTAGGCAATTTTAGGTTGTGTCAAGTTGACAATTAAAACATTGATATTAGGCCTTCCTGTGCTGAAGCTCAGAGCTACATGGAGAGCCAGGTAAACTTGAGAACCTCCCCAATGACCTAGATTGTGGACAAAAGTGTTTGAAGACTTACCAGGAGCCAGGAGGCCTTCCCTTTAGGTTTCTTCTTGGGGGAAACAGGGGAAGCAGATGGACAGGCAAACCCAAGACTAACCAAACAGAAAGAATTCAAGGAGTTGAGCCCAGCTTAATGAGTCTCCTCTGTTAACAGAACTACACCTGTAAACCCCTTACACAGGGGGAGACAGGCTTGTTAACTAGTACCCCACATGTAGCAGAGATAAGGTCTATCTGACCCACTCAGGAAGGGAACCAGACAGAACTGTGCCTTCAAGTAATGCCCTGAACACTTTACCAATACGAAGCCCTGGTGTAAGCCAATTACACAGAGCGTGGGTATCTGTGTATTCAAATATGTATCTAAGTATTCCTGTGTGTATATACATTCATATATGTGCATGTATGTGGCTGTGTGTATGAACTCGAGGGCAGGAAAGTGTAATAAATTCTTGGGTGGGGAACTTGCCTTAAGGCAGTGTGAGTACAAAGGCCGACTCCAGGAATAATGTCTGCCCTGACTACTTACAAAATGCCCTTGGGTTCCAATGGGTACCCCAAACCCCACACTGGAAAACCTTAGGTTCTGTAGTCTCTGAAAGACCAAGAGAGGAGCTGAACAAAAAGGACTTGAGAATTTGATAGATGCTACAGAGGTTTTAAAGATTTTTTTTTTCCTAGAAGATGGAATTGCTTTACCAATGGCACAAAGTAGATTCCTGAGGCTTGCTTGAGAATGCTCTCTGGCCTGAGTCTCACATTAATACACAATATTCAAACTTCCAGAAACCTCATAAGAAACACCCACTAGACAGCACAGAACAGCCATGATTGATGCCCAGCTCCAGATGCTACCGGTAGGGTCTCTACACACTATGCTTGGATGAGGTTGAAAAGACTCATTTCGTGAACCATTTCTGTAAAGCATAAAGTGAGAGCTAAGGAAACATATGTTAGAGTCCTTATGAATAAAGATGGCTGTATACAATAGATACTTGGTGAATATGGAAAGCAGAAGGTGCCAGGTCATGAAAGACACCATAAGAGTCTCAATAACTTAGCTAAAGTGAGTGAAGCCACCCTCTATCTGGGAAATCTCTGACCGCTGTATTTGTCTTTTCAAGGGATACTGAGATGGGAAATGTACACATTCCCGTTAAATGTTTATTTTCCATGCTTCTGGTATGTGATCAGAACTGAGCACAGGGCCATAATCCAGGAGGATCTTCTTAGCAGCACCAACTGCTGGAAGGCATGCAGTCTTCAGGTGGAGCCTCCCAGGGGATGCTAGGAGATGGCACAAGGTGCTGGGACACCTGCACATCAGTACCTGTGGCCACAATATCACGCTAAGTAATCATGCATTTCGTGTCTCTGACTAGGATTCTGTCTTCACGTACCACCTAGAGTGTGCTTTGGATGCCCCTGGAAGAAACAGGCTATGGTCTTCATGTTCCTGGGTGCACGCCGACACAAGTGTGAACATGTCACTTCTGCTGACAACAGCATTGCCCCCATAGGTGACGCTTACACCAGGGCACCTTCCTAAACTATACAGAGAAGTGTGGAAGACAGACATCTGGGATGACACATGCCAGAGCGCTAGAATGTTCCAAGAGCTCACAATAGCTCCATGTGACTTTCTAGAGGTTTTTTTTTTTTTCTTCCACTGAGAAATCATTTTAAGAACAAGGACTCTCAGAGAAGAGGAACACATCTCAAGTATCACTTAAAGAGAACACAGCACCAAACGCTATGGGTCATCTCTAGCCCAAAGAGAAAATAAATAAATAAAGCCTTTTAGGTCAGAGTCCATGAATCACTGCCTTCCATAGCCAGCTTCATCAGGTAGACACAGGGTTTTCCCAGCTCTGTGGCCATGTCTTGAACCCCTTTCCTGTCATGAAAACAGAGTCTCATAAATCTATGAATTTACACAGTGGTTTCCACACTATGACAGGAGTCAATTCAATTGCAGTTTTGACTGCAGATAACATTTCTTGGTTCACTAGAATTTGATTGGTTTTTTATTGTTGTTGTTGTCTCTGAGTTAAGATTGTAGAATGATTTGAAGATTTGTGTTGATTAAAAGTCCTTGTCTCCTTCAGTTTGGAGACCAATGTATGTTCTTTATTATTTTGGTATGTTTTAAAACTAAAGTGGGGGGAGGGGAGGGGAGGGGAGGGGAGGGTATGGGAGGACTTTTGGAATAGCATTGGAAATGTAAATGAAGAAAATACCTAATAAAAAAAACTAAAGTTGGATTTTTCAGTTCAAGAAAAGCATCTTTAGGTTGAATACATAGCTCACTGATACAGAGCTCTTGTGTGTAAACCCTACATTCTATTCCCAGCACCAAAAGTATATCTATAAAAGATTATCCAAGCCAGACATGACAATGCTCACCTGTGTACAAGATTGTTCCACTCTGGTCTATATACCAAGTTCAGGTTAGCCAGGACTACTTAGTAAGACTCTCCAAAGACAAAAACGAATGTTTTAAACATTATAATTCACACCCTTACAAACTGAATACTGCTTCTCACTTTGGTGAAATGCATGTGAATAGATACACGTTTTGGTGGTACATGTGTGGACACACACATTGCAAAATACTGTCAGACATCTCTGTGGTGACATGAGGCCCCTTACAACTCTACCAGCACTGTCAAGTCTTCATCATGAAGCAAGTAGTAGTCAAGACTAACCTGAATGGATTCCAAGAGAGTATCCAACTCATTGTTGTAATGGCTTTGCCACTATGTAGGGTATTGTCTTTTCCAGCCACTGACTACACTCCCAGAAGGAGCCCCAGAATATAGACATTCCCAAACACAAGGAGGCCCAGGGCTGGAGAGATGACTCAGCCGTTAAAGGCTAAGCTTACAACACATGGAAGCCCATCTGAAGCAGGACTTCATGTAAGACAGGATGCTGGACAGCCAACCACAGGGAGATTTATTTATTTGTTTACTTACTTATTTATTTAGATTTTTTTTTCTAGACAGGGTTTCTCTGTATAGCCCTGACTGTCCTGGAATTCACTCTGTAGACCAAGCTGGCCTCGAACTCAGAAATCTGCCTGCCTCTGCCTCCCAAGTGCTGGGATTAAAGGTGTGTGCCACCACTGCCCTGCCCACAGGGACTTTTAAAGCAACCATTTCTAGAAAAGGCTGGTTTTCCAGTTTTCCTCCATCACTGAAGGCTACGTTGTGTTTCCGGAGCTTGATGTGAATAAATAGGGATTACTTTAAAGTCTTTTATGTGTCCACTTCATCAGTCCATGGGGATTCAAATTTTCTATTCTTAAAACACAGAAATCACTCCCTCCCTCCCCATGTTCTTGATACTTCTAGAAGACAGAGAAGGATGGACTTAATCAAGCCCAAGACCAACCTATTATTGCGCAAGTGCCCTGCAGCACACAATGCCATGTTTTCACTGAATCAAGCAACTCACTTTCTTCTTTCCCATACAGGTGAGAGACTGCTCTTCCTGGGGCTGCCAGATGTCTTTGTAGGCCACATTCAGTCAGTCACCCTTGCCTTCTCCTGAAGTCTAAATGGCCATGCTACCCACTGGCTGTCAATCAGGAGGTGGGACAGGCCCTGCATAACAGCCACCAAACTGCTGTAAGAATAGACTAACACAGTCATTCACATATGTCCAGAGCCTGGTGTGTCTGGGTGTCTGCACTGAAGCGCTGACAGGACAGGACAAGGCCCCAGTCCTGACTGTCTTTTCATGGCCTTGCCTCTGACCACTCAGGATGCCGGATGGAAACTCCCAGCCAATGACTCTTCTATCTCTGAGGGTGACAACACTCCCCTCTCAGCCTCTCCAAAGGTCAAGCCTGATAACCAGAGACCCCAGGAGGCTTATCTGCATCCTTCCTCCCCCACTGTTCCTGAAAAGGGACAGATGTAGAGGGGCCTCTGAAGAGAGTAGATAGGTAGGTGAAGACAGGTTCAGAGAACCCTGCAACAGGACTCAGTCCACAAGTCCACAGAGTCCTCACTTCCAGAATGGCAAGGCCCTGCATTCTGTGCAAACAGAGCCACTTGCTTCATGGCTACACATCTATATCAACTATACACCAAGCAGCTGACAGAGCACAAGACAGTGTTTTTTCCAGGAAATGACACGAAAACTCTCCCCACGGTGAAGGACACTGAAGGGTGGTACTTCCCAACCTGTAGCTTTCTTCCCTTCTGGCCTCCAGGGACATGTGCCCCCTATACACACACACACACACACACACACACACACACACACACACACACACACACGGCAGCCTGTAGAGGGCCACTAGGTATACATGGAACACGGATACCTATCAAGTTTCCTGGCCCTCTGTGTGGTAACCACGTAGCACTGCCTTTCCTAATTTGGAGACAGCTGAGTGACAGCATAGTAGACATCTGGACCTTGTGTGTGCCAGGCCTGGTGGCAAATCCCTTGGCAGCCCTCCTGACTTCAGCCTCTTTGTGTGATCTTTTCTGCAATGAAATGGGTAGGCCTGTATGTGGCCACTGGGGAGCAGTGTGCCCAAGCTACCCAGTCAGACCTTTCTCTCCATGGTCCCCTACTTTGAGTCATATAAGGAAAGAGAATCCTCACTCTACCCTCCCTCCCACAGAGAAACCTTGGTAATCCCTTCATACCCCTTCAGGCCCCTCTGCTGACTCCCTGGGGCTACAGCACCAGGGCCCCTCAGATGGGGTGTCTTGGCGAGCAATTGCCCCTCATACCTCCGAATGGTAGTCTGATACCAGGGTGCAGAGGGGCTGCTCTTCATGCAGCTGGCCTCACGTCTCTTTTTCTGCTCCCAGGAAGCCTCAGTGATGGTTGGCTTCAGACATTTCACCCTACTTTCTACAGTGTGCTTCCCCGGGAGGCTGGGTCCAAAATGCCTTCTTGCTAAGACTTTGGTCACATGAGACCAGAGTCCTAATCTAACATGACCTCATCTTAGCCTAAGTACATGTGCAAGGACTCTGCTTCCAGATGATGTCCCACAAAGCCTACAGTGGAGATACATCCACGGGAGAGAGAGTCTACTCAAGCCTATTGAGGCTCCAACAGACTTGCCCTGGCTCTTTAATTAACCTCTGACACCCCAACCTCTGCCCACTGTTGGCTCCTGGGGCACTGGTCTTTCTACCCTATTTTTGGAGTCACCGTCTCCTCCTTTGGAGGCCTCAGCAGGCCTGAAGTACATATTGCTGCCTGAGTATGTGGACTTGGACCTTCATACCGAGAGGGACCGGACACGAGCTGTCACCACATTAATGCCCCCTGCGATGAAGGTGTGACTCTGGGAACCCTCTAGGTTCCATGCCTCTCATAAGGCCCATCTCGGGTGTGCAAACATCCCTTCCCTGCACGGTGTGGGGATGCTTTCTGCAGCTGTGTGGCCCCTGTGATGCAAGGTGTCAGTTGAGTATGTGGACCTCCACAGGCCTCAGGAGGCAGTCAACTTCCTGGCAGAAGAAGAGGAATGTCTAATGTCCTTTGATCCCAGTGTGTTGGGCACACAGGGTAGTGCTCAGATGGAGCCTTGAAGCTAAGGCTAAAAAGTCTGTGCCTAAGCAGAGGCTCACCTGCAAATTGGCAGGAAACCAGGGTTGCGCTGCACGAGCGCTCTGTGACTGGTTTGGGTGGCAGCAAAAACTCTGTTTAAGGACAGTGGTTCAACAAGAAAATCAAGGCCCACGCCTTGTTTCCACATTAGAGAGAGCGAAGAAGAGCACGTGTTAATTACATGAGGGACTAAACAGGACAAACCTTTTGAGCAGCAGACATAACATTTAAGAATAAAATCGACATGGCGGGTAAAGGTCGCAGAAGATCAAGTAAGCCGTTAATAGTTGTGCTTTTTCCATTTTCTTATCGATCAATATTACATTTTTTCCAAGCTAAAACGCAGCGGCAGAGTTATTGCTGACCTTTTCCTCACCCTTCCATTGTGTATAAAACCACGGCAAAATAACAAACGACTTTATAAGGAACAGAATTTTTCTGAAACAAACCCCCAGGTGAGCTAAAATCTTCCTCAGAATTTATTTCTTTAGAAACAAAGAGGAAAGAGTGTAATTAGCACTGGAGAGGCCCTCACCTTAAAAAATGTATACTCTCCATTTCGAGCTGCTGCTTGATAATGCCAAGAGCACTGCTGGGGGGCTGCGCTCCTTCAAAGCTGACTGGGTAGGGCTGAGAGTGGCTACTTGCACACGCATGTTCTAGTCCTGCGTCCTATCTGGGTTTCAGCAAGCCAGGATCACAAAGCAGTTTCTTTTTTCCAAGGGATCAGATCCTCCCTTCCTGAGAAACTACCTTGAAACGGTCTTCAAAGTAAGTCCCCAGGGTTACCCTCAGGCCAGACCAGACACACAAACATGTGTGACAAAAGGCATGTGACTTGTTTCAGGTATGTACATGTTTAGTTCACTCAGTGGGGCTGAGAACCCAGCACCAGTGTAAGACACTGGAAGAAGAGAAGACGCTTCCTGAAGGAGCCCACTGTAGGCATGTGACAATGGCTTCAGATGCTGGAGACAGAACTCTGTCTCACTGAAGCACATATATCTAGAGACCAACAGGAGCCCTGCACAGGGCTCTGTCTCTAGTCCCCACAGGCCTCCAGTAGAGTGGAAACGAATTAGAACTGATTTAATAAGAACTCCTGATTCACAGTAATCAGGAGTGCATGTCCCTGTGTGTGTGTGTGTGTGTGTGTGTGTGTGTGTGTGTGTGTGTGTGTGTGTTGGATTTTTTCTTCAAGACTTTGTGGGTTTTTTTTTTAATATTTTACTTCTAGATTTTATTTGTTTTACATGTCTGAGTACAGTTTAGCTGTCTTCAGACACATCAGAACCCATTACAGATAGTTATGAGCCACCATGCTGTTGCTGGGAATTGAACTCAGGACCTCTGTAAGAGCAGTCAGTGCTCTTAACCACTGAGCCATCTCTCCAGCTGCTCCCCCACCTCGCCACCCACCCACCCACACACACACACACACCTTTTAACTTATCTTTTTTCTCTCTCTTTTTTAGATTTATTTATTAAGATTTTTTTTCTTTAATAATTTCTTTTTTTTTCATTTTGTATGCATTGGTGTTTTGTCTGCATGTGTATGTCTGTGTGAGCTTATGTTGTGCTTATGTTGGATCCCCTGGAACTGTAGTTACAGACAGTTGTGAGCTGCTGTGTGGGTGCTGGGAATTGAATCCAGGTTCTCGGGAAGAACAGCCAGTGCTTTTAACTGCTGGGCCATCTCTTCAGCCTCTCTTCAAAACTGAGTGACAATGACTGACCAACTCTAGAATTCATCAACATCACAGTACTGGTCATTAGCTCCTCCAAGCTTCTGGGAATTATGAGATGTTTTATGGCCATGGCTTTTACTGTGGTTATAACATACTGGTATCTAATATTGCTCTCTCATAAGTATCAAATGAACATGACTCCCATATACTAAAATCCTAGTCTGATTAACCATCAACTCCAATTGAGGTGAGGCTTATAATCCCTTTAAAGAAATCTGGTTGAGATATATATATATATATTCCTGGTTGATTGATTGTGTGTGTGTGTGTGTGTGTGTGTGTGTGTGTGTGTGTGTGTGTGTTTCTGTTCCTTCGGTATGAATGAGATTCATAGTAACATTTTATTTTAATTTTAAAAACTGCATGCGCAGGCACAACTTTCTAAGAATCCTTATCTGTTAATGGAAGCTTCCTCCCCTTTCATTTGCATCCCAGCCTTTGAGTTTGGCTAAAGGGGAAGTTTTCTTTCTTTCTTTTTCTTTTTTTTTCTTTTTTTTTTAAGATTTATTTATCTATTTTATATGAGTACACTGTAGCTGCTTCTACACACCAGAAGAGGGCATCAGATCCCATTACAGATAGCTGTAATGTGGTTGCTGGGAACTGAAGTCAGAACCTCTGGAAGAGCAGTCAGTGCTCTTAACTGCTGAGCCATCTCTCTAGCCCAGGGGAAGTTTTCTTAATTCAAGTGGTTGTATGTGTACACCGGCTGTACAGACTGGGTTGCTGCCAGTCCGTTCTATGTTGACTCATCCTACATCATGAAGTGATGGAGCAGAGGTTTAGTAGTTCATCTTGTCGGTGAGCAAAACTTCCTACCCAGGTCTGAGGACCAGAGGGAACAAACAAAGGTATTGAAAGGTAAGGCTACAGCAACCCTCAGTCGAGGCCAGAACCCAGAGTCTGGTGGAAGCAGGATTAGGACTGGGAGACAAAAGCAGACTGGTGTCCTTAGAGCTCAGAGTCCTGGGCCAAAATAGCAGCCTCCTTCTTCCTGTAGATCTTTAGGAAAAGAGATGGTCCTATGGGAAGGAAGGAAGAAAAAGAGGGGGGGGGAGAGGGAGAGGGAGGGGGAAGGGGAAGGGAGAGGGAGGGGGACGGGAAGAGGGAGAACATTCTCTATATCTGGGCCACTGCTGGGCCCAGGGTGGCCTTTGCATAAATCACTGAAGGGGCACCTGTTCCTTATCCCAAGGTCTGAACCTACAGATTCCATGGTGCCCTGAGGGTAGGGGTGTGATGCAAGCCCAGCTAGGACACCAGCTGGCATTGGTCTGTAGGAAGGTAAGAGGGATCAATACAACTCAGCCAGGAGCAATGCCTGCAGGGACAAAGGAGACATGAAACGGGCAGGAAAAGCCCCTCAGTAGGAGAGGCAGGATTGAGTGGTGTGTTGGGCTTTAGATCTGTGAGGGAGGCCTGGGCAAGGCATCCGGGGAATATTCATATTAAAACAGAGGCTCCCGGAGGGACTGTGTTTGGGCTGCTGCTCTTGGTTGAGGAAGAAGCACAGTGAATCCTCCCTTGGTCTCCGAGCTAGCGAGCACTAGCCACCAGCAGCTGGCTTTTGAGATGGGCTGATTCTCACTCAGTCCAGCGTGGCACTGGTGACGATGCATACACTCTAGCTCTGTACTGTCTAGGGGAGGATACAGGCAGGGCACAGCACCATGATCTTTGTGAGGACACCACACCATATCTTCTAGGCTTAGCACCCTAAGTGAGCCGTGTGGCCTGACTACTTGCTGTCCTTTCCTATCCCTGTTCCATGCTGAGTCGCAGCAGAATGAGATCATCTCCTGGAGTCATGGAAAAATATCTCCTAGGCCCTCCTTGAGGAGCAGCCCTGGAGCCTGTGTAATCTTCTGTGTAGAATCCATTCTTTCTCAACTGAGAACATAGCTGAGAGGTGCTAGGAAGTATCCCTCTGCCCTGGAAACTCTTGCTTAAAAAAAAAAAATCCCAAAGTACCCCAGATCAAGGACATGGAGTCCTACAAATAAGGTAGCTCCCAGGGATCAGTTGGAGGACATGAGAACAGAGAGACTACCTAGAGGACATGTGACCCTAATAGAGGACTCATTAGAGAACCCTAAGAGGCAGAGGGAGAGAGTGAGGCCTGGCTCTGGGACTTGATTGGCCACGGCGTGAGGACAACCCAGAAACAGTGTTCACAGAGCATCCGTGGAAGCCTGGCCAGTGTGTGCACTCATGGGACCCAACTATGGCAGCCTATGCAGAGGGGGAGTGAGAATTGTAGACCATCAGAGCTCACAGAGCCCCAGTCACTGGAGGCCTTTAGATTGTCATCTGTCACCTATTGCCCCTGTGGAGGAATGCAAACCCTAGATAGGGAGCATGGTGCTGCTGAGTCCTCAGAAGTGAGCCTTGCATGCCTTTGCTGAGAGAAGAGGGCCAGGCACTGCCCCTTCGGCAGCTGTGTTAGCGCCCCCGCTATCAAAGGGAACAGGCAAATCAGCACTGTGCTCTCAAAGCCTGGGGCTCAATGAAACCAACACTGGGCCCAGGCGCCATCTGTCCTGGAATGTCCTCCTTACTGGCTATTACCCTGACTGACAAACTCTCTGCAGTTTATCGTCCTTGAAGATGGAAGAGGATTTCACCCGCAGGTGGAGGTGAACAACCTTGCAGATAAAAGGAGGGAACTTTAAACTGTGCGTTTCTGGTGCTTCAGTTGATAAAAGGTGGCTAGATAGCAGAATTATAGGAGGAAGGAGCCAGGGAACAATGATGTCTCTGCCACACCATTTCATCTTTTTTAATTGTTCTGTTCATAAATTAAGTGAGTTTTGTAAATAATTATGCTTACCACAAAAATACATCTTAAAATAAAGATCTGGAATAACACAACTTGAGGAGGGGCGTGGTGTTCCCTGTCCCCTTGAAGATTCTTGCTGGGGACACCTTCCTATGTTGTCCGTAGACAGCAGCAGCAGGCAATTTTGGGACCAAAGTCCAACACAGGCCTTAAAGCACAAAGAAACCACCCAAGCATCCAGAGCCCTGAGCCCCACGGCAGCAGCGACAGGGCCTTTATTCACAGCCTGGCAACATCACAGCTGCTCCCACTGCTAGGTACCAACTACAAACAGGTTCTCCCCAGCCTCCCACCCTCACTACAGGGGAGGGGGGCAGGGAGGTTGAGAAAAAGTGCCTGTGGCTTTCAGAAGTTGGGGTTTGGGGCGGGGAATTATTAAAACGATACAAGTAAAATAACGCAGCTTCTGCCACACTGCTGTATTTTATCTGGGGGTATGACATTTTACCTTGGTTTCTATAGTCAGTGAGGCTGCAGATGCAGTTTCATTCTGACTTCCCAGCCCCTGTGGTGAAGACTGTCGCGTCATCTTCTTCAGTCTGTCAGCTGAGCTGCAGCCTTCCCAGGCACAATGACTGATCAGTGGTCCCCATACACAACTCCAGAAGATGCAACAGTGGGCCAGCAGCATTCTTTGTCTGGGAAGGCAGAGGGGCTAAGGATATAGCCAGCTTTAATGCCTCCTGTCCATCCCGGGAAGAGTCAGGATCATATGGATCCTGTCTGCCAATCCCTCCTCCTCTTTCAATGTAGACTGACTCTCTGTAGGAGCTTGTGATGTTCTTTAGATTCTTTGTGGGTACCCCACCCGCCCAGAGGAAGGCTGTGTTCCTTTTAGTAACAAAGACAAGAACTAACTACAAGCGCTCATTTGAAGAGTGTTTTCCTCGTGTGGTGACGTCATCATAGCCTGCTCACCCTCATTTTAATGATGCTGTGAAGTCTCATTTTTAATTACCTGGGCAGAAAGGTTCCGACTCCATCCAAATGCTCTCTGCCGCAGAAGTATCAGCGCTCCTAACCAATTACCCACATTTCCATCTTACTTATTGCAAATGTGACCTTTCGTTAGAATTTGATTGTGAGCCTCCTGCTGTGAGCAGTCGCCACGTCTTGGAGGCCTGTTCTCTCTGCCTCCTGACTGCTGTTACTGCTAATCCCCTTTGATAGCTGGAGGTCAGATGGGTGGGACACAGAAGCGGTGACACAGGGAGCCCAGACTACCTGGGCTCCTAGACAGTCCCACATCCACGACAGGGACAGAGCCTAGAAGCAGGTCTTCAGACTGTGGATGAAGCAAATAATCCTCTGTCTGTAGTTCCAGAACCTTCTTAGCCCATCACTGCCACCCACATTTGGCACAGAGTTTGGGGGGTGGGGGGGACTCTGGTGACAAGGAAGCTTGGAGAAAGTAAGGTTGTGGCTGTCAATCAGGGTGATTTTCCTGCAAGGAACACTTCAGCACATTAGACCTGAGTCTGAGGGGCATAGCCACAGAGACCCCATGTGGAGTGTGGGACAGGTCTTTCCATAGGAGGCGAATGTTACTGAGGACTGAGGCCCATAGGGAGTCCAAGCTGTCTTCTAACAACAATCAAGGGAACTTGAATAGGGAGCCAGGCTGCAATGGTAAGGCTGGCTAGGGTGGGAACAGGCAGGGTGTCACAGGGTCTCAGACTCTTGAGTGAAGCCTGAGTTAGCTATTGAGACACAGCTGGGTGGCTCATCCCTCCCCTCTTCCAGAGGGAGCTCAGACAGACCACTTGTGGGGAAAGGAGAGACAGAAACACACAGGCCCTTCCATCCAGCTGCAGCCACTACTACAGATCACACACAGAGATCAGGACCAAGGACCTCACTATGTGGGATTCAGATCCAGGAATCTAGAATCAGGGCAGGAAGGGCTGCGGCCTTCAGCCTGAGAGGCATTCGGAGCTACTGCTGATACCCGTGGACAAGAAGTGAGCCTCACAAGCTCACAAGTCTCCCAGAAATTAACCACAGCAAAATGTCTCTAACTGTGGAGGGGTGAGAGTGGGGTGGGGGCGATGGAAAGGATAGGCAATGGGGGACAACAGCAGGCAGAAGTGGAAGGTGGTGAGGGTGGAGGGTCATGGTATGGTGACGGACGGACAGTGGGGACAACAGCAGGCAGAAGTGGAAGGTGGCGAGGGTGGAGGGTCATGGTATGGTGACGGACAATGGTAGTTGAATGATAGTCTTGACTGCTCAGCAGGGTTGGAGAGTGGTCAGCAAAGCTGGACACTGCTGGCTGGAACCAGCTGGACATGGAACGTGTATGATGCTCACCTGACTACCTCCTAAGTGCCTCTCTCTTTTGTTGTCCTGGTAGATCCTGACCTCATCACTCCTGGGCAAAATCCTGGTCACGGGGAAGGAGAATCCCAGATTCCAGCTCCTAGATAGGGTCCCCAGCCCTGGAGTGACAACGATAGGTACCCTGTGACCTCCCCCAAAAGCATTAAATAACCAATAAAAGAACTAAGCACAGGCTCTGTACAGGACACAACAATTCCACTGCTAGACATCTACCTAAGGGAATTGAGGACAGGGAAGAGATGCTACCCACTCAAAGTCACAGTAGCATCCTTTAACCAAGCACACACTCGAGGATGACAGACGTGAGAACTACGGCCGTGCCACAGAGCACTGAAAGAAGGGACGTTCTGACTCTTGCCCCAACGCAGTGGCACTGACAGATATTATGTCCCATACATTAGCTAGCAGCAAAAGGCAAACACTGAATGAACCCTGTGACTCCCTAGAGTCAGCCAACTTGTGGAGACAGAGGGTTCAGTGGGAGAACCCGGGGCTGGGAGAAGAAGGAAGATTCGTGTCTCTTGGTGACAGAGAGTGTTCTGTAGATGGGCAGTGATAATAGTTGTACACTGAAAAGTGGCCACAGGGTGAAGTCTGGAGCTGGACTCTAGCCCAGGGGTAGCATGTTTGCCTGGCATGCACAAGGCACTAGGTTCAATCCCCAGAACCCTAGGATAAAGGATTAAATGGTGAACTTCATGATTATATTTCACCATGGTTTCAAAAAGTAATATAACTACCAGACTGTTGCATGCCATGCTTTAAATGTCCTCTTTGTGGATTCGATGCCATGGATTGTTTCTCAATGACGTTCGTTGTTACGCTGACAGCTACAGTCCAGCTGGGAAGAAGACAGTCCTCCCTGCCGCTGAAAATGCACCACATTCCTGCCCCCACAGACCTCGCAGAACCAGCCTTTGCTTCCACTTCCAGATCCGTATGAACACTGCTCTGCCCAACCCTAAGCCATTCCTGACACTTAGCAGCAACATCTTACCTGGGATGGAAACCGAGCTGCCTGGATTTCTAAAGGTTTAGTGGCAGCAGCCTGGACCCTCCCCTACCTGGGCCGAATCTCCATCTCATAGGACCAGACTCAAATTCATAAGTTCTATGGTAGGCAGATACACAATCACGGGTCCTGCCTGTGTGCTGACTGACCTGCCTGATCCCCCTCTTACCTGCTCACACTAGTTCTGGCCAAACTTCAGGTGGGACCACCTTGCTCCACCCTGCACCAGATGCCCAACGAGCACACCTGGCTGGTGTGCGCAAACGCAGCCAAGGCAGTTGAACTAACAGGTGGAGCTAACCATAGAACCTGAGCAGGGTACCAGGCAGGAAAGACCCAGAAAGGACTCTGTTTGCCTTTGATCACTAGGGTTTGAATGGCAAACCTCCAGTGTAACATGTCTCAAAGGTGCTGTTTTATTCTGCTCCTAAAAGGTTTGTTGTTTTTGTTTTCGGTTTTGTTTTTTTCCTCCTGGTCTTAGGCTACACGAGGTTGAATCTGAAGACTCTGAATCAATTTCTAAAAACACAGTAGCCACATTGAGGACCACCACTGTGTATTAATCCCCCGTGGAGCCGGGGTTGTTCTGAAATCACAGCCTCTTCTTGCGCCATGGTGGACAACCACTGATCACAGACTCTTTGGAAAGAACCCCAAGGCAGAGCCAAAGCTCACCTCTCAGAGAAGTCAATCTTGGAAAGGGCAGGGTAGTTCCCCATTTGTGAGCCTCTACTCTCACATCTCCTTTAAGTCCCAAAACCCCAGGCCCCAACACCCGGAAGAGTCAGGAGAACACACACCATAGCCGCTTCGGTTGTTATGCATCCAATGGAAGACAGCTTTAGCATGCTGTCAGCCATTATTCCTGAGAATAACCCTGGAAAACAGAGCCCACACTCAACACCAGAGGTTGTTAGCACTCCCATACAGAGCGTGAAGCTGGGAGCGATGTGGTGAGGGTAGGGAGATGGCCAGTGTGGTCAGCTGCCTTTGAAGGCTACTCCCAAAGTGTGCCCCCATCTTGGACTTAAGTGGGTGCTTTTCCACCACAAGCTCTGAATTCTGAATGTGCCAGACATCCCAGTGAGCACGGCCAGTAAGAAGGTTTCAGCGTGGGTTGCGAGTCCCCATCCTGCCTCACTTCTGCTTCGTTCCTAGGTTCGACACAGTAATCCCAGGAGCGGAGACTCAGCATGGAGATTAAGTCGTTAAGGAGTGCGGGGGGACACCTCATTCATATTTCACAAGACTTAGTGCATTTAGAGCACGATTGACTGGAATTTAATTGGGTTAGACATTATCAGTTTAAACTTTAAATAACTGCACAAAAATGAAATTTAAAATCCCCCGTGTCTAGTGGATTAGCACTGTAATACTAGAATGGCCCCCGAGGAGAGGGGAGGTGAGCATTGAGCACCAGAGTACCGTGCCGGAACTCTCAGCCTCCGTCCCTGTGAGCTGTCTTCTGTCTCGGTGGCCAGGGGGTCTTGCTGGCCGTCACAGCGGTCTGCAGCCTCATTGCTCACCTCCTTGGTGCAGTAACAGGCCATTCTCATGGCAACCTGGACGAGGAGGTGCTGGAGCTCTAAGGCTGGGAAGCCACAGCCGCCAGGGGGCTCAGTGCCTGCCTCGACCTCAGGGGAGGCTGCCACCCACACACCAAGCCAGACGTGCCCTCAGCTGGGCAAGATCAAGGCACTGCTCAGGGGTGAGAAATCAAACCCTGGCCCATTCTACCTTTGAAGGGTTTCTGTTTCCCTTAGGCCTGTCATGTTACAGGAGGGGCTCACTGAGAGGCTGTACCTGCTTTGGGGAGACAGAGCCTTGCTTCCCTTGGCTTCTAGATATCTCTCCAAATATCTGTTAATGTTCCCAAGAGCAGATTTCAAAGGCAGTATCATCTGCAGACTCCGGGCCTCTGCACAGTGTCAGGTGTGGTCATCTCCAAGGACTTGGACCCAGCACCCCAGCCTCTGGGGTCCCTGTTACTGAGACCAAGAGGACAGCTGTGCACTACTGCCCTCTGGTGGACAGGCAGGGGCCAGCTAGGCCTGAGTTCTGGCCTCATCCCAGAGCCACCCTTGCCCTATTCAAGGAAACGCAGAGGACTGCTCTCTGCAGGAACTGGTGGGAAAGGATCAATGCCTGTGCCTGGAAGCTGGGGTGTCCAGGCAATAGATCACTCTAGGAAACATTAGTCCACATTCCTGTCTTTGCACCGTATCCCATGACTGATGATATTTTCCAGAATGTTCTGTGTGGCGGTAGAAGTCAGAACAGCATCCAAATCTTCCTGCTTAGCACCCACCTTACATTCTTGAAGAAGTGTCTACTGATCTCAGATCCTGCCCCTTGTTCAGGGCTGGGGTCTCCTATATAGGAGCTGCTGCCCTGCCAGGACAACTTTTCACTCACCACCCAGGACAGTGTATGAGCTGGGGCAGGGGCTGTCATGCCATCAGGGATGGTCAGATAGGGCTCTGGACCAAGTGCTGCCTGTCTGTCTTGCAAGCTCCCAGTGTATTGTCACTGCCCATGGAGGGACCATCCCCAGAACATACAGGAGGCAGGTAACCCTTAGAGTATTAGAACACAGGCCAAACCTAGCATCTGTGAACACGGTGAAGCATCAGAAGTGTGTCTGTGGCTTCTAGGCACATGTTCAGGTGAGGCTGTTGTAGATGTGTACAGACACCTAGGAACCATGAGTCCCCACACAGATACAGCCCAGCATGCCCTCGCTGGCTCTGTCCTTTCTCAAACCTTCTGTGGGCAAACAAGTAGCTTGAGTGTGCCTTGGTCTATCAGATGGAGCTGTTACCCCTTTTCTAGAAAGAACCAATTTCCAGAAAGTGTCCTGTTTGTTATTAACCCATTGGTGTCATGTAGAGCACATGTCACACGTAGAGAAGCTCTGCATGAGTGACCCCTAATGTGAAGGCCACTTCCATATTCTTCTTCACCTCAGGAGCTCGGCCACCTGGGTTCAGGTTGGGTCCTGATAGAAGGTGAAAAGAATGAATGTTTGCCAGAACCAGGATGCTCTGGGAGACCCAAGCTTTCCCTTGTCTAACCGTACATGTAGTATTGATTCTCAGGACAAATTAATAACCCCTTAGTCAGAATAGCTAAAATTAAAACATTCCAAGAAATGCTTGCATGGATATAGGGAGAGATAAACACTTATTCACTGCTGGTGGGAGCACAGACTGATGCAGCCACTAGGGAAACCAGTGTGGATGTTCCTCAAAAATGGAGACGTAAGAACCAGGTGCATCACTCTTGGACATATTCCCGAAGGATTCTATTCTACTACAGAGATACTTCCTCATTCCTGTTCATCGCTGTTGTATTCACAATAGCCAGGAAATGGAAACAGCCTATGTGTTCTTCAACTCAACTGAAGAATGGATAATGAAAATGTGACACATTTGCACAACTGGATCTTATCCAGCTGTAAAAACAAAATACAATTCACAGTAAATAGATGGAGCTAGAAACAATCATCCTAAGTGAGGTGACCCAGGCCCAGGAAGACAAACGTCACATCTCCTGTCATATGTGGATTGACTCTTCAGAAAATAGTAAGGGGCCATGTACAGGGGGAGGCAAGATTCAAGGCATGGGGGATAGAGCACGGGTGGGGTGAAGTGGGAAAGGGGAATAATGGAGCAGAAATCCTTGAGTAGGGGAGGGGCTTGAGTCCAGGCAGGTGGTTTGAAGGAGAACGGCCCCTATGGACTCACATACCCAAACGCTCACACACCAGGGAATGGCACTACTTGAGATTAAGAGGTGTGGCCTTGTTGAAGGAAGTATGTCATGGGGGGCGGGATGGGGGAGCTTTGTGGTTTCCAAAGCCCAAGCCAGTCCCACTTCTTGGGATGTAGAACTCTCAGCTACTTCTCTGTTAGGTCTCAAATCCAGGACAAACAGATGAGGTGCCTATTTAATATACCAAAGCAGACGTGGCCTCCAGGTCCCCCTAGCATTCTTCAGTTCATACCTGTTACAGGGTCCTCCTGTCTGGCATACCCTTGCTCCCTACCCTAAACTTCTCCAGCCCAGGGACCGGGCTGCCCTTCCGCACATATTCCAGACATTGTGGTTATCTGGCCTTTTCTCGTCTACCCTTTACCTTCCTGGCCTCTTGATCTGATTCTTCCTTTCCCCTCCTCTCTCCTTACACGGCTTGGGTCATGGCCACTCTGAACAATACCAGATATCCTTGTGTCTGGCTATGCTCTCCCTGTTATCTATAATAAAATTCCTACTCCAACATACAAAGCCTTGTCCTTTCCTTTTTATTCTGTTTATCCATTCATCTAGCACAAACCCAGAACCAGTTCTATCCTTTCCTTTTTAATTTCTTCCTTTCAGTCAACTATGCTCCCCATCATGATGGCAATGGACTGAACCTGTACAACTGTAAGCAAGCCACAATTAAATGCTTTCTTTTTATAAGAGGTGCCATGACCATATTGTCTCAGCACATCAAAAGAACACTAAGATACCAGAGTAAGAACAGAATATAGGGAAGAATAATTAATACTAAAAACCTTTGGGAGAGACTGACTGTAGAAGCTTCTACATTTACACACATGCACACAGATGCACACACACACACACACACACACACACACGAGTTTGACTGGAATTCCTTATAATGTGGGAGGGATACTATAGATAACAAAGAAAAAGGGTAGTGCCAAGTATGGGTCATCTCTTTTCTTTTTTTTTTTTTAAAGATTTATTTATTTATTATATGTAAGTACACTGTAGCTGTCTTCAGACACTCCAGATCTCGTTACGGATGGTTGTGAACCACCATGTGGTTGCTGGGATTTGAACTCTGGACCTTTGGAAGAGCAGTCGGGTGCTCTTACCCACTGAGCCATCTCACCAGCCCGGGTCATCTCTTTTCAAGTTGTTGTCCATGAGGTCCCAAAACATAACAATTCCCCAAATATTAAAGGTTATTACCACTGTTACCTATCATACAGAACTTCGTTAAGACCCGATTGCTGACTCACACTGTCATCAGCTGCTACTCACCTGGAAGCATCGCCCCTACCTGAGTTCCTAGTGCTGGAAGGTGTTCTGCATGCTACCAGGGAAGAAGGCATTGAGAATCTTACCCATCTGTGAACTCTGTGGCTTGACAGCTTGTGTCCCTTACAACAGGGGGTAATCAACTACCTTCTGATCATATTTAAGGCCGATTACACAAGAAGGAATTTATGCCTGACACCATTAATTGGGCCAAGAATCTGTGGTTGGGTAGGTCACAGACTAGCAGCGGAGCAGCTTCTGCTCTCCTTCCACTAAATGGGCACAGTGTTAAAGTGCCCCCGAGTACTTATCTTTATTCCCAACCCTCATTAGAGGATCTTCATTTTGCAGTAAATGGCAATTAACGTAAAAACCCACTACTGGTCGCTGTACATACAATAATAGACTATAAATGGGGCTCCTGCAGGTGTGCAGAGAGTAAGAGACTATAAAATGGGGCACCTGTGGGTATGCAGAGAATAAGACACTATGGATGGGACTCCTGAAGATGTGCAGAGAATAAGAGACTATGGATGGAGCGCCTACATCATACTTCCTCACTCCAAGATCACCAAGGAAGAAGGGGCAGAAAGACTGTAAGGTTGTGGGTGTTTAGTGAAGCAGTTTTCCGTGTGTGAACTCACTATGTGAACTCACCACAGCTGTGACTATGTGCACAAGACCTGCACCAGATCATCATAGATAGGAAAGTTGTCTGTCACAAAGACCCACCCTAGCCGAGGAGCTGCTGGGAACTGATGGCTGCTGGGAAAGGAGAGATAGTTTTCTTCAGGGATGCAGCCTCAGAGAAGCTATCCACATCCCAGTAGGTTGTCGTACAGCCACTCGCAAATAGGCAGCACTAAGTGGACTCTATGGCTTTAAAAATAGAGTGCATAAGAGCACATAAAGTGATAGGAGGAGCTGGCAAGATGGCTCAGTGGGTAAGAGCACTGACTGCTCTTCTGAAGGTCCTGAGTTCAAATCCCAGCAACCACATGGTGGCTCACAACCACCCATAATGAGATTTGATGCCCTCTTCTGGTGAGTCTGAAGTCGGCTACAGTGTACTTATGTATAATAGTAAATAAATCTTTAAATAAAAACAAAGTGGTAGGAGATAAACTTGGAATTGGAGGAATAAGCGATCAAAACATGTGATGCATGTATGAAAATTTCAAACAACAAAAAACTAAGAGTGACTCAGTGTGATCCAGAATGACTTTGCTGAAAGAATCTGGTGTGGTTTTAAAATTCAGTATTACTAGCCATATCTACCTAGTTTCTCCAGTGTTGGGATATTTCATAGCTGGTAGTGATGGTTGTACACAGATGCATGCATTCAAGAGCAATTGCTGCCAAGCTGAAGAGGACATCTGGTAACTCGAATACTCAGAGAGCATAGTTTCCTTCTCCACTCACTTGGTGACTACAGCAGGGCATGATGGGAGACCACAGCAGAGCATGGTGGGAGACTGTAGCAGGGCATGATGGGAGACTGTAGCAGGGCATAACGGGAGATTGCAGCAGGGCATGGTGGGAGACTACAGCAGGGCATAGTTCAATGCAGAAGTAGGTGTGAAGTTTACCAGGACCTGTGGTCACTATTGTCAGCATGGCACCACCACAGACTACAGTGTCAACATGGGGCCCGAACATGGTGAATTTTTTCTCTGAAATTTTCAGTAATTGATAAAATATTCTTTCTTTGTAAATCTTTTTCATGGGAACAGTATTTTCATATGTTACATTTACTTATCAAAATTTCATATAGTATACAAAGACGCATAACTGCCTTCCCCCCCCACCCCCCCGCCATCCCCAGAATTTCCTAGTCACTGTTCTAGTAACTATATCTGTAGATGAGAACACACATGAGCAGAATGGCTGCAGTGGCCAGCATCAGAGCCATTTTACATTTTCTGAACACTCAATTCATGTATATATTCTAGCCAACAATGACTCATATTGTTTCTACACCTCTGTGTCATCTCATTGAATTAGCAAGGAAATCAAATCAGGACTATATTTTTAATCTGATCTGCCCATTGCCAATAATCCTCCAGATATCCTTATGTGTAAGTCTTCATAACTTGCAGGTATGTAACTCACAGCACAGCCTGGTGCCAGCTCACCAGAGATGGGTATCTGTGCCTCCCCACACCTTGGCCTCCTTTTCTTTCAGTGCCTTCACCCCTTCCCTCATGCCCACCTCTCACGTAGGCCTATGTCACAGAAGACCAGGATGTTCTCATCACGCAAGCTGCCGACATTTTCTCCAGCTTGCGTGTGACTTTTCTCTCTTTAAAAGAAGTAAACTTCTGATGTGTCCAGCATGAATAATAAAATAATTCTCCTACTCAAAGCAGCAGCAGGAGTGTGGAATAGCTGAGACAAACCAGGCAGTAAAAGACTGAAGATTGAAACTGGAGCATTAGTGATCACATCAGATGAGAATGGGTAAGAGCCCCCCCAGCTAAGGGACAAAGGACCTCCGCTGGATGGCAACGCTCCTACCAGACCTCACTCGTAGCAAACATAGGACATCACCATAGAAATAGACCCAACAGCAACTCAAGGAAGCAGTTCTGGCAGTCTGGGGGTGCAGTCCACCACGGCAGGAAGCCAAGGCAGCAGCAAGAACTTGGAGCAGCTGCTCTCACTGCAGAAAGCAGGTAGGGGGTATCCTGTCCCTTCTGCCTTTCATTCATTCTAGGGCCTCGGCCCCTGAGATGATGCCACCCACACCTCTCCTCAGTTAAAGCTTCCTGGGAATAGCCTCACAGAGAATCAGAGGTGACTCGTAGGTCATTTTAAACCTGTCAGGTTGACAATGAAGATATTATCAGTCAAAATGTCTGAATGAAGGTCAAACTAAGGGCTGGAAAACAGGCTTGAAAGCAGTGTTACAGGGAAAAACCCTTCATAACTCCGAAAGTCAACAGTCACTGAAAAGACATTAGGTAGGAAGCTGAAAGCAGTTTCAACAATAGTCTTCATAAAACTAAACTAAACTAAAACTAACTAAATAATAAATGAATCTAAAATGGAAGACAAGGGTGAGATGGAAAGAGAGGTCCTGGTCCCTCACTGAGACTGGCCAGACACATCTATGTGTATATACACAAGACTTTCCTAGGAATTAGCCACCTAGTGGACTGTGAAACAAACCTTACTGATTTGATTTTCTAATTCGTCTTGATTTTTACTCTGTGAGAGTGTAATATAATCACATCATTTCCCCCCTCCCCTTGCTGATTTTAAATGGCTGAAAGTACGCAGAGAACGTTCTGAGGCAATAACACAAATCAGCCCAAGTGGTCACCAGGCATCCCATGCACTTTACAGTTTGTACTGGCTGGTCTCATGTCAACTTGACACAGCTAGTGATCAGAACAGAGGGAGCCTCAATTGAGAAAATGCCTCTGTCAGATCCAGTTGCAGGCTAGCCTGTAGTGTCTTTTATTTAAGGACTGATGTGAGACCCCATCCATTGTGGAAGGAGACACCCCTGGTCCGGTGGTACTGGGTTTTATAAGACAGGCTAAGCAAGCCAGGGGGACCCAAGCCAGTAAACACCACCCCTCCATGGCCTCTGTGTCAGCTCCTACCTCCAGGTTCCTGAACTGTCTGAGTTTCTGTCCTGCTTTCCTTTGGCAAAGAAAGTGCTGTGCAAGTGTTAGCCACATAAACCCTTTCCTCATCACTTGCTTTGGCCATGGTGCTTTATCACAGCAACAGTAACCTAAGATAGCCTTAAGTAACGCATTTGTAATGGATTTAGACTGGGTGCTGAAGGTGTGGCTCAGTGGTGCAGTGTCTACCTAACACGTATAAGGCCCTGAGTTAAAGTCCCATCACACAGAGGAAAATCCACATGCCTAACATATTTATAAATGAGTGTAATGAAGTGACAACCTTTTGACTCTGAAGGGGCGGCGGGACGGGGGGGGGGGGATGTAGCTAAAGCTGAGACTAGAGGGCAATGCATAGCTTTAAATATAAGAAAAAGAGAAGCATCACACTGACAAAATAAATTATCCAACTGAGGAAGTTAGAGCATAGCAAATAAATGGGGGGGTGGGGGGGGGGCGGGAAATCTAGTAATTGAGAATAGACAGAAATGAAACCAGAGGAATGAAGCCAGCAGAGGATTGGCAAGCCAGAGACAATTTTCAAGTAGATGCTGATTTCCAATCAGAGCCTCTTGTTTGTGCCATCTAGCCACTCAGTGTGTGAGGACATTTTCTTCTGACTAGTGATTTTGAAGTCTATCCTGTCAGACTTGAGCATAGCTGATGTCAACTGCTTTCAGATTTCATCCACTTGGAATCAAACAGACCGAGTCAAAAGTTCCTATTTTGATTGAACGCACTTCATTCTCCACACACATGCTCGCCCCAGTACCCTGCCTGTGTTGGCTAGGACTTGGTGTTCCCAGCAAGCCCTTCTCACACACCAGACTTTGGGAATGCCCCCTGGAGTGCTCATACAGTCAGTTTACAGACCTCAGCCTCCATGCATGACCGTGACCATCTCAGATTAGCATATACAATGGCTGTGGGCAGGGAACACTTAAAGACCCATTGGTGGTGATGCAGGGACTCCGCCACTAGTGGTCTTGGCACTCTCAGACCTAATCCTTGGAGATCCCACATGACTTGTAGTGGTTTGAGTATGCTTAGCCCATGGGAGGTGGCACTATTAGGAAGTGTGGCCTTATTGGAGGAGGTGTAGCCTTGTTAGAGGAATTGTGTCACTGTGGAGAAGGGTTTTGAGGTCTCCTCCTGTGCTAAAGCTTTGCCCAGTATATGGAAGGAGCATCCTCCTGCTACCTGTGGAAGACAATCTCCTCCTGGCTGCCACTGGATCAAGATGTAGAACTCTCAGCTTCTACAGCACATTTGCCTGCACACTGCTATGCTTCCTGCCATGATGATAATGGACTGAGCCTTTGAACTTGTAAGCCAGGCCCAATTAAACAGTGCCCTTTATAATAGAGTCGCCTTGGTCATGGTATCTCTTCACAGCCATAGAAATCCTAACTAAGACATGACTTATTTCATCACAGACAGGAAGCGTTGAAACTATACAACTCACTCTTCCACACCACAGCATTCCCCTCTGCTCAGACATCTCAAGGGCTCATGCCAGCTACAACGGCCTTGTGTAGTCTTCCACATAGTAGTGTAGTATCCACAGGGAGCCAGCAGACTTCCCCAAGCCCGTGGTCACACAGACGACCCTGGTTAATCTCAGTGGGCTGAATAACAAGACAGGAACGTGAAAGCTTTGTAGGGATTGAGAGGTGGGGGAGAATGGTCAGACTGCACATTGTGCATATGCAAGATTACAGTAACAAACACTTAAAACTTTGGCCAGGGGAGATGGCTCAGTGGTTAAGTACCCATTCTGCTCTTGGTAACTCCAGCTCCAGGAGACCCGGTGCTTTCTTTTGGTGTCCACAGGCACTATACTCACCCGCATATACCACACATAAATAAAAGTATTTTAATTTAAAAAACTAAAGAATACAAACACAAAGTTTCCTTTTACTTGCTAAGCTTTAGGGTTTTCCTGTTTCCTCTCCTGGGAAATAGGACGCAAATGCCTTCTTATATCTCTCCTTCCCTACCTCATCCCCACTCACTTGCAGAGACCTAAGAAGGCATCTGGATCCTGCATGTTTTAAAATCAGAACTAGCTTAGTTGTCCCCTTTCTCGTGCCTGAGTGTCCAGTCTTGTGGCATGTCCTCCTTTGAGTTTCCTGCTTCCTTGAGTTGAGGAGCCCACATAAGCCTGCAGTCTGGGACGTGAGCACACTGTTAGGTACTGAGACACAGTTAATATTGTTAAGCCTTTGTTGTTCCCTTTCAGCGTTTGGTTTGTTCTCCTTTAAATGAGATGTTGGGAACTGGAGTGGGTTGATTTCTAGCTGGCAGCTGCTGGGCCCTCCCCTGGTGATGCTGGTGCCCACACTTGACAGCCAGCACTGGAGGGGAGGCTACTTCAGTAGCAAAGCGGCTCCTGCTCATGTTTGCTTTATGACACTATGAAAAGGAAGAAACAACTCACTGTCCATGGTGGGAGCATCCTTTATTCAAAACAAGGGACACCATTCACAGAGCAGTGACCTCACCCAGAACACCCAGCGTGGAGATGTTCCACAGGAGTCAGAGGACCAGGACACAGCCCACACTAGTGATGGTGCTGCTTGAACTGCAGGCCGCAGTAGCCACATGTCCCCGTTTTTGTTTCTTTGTCCTGAAAAAATTCAAAAAGAAATATCTCATACTTTTTACCTTAAAATCCCAATTAGACAGCACACTGAAAATCAGGTTGAACTTGAAATACACCGTCAACTAGAAACTCCCATGAAAACACCAGGCAGGCTGAACTTTGAGCTATGGCTGTTAACTGGGACACCCAGAGAGCCAGTGCAGATGTCTGGGAGGGAAGGTGAACACAAAAGAAACAGTAAGCTGCTTAACTCCATACCAAGTTTATGTACACCTTGGGGTGACCCAGGGCACCACCGCCTCCGTCGCAGGCTATGATACGGTGGTCCACCTCATTCACAGGCTGTTGTGCTATCAAATCAATGGCAAAGTTCTCATTTACCTAGAATGAGGAAAGACAAGAAAGTCAAACACAAAATCTTTGTAATTTCACACAACTTATGTGTACAGCACTCACCCAAATCCATGAAGTCAAATGAGCAATGACATACTTGAAAACACAATTGTGTCAACTAAACACAGACAGGCACATACCTAATGTGTGGCAATGGAATATTATCCTAAACTTTGAGACTTGGAACAGGATGAATTCTCCCTTTGTCCTTCCTTGGATCCAGTAACTGCTGGGACTTGACCTCATTTTGTGTCACCTGCTCTGTCTCATACCATCTCTCCCCACACACACTCACAATTCTCCCAAACATAACACAGTATAGGTGACCACTCCACCTGGGCCATGTGCACTTCTCAGAATGTGATCTCAGGTAACAATAATGGAACACAGGTAAAAGAGCATAATAGACTTGTCTAGATTACATAAGCCCTATCCCATTCCACTCTGTTTGACCAGTGACCAGCATCTATGTTCCCCAGGCCCAGGAGGAAGAAGCTATGGTGGCTCTTTGCTATGGTCTATGGCCCTGGGTGTCCCCACACCCCTTTCTCTTTGTAACTAGAGTATCATTAAATTTGATTCTCAGAGTCATTCACTTCTGGGGTCATGTGTCCTCTGGACTCCATGCCTGTCAATACCAGCTGCCACTGTAGCACTGTCTGTGTTCACTAGTCAAGCATCTCAAAGCTTTCCACCATGCTGTCTACTCATAAATAAAGCAATTAAGTACTGGATCACACCAAGAGAATCCACCTATGAAACCATCAGGGCCCAATGTTATGTGGACGTGTCAACACTTTGCTTCTTTATGGATACTGTCTAACTCAGTCCTACATTTCTGGGGTCAGTTGTGGTAAACTAATTTCCTATAGAATTATCCATTGTTAAAATTTCCTGCAATTTATCTGCAAAAGTAAGTGGCATGGTCACTTAATGATGTTTATGAATGTCTCACCAATTAATTAGTCTTCTTTGCTCTGGCCACTCGTATCCCTGTCGCATTCTCTCCGTCAGTCAGATGGATACTGAGTGGTGAATAACCAGCATCTTTCTTACCAGGTTTCTCACACAGCTGAGGTTTTACTCTGAGCACTTTCCTTCCACTTCATAGCTTTCTCATTTTTCAAAATGACTCAAACATCCTAGCATGAAACCTACAGGGGCAAAGTCCAGAGACTAGACAAGGCTATGGCTGCACAAGACTGCCTCACAGCCTTCCACCAAGATTAGAGGGAGGTAATACTCCAAAACTGCACACTGGAGTCCCAACATCTATACATGTACAGGGAGAGAACTGCACAATGTCTGCATGCTATAAACCGTTCTGACTGTGCACATGCAACCTTTATATACACCAGGCCTGTGAGCAGACCCCAATCCCTTCACAGATGCTAGGCCTGTGAGAGGACCCCACATCCCTTTACCCATGGCAGGCCTGTGAAAGACCTCATGTCTATGCTTATCGGGCCTATAAGCAAGACCCTGTGTCACTTCACACATGCTGGGCCTGTGAGCCATCCTCTGTATACTGGCTATAAGCAGGAAAGTCTGTGAATTTCCCATCTTGAACCTTAGCAGAGTGGCCTTAAGATACAGCAAAAAAGCCACCCACTTCTGGAACCAAAGGCTCTTCAGGCCCTGCACTTCCAGGGGCACAGACAGGGGCCATAATACCACTCTGCAGTACAGTCAGACCACAGCCCACAGGCTGGCAAGTGGGAACATCTACAAATCTGGCTCAGAAAGCAGTGCAGGGAAAACATCACTGACACTGATGGATAGACACTGCCTTGAGCCAAGTCCCAAGGAGCAGATGTTAGGACACTGGCCCCTCTCACCAGATCCCTGAGACCCACACTCACAGAAACATATACATTCTGGGAAGGCTTAGATATGCTTAGGGCACATATCAATTATAGATTACCCCTTAGTGCAGCCTCCCTTTGTGGTTCAGCACTGTAAACATTATGGAAGACACTGGAAACAGATATGTGCTGCAGCAAAAGGGCATTGGGCATATTCTCCAGCAGCAATTCAACATGCCCTGCTCCCCATATACAGTCCCCATGAACACAGACCTCTGTGAACACAGTCGCCTATGAAGACAGTCCTCCATAACACCGTCCCCTGTGAACAGTGCCCCATGAACACAACACTCTGCAATAACAGTCCCCCATGAACAGTCCTTTGTGATCACAATCCCCTGTGACAGGCACTCCTTGACACAAGCATCTAGAACAGCTAGGAAAGGCTGTGTGTTCTCTGCGCTCTGTGGGAAAGGCAGCAACAATACAAATAGAGCCCCACGGTGTAAAGCCTATGCGTCTGCACAGGTGACAGCAGGTCACAGAGGCCGCACTAACAAACGCACAGGAATCCATCAGGGCAGTTGCGATGCCTGGCCGTCTCCTTGTGGGAAGGACAGCTGACACCTCCACGCTGGTGACTGACAGGTGCCTGCCCTCCTGTCATTTAATCACTACTCCAGGGCAGCCCTGGCCTCCCATAATTAACATCTGCTCCTTGGGACTTGGCTCAAGGCAGGAATACAAAGAGCCCGGGTGATGAACACCTCAACCACATATCAAGTGTGCACTGCTCAACCAGGCCCTGCCCTGCTTCTTCCACCCGAGACAAGTGGGGAAAAGCACTGCCGGGGCACCAGAGGAAGCCACCAAGAAAGCCTGTCGCAGATTGTCACAGTGTCGAAGCTGTACAACACTGTGACGTGTGTCCTTTACATGGGAGTGAAGTGAAACTTGAAAGCCACTCTTTCATTTTCTTCTCGATGGCCAGCTGGCTTAGCATAGCAGAAGGACACTTGGGGTCAGGTTCATTTGTCTACAATCTGGCGTCCTATAGAGTATGTTCCTTTATTTCACACTAGGATGGAATTACTAAACCTAAGACAGAATGTTATGAAATACATCAAGATCAATGCACAACTGAGGCTGCATGACACCCGGATAACTACTCAATGCTGTGCGGTGGGAGTTCCCTGAGTAGAAGGCTATAGTGTAAAATTAACTCAAAGCTTGGGTCAATTATCATTCATACCATGTATACGTATGTGTGTAGCCTGAAAGTCACAGGCACAAGTGGAGCAGTGCCCGCAGCAGGCTCCAACCCTGTGTATGACATTCAGCTTTGGCCTGGGCTGTTGAAATATGCAGCTGCCTTGGAGAGAAGTTACGCCACTGGCCCCAGGTGGGGGTTATGAATTTATTAATAAACACCGTCCTCTGAGATCCTGACTTATCACCAGCATTTCTGACTGGCCATGGCCTTCTAAATTCAGGTTACTTTATGGCCATGACTCTGAGGAGAGTCTGACCGTTAGGAAGTCTGTTTCTCAACCTTGACAACAGAAAATCGACACAGAGATGTGCACAACAGACCCAATCTGAAGTGTCCTATACTTGGCCCAACCGCTGAGTTTCAAACAGTTAAGTGATGCCTGCCTTCTAAGGAGCTGAGACAACAGCAGCTCAGAGAAGTCAGGACTCCCTGACCTTCGGTGTTTTTCTTATCGGTGACCACTGGATGCCCACCAGCCCCAGAGGTGAAAACCTGAGCTCCTGCAGGGAGAAACATACTAGCAAGAAACATGGTAGCATGGCAGCCCTGAGTATGACACCAGAGACAGCAAAAAGTCCTCAACTGTGGGCAAGATTGCTGTCAGCACAACCCTCGAGAGGACAATACTATTGTCAGTACATGCCTGACAATCAAGTAACCACTCTCCTTCCTCGTCCTCATTCAGGGGCCCCAGAGTACCAGCTGCTCTAGGATATCAGGCCTGAGCTCTGACCTTTTTGTTTACAAGGTAAGAAGCACTGATACATCCTCTCGGGATGAAGATGCATCTAAGACAGGCATCCTGAGTCCTGGGCAGGCACTGAAACCCTCAGGTCACGGCCAGCCAGGATCCTCGCAAATGCGTCCCAGCTTTCTAGCAGAGCTGGTCCAACTGTCCAGTATCCTGTGATCCACAGTCCTCAATCAAATCCAGATACAGCTTATTTCCTAACCTATGACTGATGAAACTCAGACTAGAAATAGAGGAAATCAAGTCAGAGAATGTTCAGGTATGAGCATTAGAGAAACTGCATACTTCAGTGCAAATGTAGAATTGCAACATCTGGGGAACCCTCTGAAAATGAGGAGCTGAGTAAGTACTCAGGTTCCAACATGGTTCACCAACTCTGTAAGGCCAAGCACAGCCATCAGGAAGGCGTGGGACTCACGCCTTCTTCTGCAGACCCACAGGGATAGTGGTAGTCTCTTATGGGTATGGTTCAGAGGCCCAACACTTACCTGGAACATGGAAAGACGTACACCATTACTGATTACTTCATGTATGGGGGAAAAGGTGCCTAAGTTCCACCCCAGCACTGCCAAAAGGATAAAAAAAAATGCTAAGACTAAAATAAATAAATATTTTAACTACCCATGAACAGGGAATTTGTGTTTAAAGACAGAATGCCTGAGTAGACGCCTCCTCGTCCCCCAACAAACAAGTGTTTGCCACAGAAATATGCACCCAGGCAGACAGTGCTGTACCAGGACAAGGCATCAGGACACTAGTGAGTGTGAGTACCACCCATCAGGGCAGGGCAGGAGCAGGCCAGCTCCCTGTCAGCAGTGTTTCTGTCCAACCACACTGGCTCTACCGTTTCCGTTTACCTTTAACTTCCCTGTGACCTTCTACCATGCTGCCCAGAAACCACAAAGACAGTGACGCTGGAGACCATGCTCAGGGCTTCAGGACACATCTGCTCCACAGCTGCTTGACCCACAGCCCTGCCACAAAACACTTGGCAAAGTGAGGGTGTGGAGTCCAGCCGTACCCTCAGTAACAGCATCTGTTAATGCCCAGGACACCTGTTGGCACCTCTGCTGGAACAGACCTCCCTATCTCCAGGAGCACACTGAAAAATAAAAGCCATGGAGCCTGCCCATCCTCTCGATATGCATTAGTGTCCAACTTCCAATGTCACAGTTGCAGTTAGCTGTAGAAAATAACTGTCATGATAGTATACTCAATTATCCTGTTCTCAACACCACTCTGGAGGACTGGAGACAGGAGGTGTGCACAGCAGAGGGTTGTACGCAGCAGGTGTCTGACACCACACTAAAGGACACTAGGCAGGAGCGCGTGCAAAGGCCACAATGATGAGGAGGACAGCAGCTCCTAAAAGTAAACAGAGATGTCCCTGCCACACTAAGAGCAGAGGTTGCTACTCCCAAGGCAATCCATCTCCTGGACACCCACAGTGACAAACTCTATGAAAAACACTCCAAGTTACAAATGAAAAAACTGAACTTGAGAAGTAGCAGCCTATGCCACTCACCCCGAAACTGTGCTAGCATATAAGCTCACTGACTTCCACCCACTTAATGCAGACACAGCATACCTGCATGTGCTCATGCATAGACACATGCATATCCCCCCTCCCTCTCTCTCCTGGCAGACATTAGAACCAATCCCAGCACTCTTTCACTGAACCTGGAGTGGACTTCGGGATCCTTCTTGCAGTATAAGCAAGGAGAGAATACAAATATCTGTGCCTCTTATTCATTAGGCGCATGAGGATTCTGGCTCAAACTTGAAAATATGACCTTACAGATAACTAATGCATAGCAAGTGAGTCTGCTACATAGAACTCAAAAACTAGACACTGGGACAACAATGTAGCCAAGATCAGAGAGGGCAGGGGAACAACGCTGAGCTAGGATATGGTAAAACAACAACAACAACAACAAAAAAAAACCACCAAGCTGACTGTAAAAGTAAAGAGCGTGACTGAAGGCAGACACGGAAGGTGAACAATTTTGGAACCACAGAGGATAGACCGTGAACTACCATGTTACAAGGAAGAAACCAGGAGCTATAGATGCAAATATCACAGAGAAACTTGGGCTACATAGGCAGAGGAGACCACAGCCTTCTATTCTTTCCCTAGCAGGATAGATACACATGTCTGAACTAAATGACCTTTCTCTGTGTAGGAGACTCAATCTACTGGTTCCCCCTGGGATCACATGGCACTACTAATTTGATGAAAACTACAAAAATCTTCCCTCAAAAAAGCCATCAGAAGAGTACATTTTAATAGTATGTCTTCCTTTAATCTAAGAGATAGTGTGCTGGCTAGTTTCCACTTGACTTATTCCAGGGTCCTGCCTCCACATGATTAGCCTGAGGCAAGTCTGTGGCATTTTCTTGGCTAATTGATGTGGGAGGGCCTAGCTCACTGTGGGCAATGCCACCCCTTGGACTGGATGGTGGTTCTAGGTGCCATAAGAAAACAGGCTGAGCAAAACATGGAGAGTAAGCCAGTAAGCAGCACTCCTCCAGGGTCTCTGCATCAGACCCTGTCTCAAGTTCCTGCCCTGACTTCCCTCAGGAATGCGACCTGAGAGTTATAAAATGAAACCCTTTTGTCCCCAACCGCTTTGGGTCATGGTGTTTTATCTCAGCAATTAAAAAAAAAAAAAAATGCTATGGCAAGTACCAGACTGGAAACAAGATTATGCTTATGGAAATCTCAACTACTGTTCCAAGATGCTCTGCAGTCTGAGAGGAAGAGAAAAAAAGTGGACACAATTTATTCTTAGGACTCTGGGTTTTCTAGGGTGGTTGTGATATGTAAGGATTTCTTTAGCTTCTTCCATGTTAAGCTGGCACACACTAAGTACCACTTCCAGGAGGAGCCTGGGACCAACAATGAGGATACGAAAGAGCTACCTCGAAGCTCAAATACCTTTAAGGAACATGGGCCCAAGTGCAAACATGAAATCCTTGTTTCTTTACACCTCATACAGAGCGTGAAGGTATTTTTATGCAATACCTCAGTTGTGCCTGTCTTTTCATTACAATCTACCACGCAAGTCAGGTGCAGGATTCATTGTGGTACATTCGTGATCAATACACTTCCGACATTAGAATTGCTCAACCTGCTTAAGTGTTACGAATTCCTCTATCTTTCACTTACCTCTTTCTGACGATCTACAAAACGAACCCTCCTGTAGTCTTTTTCATCATACACCTGGGAAAAAAAGGCCATCTATTATTCTAAATGAAGTCACATAATAGTGATTGAAAATACTATTAGAACGATGTTCCCCTTGGCCTATACCCATTGATGAGGAGACAGACCCACTAAGAGGCAAAATGAACTTGTGCTGAACGGTCTCATGGGGATGATAGACTGGAGTGCAGACTGGAGACAAAGTTCCTGCCTTCACAAGTAGCCAACTCCAACAGGCGCGATTTCATTTCAGCAGATATAGTTTCTCATTTTTTGGTTCACTATGATATTGAACGAACGCTAGGGTTGCTTTATACACTATTGATAGGCTATTTCTCCACCGGTGAAATGAACCAATTCAAGCCAGATTAAATTATATTAAAGGTAGGTTTATTGGGAAGCTGCTCTCAGGTGAGTTCACTGGGCCCATGGATTGAGGCCAGAGAAGTCACCATTGGGACAGGAGGAGGGGTCCGGGGAGAGAAAGGGAGTGTGTTCAAGGAGAGGAGAAAAAAACAGGGTGGGAGAAACCAAAATGCCTGGATTATATAGGGAGGATCCTGGGCTGCAACGCCAGGTAGGGACTGAGGAATGCTGGGAGAACCTGCAAGCCGGGTCTCCTTTGATATGTAAAATATGCACCTCAGTCCTTTGTCCGGGGTCCAAAACACAACAACCATTTGTTAAAACATTGAACTTAATATAAAGATATGGCCTAAAGAATGAGGAGATCCAAGTCCCAACCGAAAGCCCCCAGCTAGAAACCGGAGCTGAGCAGCGGGCTGCACCCCCAAGGTGAGCCCAGTAGTGCCGCGCGCTAGCCTGGCAGAAGCACACCTTGCTGTGCTCCCTGCTACCGTCAGTCTTGGGTTCCAGGCATGGCGGGCGCGGCCGTTACCTGGCCGGTATGCGTGATCTTTTCCCCGCTCGGCGACACTTGAACCCCGAAACCCCGCGCAGCCCTGGGGAGAGCCAACAGCCGGCGGAAGGTCAACGCCGCCGCCATCTTGCCGACGACCCTTGACCCCACGCATCGTACCAAGCGCCGGCGCAGGCGCACAGCAGTCGGCGGGGAGTACTTGTGGAACTTATTTCGTCCTATGCCTGAGCGGCTGGCGGGGCTGGTGGTGGAACTGGCTAGGATGCGGAGCTGCGGCTTAACTGTGCGCAGTGTTCAAAGGTTACTAGTGTGACAAAGGCAGGGGGTGGGGGGACGGAAACTGAAGATGCGCTGTGTGTGCTTTTATGCCAATGGAGAAAATGCAGATTTTCCGTGGCTTTGTTTGTTTTTTGTTTGTTTTCTGTTTTGTTTTGAGTAAAGAAGTAAGTTGTTCAGCAGAAGAAACAGTTTGCGCAGTCAACTCTCCTGGTCCTGTATGTTGGTGTGGGAAAGTTAGATTTCTGAGCATTTTTGCAACGCAGCAGTAGTTCAGTTTCCAGTTAGACTGCAAGGAAGTTTACCCAGCATTGGAAAGCTGTCCGGAAAAGCTCTGCTATGTAGAAAAGACCTGATGCGAATCGTAGTCTAACTCTGAAGACTGTTTTGGCCTCGCCTGCCTCATTTGAATCTGAGTCCCAACCTCCCTTGGAACGACACATACTGTCAAACCCCAAAGTAGCGTGAACAACTTTGCTCAGAGGTAGACAGGTGGGACCCCAGACTCAGAGCAGGGCGGGGTCACTGAAAGTGCCAGAAGCTAGCGTGTATTGTTTGGGATCTCTTGGCCAGGATTGGAGGTTAATGACCTGGTATCTACCTTTCTGTGCTCTGCTATAGCATAAGGACTAGGTGAGTCTGAAGACGAAAGGGGTGACCAGAGAGGGCCCTAAGACACAAGGACAAAGACCTCACCAAGTTGAAAAATGCCCCAATAAATGTGGGCCTAAGATGCCCTGGCTAGCCTTAAGCTCTGTAACCCAGGCTAACCTAGCACTCACTGTCTTCCTGCCTCAGCCTTTGGAGTGCTGGGATTTCAGGCTTATGTCACCACACCCTGTCCTGCAGATTTGTCTCTCTCTCCCTCTTTTAAAGGATTTATTTTATATGTATGAGTGTATACATTTATATATGGCCATGTGTGTGGTTACCTGGTACCAAGAGAAGGGCACAGGATCTGCAGACAGGTCAAGTTACAGTCCATTTGAGTCGTTGTGTGGGTGCTGGGAACAGAATAATGGTCTTCTGCAAGAGTAGCAGGTGCTCTTAGCCACCAAGCTATCTCTCCAGCCCTAAGTCTCTATTTAAACTCTAGCACCCCCTGTCTGAGTTCACACACATGTGACTTCATACACGGGTGCCACAGAGCACATGTGGAAGTTGGAGGAAGCCAGTCTCTTTTTCCATGTGAGTTCTGGGGACTGAACTGAGGTCTACAGACTTGCATGGAAAGCACTTGTGACTCCCAGGCCATCTCTCTGACCCACATTATTTTTTAAAGTTGATAGAACTCTGGGGTCCTTTTTTTCTTTTTATTTCTTCTTTTTTTTTAAGGCATTTTTATTAGATATTTTCTTCATTTACATTTCAAATGCTATCCCCCAAAGCCCCCTATACCCCCCTCCCTCCCCCCTCCCCAACCCACCCACTCCTGCTTTCTGGCCCTGACATTGCCCTGAACCTGGGCATATAATCTTCGCAAGACCAAGGGCCTCTCCTCCCATTGATGGCCGACTAACCTGGGCATATAATCTTCGCAAGACCAAGGGCCTCTCCTCTCATTGATGGCCGACTAGGCCATCCTCTGCTACATATGCAACCAGAGACACAGCTCTGGGGGAGGG
Organism: Mus caroli; assembly: GCF_978045245.1. Classification (NCBI taxonomy): domain Eukaryota; kingdom Metazoa; phylum Chordata; class Mammalia; order Rodentia; family Muridae; genus Mus; species Mus caroli. Next base: position 48,137,444 of record NW_028227270.1, on the reverse strand, counting down.
GGGGAGTTACTGGTTAGTTCATATTGTTGTTCCTCCTATAGGGTTGCCGACCCCTTTAGCTCCTTGGGTTCTTTCTCTAGCTCCTTCATTAGGGGCCCTGTGTTCTGGCAAATACAGAAGTGGATGCTCACAGTCATCTATTGGCTGGAACTCAAGGTATTCCTATGGGTGCTTAGTGTGAAGGGTGAGACTGGGAGTTAGAGAGGGCTACAGTAGCCTTAATGACAACCTACTTTGCTATACATAAAAATAAGATGGGTAGATTTACAAACCACCTGAAATTCAATATATATGAATTAACTGTAGAAGCCCTATATATGGGAATTAACTGTATACATACATATATACATATATACATGTATATATATGGAAATTAACTGTAGAAATCAGTAATGGTGTATGTAGGTCTTGCCACACTCCTTGTTGCTTTTCCTAGTTTGCGGGTAGGGACTTAACTAGAGCAGTGTCTGTACTTGCTCCTCTGGCCTTTCCCATGTCTGCCGGAACGTCTCTTAATGTAAACATATGACCTGTACATTTTGTCTGAATGTTGGGTTTTGTTTTGTTTCCAATATATTCACAGTTTGCAGTTTCCTTTACAGTCAAAGCCTGCTTTTTCTGTCTTCTTTTTTTTTTTTTTCTTCTCCCATGGGCACCGGTTTTCCCACTACGTAGTGGTCCCAGCATCTGCAGAGGCAGAGCTTAGAGTGCAGGATTCTGGATAAAGAATACTGAGACAAGTGAAGTCTTTATCTGCTCCTTAGTCGTCCTCTGCACACGTCATCCCACGTGACCTTACGCCATCTTTCTTCCTGGCGGTGGCGTCCCATTCCACTGCGCAGACGCGGAAGCTTCGATAGCTGGCGCCCGAAGTTGATTAAGGACTTCTCCGCCGGTGGCACCCCTTCCCAGGTGTGGGTCCCAGGTTTCATGGGGGCAGGCAGAGGTGGTGCCAGAGCTGCTGGCCGGGAGTGCGGGCGGGGTTCCTGGCCGGCCTGAGCCTCCGGAATCTGCCGCTTTTCGGGAGTGCGCAGGCCTGGGCACATGGAGACGCGGAGCCCAGAGTGCAACCCTGGCAAATGTGCTCTGACCTCTGATGCCAAGTAACCTTGATAGGGGAGGGCCTAAGGACTGGCAGACGTGCAGCACAGGATGACCACGCTTCTCTCCCCCCAGGTCTGGGCTCGGCATGGCCGCCCTGCTTGCACGGAGTGTGGTGGCTTCGGTGGTGGACCCGTTCCTGCGCCTGAGTCGCCTCGCGGTGAAGCCCCGAGCCTTCTCCTCGTTCCTGCTGGGGACGTTGCCAAGCGCCAAATCCTGCGCAGAGGTGCGCTCAGTTCTCTGTGGCCGTCCCTTGCCGACTCTGCTCCCCTCGCTGGGCTTCAAAACCAAGGGTGTCATCAAGAAGCGCTGTAAAGACTGCTACAAGGTGAAGAGGCGTGGGCGCTGGTTTATCCTCTGTAAGACCAGCCCCAAGCATAAACAGCGACAAATGTAGCCCTTGTCTTCAAGCAGTGTCCATGGAAAATTCATTTCACCTTATCAGAGAAAAATAAACGTTAAGCATTCTGTAAGATCCATGGGCCTTAGGGCTTTGTTGAGCCCCTTTTCCCCCACATCGTAGCCCAATTCCTTCACATCTAATCAGACCAGAGCTGCCGATGGAGAAGGATCCTTACAGTAGCTGTGTATGAAGCAGGAATACAGAGCCAGCTTTATCTCTTGAGACAAAGTCTGGCTCGGTAACCCTGGTTGACCTGAAACTTGGAGAGAAACTCCTGCCTCTGCCTCTCTGCCATTTGTTACCATATGCAGCAGATTGTAAGTGCTTTAAGAGGCTGCCTGAGCCAAAAGGCTCTTGTGGGGTGTGCAACGATCCCAATTTAAGAATAAACGATGTTCTTGTGTAGCAACTATCCCAGTCTTTACTCAAGGAAAACCTTGTTTACATAGAAATGTCTTTTGGATACCAATTAAAAATATTTGTCCTGACTGTTCTTACACTGTGGAGTAGTAGTGTTCTTTATTCCCACCAAACTAATGCTTTTAGAAGGAGGTTAGTACATTTTCAGTCCAAAGAAGGTAACAGAGCATGCTGGCTTCTGCAGGGAGTGCTAGGACACCTGCAATTTTTCAAATCTTGAGGTTGTCACTATTAAAAATCGGGCCTGAGGGCTGGAGAGATGGCTCAACAGTTAAGAGCACACTGACTGCTCTTCCAAAGGCCCTGAGTTCAAATCCCAGCAACCACTTGGTGGCTCACAACCCTCCGTAATGAGATCTGATACCCTCTTCTGGGGTTTCTGAAGACAGCTACAGTGTGCTTACATATAATAAATCTTTAAAAAGCGGGCCTGGAGTTCATGTTCCTCCTGGTCTTTGGCACTATGCCTTTTTGTGGTTCTAAGTCCCATTAATCTGTTGAACTTGAGGTTTACCTGGTGTCTACCAACTGATTCCAGACTAGCATGTTTTGTGGCCCAGTGACTGATGTCGAGTGCTGTGAACCTGCTGTCCCCTATAAGGAATTATACCTGGTAGCTGCTGGTACCCGCTATCGTTTTCTTGGAGTACTGTGAATTCAGAGATAGTTTCAATAGGTAGTTACAGGAGATAATCATTGCCTTTTCCTGGGCTCTTAAAATAGCTGCTGAGAAGTGCTCACAGCACTAGGTCTGATAGTTGCTAAGCAAGAAGGTTTAAGCAGAAATCCTCCAGACAAGGCTTTGAAAAGAGAGGTCCTGGCAATAATGTTATTTTTAAGGGAGACAGAGAAACCATGTGCTTTGATCTGTTGCCTTTTGAAGGGTTTGTACAAGCTTATCTGTGAACCTGAAGCCTGGAAGAGAGTCTGAGGACACAGGGAGAACAAATGGCACCTTAATAGGACCTAGCACAAACGATAGCGGGAAGCAAGTTCTCTGGTTCATCATTCACACCACGCATGTCACATGCGGATGGTGTACAGTCCTGAACTCTGCAGTAAGTTTCTGATGGGCCCAGGAGGTGAGGAGCAGGAACTCAGCCAGCAGAAGACCCTGGGCCAGGGTGACTGGACCAGCCTGGCTGTAAGCACCCTTCCATGGTGGTCACTTTAGTTCTGCCTCTTGGACTTGGGAGGCGATAATGTGTAACAGGACCGCTAAGAAGTGAATCCCAACCCCACCATTTTCAGCTGTGTGGCATTCTGCTCTGGGTGCCTCCAGTCCCTGGCTGTAAGATGGAAAGTTATAAGTTTCAAAACTATTATGTTAGAGTCAGAAGAATGTGGCACGCAGCAGATCCTTGGTGTGTGCCTGTCACTGTATTAGTGATACAGGACAATTGGTTTCAGGCCCCAGGACAAGGGACCAAGGTGCATATTTTACATATCAAAGCAGACCTAGCCTCCAGGTTCTCCCAGCATCCCTCAGTCCCTACCTGTCATACCCTGCCCCCTAACCCTGAACCCTCCAGCCCAGGGGCTGGGCTGCTCTTCCCCCAGGGGCTCCTCCCTATATAATCCAAACATTTTGGTCTTACTTCTCTTCTTACTCCTCCTTTTTTCTCTCTTTCTGTCTCTGTCTGTCTCTGTCTCCCCCTCCCCCACTTTCCCCATGGTGGCCTTCCCGACCTTAGCCCTTGCTGCTAGTGAACTCATCCACCTGAGAGCAGCTTCCCAGTAAACCTGCCTTGAATATAATCTAATCTGGTTTGAACTGGCTCATTTCACTGAAGGTGGAGAAATAAACAATCACAGGGCATTTGTCATCCTTTTATTTCCAGAATTCTCCAGTAGAAATCATTTCCAGTAGAAATAAGTAAACCTTTGAATAGCCTAACTCATTAACCCTAGTGTCTAGCTACAGGCAGGGCCAGGGTGGGGGTATGATTTCTGTCTGTATGAAAACACTTGTGGCTATTTGAAAGAAGTGGAAGAAGCTAGGCTCACCTCTTGGGCAACTCTCATGGGACACAGTTTGGAGTCATTGGGAAGAGCTCAGTGAGGCAATTTGATCTTCAGGGCACTAGCTGTAGTCTTGTCTTCTGGAGACGGCACCATATACCAATGACAGTGACGCCTCTGAGGCTCTTCATGGCACAGAAGATTCAAGTTGCCCCACCAGCTTCCAGGATGAGTAGGGAGTAAGGGCAGACACAACCTCTTAGGACCTGGAGTTCCAGTGTCAGGTCTGCTTCCTCAGTTCACACAGGCTGGAGAGACCCCAGATTCCAGTCCTCTGATTGGCCACACTGACAAGATGGAGTCAGTGGGTCGTGCCCTAGCCACTAGGATCAAAGTTACACTGACCTCATACCTACAGTTGCAGGTGGCCATGCCAGGCCTTTGCATCCTGAGTGCTGCAGAAACACGCTTCAGGGGTCTGATGGTAGCACACGTTCCTTCCTTTCATTGGTTGGTCATTTCTTACTTTTGCCACGATAAAAAATTTAAGTCTTAAAATACTGTACCTAGATTTAAAATTTTAAAGCCTTAATTTACTGACCTGGTTTTCCCAGAAAAGCATTTAATTCTTTGAGTAAGATGTGTAGAGAGATTAGTTCCGTTAGGTCCTTTCCCTGGGACAGCTACATATTGTTCTGACTGGACCTTGTGGGCTCTAAAGGCCAAATGCAAACCTGAAAACCAAGAGACTGTCAATAAACCTCCGCCTGCACTGGGTGCTTGCTGGACACTGGCCAGCCCACCCTTTGGCACCTTCAGACAAACAGGCGTCTCACTAGCTGTCTTAGTCAGGGTTTCTATTCCTGCACAAACATCATGACCAAGAAGCAAGTTGGGGAGGAAAGGGTTTATTCAGCTTACACTTCCGTGTTGCTGCTGTTCATCACCAAAGGAAGTCAGGACTGGAACTCAATCAAGCAGGGCAGGAAGCAGGAGCTGATGCAGAGGCCATGGAGGGGTGCAGCTTACTGGCTTGCTTCCCCTGGCTTGCTCAGCTTGATTTCTTATAGAACCCAAGACTACCAGCCCAGGGATGGCACCACCCACAGTGGGCCCTCCCACCCTTGATCACTAATTGAGAAAATGCCTTACAGCTGGATCTCATGGAGGCATTTCCTCAAGGGAGGCTTCTTTCTCTGTGATAACTCCAGCTTGTGACAAGTTGACACAAAACCAGCCAGTACAGTAGCTGATGCTACTTGTGCCCTCCTCTCAGACCTGATGCTTCATCAGCACAGCTCCCAACTGGCCCTTCAGCATGTTGCCTCCCTGACATCTCAGCAGGACATTAGGATTCCCTGAGAGTCCACTACAGAACTGCACCTCCTCCCTATATAATAGGCCATATGTGGCCTGAGAAAGCTATGAATGAGACCTAATACAAACCTGTAAACGTATTTCTAACATTATGAGATAACTTTTTTGTGGCTCAATCTCACTGTTACTTGTCAATGCTAACAGATATGTGTGTTCTTGCAGCCCATAGCTGAGGGTTGTATACTTATTCAGGCAGAGAGGGGGAGGAACTGGGGAAGCTCTTCATACAGTGGCAGAGATCAGACAAAGACAAAGAAGGCTTTATGAGGCTATCTATGGCTGTGCAAGACTCTGAGACTCTGAATGAGACATGCTGTTGTTAGGCCACCACCCACCATGGCAAGTACTGTTTTAAGGACCTTCTCTGGGTAGTCCAAATATTGTAGTAGATGAAAACAGAATGAGTGGTCTTTAAAATTCTGGACTACAGCCGGGCGTGGTGGCGCACGCCTTTAATCCCAGCACTCGGGAGGCAGAGGCAGGCGGATTTCTGAGTTCGAGGCCAGCCTGGTCTACAAAGTGAGTTCCAGGACAGCCAGAGCTATACAGAGAAACTCTGTCTCAAAAAACCAAAAAAAAAAAAAAAAAAAAAAAAAAATTCTGGACTACAAGATTCCAAGAAGAAGAAGAAGAGACAGTATCATCTGTGTGAAAGAGGCATGTCTAGGTAAGGAGAGGCCAAGAGCTATAGCAGGCCAGGACAAAGTGTCAGGGTATCAAGATATTTGGGGCTACACATGCCACCAAGCTGAGCAGCTTCCAGGAATGAAGAATGAAGGGCTGAAGAGCAGAGTAGAAGGAGACTGGGGGTGGCCTGAACATGGGTGGGAATGAAGACTCAGACTGGCCTGGTTTCAAGAGCTAAGAGCTTCTCTGTGTACAGTACCAGCCAGTAAAAACCCTGTGTGTCTCCTATCTATGAGCTGTGAACTGGGCTGCCTCTCTCCCTAGGAAGAGATGGTCTGCTGCTCCTCCCAAGGCTGCCTCAGGCATACTTGCACCGCACGCATTACACGCTACATACAATCACACACCACATACCTCAAACTATACAATCTGCATTCGTTACACAGAGATGCCAAGGCCTGGTTCCTGGTGGCACTTTTCTCTTCTGTTATGTGTGACCTGAAGCCGAGCTCCTTCCTCCTACATCTAGGGTGAGCCTTGCCTAGGCACCCCTCATCTAGGTGCTGAAATCAAGACTTCCGAAGGTACAGGGCAAGTTCACTGTGGCTTAATGTAGAAACCCACCCTTTGGAATTCAACGTAAACTACATGGATTCAGGGAGGGGAGAGATGTGTATGCAGAGCTCAAGAAATAGACGATTCCAACCACTCTGTGGCTGTCCCCTTCTTGGGCAGGCTCCAGAGTGACTTTTATTTTCCCCTTAAAGAGTTTCCAGCCATTGTGGATTGTTTGTGTGACTCTGTGAGACTTCCCCAGACTTCCCAATCTTTACTCTCTCTTTTTTTTTAATAAACCAGCATAAAGTAGAATTTATTTACATAATGCAATGATCCGTGAAGGTTACCATAACACCGAGGGACCATATTAGCCGCTTGAATGGAATTCATTAGAAATTAACTACCACTTAAATTAATTTTCCCACAGTCACAAGGCTGTAATGGCAGGAGAAGGAGCCGTCCATCAGCGGGTGCTGACAGGGGACCTGTCACCACCATTATTTATAGGTGAGTATGTCAGCCATGGAGCAGGCACCAAACACAAGCCTCTGGACTCAGAAAGGCCATTTCAAAGGGCCCCCCAATCCCCTTCTTGATAAGGAACCGAGCCTTACTAATCCTCACTCTCTCTCACACTAGCAGCAGGGGATAAGGCAGCAACTGATCATGTGTACACAGCTCAGAGGGATGAGGCTTTGGTAAAAAACTATACCATAAAGTACACATGCTTACAGGCAGCACTGCCCTTAGGCCACTCAGGAGCACGGAATTCAGAGCCCAGTGTCGAATCAGTGACCCACAGTGGCTTCTCAGGCTTCCCTGGGAAGAGTCCAGACCCCAAGGAAGAACTTGCAGGGACTCTACCAGGTCTTGTTTAGGAGAGCATAACATGTGTATGTACATATGTCCCTTATGCCATTGTGATGTGGTATGGTATGTTTTTCAAAAGCAAAGGGCGCTCATGTCTGGCATATGTATGTAGTGCCCATGTATGAGGACACATGTGCACATGTCTGCTTATTCATTATGTTTTTGGGAGCCATGTGCAAAAAGTACACCTATGTGGTTTATCTATATGTGTTGCATTAATGTAGTTGTATATTGTAAGTGTGTGCTCACCTGTGGATCGTGCAGGTGTGTTTGCTCATGTATCGAAGGTGTTCACATGTATGTCTGTATGCTTCCATGAATGTGCACATGTGTTATATGTGTATACATGCAGTGTATTAGCAGATACCCTACCCAGAATACCGAAGAGCCCTTGGCTCCTGATCAATATCTGGACCACAATTTATTTTTTTCTTAAAGATTTATTTATTATTATATATAAGTACACTGTAGCTGTCTTCAGACACACCAGAAGAGCGAGTCAGATCTTGTTACGGATGTTTGTGAGCCAGAACTGAGGACCTTCAGAAGAGCAGTTAGTTCTCTTAACCACTGAGCCATCTCTCCAGCCTCCACAATTTGTTTTTGAAAAGGAGACATGATACAAAAGTATTCTTTGGGCCAGGATGTTGTTACTCATGAGATCTTAGGCTCCACAGTCCCAGGACAGAGGAGAGGCCCCTACATGCTGAGACCAGAACCCGGACCAGGCAAGGGGCCTTTCTAAACAGGTGCCTAGAACACTAAGTATGTTTAACTTTGGGATGAAATTGACCCAGTGGAGAGGGAGGAGTACCTAGGAGTATGTGGCATGTGCACATGTGAAAGGAGACAATGGCATGGAAAATATCCCACCAGGAGCCTGCATGTGCCCACTCAGCATCTCAGTCCTGAGTGTGTTGGTGCTGGGATACAACCCTAGCTGTGGTACAGCCAAAGAGCATCCTCTTCAGCAGAGTGGGCAACACCGCAATTCACATGGGTCCAATCCCTTTCTCTTTGCAAGTACTCCTCTTGCCATAGCCCTGATGAGGATGGTACTCCATTCTTGTCATTTAGCCATAGAGTCAGGAGAGATGAGCCAGTTCTTTTAGTAGCACAGCAGCTGGGCAGATGCAGCCATGTGTGCCATATCCCCACAGTGTTTCTCAGGCCTTGTGATAGTTTGTATATGCTCGGCCCAGGGAATGGCACTACTAGAAGGTGTGGCCCTGTTAGAGTAGTGTGGCCTTGTTGGAGTAGGTGTGTCCCTGTGGGTGTGAGCTTTAAGACCCTCATCTCCTAGCTCCCTGGAAGCTAGTATTCTGCTAGCAGCCTTCAGATGAAGATGTAGAACTCTTAGCTCTGCCTGCACTGTGCCTGCCTGGACGCTGCCATGCTCCCACTTTGATGATAATGGACTGAACCTCTGAACCTGTAAGCCAGCCACAATTAAATGCTGTCTACAAGTTGCCTTGGTCATGGTGTCTATTTCTAGCAGTAAAAACTGTTGTGGCCTGCCCGCAGTCCACAACACGAACGGTTCAACTGAGAATGGCAGTTCGAGCTGAAAAGAGAGGAATCTAGATGGGGCGGAAGAAAGAATGAAGCTAAGACAAGATTCTGATCAAAGCTCAATATTACTATTTCCAGACACTCAGTTATAAAGGAAGGGGGGAGGGAACCCGATTTCCCGCCAAACAATCTCGGGGTCCAGTACCAGGACGAACACGTGTGTGCCTCTTCCAAGCAGCAAAGTCGACAGGGTCCAGCAGTGGGCGTGGCAGAACGAATGATCGGGAAACTCCACCCTTGAGCAAGCAGGTTCAAGCAGGTGGGGGGAGACCACAAAACCCTAACTAAAACAGGCCTGCTCTGGGAGCTTGCTCTACTGGGGAGGCTGTGGACATTGGAGGGCAGCCCATGCCCCAAGAGAGCAAGTCTCATGGGGACCCACAAGCTCTCTGCCCTCTGGGGTTTCTTATGAGACAATGCACTCAATCAAATGTCAAGAAGCAAATGACAGTGAGCAGTCCCAGAGCCACACCCTGCTGGGCCTGGAGTGGGTCTGGTTGTGTACCCTGGGATTTTTCAGGAAGGCATGTCTGAGAAGGTAACATAGCAGAAGGATGTTCGAGGGCCAGAGCTGCACGTGTTTGAATCCCATTACCACAAAGTATTAGTTCCCTGTTGCGTTTCTGTAACAAACACCTGATAAAAACAACTCAAGGAATAGGCTTAACTTGGGCTCACAGTTTGAAGGGATACAACCCATCATGATGAGGATGACACACCAGAAGCAGGGTGAAACAGATGGTCATATTTCATCCACTGTCAGAAACAGAAGTGGTTGCTGGTAGCCAGCACAATTTCTCTGTTTTATTCAGCTTGGGGCCCAAGCCAATGGAGTGGTACTATCCACATTCAGGAGGGGTCCTTTTCTTCACAGCCACACCCAGGGGCACGTTTCCATAGTGATTCTAAACCCTTTGACACTGATAATCAGGATTAGCAATCACACACAGCCATGTGACATACTGATGTCATTCCCAGGACTCTGCCACCTCTGCTTGAATGGGCTTCACTGTGCCAGGTGCTTAACAGCTGGGCCAGGGTGAGATGGGATGAGAAAGAACTTTGTGGAAATGTGTCTTTCCCTCCTGCAGAGGAAAGAGAAAGCTGAGAAGCTGACATATGACAGTCAAACACCCACTTGGCTTTCCAGAGAGATCCTGAAACAGCCACTTGCCAGTGGAAAGAGTTCTCTAGAAGGCAGCCTTCTGTGAACAAAAGCCCTCTGCCTGCATCCTGACATAACACAGGCCCTCCTAAGTTATCCCTAAGCTACCTCAAGTTGGAGCAGGGTGGCTTCTGCATTCACTTGCAGCTCTCTGAGACTAAGAGGACACCTTGCTTACTTAGGACTGTGTAAGGTTCTCCTGGGAGTAAAGACTGTTTCCTTCCTTTTGTCTCCAGGTCAATGGTGACTTGCCATATATACTGGGTAGGGGAAAAGGCTAGAGAACCACCTCTCGGCTATACCAAAAGATCATGCAGTATGTATGTGAGAGAGAGGGGTGGGAGAACAGGGGGAGGAAGATACAGAAAGGAAATAGGAATAAAATAAGGTCAGAAAGACAGAGACAGAGATGTAGATGGAAGAGATGTCATTTCTACTGGAATCCCTTGTGACCTAGGGGGATACTGGTGACTTAGAGAAGGGAATGAAGAGAGGAAGGAAAGGGACAGAAGGCAGAAATCTAGAAGGTTCCTGCAGGGAGATGTTGTTCACAAGTTCAGCTCCCTCCCAGATTGATGCTGGCATTCGAGAAAGCCTACAAAGGACTCATGTTTACCACAGGAGGACTGAAAGGACAAGTATCAGCCGAGCACCCCAGTCTGGAAACCCCATAGATAGCTGCACAGAGGTAACATTCCTATGGGTTCCTGTGAAGGCCTTCGTGTGCCTCAACCTTCATCAACCCTGAAAAGGCAGGTGCCATGTGCCCTTCCAGGTCAGTCTGGAGTAGATGAGGCAAAGGGAGAGAATGGCAAATGGTGCACTTATGTCCTCTGCTGGACCCAGGTTTGGGGGGGGGGGCGCATCCTGAGCTCTGGACCCTGAGTTTGTTCTCTATCTGCAGCTATGTAGGTTGGTTTTGTTAGGGCAACTCTACATTTAGTTAAACTCATACTCGGCTCTGGTGTCTACAAAGAAGAGACACAGCCCTACGGACTACAGGAGAAAATTCTGGAATGTCAAACTGAAGAACAGCTGATTCTTCCCAAAGCAGCAGTGGGCCCTGTGCACAGTTTCTGCCTCCTCACCAAGGTGCCAGCCTCAAAGCCTTCCATAATGATGGAAACCTCAAAGGAGAGTGAGCACTCCTGGTCCCAGGATGCAGCTCAGTGGTAGGTCACTGGCCTATCATGCTGGAGAGCATGGGTCCATCTCAGCAGTGCCGTCTACTGAAAAGCACAATGTCCTCTGCTGCCAGGGCTATGATCCCTGATGTTAGGCAGCCTATGATTCTGGCTCATTGGTCAAGGAGAATGTCTCTCATTCCCACATCTGCAGAGGATTCCGCAGCCTGACCAGGGTCTTTACACTGAGGGAGAAACATACAGTGTTCACTGATGGGGTCTTTTAGAAATCTGTGGCCCTGCTCTCCCTGTGGGCTCTGCTCCAGTGCTTTCTGAGAGATTTGATGACACTGACCCAGATTGTGACCCATGAAGGGAGACTCCCCATAACTACCTTGCTGAGTTTCCCTTCTGGGTTGGGGACTTGTAGAATTGGCTACCTCTGGCCCCTCAACCACCTGCCCCCACCCATGCCTCTGAACCCAGAGCCTTCACAAGTCAGTAGCATCCTGTCTTCTGCTGGTTCTGATTAACCTGCAGGATGTGCTTGCTCCCCCTAATGCAGTACAGTGCTGCTGTGTTCTCATCCCCTAACCCCTCCAACTGGAAAACAGCACATAGCCCGAGGCCACCAGAATAATGCTGGTGTCGAGTGCTAAGAAACTATTTGTTTTGAGTCCTCTAAGGACAAATGATAGACATGTAAAAATGTTTTCCTGCCTTTCTTGCAGGGGAATACTTAGTTTAGAATTAACTTCTGTCAGGAAAAACACGATTTCCCGCACTCGCTCTCTATGACTTCTCACCGTTTCTATTTTACAGGGGGGAAAATACCACAGTGTGTTTGACACGTATGATTACAAGTTTACAGAATCTACTTACGTTTCTACTGCTATTACAGCTTCTCTTTAGGAAAAGCTACTCATTAGAACCAAACAGAAGCCTTCTTGTACAAGAAACAAATAAACACAGAAAATTGGTTATTCCCCACCAAGCCAGCCCAGTTCCTTGGGAAAGTAGCTTCCCCCCAGAGCTCAGAGGACCAGGTTGGAGTTAGGGACATGTTACCTTCCTCATGGGAAGACACACGTGCACATGTGACGCAGGCAGGCAGGCTCACACACACTATTCACTCTGGGGACAAAGGGTCTGCTTGGGAAGCCAGTGGACAGATTCTAGTCTATGATACTAGCAGTGCTGGCCTTGTGACATGTGGTTGCTTGGCCTATGGGCCAGTAGGCAGCTGTTTTCCCTGCCCTGTTTTCCAGCCCCTCTACCTTCTTCGCCAGAGTCTTCAAAGAGGCAGGAACACTGGATTCTTTTTTTTTTTTTTTTTTTTTTGAGACAGAGTTTCTCTGTATAGCCCTGGCTATCCTGGAACTCATTCTGTAGACCAGGCTGGCCTCGAACTCAGAAATCCTCCTGCCTCTGCCTCCTAAGTGCTAGGATAAGAGGCATGTGTCACCACCGCCTGGAGGGACACTGGATTCTTGATTTCCTAGCTACAAGATCATTGCCTCGGGTCTTGCTCCACCTTAGCTGCAGCGTGCATGGTTGCCCTCACTTGGGAGAGGAGAGGAGCAAGCAGAGAGTTTTTATACAAGAAGCCCACTCTTCCATTGTCCACAGTTTAGACCAGGAACTCAGATATTAGCCAGATCCCTGGTACTCCCAGCCTCACAGAGAAGTCTCCTGTAGTATCCCCTAGAGTCACTGCCATGGCCTTTGTCACTGCCTTTTGTGCAGACTGTGAGTTCTGCCACAACTGAGGGACCCCAGACTGGCAGCTTCAACAGCCAACACTCAGCTTCCCATAACCTTGAAGTGGAGATCTGTGACCCAAGCGTTGGCTTTCCTTGAGGCCTCATTGGAGGTCACCCTTCTGTGTACATGGGTACTAATGGCTCTCCCTATGCCTAAAAGCATACCAGTTCTGTCGTATCAGGATCCACTCTTATGACCTCATTCCACCTCAACACCTCCCTACAGTCTCTGCCTCCAAGTGGGGTCTATGAGTATGACATAGAAACACAGACTGAGATGAACCATTATGAGAACCATTACAATTAACATATGAAAGTTGGCTGCAGAGAGACTGGTTTCCCTTAGCCTACCTGGCCTTCATTCAACCAGGGGAGCATGCTTTAAAAAAAAAAAGTTCACACGGTATGAAACTGGGAGAGGTGGATCCTATGCAAATGAGACAAAATGATCACATATTCCGTTTCCTTTCTATTTTCCCTCTTGGTGTGCGAGGCCACAGGCCAACTGGCACACCTACAAACTCATGTGTACTTTTCCTGTAATAAACTATCGCCTGTTCTGTAACTATCTATATGACCCTATATTATCCATTGCAAAGAGACACAAGAACCTGTAGACTCGAACAGATGCATCATGGTTCAGCCAGGCAGGAGATAAAGATGAACACAAGGTGCTTCTGAACGTCCTTCTGTCCTAACAAGGACACTATCAATCCCCGTTCTTCAGCCACTTGGAAATTAGGGATGGGTCTCCACCAGTGCATTAGTCATTTCTTAGGGAAATACAATTCAAGTTCTCCCCTTTTCTTTCCTCTTGCTGCCTTTCAGCATCCTGTTGCTGGGGGCTCAAGAATGTATCTAGACCCTCTGAGACACACATGCATTGGTAGCAATTGCTAATTCCAGAGTTAAGATTAGCAGACAGCTGCTAGGTGACTGTGTACATTTGCTATATGAGGTGCACATATTGCACAGGGCATCGTGCCTTTACAATGGGTCATGTTATGATGGAGCTGCCCTAGCCACAGACTGACTTTGCTACCACTTTGATTAGTGACATCATCAAGATGGAGGTGATCATGGGACATCACCAAGATGGTGGTGATCACATGATTAACCAAAATGGCAATGCCCACCCAAACTGCCTAAGCTCTCCAACCAACACTGCTGAGTCCCCAGTCACCTCACTCTAGAATGTCCCTTGTCAGTGGCATTAAGTTATACATCCTAATCGTCTCTACTTTTTTTTTCCTTTTTATGTAAACCTTCCCAGATGCCTACCCAGTTCATGAAAACAAGAAATCCAATCAGACAAGACTCCAAAGTAGACTTTACAGATGCTAATTCTTAATACCTCCACACCTGAGATCACTTCTCCAGAGACATGAGGTCCCAGCCTGAAGATTTCTGGGGTAGGGAAAGGGAAGATTTGGTTAACTGTGGACTTTGGATGCTGATAACTTCCTGTGGTACCCCTGTGCTTCTTGTCTCTACAGGGACGGTCCCTAATAGTGAAAGACCCACAACGTGAGGACTCCCCCACGTTCTGACTCAGGAGAGACGACACCCCAAAATCACCCACAAGAAATGATCTTGCTGCAAATTGCAAGAGGATTTTTATTCAAGAGCGCTCTCGGGCTCACGGTCATACACCACGCAGGGGTAGAGGACCATGGCGCCCCGAGTAGCTGAGTAAGGGGGTATTTAAGGGAAGAAACCACAACTCAAGGAAGTGGGGAGGGTGTTGCTGGAAAATACTAAAAATACCAGTTAAGAGTCACAAGGAAGTGTAAAGTCACAAGTGTCAGGTTATCTTTCAAGACAGTTTCTAAGAGTCCCTAACAATCTAAGAGCCCCTAACAATAGCACATTTGCATTGCAGGTTCTCTTAATGGTAAGGGTTGGTCAGGGTGACTTTCTTTGAATGAACACTCTTTGAACCCAGGAAGCGGGTGGGTGGAGGAAGGAATGTCACTATCTGTTTTATGACCAGCACACCTCGGAGCACTGAGCCACAGAGGCCACATTCCCAAACTTGGGCCTAAAGGCCTAGAATTTTTTACTTCTTTTAATAGGACAAGAGTTTGAAGTTCGGTCTTACACCTATAAACCCAAAGAATACAGGGCAAAACAGCGCAGCAGCAAAGTCAAAAAACAAACAAACAAACAAACAAACAACAACAAAAAAGCCAGACTGTCTGGATCCTCTGCATGAAGGCTAACTTCCATTTCCCCTTCCTGACTGTCTGGTTCCTCTGCGTGAAGGCTAACTTCCGTTTCCCCTTCCTGAAAGGTAGAATCAAGTCAGGCTAAAGGCAATGTTTCCCTTCTGAAGGTTCCCAGTGAACTGAAGCCCATGTTTTACTTTGGTCTGGTTTTCTCTGTCCTTGCTGCTCTCAGTTCCTTGCTGTTGCTTACTGTAGACAGCCTGGTCCCCATGGGCACAAAGATAATTCCCCAGAGCTTAAAGTATGTTCCTTTGGCATTAGATCCAAAGGAATTCACCCACTTTCACTTTTTTTTAATTATTATTATACATGAATACACTGTAGCTGACTTCAGACCAGAAGAGGGCGTCAGATCTCATTACGGTTGGTTGTGAACCACCATGTGGTTGCTGGGATTTGAACTCAGGACCTTCGGAAGAGCAGATTTATTTATTTATTTTATAATAGATGAGTACAATGTAGCTATCTTCAGACACACCAGAAGACGGTATGGGATCCCACTACAGATGGTTGTGAGCCACCATGTGGTTGCTAAGAATTGATCTCTGGTCCTCTGAAAGATCAGTCAGTGTTCTTAACTGCTGAGCCTCTCTCCAGATCCCCACTTTTCCTTTTAATTTGAGTGGCCATTTTAAACAAAAATTGGCTATTTAAGTAAATAGTCTCTCTTGTCTGAAGCTGACAGCCTCATAGTTCGAGGGTTGTTGTTCTTAAATGTTTTAATGTCCCTTCTAGCCCACCACACCAGAGGTAGTGGGAAGGAAAGGTTAATAGGGCAAAGGAAGGACCTGTTTAGAAATAATTCTTTGGAGCAAATCCAATCTGCATTGTCAGGACATCAGCAGTTCAGCTCACAGGAATCAGCAGCAGCAGCAGTTCAATCCAATCTTTCAATCAGGCATCTTTCAAATGGTCTTGTATCTGTGTGTGGGTTGCCCATCCTCTCGACTAGAGAAACCAAGGAGACCAGACAGTAGACTCTAACCAGTGCAAATTCTGCAAAGAGGAACACAGATGGACGGACATGTTCCCTATCTTTAAAGAAGCAGCATGGTTAATCAGAGCCTGACTCATCCTAGCAGAGGGCTTAACTGGTAAAGGAAAGACTGAAGGAACCATAGCGCCTCCCAATTCCAAACAACCCCTGGGGACTATATCTTCAAGTCTTCTTAAACACCCAGCAGTAAAGTATAGCAATAAAATAAAAAATAAAAACTAAACTAAACTTCAAAAAAGACAATAATTTAGGGCACGTACAGGCCTTCCTATTAAATCCTGTGTATGGTCTACTGACACACAAGATAGGACAAACACAACCACTCCAGGTATAATACAAAAATATGTTCTATTTATCTTTACATTTTAATCTTATGTATATAGACGTTTTGCCTACAGATACGGCTGTATGTCATGTGAGGGCAATGCCCTTGGGGGCCAGAAGAGGGTGCCAGATCCCGGCAACTGGGGTTCGAGATGGTTAGGAGTTGCCACCGGGGTACTGAACTAAGCCCTGGTCCTCTGGAAGTGCTCCTAACCACTGAACTATCTCTCTAGCCACCCCTCAAGATAGGCTTTATTTATATAAACCTATTGATGTAGATTTATCTAAATCGGTAACAATAAACTTATTTAATTCTGTCTTTCTCACTACTTTTTCATCTGACATTTTCAGTATTCAGTGGTTAAAATCTTATTCTATCTTCCTTTTAATCTGTTCTGTCATCGGTATGCTTTTGTTGTTGCTTTACAATCCAAGGGATCATACCTTGAAGAGGAATCTCCTGGAACAAATATGGCCCTGGTTCTCCTGACTTTCACCCTCTCTGGAACCATCAACAGTTAGAACCTTGTTATTGTCACTTTAAACTCTGTGTTTCGATCTTGTAAAGTCTGTATCTTCTAGAATATGCAACACCCTATTTGTTGCTTCTTGCTACCAAAATTATAGTCTATCATGTGCAATAGCTCCTTTGAGCTTGACACAATATGTAGGACTCCATTTTCTTAGGTGGGTTTCTTCTCTGCCTGATCTGGGGAACCTGACCTCTGACCCTTAATCTTCTACCTGAAGAATGTCACATAGTCCTTCCTTTCCCACCCTTGCCCCAACCCCAAACTCACCCTGCATGTATCTGGAATTCCTGGAATGCCTTTCCACACAAAGGAGACATTCACAGGACTTTAAACTCCAATGAAACTTAACCCCAAGAAGAACCCCTTCCCACTACCCAGGGGTGTATGCATGCAAAGCCACCCCAAAAAAAGGAATACTCACAAACTAAGATTGTCTAAGAGAGCTGTTCCATGAAAATCCTCGGAGATGTCTCCCTTTGTGATTTCTTTATTGTTTCTACTTCCATTTTTAGATCCTGGATGGTTTTGTTTAATTCCTTCATCTGTTCAGTTGTGTTTTCCTGAAATTCTTTAAGGGATTTTTGTTTCCTCTTTAAAGCTTCTACTTGTTTACCTGTGTTCTCCTGTGTTTCTTTAAGGGAGTTATTTATGTCCTTCTTAAAATCCTCTATCAGCATAATGAGATGTGATTTTAAATCCAAATCTTGCTTTTCCGGTGTGTTGAGGTATCCAGGACTTGCTGTGGTGGGAGAACTGGGGTCTAATGCCAAGTAGCCTTGGTTTCTGTTGGTAAGGTTCTTACGCTTGCCTTTTGACATCTGGTTATTTCTGGTGTTGGTCTTTCTGTCTCTGGCTGGAGCTTGTCCCTCCTGTGGGCCTGCAGGCCCTGTCAGCACTCCTGGGAGACCAGCTCTCTCTGGCAGAACCTGTGTAGAGAGGGCTGTGGAGCAGCCTTAGCTCCAGGCTCAGATGGCAACCAGAAGGATTCTGTCCAAGAGGGGTGTTTCGGGGGGGAGGGGGGACCAGAAAAGGGGATAACATTTGAAATGTAAATAAAGAAAATATCTAATAAAATCCCTGGAGAAGCCCCCTTTCCGCCCCCATTCCCACCCCCTCTCTGCCCCAGCCCTTCCCCTGCAGACCTCACCTCTTCTGGCCTCTGCTTCTTCCTTCCAGCCTGGTGTGTAGCAGTGCCTAGACACCATGAGGGAAGAAGTAGAGCACACATACCACACCTATTACATGGGGATTCCAGTCAATCCCTGCTGTTGAAAATCCAACTACTCCTCCCCAACCACTGAAGGTAATCTGTGATCCCTTTAGGCAGGGACTAGCCCCTCCTCTTAACATCATGGAAGTAGTCAAAAGATTAACTGACCATCACCCTTCTGCTCCCTGAAGAGATTTTTGGACCACACCTCTCAAGGAGAAATTAGAACTTGAGAACAGGGACTGAAATGAAACATTAAGGTTAATATATGAAATGTGGCAGCCTCAGGGGAACTGGCAGCCCTTAGCCTATCTGGGCTTCATTCAACCAAGCGAGCATGCTTAGAAAAGCCCCATAGACAAAAATTAGGCAAAATGGATACTATGTAACAACACAGGCGAAATGGATATTATGTAACATAATGGTTCCTATCATGGGAGCTACAGCTTTGAGATGAGTTTAAGAGGACACCATTCAGTCCATAGCTTCATCTTTTTTTATGTTAAGTGGTCTATCAGGCATGCAAGGTATGGTAGGTGTCTATGATGAGGAGAGATTCCAACGCCAGGCCAAAAAGCCTGCCTACTTTCGAATTGTTGGTCAGTGTTGTCCAAGGGCCTCCTAAAACATCATAGGCTGTTGCTACTTCACTTGGCTGCCTGCCAGAGGTAGAAAGTAAGTCCTTATTCCTGGAGACACCATGCACTTCAGACATGGGACTAAAAGCACCTGAACTGGAACTGACCTGAAAGCCTCTTTTCTGAAGACTAAACTTCATGGTACCAGAAAGGCTCCATCCCAGCTTCTAAAGGAAGACAGCAAACAATAGTCTACCCAGCTATGACACCTGTGTACCACAGTTATGATCAGCATGGCATGATAGTCCCAAAGGTACAGGAGTGGCATCCAAACCTTGTCTGTAACTGTAGTGGTTTGAACAGGTTTGGCCTCCATAGACTCATGTATCAGAGCATGCTTGACCCAGGGAGTGGCACTAATAGGAGGTGTGGCCTTGTTGGAGGAGGTGTGGACTTGTTGGAGGAGGTGTGGCCTGTCACTGTAGGGGTGGGATTTGATACCCCTCTCCTTGCTGCCTGGAAGAGTCTTCTTCCTGGCTGCCTTCAGATCAAGATGCAGAATTCTCAGCTCCTTCTCCAACACCATGTCTGCCTGGATGCTCCATTGTAGTCTGGCATGATGATAATGGACTGAACCTCTGAAACTGTAAGCCAGCCCCAATTAAATGTTGTCCCTTATAAGAGTTGCCTTGGTCATGGTGTCTGTTCACAACAATGAAATCCTAAGACAGTAACCAATAGCTCTCTAGTTAGATTTAGAACCCTCACAACCAGAGGGGAACCATGCCTTGTATCTAGCCAAATACCCAGGACTACTGAAGTCAAGAAACCTACTTTTACCACTCTACTGGCTAGTTTTATGTCCACTTGATACAGGCTAGAGTCATCACAAAGATGGAGTCCCAATAGAGAAAATGCCTCCATAAGATCCAGCTGTAGGAAAGACTTGTCTTAGTTAGGGGTTTTACTGCTGTCAACAGACACCATGGCCATAGTAACTCTTATAAGGACAATGTTTAATTGGGGCTGGCTTACAGATTCAGAGGTTCAGTCCATTATCCCTAAGGCAGGAAACATGGCGGCAACCAGGCAGGGATGGCTTGGGAAGTTCAACCTCTTGTTCTGAAGGCAAACAGAAGACTGGCTTCTAGGCAGCTAGAATGAGGATCTTAAAGCCCATACCTACAGTGACATACTTCCTCCAATAAGGCCATCTACTGCACAGAGACTCCTGAATGAAAAAAACAGTATCCATGTGCACAGATTTGTGTAGAAGGAACCAACACGAGAAAGCCAGCCTCAAAACCCTCAAAGGCAGGGTAGCATGTACAAGATTGCTGCAAGTTCCAGGCCAACCTGGACTACATAGCATATTCTAAGCTAGGCAAAGCTATATAAGTGAGACAATGTCTCAATACAATGACCAAAACATTTGAAAGAAATCAAAAGTGTAATGCAGTATGGTTATGTGTGTTCCTCTAAACCTTAGAGCTATGGGGATGGAGACAGGAGAATTCTGGAGCTGCTGGCCACTAGCCCAGCTTCAAGCTCAGTGAGAGACCCTGTTTTAAAGGAATAAGGCTTGGCATAATAGGGTAGGAACCAGATATATTCATTTGGCCTCATGTGCTAAGGTACATGTACTCACACATACATGCACATACACCACACTCATACAAAAATATGAGAAATAGAACAATAAACAAAAACCGCATGGAAACCAATGAAATGTAGAACAGAGAAATCCTTGTAAGAGCAGTAAACTGAAAGACACCAGCACTGAAGTCAAATACAGCCTGTGTCAACTGGGGTGTGATCCTTAGGCCAAGCATATTCTTACCATTGTAAGACTACAGGCCATTTTCTTAGTTAGTGATAAAGGGAGAGGACTCAGCCCACTTTGGGTGGTGCCATCCCTGGGCTTGTGGTCTTGGGTTCTATAAGAAAGCAGGTGACCTGGGGTTATCCTGACAGGTCCTGCCCTTGCCAATAGGGTAAATGATGTTCATGCTGTCACCTTTGACAACCAGGAGACATGGGCATCATGGTATTTAAAGATCAAAAGTTATCAAAAATCAACTGAAACAAAAATAGAAAATGTAGATTGTCTAGTCCTCTGACTCTTATAGACCTCATGGCATGGTTAATGTTGTCAACTTGACAGAATCTGGAGCACTCTGGGAGATGGGCTTCTGGACATGGAAATACCCATGTTAGTTACAGATAGGGCTATTTCCTAGACAGGAAATCCTTGACTGTATGAAAAGAAGAAAAGTGAGCTGAGGCCTAGGTAGTGGCTGCTCTTCATGTTTGACTCTCCTCACAATCGTCTTCACCCCGTGCCTGGATCAGTCCCACTTTGTACTGGCGTCCTGTCCGTTTGACTGTGTGATGTTGGCCATGCCTGGTCGTCCACCTGAACTACCCAAGGCTGAAACACAGGCTGAGCACTCCCAACCTGGTTTCCTATGAGCAGCTTCTGACCCATGCTTTTAGGGATCTGTGGGTAGCCAGACCTTATGGTCCTTGGATGCACCCTGGCTAAGCAACTCCTTAGCCCAGTGCAGAGACCCCATCCTTGTGGACATTGCAGCCTTGCTGCAGTAGGCTCATGCCATCCTGAGAGCTCATCTGTTTTACCATGCCTCCCAGTGACATTTCCAAGGGTGAAGGTGCTCTCACATCTACCAAGGACACTGCTACAGGTCCTTCCTAGGAGACCACCTGGACCCTGATATTATCCTAGCTCCCTCTCCTGGAATTTGGACTGGAGTTTAGAATCCAGACATGAGTGCTGATTTTACAAGATTTCATTTCTGCTAGCTTTGCTACTTTTTAATGAAGGTTTTTTTTTTTCCTTCTCTTTCTTGATCCCAACCAAAACAACATGTGAACCAAACTTAGGTGCCTGCTTTTCTGCTTCAGAGAAAAAAAAAACCATTTGATTTTGACTAACAATTAACACAGTGATTCCTGTGCCTGGAACATGAAGCCCATTGTGGAAAAGACCCTATTTGTCAGGAGTCTAGTGCTTTCTGTTTCTAAGTAATAGCGCTCCGGAGTCAGCCTTGCGTGTTCTACTTATATTTTATCTCATATATGTGAGTAAATCACTTAGAGAGCTAGAAACTGAACAGGTTTAATTGAGAATTAGTCTCCTGCTCAATCGAGAATTTGTCTCTTTTTCTTTAAAGTGGTTTTGTCATTCCTTATAGTGTGTTTGTGGAAGGAGAGAAGAGGTGATGGGGCTACTCAGCCTCATTTGTGTGAAGCCCTGGGCCATGGACAGACGTGAATCTAGGTACTAATTAGAACTGTGGAACTCATCTCTTTATCTAATTATCAAGACACTTCATAAATGAGTCCAACACGGAAGCTGGGAGATGGAAGTCTGTCTGGTTTCTGAGCGCTCTTGTCTATGACCAGAGTATGCGATTACTACCTGGACATGCCGCTCAGCATGGGCTGGAGACAGTATGAACATCGCATCCTCTTGGATGCATGGATGGAAGTGTAGACTTGAGATGGGTGTGGCTCTCTTCATGCAGACTTGAGATGGGTGTGGCTTTCTTTTCTTCTGTGATAAAGGCAGGACAAGTTGATAAGACACCTCATTTCTGCCACGCCAAGGAGTAGCCACTGGACAGCATCAACCCACAGGAGGAAAAAAAGAATTTATTTGGGAATTGGTGGGAGCTCCTCAGAGTGATCCTTCCACATAAGATGTCCAGGGCAGCAGCAGACACGATCTGGAGTCTGAAATCTGTGGTCAGGTCAGAGACTAAAGCAGGTCTGCTATGACCTTTAAAGGCCTCAGTCTGGTGAGGTGAGCCCACCCTTGAAGGGAAGGGCTCTCTTCTTCAGAATCTGCTGATTTCAATACCAGTCTCATCTAAGAATGACTTCAAGCAACAGCCAGGGTGGTGTTTAACTAACAGCAGGGCTCTTCCGCCTTGCCAAGTGTGTCATTAAGTTTACCATCTGATAAAGAAGACGTATCATCGACCTCTGGAGCTCTAGCAGCCATGATGCCACTGTGAATAACCAAAAGTGAGGGAAAGACTGACAGATGGAGAGCAGTGACTTTCACCTTTGCTTTGTTAACCCTCTGACACTAACACCTATCTGTGGGTCAGCTGCCATGTTTTTAATTAAAGGCTATGCCCAGGGAACCTCAGAATCCACCGCCAGCACAGGAGCCCTGCTCTCGGTCAGCCCACAGGAGCTTGTCTCTGTCTCTGTCTAGAGACTGTGGACATTTGTACGGTAGAGAGTTACTCACCCATGAGCAGCATTCTGAGGACTTAGAGGCTCTTGGCTCAGGCTCTCAGCAGAGCAAAGATAACACTGGGAAAGCTTCTTGGAGTGCGAGCACGCTCATATGCCACACGCAGAAGTGGGAGAGCAGGCAGCCTCAGTTATACAACACTGGCCCTGGGCACTAGCTCTCCTGTTGTATCCCACACTGCAGCTCCCACCAGCCTCTCTGCCTCTCTTCAGACCCTGCACATTCCAGGTTATCTCCCCAGGGATGACTAGCTTCCTTAGAGAGGCGGCTTCATCTCAGATGACTTGTCTTCATCTGCAGCAAAGGGGAAATGTTTATTCTGAAAAGAGCAACAGACACGTTGATTTCATTGCACAGGCAAGTACAAATCTTCTCTCAAGTAAGAACGAACTGGAACCAGTAGAGGTGTCCATCTGGTGTTCCTAGACTGCCCTCTATGGACATGAAGTTCTCCAGCTGACCCATTTAGTCTCTCCTTCCCTCCTTCCAGTCAGTCTGAGCAATGTACAAACACACAAAAACAAGCTCTTCTTCTTCTTCTTCTTCTTCTTCTTCTTCTTCTTCTTCTTCTTCTTCTTCTTCTTCTTCTTCTTCTTCTCCTTCTCCTTCTCCTTCTCCTTCTCCTTCTCCTTCTCCTTCTCCTTCTCCTTCTCCTTCTCCTTCTCCTTCTCCTTCTCCTTCTCCTTCTTCTTCTTCTCCTTCTCCTCTTCCTCCTCTTCCTGAGAGGCTGAGCCAAGAGCCTCTAAGTCCTCAGAAACCCTCCTTCTCCTTCTCCTCTTCCTCCTCCTCCTCCTCCTCCTCTTCCTCATCCTCCTCTTCCTCCTCCTCCTCTTCCTCCTCCTCCTCTTCCTCCTCCTCCTCCTCCTCCTCCTTCCCCTAAACCTGCTGGTGCTGCTACTACTATTACTACTACCAGTGCTGCTGAGAAAAGCCAAGTTTGCCTCTTTACTTCCTCTCCTCACAGGACCTATCAGGTGACAGGGGATCCTCCTATGGCCATCAGAGATGGTCACAGATTTAACCTCTGATTCCATGGTGTGCTGTGACCATCACTCACCCATGAGAGGGTTTCTGAGGACTTAGAGGCTCTTGGCTCAGCCTCTCAGAAGAGCAAAGATAACACCGTAAAAGAGCTTCTTGGAGTGCGAGCACACTCATACTCTACACACAAGGGCAGAGATAGCCACTGCCCTCTATGCCTAGAGAGAGCATACATCAGGGAAACAAAAGAATGGCTGAGTGACTGCCGCTGGCAGCAGCCAATTCAGAAGTCCACAGCAGGCATGCAGGAAGACATTGACTTAGCTCAGATGATCAAGGAATATGAAGCAGTCTTTCCACACACATTGGCAAATCAGACACAGGGAGGGGGGAATTGCTTCAAGCATTCCCAAGGTCAGCTGTGCTACTGATTTTAGAACCCAGGGAGGGGACATCTCTTCCGACAAGCCCAGAAGATGCTTCTGGGTGCAGGTGTCATGGGGATTCCGGGAGAGAAGCAGGCAGCAGATCAGGTCTGCAAAGATCTGGCTATGATAGCTCAACTCTCCCTACCAGAACAGGCTGTTGCTTGGGATCTCATGCTGCCCTTTGCTGGTCCAACCAAGTCATGTGTGATTCAGTGACTGCCACCCAGAGGCCAGCTTGTCATTCAAAAAGTCTGTGCAGACCACCCAGTGCTATAGGCAGGTAAGTGTAGGGTGGCATGGAAACACGGGTGGAGTTCAGTATGCGTATCACTTGCTAGGTGGTGATGATGCAGACCTTGAAGAAAGGGAACAGGCATGGCTCCCACACTCTTCGAGGTGTGAGGCCCACCCAGGCTTTAATTCCTCTGAGGGAGAACTTAAATGGTGACACGGTGCCCTCTCAACTCTGATCCTGAAAAGCCAAGCTGACTTGAGAACCCTGAAGGATGTGGGGGGGGACCCCAGGATCATCACCAGACACTTCTGGAGGCAGATCTCAAGTCTGACCCACAGTCTCTTTTTTTTTTTTTTTTTTTTTTTTTTTGGTTTTTCGAGACAGGGTTTCTCTTTATAGCTCTGGCTGTCCTGGAGCTCACTTTGTAGACCAGGCTGGCCTCGAACTCAGAAATCCGCCTGCCTCTGCCTCCCGAGTGCTGGGATTAAAGGCGTGCGCCACCACGCCCGGCTCTGACCCACAGTCTCATCCATGGACAGCTGCAAAAGCCTGTGTAACCCTATGAGGGGACAGGCTTCCTGTTCAGCAAAGTGGCACATGGTACCTTGACCTAAGCAGAGACGGGTCGGGTCAGTCAGGAGGGTGTCTGTCCTGGCTCTGGACTTCAGGAGGAGAAATAGGAGTAGGGAGCTATAACAGACACGACTGGGCCTGGGTCCTCCACACTCCTCTAAGTGTAGTGAACAAGGGTCCACCTTTCAGGGTCCACACTTCTCTAGTCATTCTTTCTCCTTATTCAGTACATTTCCTCACAATTCATCTTGATTTCATTAACCAGTTGTACTTTCCTCAAACGGTTCAGTTAGTTTAAACTCTGAATTTCAAGCCAAAGGATGCTGATACACAAGAGGAGCTTCATTTTATTCTACCATCAAATGCAATTCAAGAAGGGACTGCTCTTTAATTAAAGGAGGAGAACCCGTATTTTGTGAAGACTTAACAGCGTGCTTACGCTGTGGAAGAAAAATTAATTTGGAAATGAACGAGACCCCAGGGTTGAAAGACTGTTGAATTTACTGGCCTTGTGCAGCAATCACTTTTCATATTTCAACTTAGTGTTATATTTTTAATAGTTTCTAAAACAAAATTACACCTGTCAAAATAAAGAGTACAATCAGAACAGCCAGCTCTGCCATGAGACAGAGTCATGAGTGTGACTGCAGCACTTTCTGGAATACTTGGATAAGTATTGCTCTATCCTCCAAGGAATGTTAAAGCCCCCTCCTTTGTAAAACCTCTGCACACCTAGGCTGGGGGGGCCCTCTCTTCTGCTAAGGGGAACAGAGCAGAAATGGAGCTTGATCCAGGTCCATGAATCTGTCCAAGGGTTGGGTGCAAGCCCGATGGCCACTGGGACTTAATGTGTTCTGTGCACATGCCACAGAGCCATGACAACAGATGTAGAGTATGTGTGGATCCTCCCTCAAAGATGATTTCATAAAGCAGCAGAGACTTAACAGCCCTGGTGGCAGAGTGACCACCTCTCCAGGCAACTGAAGCTCTTCAGCACAGGAATAGCTTCCTTTACCTTTTGGAGACCATGAGGATCTAACCTGTTTTCTGGAGGTACCACAGGCAGAAAGTCATGACAATAGGGGTTGTAAAGTCTTCCACTAGATCTTAATAAGAACCAGGGTCAAGGGCTAGAGAGGTGGCTCAGCGGTTAAGAGCACTGTTCTTCCAGAGGTTCTGGTTCAAATCCCAGCAACCTCATGGTGGGCTCACAACCATCCGTAATGAGATCTGATGCCCTCTTCTGGTGTGTCTGAAGACAGCTACAGTGTAGTTGCATATAATAACAAATAAATCTTTGGGCCGGAGCAAGTGGGGCTGGACTGAGCAGGGCCTGACTGAGCAGGGCCTGAGCAAACAGAGGTCAGTTCCCAGCAACCACATGATGGCTCACAACCATCTGTATAGCTACAGTGTACTCATATATATAAAATAAATAAACAAATCTTCAAAAGGACCTTAACAAGAAGACACAAACATAAGCTCAGATATGCACACATACACCATGCACATACATACACATATACACAAACATGTACATGCATAGGCACATTTTCACTCACATACACACATACACAGAACACAGACATACACTCACAGACTCATCCTTTACCATAGCAGACCCAGCCCAGACCACAGGAATCGGAATCACAGGAAGATGTAATCTTTTTTTTTTTTTTCTTTTGGAGACAGGGTTTCTCTGTATAGCACTGGCTGTCCTGGAACTCACTTTGTAGACCAGGCTGGCCTCGAACTCAGAAATCCGCCTGCCTCTGCCTCCCGAGTGCTGGGACTAAAGGCGTGCGCCACCACGCCTGGCTGTAATCTTGTTCCTATAACTAACACACTCTAAACAACCTGACATTCCATTGGATTTTCAAAGGCCTTCCAGGCCCAAAGAGAACAGAGCTGTGAAATCTCATAGGCTCTGTCCTCCAACATCAGCATCTGGACAGCTATTTACCTGGCATCTGGGGAACCAGAGAAGCAGAAAAATCAACACCACATTGGAAAATGCATGGCCACCTAGACCCACTCTGCCAAGAAATAAGCACTCAGAATTCTAAGGGGAGTAATCATGTCAGCAGCATCAGACTCAGGAAGAGAGAGAGCTTGCCATGGCTGACAAACACTGGCAAGGGCCACAGACCGTCACACAGTCATCAAGACCTGCTGCCCAGCCACTGCAGACTCAAGGTGACTCATTGTATGGCCAACCAGCCCATTAGACACACACAGAAAATCCCTTAGAGATTTTTAAAAACTAGTTTTTTCCCCACAGCACAAAAATGAAATTGTGTGGAAGTTTATCAAATAAAAAGTCAGAGCCGGTCTTCCATTTCTAGCAAAGACCTAGATTCCCGGATAATTTGTGTTTGTTTCTGTGGGTGTAGAAAAGTCAGATATTGAAGAGATATTTGGGATATTTATTTTCTGTACTATTAACTATTTCCCGTCTTGACAATCCCTCCATCTTGATATATAAAGTCACAATTTATTCTTTCATGTGTGTAAATATTCTGATGTGCATCTCTCTCTCTCTCTCTCTCTCTCTCTCTCTCCCCGTGTGTGTGTGTGTGTGTGTGTGTGTCTGGGAATGTGTATATGGACACACATATGTGGTACCCATATGAGCACATATGGAGACCAGAGGTTGATGTTGGATATATTTCTTGATTGCTCTCCACCATAGTTTTGGAGACAGAATCTCTCACTGAACCTGGCACTCATTGCTTGGCCAGACTCCCTGGTAACTGAGCTATGCTTTGGGGATCCCCCTGTCTCAACAGTCCCCATAGCACTGGTGCTACAGACACCTGCCACCCACCATTCTCTGATTTTAAGTTAGTGTGAGGAACCCCAGTTCATGTCCTCATGGTTACACAGCAAGCATGTTATCTACTATGTCATCTCCCTGGTCCACACCTCATTTTTTTTTAAATGGCTCTACAGAACTCCAGCATCAGGGGTGGCAGGCTGGGTTAACACTCTCTTTCCATGAACATTTGATTTTTTCACTTTCCACTCACATGACAATGTCTCTGAAAGTGTCTTTGTCAGTGTCACGCACTAGTGTGTTTCCAGGGAAGTTCTCTATAAATAAAACCGCCAAGCCCAGTGATGAGATGAGCGAGTGTTAACAGTGTGTTTGCCCTGCTCAAGGGCTCCTGTTTCCTTTAGCAAAAGGGTCACTACCTATGGCAGCCTCTGTTTGGAGTTTTTCCTTTTTATGTGAGCTACTCCTTCCTTGGACGATTTGGGTTTTTTCTTTGCCTTTGTTATCCTATGTTCTCTGTGGGCCACAGTCCCAGTGGAGCATGGCCTAGGGGCAGGTGCACAGGGAAGCATCCTCACCCCCACGGAATGGTGGCTGATGGCTCTCATCCTTTCAGCTCTGAGAACCTATGTTCCTTCTCTGATTGTTTGTGTTTCCTTCCCTCTCCCCTGGAATCCCAGGGAAGCGCTGGGAACTGTGGAGAGAGCATGCCTGTCTCTTTCCCTCCTTTCTTCAGTGTTTCTCACTATAGTAAAACACTGAATGCCTGTCTTTCTGCTAACCTCTGACCTCTGACCTCTGCTCCCGATAGGTTTCCTCAGCTGAAACTGGCAAGTCACCAGTGTGACCTTGAGTCCCGTTAACAATGCTCCCCTGTCTCATCCTTATGTTTTTTCTCTTTAGAGAAACATTCATAATTAAAATCTTCTTGTTGTTTTTTTAATTTTGTTGTTGTTCTTACTTGGATGAACAGGCTTGTTTTATTTTATGTATGCTTTAAATTCTCCAGTATGCCCCCATAAGTAAAATATCTGTGATCATTTTATAGATCTAGATCCTGAAGTATTTGCTTCCCAGCCTACCCATTCTGCCTGTTTACTTCGTTCTTTCTTTTTCGTGAACCTAGTTTTATCTGTGTGCACAGAGTACCCAGTCTTCCTGGCTGATGGAGGACCAGCTTGCTACGCTGGCTTATTCGCTTACACATAGATGGGTTTTCCAAATCAGTGACTGTAGGAGTCGAATGAGCATACAGAATATACCATCAGCAGCTGTCCCAAGACAGCAGTGCCTGGACCAGGTGTCTGCCCAGATTCTCTTCCATTAGCAATAACAGAAACTCCACAATGGGGTTTCTGTCCCCCTTTTCCTAGGAATCACTGTTTTTCCCTGTCTTAGGTCAGCTGTTTTGGCTTCTAAGCCATGGTGGAAGTCTTTCCTCTCAGCTCCCTGCTGTATAGCACAGAGTAGGTGCCCCCTTCTGTGGGAAGCAACCTCCCCTCAGCTCAATTCAGTAACAGCTTCAGTAGCTCTCTTCTTGGGTACCTACCATCTCCCCCAGTTCCTCTTCACAACTATCTGTGATGTTCTCTCTTTATTCATCCTGATTCTGCATTTATTCCTTAGGAATGTGTCATGGCTCTCAATTTGCTAGGCTTTTTTTTTTTTTTTGGATTGACAAACAGCAACACGTCAGAAAAAAAAGCCCACTCTGCAATTCACACCGTGTGCGGAGGGACTGCAGACCATTCCCACATCCTTTCTTGGAGGTGGGCTTGAAGGCTGGGAGGGAGATAGCCCACATTTTCATTAGATTCTCTGCCTTGCTACAGTGAATTTACACTGCTTTAGTAATTAAAACATCAAGTAAAACAAAACAATGCCAAAGTTAAATGAAGTGGAGAAAGCTTCATAATTGCTGGGTCATCACAGTAGGAGCCGTTCCATGTAGGGTGCAGATGCAGTTTTGGGTGGGGGCCATGCTGTCCCTCTCTGAGGGTACTTCTCTGAAACCAAAAGCAACATTGTATCAGCCACTTTGTGACACTGTGACAGCAGATGACAGGCCACACCGAGAGAGTAGACTTATTGTGGCTTGGGGTTAAAAGGATTTTGTCTAAGGTGGGAAGCTGCATTGCTTTGGGTCTGGGGCTGATATCATGGGACCTGCATTGTGAAGAAAGATGGCACTCACATGATGAAAGATGATGGTGACCAGGAAGCAGGAAGGGAGATAAGACATGTTCTTTAAAGGCATGTCTCAATGACCCCTTTCTGCAGGGAGGCCCTACATGTCACAGCTTCTACCATTTCTCTGAGCCCTTTTGAGTACAATTCTACCTGGGAATTGATCACAGATAGGTCAGGGTCTGGAAATCCCAATCACCTCTGTGGTCAGATCTATACAAGACCTTTGGGAGGGCACTTTCCATGCAAGCCACACCAACCCCTTCTGGATCCATACCACAAACATGTTTTATCACCATGCTGGAGGTGACAGGTGTTGGGTCACAGTGCAGATCGGTCTAGTTCTGGAGAGGGCTGCTTCCTAGATCATAGATAAGATGGTGCCTTTTCACTATGCCCTCACATGGTGGCAGGGCTGAGGGACTTTCATAGCAATACCCTTTTATAGCAATGCCAACCTCATCCATAAAGTCCCCATGCCATAAATTCAAACTGCTCCCCAAACCGAGTGCCTAGTGTTTTCCTGACATGCTCAAAGCTCTGGGTTTATGTCCATCACTCAAAAAAGATAAGGGTAAATACTTTTCAAATGTTCCAAATTTTTTGAATTATTAGATAAAATAATTTAAATGTTCAACAATTTAAAATCTATAGATATACTGAAGTAGCAAGATATTTTCCTATATTTACTACATAATATGAATGCACATCATTGGACATTTTACTTACAATGACATACTGAGAAATAAATTACAACATAGAGCACCATCTCCTAAGGATTTCTGCCAAGCGTACCGATGTTGGTTTTTTGCTTCTTAACCAATATGATTTGTTACTGGCACCGTAGTAGGTTTATAAAAAGTGAATATCAATACATGCACGTGCGCACACACACACACACACACACACACACACACATGCACGCACACACAGAGCAGCAGCAGCAGCAACAGGTTGTCCAGTCACCAGACACAGGAACCTCTCTAAGGGCTGCAGAGATGGATCAGCTGGAGCCAGGCAGTGGTGGCACATGCCTTTAATCCCAGCACTTGGGAGGCAGAGGCAGGCGGATTTCTGAGTTCGAGGCCAGCCTGGTCTACAGAGTGAGTTCCAGGACAGCCAGGGCTACACAGAGAAACCCTGTCTCAAAAAAGAAAAAAAGAAGAAGAAGAAAAAAGAGACACTGCTGCTCTTGCAGAGGACCTGGGTCGTTTCCTAGAATCCATAATGGCAACAAACAATTGTCTGTAATTATAGTTCCAGGAGATCTGATGCTTTCTTCTGGTTTCTTTTTAATTAGATATTTTCTTCATTTACACTTCAAATGCTATCCCAAAAGTCCCCTACACCCCCCCCCCTGCCCTGCTCCCCAACCCACCCACTCCCACTTCTTGGCCCTGTCATTCCCCTGTACTGGGGCATATAATCTTCGCAAGACCAAGGGGCCTCTCCTTCCACTGATGGCCGACTAGGTCATCCTCTGCTACACATGCAACTAATGCATATGGTACAAATTCGCACACCTGAGCTCACATACAGACACACAAAATAAAATAAATAATTTTTTTTAAAGATTTATTTATTATATGTAAGTACACTGTAGCTGTCTTCAGACACTCCAGAAGAGGGCGCCAGATCTCATTGCGGATGGTTGTGAGCCACCATGTGGTTGCTGGGATTTGAACTCTGGAACTTCGGAAGAGCAGTCGGGTGCTCTTACCCACTGAGCCATCTCACCAGACCATAAAATAAATAATTTAAAAAGAAAAAAACATTATGGCCTGGAGAGTTGGCTCAGTGGTTGAGACTGCTCTTCCAAAGGTCCTGAGTTTAAATCCCAGCAACCACATGCTGGCTCACACCATCTGTAATGAGATCTGACGCCCTCTTCTGGTGCATCTGAAGACAGCTACAGTGTACTTAGATATAATAATAAATAAATCTAAATAACAAAAAACAAAACAAACAAAAAGCATTACAAGGAGCCCATCTTGAGGCCACAACACCTCACCTGACAGGCTGAAAGGTCAAACACCTTCCTTATTTTTACTTATAATTTTTGCTCACTCTGTGTACACACTTGATCTATGCAAGATGCTCTAAGTGCCCCAGGAAACCAACTCCAGGGATCTTTGTGTACCTACCGCCCCTGTACAGAGTGGCATAGCATTTGCATACAAGCTAGGTCCACCCTCCTGTGTACTTTAGTCTAAATGACTTATAATAGCTACTTCATTGTAATTTTACATAAATACTTATCATGCTTTAGGAACAGTGGCAAGAAAAAAACCAAAAAACAATGCAGTCTGCACATGCTCAATACACACCCAGGTTTTTTCAAGTATTTTCAATCTGCGGTTGGTTGAACCAGCAGATGCAAAGCCCAGGGACACTGAGGGCTGACTGTAATTTAGATTGTTTTAGAACGTTGGATGAAATGTCAGATTTCCTCAGGTTTTCATTTGCTCTGACAATATTTCCCAAGGAGGGTAAGCAATCAAAACACTGTGTTCTCACGTCACTGAAAATAATACTTCTCTCCTGGGCTTTGTCACCAACCTGATACATAATTAGGTTCTTTTGTTTTAGCTTGTTTTCAATTTCCAGGATTGCATTTTCTTTTCTCAGCTTTAATTTTAGTCTTTGTTTTCAGAAAGCATAAATGACTATGAAGAAGCTGCTTCTGCAGCAGGAGGCATCTTGATGTCTCCCTGCATCGCTGGAGCCCAGCCCCTCCTGAGTGCCTGCTTCTTGGCTGTGTCTCTTTTGTGCCCCATTGCCACAGCCTTACAGCTGTAACCCCAAATTTCCCTTGCTTCAATACCTAGTAGCTCAAAGCAACAGTTACCTCAGGCTGTTACATTGTTGCTGCAATGAGCCCTTCTGAAGGATGCATATGGATTTTCTAGGTGGATGGCATACACTTTATCAGTTTCTGGAGTCTTTCCAGGTCCTTGAAGATGGGTCCACCCATACAGTGTGAGAGATTTCTTACTGGGTCACTTCCTCACCAGCACTTGTGCAGATGGGCAGTGTACTTTCTATGATGTTGGTGCTGGACTTAATTTTCCCATGGTTCATAACTCTCCATATATGTTTTTTACCTGTTACTTTGTTCCGAAGCTCCAGTTCTGCTGAGTATCTTCCTATCTCAGACCCATGTATAGTAAAAGCACATCTGTGCATGTGCGTATGTGTGTATGTGTGCACTCTCACAAATGTGTGTTCATGTGTATGTGTGCACACGAATAAACATGCATGTGTGCACATGTTTGTGCACATGTGACACATATGAGTGTGTGCATGTGTGTATGTATGCATGGGCACATGTATGTGAGTTTTTATATAGGTGTGCATGTGTCAGCCAGAGGTCAATCTCTGGTGCTATTTGAGATAGAGTCTCTCACTGACTTAGGGATCATGAATAGGCTAGGCTGGATGGTCATTAAGACCAAAGGACTTGCCTCTATTTGCCTTTCCAGTGATAAGAACAAAGTGTGTGCCCATGAAATCCAAAGCAGGACATGTGATCTCCTAGAACTGGAATTACAGGCAATTGTGATCTACCATGTGGGTGCTGGGACTCTAACCTGCAGAAAGTATTCTTAGTTTACATAGCAGACTCCAGCACCCAACATCTGGCCTTTCACATGGGTTTAGGGATGGAGCTCTGGTCCAATGTTTGTATAGTAACCAGTTTATCCACTTCTAGCCCCACAGCACATCCTTTATAGACTCTTGACAGCAAGAATGTTTTCTCTGCTCTTGGGGCTGAACCAGTGTCAGGCTCATCCGACACCAGGACTTTGAGATAGTAACACAGTCTCAGTCTCTAGATGAACCTGTTATGGCTCCAGAGTAAGAAGCACTGTGAAGCCAGTGTTTCAGTCTTGCCCTTCCTGAGCATCTCCTAGGGCACTGTAGGTCTTCCCTGGGAAAGGAGGTCTGGCTTTGGGGTTAGTGGCAGGGATGAGCATATCCTCTGTGAGTGATGGGCAGCTGTGCCCTGAGACCCCATGACTTATG